>NC_059168.1:65151556-66351556 GCF_019923935.1 Bubalus bubalis | reverse complement strand
ACTATTAACCCCTGCATATACCCTTTTTTGTTTTTGTAGCGGAAGATATGTTGCTCTTGCAATTTTTTTCTTCATTAGTTCTCAGAGGGATTTTTGCATGTATCTGAGGACTAAACAGAAGATTATGGCTAAAACAACAAACAGCAAAACATAGCTAGTGTTTCAGTGAGACCACCTCCAATGCCTTTGATCCATTGAGAGGACTCAATGAATTAAGGCTCTCTGCTATTCCTTGAAGTTTACCTATACCTGTTAATAGTCTAAGAGAACCAATATCTAGAGGAAGGTTGTCATCTGTATGGCCCTGCAAGTGCCATCTAATTTTTTCCCAGGAGTGTTCAGATTGGTTATATTCCTGGGGGGTTACACAAAAAGTAGTAATGTTCCAATCACACTTTAAATGTATTTATAATTTATGACATCGTACTTCATCTTCTAAGAGTAGCATTGCATTTTTTTAAATCCACCAACCTGTGGTTAATCTCATCTATCTGAGTTTGGGCTCCCCAGTATACTCTGAGATTTTTGTATATGTCTGGAGACAGTCTTTTTTACCTTGATGAGGCTGTTCAGAACTCATGTGTATTCAATTTCTGGAGGGATGAGGCAGAGAGAAAAGAAAAATGTTTTAATTTTACCCACAGGTTTAAATCACTAAATTGTTTTAAACCATCAGCGACTTGAGGAGAAAAGATTTTTATATCTGAAAACAAAGATTAGAAGCCAGTAGTGCGTCAGACAAAAAGTCATGAAAATTGTATTCATATTTAGCAGTCTGTTTAATCTCATGTAACCAGTTCCTTTGTTCTGTGGTCCTTGCCTGACAACAAAGGACATCAGTGAAAGTGATAGTCTCCAAGAAGCTCATGAAATTTTTGCCAGTGTCGTATGACCTGACCAGCAAAGTGGGTGCTCTGATCACTGGAGATTGCAGAAAATGTATTTTAACCATTTTTTTTTTCATTGTGAGATTATTAACCCCACACCCAGGAAAGGCTTCATCCTATCAAATAAAAGTAAGGTTGTTCAGGGAGCAGGGAAAAGCCAAGCAGCCATCTTGGATTTCCCATAGCCCTGACTGTTCGGTTTATAGCCATTGTTTATCCGTTTTAAATTTCCTGATGAGGGGTTAATTTTGTAGAAGCAGAATGAGCTTTGTCTATGCGTGTCACAGTCTTCATAGATCATTGTGAAATAACACTCATTCACTTTATCAAAGTAACAAAAGATTTTAAAAGCAAATATGAATCACTTAAAGACAAATTTACATAGTCTGTTATCAAAAGCCATATTCCAAGAAGACTTTGTTTTTTTTAACAAGAAAAGAAAATCAAATTCCAGATTGGTACCAGCTTAAATTCATTGTGAAACAATAGTTATTCATTTAGTCAAAGTAACAGTAAAAGATTTCAAAGGCAGTTTAATGTCTTAAGAAACTTGTATCATGCACAAAACTCTCTTTCACACACCTTTTTTACACTTCTATATTCATCACTCTATTTGCCCATTCAGAAAACAGCCACCTGCAAGTTCAGATGTACTTCCTTTTTCGTTAATAGAATGTAATTTCATTCCTTATACCTTTTTATTAAAAACACAGCTTACTTTCCTTTAGCAACCATGAACTGTACCTTATATCATCATTCTGTAGATTGGTAAATGTAAACCACTCAAAGCTATGTCATTTGCAAAAGTATCCTCACAGAGTCAATAAATAAACATTAATACCAGGTATCAAATCAATAGTGAATATTTCCCAGTTTACACAAGTCTGAAATTCATTTTAGTTTAATTTTTTTGAATTTACAATTGATTCATAAGCACTTATTTCTCTTTAGGCCAATTAAATAGAGCTCATTGACCAATCAGCCTTTAGCAATTTTGTCCAAGGACAAAGACACACACTGAGACACATAAATTTTGATAGCCATATAGACAGAGATCTCATAGTTTTCTTCTTGATATTTAAAATGTCTCTTTTTCCTATTTGATATTTAAAATGTCTCTTTGCCCCTTCTCTTTTTCTTGGTTTGAGTTCTACCAATTTGTTCATGGCTGGAGTCCCAGATAGAGTGGGCTGTGCATCCCAAGCACATGATAAGACTTAACTCTAAGTTTTTGCCTAGGCCTGTTTTTGTTTCTCAGGTAGAATTTGAGCTCCAAAAAAGTATTTTAACAAGCCAACATTTTTATTTTAATTACATGTGCAAGAAGAACCAGTTTTGCAATTTCAAAAAGACTTTATTTTAACCCGTTTTCTCTGGAGTCTAAAGAATATCATGGCCATTCAGTATCAAAAATGTCATCTTTCTTTTTGTAGTCATAGTTTCATAGTTAAAAATTACACCAGAGAATGTTCAAATTGGCTCTGATGACAGGACTGGACAGACTAATATGAAGTTGTCCCAGCAGAGATTGTCTCTCTGGGCAGATGAGGTTTTCTCTTAAAGTAAAGAAAGTCTGTCCTTTAACCTCTATTTTCTCCCAGGCTCTTATGCAGTATCACCTCACCTGTTCTATAGCCTGATGTTCCAAAAGCACTTGATCTTGAGTTTCCCCCCAATTTCCACTGCCTATCAATCGATCTAAAGTGATGGGGATTAGCAAGAAAACAAACTTTAAATGATACAATGGACCAATCAGACCTAATTGATATCTAAAGGACATTTCACCCCAAAACAATGAATTTCACCTTTTTCTCAAGTGCACACAGAACATTCTCCAGGATAGATCACATCCTGTGCCATAAATCTAGCTTTGGTAAAGTCAAAAACATTGAAATCATTTCAAGCATCTTTTCTGATCACACTGCAGTAAGATTATATGTCAACTACAGGGAAAGAAACTATCAAAAATACAAACATATGGAGGCTAAGCAACACGCCTCTGAATAACCAACAAATCACAGAAGAAATAAAAAAAAGAAATCAAAATATGTATAGAAACAAATTAAAATGAAAACAAGACAACCCAAAACCTATGGGATTCAGTAAAAGTAGTACTAAGGGGAAGATTCCTGGCAATACAAGCTTACCTCAAGAAACAAGAGAAAAATCAAATAAATAATCTAACTTTACACCTAAAGCAACTAGAAAAAGAAGAAATGAAGAACCCCAGGGTTAGTAGAAGGAAAGAAATCATAAAAATTAGGGCAGAAATAAATGAAAAAGAAACAAAGGAGACTATAGCAAAAATCAACAAAACTAAAAGCTGGTTCTTTGAGAAGATAAATAAAATAGACAAACCATTAGCCAGACTCATCAAATAAAAAAGGGAGAAGAATCAAATCAACAAAATTAGAAATGAAAACAGAAAAATCACAACAGACAACACAGAAATACAAAGAATCATAAGAGACTATTATCAACAACTATATGACAATAAAATGGACAACTTGAAAGAAATGGACGAATTCTTAGAAATGTATAACCTTCCAAAACTGAGCCAGGAAGAAACAGAAAATCTTAACAGACTCATCACAAGCACAGAAATTGAAACTGTAATCAAAAATCTTCCAACAAACAAAAGCCCAGGACCAGGTGGCTTCACAGCTGAATTCTACTGAAAATTTAGAGAAGAGCTAACGGAAGCAACAGTTAGAACTGGACATGGAACAACAGACTGGTTCCAAATAGGAAAAGGAGTCCGTCAAGGCTGTATATTGTCACCCTGCTTATTTAACTTCTATGCAGAGTACATCATGAGAAACACTGGGCTGGAAGAAGCACGATCTGGAATCAAGACTGCCGGGAGAAATATCAATAACCTCAGATATGCAGATGACACCATACTAAAGTGAAGAGGAACTGAAGAGCCTCTTGACGAAAGTGAAAGAGGAGAGTGAGAGAGTTGGCTTAAAGCTCAACATTCAGAAAACGAAGATTATGGCATCTGGTCCCATCACTTCATGTTGAAACAGTGTCAGACTTTTTTTGGCCTCCAAAATCACTGCAGATGGTGATTGCAGCCATGAAATTTAAAGACACTTACTCCTTGGAAGGAAAGTTATGACCAACCTAGACAGCATATTCAAAAGCAGGGACATGACTTTGCCAACAAAGGTCCGTCTAGTCAAGGCTATGGTTTTTCCAGTGGTCATGTATGGATGTGAGAGTTGGACTGTGAAGAAAGCTGAGCGCAGAAGAATTGATGCTTTTGAATTGTGGTGTTGGAGAAGACTCTTGAGAGTCCCTTGGACTGCAAGGAGATCCAACCAGTCCATTCTAAAGGAGATCAGTCCAGGTGTTCTTTGGAAGGAATGATGCTAAAGCTGAAACTCCAGTACTTTGGCCACCTCATGCAAAGAGTTGACTCATTGGAAAAGACTCTGATGCTGAGAGGGATTGAGGGCAGGAGGAGAAGGGAACGACAGAGGATGAGATGGCTGGATGGCATCACTGACTCGATGGACGTGAGTCTGAGTGAACTCCGGGAGTTGGTGATGGACAGGGAGGCCTGGCGTGCTGCAATTCATAGGGTCGCAAAGAGTCGGACATGACTGAGTGACTGAACTGAACTGAACTGAATGCACATCCTACTCAAACTCTTCCAGAAAATTGCAGAGGAAGGTAAACTGCCAAACTCATTTTATGAGGCCACCATCACCCTAATACCAAAACCAGACAAAGATGCCACAAAAAAAGAAAGCTACAGACCAATATCACTGATGAACATAGATGCAAAAATCCTCAACAAAATTCTAGCAAACAGAATTCAACAACATATTAAAAAGATCATACATCATGATCAAGTGGGCTTTATCCCAGGGATGCAAGGATTCTTCAATATTTGTAAATCAATGTGATATACCACATTAACAAATTTAAAGATAAAAACCATATGATTATCTCAATAGATGCAGAGAAAGCCTTTGACAAAATTCAACATCCATTTATAATAAAAACCCTCCAGAAAGCAGGAATAGAAGGAACATACCTCAACATAATAAAAGCCACATATGATAAACCCACAGCAACATTATCCTCAATGGTGAAAAACTGAAAACACTTCCCCTAAAGTCAGGAACAAGGGTGCTCACTCTCACCACTACTATTCAACATAGTTTTGGAAGTTTTAGCCACAGCAATCAGAGAAGAACAAGAAATAAAAGGAATCCAGATTGGAAAAGAAGAAGTAAAACTCTCACTGTTTGCAGATGACATGATCCTCTATACAGAAAACCCTAAAGACTCCACCAGAAAATTACTAGAGCTAATCAATGAATATAGCAAAGTTGCAGGATATAAAATTAACACACAGAAATCCCTTGCAGTCCTATACACTGAGAAAACAGAAAGGGAAATTAAGGAAACAATTCCATTCACCACTGCAATGAAAAGAATAAAATACTTAGGAATAAATCTACCTAAAGAAACAAAAGACCTATATATAGAAAACTATAAAACACTGATGAAAGAAATCAAAGAGGACACAAATAGATGGAGAAATATACCATGTTCATGGATTGGAAGAATCAGTATAGTGAAAATAAGTATACTACCCAAAGCAATCTATAGATTCAATGCAATCCCTATCAAGCTACCAACGGTCTTTTTCACAGAACTAGAACAAATAATTTCACAATTTGTATAGAAATACAAAAAACCTCGACTAGCCAAAGCAATCTTGAGAAAGAAGAATGGAATTGGAGGACTCGATCTGCCTAGCTTCAGACTATACTACAAAGCTACAGTCATCAAAACAGTATGGTACTGGCACAAAGACAGAAATATAGATCAATGGAACAAAATAGCCCAGAGATAAATCCATGCACCTACGGACACCTTATTTTTGACAAAGGGGGCAAGAATATGCAATGGAGAAAAGACAATCTCTTTAACAAGTGGTGCTGGGAAAACTGGTCAACCACTTGTAAAAGAATGAAACTAGAACACTTTCTAACACCATACATAAAAATAAACTTGAAATGGATTAAAGATCTAAATGTAAGACCAGAAACTATAAAACTCCTAGAGGAAAACACAGGCAAAACACTCTCTGACATAAATCACAGCAGGATCCCCTATGACCCATCTCCCAGAATAATGGAAATAAAAGCAAAAATAAACAAATAGGACCTAATTAAACTTAAAAGCTTTTGCACAATGAAGGAAACTATAAGCAAGGTGAAAAGACAGCCTTCAGAATGGGAGAAAATAATAGCGAATGAAGCAACTTACAGAGAATTAATCTCAAAAATATACAAGCAGATCATACAGCTCAATACTAGAAAAATAAATGACCCAATCAAAAAATGGGCCAAAGAACTAAACAGACATTTCTCCAAAGAAGACGTACAGATGGCTAACAAACACATGAAAAGATATTCAACATCACTCATTATTAGAGAAATGCAAATCAAAACCACAATGAAGTACCATCTCATGCCAGTCAATGGCTGCTATCAAAAAGTCTACAAACAATAAATGCTAGAGAGGGTGCAGAGAAAAGGGAACCCTTTTACACTGTTGGTTGGAATGCAAACTAATTCAGCTACTATAGAGAACAGTGTGGAGATTCCTTTAAAAACTGGAAATAGAACTGCCATATGTCCCAGCAATCCCACTGCTGGGCATACACACCAAGGAAACCAGAATTGAAAGAGACACGTGTACCCCAATATTCATCACAGCACTGTTTTCAACAGCTAGGACATGGAAGCAACCTAGATGTCCATTGGCAGACAAATGGATTAGAAAGTTGTGGTACATATACACAATGGAATTTAGTTCAGTTCAGTCGCTCAGTAGTGTCTGACTCTGAGACCCCATGAACAGCAGCATGCCAAGCCTCCCTATCCATCACCAACTGCCGTAGTCTACCCAAACCCATGTCCATTGAGTCGGTGATGCCATCCAACCATCTCATCCTCTGTCGTCCCCTTCTCCTCTTGCCCTCAATCTTTCCCAGCATCAGGGTCTTTTACTCAGCTATTAAAAAGAACGCATTTGAATCAGTTCTAAAGAGGTGGGTAAAACTGGAGCCTATTATAGAGTGAAGTAAGTCAGAAAGAAAAACACCAATAAAGTATATTAATGCATATACATGGAATTTAGAAAGATGGTAACAATGACCCTATATGCGAGACAGCAAAAGAGACACAGAGATAAAGAACAGATTTTTGGACTCTGTGGGAGAAGGCGAGGGTGGGATGATATGAGAGAATAGCATTGAAACATGTATATTACCATATGTGAAGTAGATCACCAGTACATGTTCAGTCATGAGACAGGGAGCTCAGGGCCAGTGCACTGGGACGACACTGAAGGATGGGATCGGGAAGGAGGTGGGAGGGGGGTTCAGGATAGGGGACACGTGTACACCCGTGGCTGATTCATGTCGATGTAAGGCAAAAGCCACTACAACATTATAAAGTAATTAGCCTCCAATTAAAATAAATTAATTTTTTAAAAACCAAAAAAAAATTAAAAGAGATGGGAATCTGTCTGGCTTGGTCATGAGCCACCATAATCAAATGGGAACCCTCAGCTAGTCCCTGCACTATTTCCAAGGTAAAAGGAAAATTTACTCCATAATTTTGAACAGCTTTCTTAAGTTCCTTTAGTATTTTGAAGGGAATCTGTTTATGTACAGCCTAATACACTCCATTAGGATTATTAGGATCTTTCTCAGGAGCTATCTGTTCATGTATTGTCACTAGAAATGCCATAGACATAGCGGCCAAGTCACCCTCACGTCGAGCCCACCAAATACCTTTCTGGAGGGGTGACAGAAAGAAGGGTCTGTGGCAAGGAAGGAAAAGTGTGAGTCACTCCAGAAGTTAAGACAGGAAGGGGAGGAAGAAGAAGTAAAGGAAATTCATCCTCCCCGAACAAATGTGCAGAAGGAACTGTAGCCTTAAGAGCCTCCTGCGTTTTTTCTTCTATCCCCTCGGCCTTCGCATTTTCAGATTCTCCCTTTGATGGGTTTTCACCATCATCCTCCCTTCCTTCTGAGCTTTCTGGGGTCTGAAGAGGTTCTAAAATAGATTTTATCAGTGTCCAAATTGACCAGCTAGATACAGGCAAGGGCACTCCCTTGTAAAGAAGTTTCTCTAATTCGTTATCTACCTTCTCCCACGTTCCTAAATCTAAAGTAAGGAGAGAAGGGAACCATGAGCAATGTTTCTCAATGGTTTGTAAAAGCTCCAATAGCCGGCGCTCACTTATTTTTGTTCACCCTGCTTTCACTGCCTTAAGAGGCTTATTGAACTGAACTGAACTGAAGTGAAGAGGCATATATATGGTCAGGGTTGTTCCCAGCTCTCTGAATTTCCCATATTTAACTTCACTTTCACTTTTCACTTTCATGCATTGGAGAAGGAAATGGCAACCCACTCCAGTGTTCTTGTCTGGAGAATCCCAGGGACGGGGGAGCCTGGTGGGCTGCCGTCTATGGGGTGGCACAGAGTCGGACACAACTGAAGCGACTTAGCAGCAGCAGCAACTCCGGTTTCAGTGCTGAGAGAGGGTTATTTACCGCAAAGGAGGATTTCCAGAGGCCTCACCCCACTCTTCCTCAGGGTCATGCACGGATATTTCAACTTCAGTTTTGTTCTCCTTCACTTTCGAGCCCCACGTTGGGTGCCACGTGCTGCGGCCAGCACAGCAGGTAGGGATCGAATGTGGTCAATGCACAGTTTGGGAAAAAGAAACTAGAGACAGAATTAAAGTTTTAAAGATGGGACCGGGGCACTCAAGACCTCTTGGATCAAGAGCCCTGTTCCTCAGAACCACATCACTTTTATTTAGTGTCTTGGCAAGCAGAAAGGATCTGTTGTATTACGATGAAGTCAGCCTCCTGTGTCCCCAGTCTCCCATTTTATTGATTACTTTAAACTATATTTGTTATTTTCTTGTACAAGGGCTAGCACCTAGCTGGAGGTCATAGACCCGCATATGCCTTGGGAAAGCATCTCAGTGTGTGCATAAGCAGTGCGCTTGTGCGGACTGGGCGTTCCAAGGTCTACCCCTGTGTTTTTCCTTAGCTTAGCAGGGCATGACTCAACTGACCGACCCAGTGTACTTTTATTTGGGTTATGCTGTATTGCTACATTTTGCATTTATTCTTTTCCCATGGTGATTTTCTCATGGCTTAGCTAGAGCGACAGGCGGCTGACTGTTAACCCCTGCATATGTCTCCTTGTTTCTGGTGTTTTGTTTCAGTGCCCTAGGAAACTAATACACTCTGGAAAACTAATATTCTATAAAACAAACTTTGAGAATGTTAATCTGGCTATGTGAAAATGACCACATTGGATTAATCACCTATGCCTCAGTTTTGTCATGTGTAAGATGGGAATAATAACATTTATTCAATGGGACCATTCTTATGTAAGCATTCTTTTTTTAATCTAAGTATTCTTAAATAAGAATACTTGTAAATGATTAGAAAAGTGTCTGAAACATAATAGGTGCCCATAAATGTTAGCAATGCCTCATTTTCAAGGAGTCTCCATTTCTTTACGGCTAGTCCTTTTCAATGATAAATTCAGCTGAGATTATAGAAGTAACACAGGACTACATTTTTGACTTGTTCACTTTCCCTATTATATCAGTTAGCATTTTTTGGCTGCAGTCACACAGAAACCAACTCTGGCTTATACAGGCAAATAGGAACTTTCTAGAAGAGTGTGGAGTGGCTCATGGACTTGAAGAAATAAAGACTCCAGTCTTTGAAAGGACAGAAAACTGGACAGCTGTGAGATTCTAAGAAGCAAGAGGTAATGGGACAGTCTCTTTGAACCACAAAACTGAAAGAACTTGTGGTTTCAGGCTCTGCAAGAATTTCCAGGGCCCCTCACCCTTGGTTGGCCTAGCTTGACTTGGTGCTGACCCTTCAGTCATCTGAGCAGCTCCATCAGGACAGTGCCTTGGGAGAGGGACTCATCCCCAGGGTAAAATCAATATTAACCTACTATTAACAGTAGAAGAGTGAAGGGCCCCTAGGCAGGCAAATCTGATAAATGTCCACAGAAGGCGTGTGAGGAGCCAGCAAAGTGAAGGGCAGGAAGAAGATCTGTTCTTGGGGTTTCCTAAGGGCTTCCTGATTCCCTCTTCTCCTCACCAGCAGTCATTGTTCCTCTAACTTTTCACTTTTCATTTTATCCTAATCAGTTCCCTAAAATTATAGGTGACTTGCCATCAGTTTCTCACTGCACCAAAATTAGTTTAAAAAAAACATTAGTAGAAAGGTTTTATGGGGAGATAGGAGAGGAAGAGTTGGCATTTGATGACATCTAAGCAAAACAGAAACAAATAAAAGGATGACTTGCCACATCTGCATTGAAACAAGTATTTTGCTGCTTAGGTGTTTATACAGGCAACACATCATAGATTTATCAAGTCGAATTTCATGGCTAAATATATCTATTTTTGCTTAATTAACCCACTGATATCTAATTTATAATGTTTTCTCTCTTTGTCCTAATATCACCAGAGGTCTTAAAGAATCCTTTCTCCAAAATCTGTCTCTTGAATGCCTACAGTGTAAAAACATCCCCTGCACTCCAAGTAATTCCTTTAAAGGACTATGTATTGAATGCTTACCATGTGTGCCAGGCCCTGAACTAGGTAAAACTGTCTTGCCACCAAGGAGCATCCCAAGCTTGTTCATCAGCTGAACATTACCAGGCTGTATTAGATACCACCACCCTGGCTTCTCCTCCTCCTGCCAGGGGTCCTTATGCTTGCTTAGCTACCCCTAGTGGTCAATAGGGTGAACTGTCTGGATCAATGACATCCTAGGACTTCTCTTGCCAGAATATTTAGCAAATCTTCTATTCTGGTAATTCTTGCCTAGAGAATCCCATGGACAGAGGAGCCCGGCGGGCTACAGTCCATGGGGTCACAAAGAGTCAGACACGACTGAAGTGACTTAGCACGCACATGCCGGCTACTCTGTAGATGCCATTCCCAGATCACACGATTAGAACCTTTTCTATTAATATATTTTTTATGTGTATGTGTCTAGACTTACTTTTAAGTCTCTTCCTGTATTCTTTTTGGACTTCCCCTGTGGCAAAGTGGTAAAAAAAAAAAAACCTGCCTGCAATGCAGGAGATATGGGTTCAATCCCAGGGTTGGGAAGTTCCCCTTGAAGAGGGTATAGCAACCCACCCCAGTATTCTTGTCTGGAGAATCCCAAGGACAGAGGAGCCTGGCAGGCTACAGTCCATAGGATCACACAGAGTCAGACATGAGTGAACCATATTCCTTTTAATTCTCCCACAGTGGATCAGTACCTTGGAAACAATTCTTCTAGTATATTTTATTGGTGTAAAGAAATTTTAAGACTTTGGAATAAACAAAAAAGATTATTGTGTGTCTCCACTGGAAAACTAGGCATCATTTACGGCACAACTTTGCAGAATTCTCTAATTCTAATGAAGTTTGTACTTTTCCTTGTATTTGAATTATTTCACAGCCCTATAAATTGTGGATAACTGATAGCAATGCAAACAATTCTTGTCTATGAACATGCAAATGAATTGTGATGGAGTTTCAACCCCACTCCACTCCCCAGGGAAAAAGCCAACTTTCTGTCCATTTGTAAATTGACTTTCCCTCCTTTCCTCAGTATGAATTTGTCTCTGACTTCTTCTTTGAGCCAGTTGTGATATCTGGCTGGTTCCCACTTTAATTCATGAGCTAAATAAAGTTTTCACTTTATTACATGTGAGTCATGATTTCACCTTGATATTTTATTTTTTTTAATTTAAATTTCTAATAACTTATTCTTCAGCATGGGTAACTCCAAAAAAGCCTTACATGTGGCTGAGAAGTATCAGAATACTGCTAGTACTCAACCTAAATGGAGGTGTCAAAACCAGGGAAGAGTCTGAGGTTTACCTACGTGCGAGTTTACAAGTTTGTCTCCACAGTTTGGTGGAAGCTGACATCAGATACCAGACTTTCAGACCTTAGGATGGAACAAAGGATGTTATTACTCACAGCACAGCAGGAAGGATAAGCTTCGTGTCTGTGTTGTTCTTCTTACCCCTGTGAGGACTGTGAGGGGTGAGGCAAGGACTGTGAGGCAAGGTGGAGTGGCCCAAATGGATGCTGCACATGCAGGAGGTTTGCATCACAGCTGAGAACTCAAGCTTAGAGAACCCGAATCTTTGATCACGGGCTGCAAGCAAACCTGCCCAAACATTGCCTCAGAGGGAGACATTGTCTTTATTATTGCTATTGTTGTTGTTCAGTTGCTAAGTCGGGGCTGACTCTTTGCAATCCCATGAACTGCAGCACGCCAGGCTTCCCTGTCCTTCACTATCAACTGGAGTTTGCTCAAATTCAAGTCCATTGAGTCAGTGATGCCATCCGATGATCTCAACCTCTGTCACCCCCTTCTCCCCCTGCCTTCGATCTTTCCCAGCTTCAGGGTCTTTTCCATGAGTAGGCTCTTTACATCAGGTGGTCAGACTATTGGCGCTTCAGCTTCAGCATCAGTCCTCCCAATGAATAGTCAGGGTCAATTTCCTTTAGGATTGATTGGTTTGATCTCCTTTATGTCCAAGGGACCCTCAAGAGTCTTCTCCAACACCACAGTTCGAAAGCATCAATTCTTCAGTGCTCAGTCTTCTTTATGGGCCGACTCTCACATCCATACCTGACTACTTGAAAAACAATTTTGACTAGACAGACCTTTGTTGGAAAAGTGATGTCTCTGCTTTTTAAATACACTGTCTAGGTTTGTCATAGCCTTTCTTCGAAGGAGCAGCATCTTTTAATTTCATTTCTGTAGTCACCATCCACAGTGATTTTGGAGCCCAAGAAAATAAAACCTGTCACTGTTTCCATTCCCACCCCCCCATCTACTTGCTATGAAGTGATGGGACCAGATGCCATGATCTTTGTTTTTTGAATGTTGAGTTTTAAGCCATCTTTCTCACTCTCTTCTTTCACCCTCCTCAAGAGGTTCTTTAGTCCCTCTTTGCTTTCTGCCATTAGAATGGTATCATCTGCATATCTGGGGTTGTTAATATTTCTCCTACCAATCTTAATTCCAGCTTGTGCTTCATCCAACATGGCGTTTCACATGAGGTACTCTGTATATAAGCTAAATAAGCAGAATGATAATATACAGCCTTGACTTAATCTTTTCCCAATTTTGAACCAGTCTGTTGTTCCAAGTCTGGTTCTAACTGTTGCTCCTTGGCCTGCAGACAATTTTCTCAGGAGGCAAATTTTCTCAGGAGACAAAGTGGTCTGGTGTTCTCATCTCTTTAAGAATTTTCCACAGTTTTTGTGATCCACACAGTCAAAGGCTTTAGTGTTGTCAATGAAGCAGAAGTAGAGGTTTTTCTGGAATTCCTTCACTTTTTCTATGCTCCAGTAGATGTTGGCAATTTGATCTCTGATTCCTCTGTGTTTTCTAAATCCAGCTTGTACATCTGGAAGTTCTTGGTTCACATACTGTTGAAGCCTAGCTTGAAGGACACTGAACATTACCTTGCTAGCATGTGAAATGATATTGGACAGTAAAACAAATCTGCCCTTGCTCTGGAGAGACACCCTCTCTCTACCTTCCAAGGTTGTTTTTCACTATACAAACATCCATGAAAAGACAGTGCCTCTGCTTGCAAATTGTAGAGAAACACAAGAGATCCATGGAGAAGTATCTCCCAACAAAAGGAAAGCTTTAAATTATTAATTTATTTAAACCCATTAGAGAATATCTAGTCTCTGCCCAGTGGGCCTCCAGTGCAAAATATGTAACCAAGCACCCTTCAGTTCAGTTCAGTTGCTCAGTCATGTCTTACTCTTTGTGATCCCATGGACTGCAGCACACCAGGCTTCCTTTTCCATCACCAACTCCTGGAGCTTGCTCAAACTCATGCCCATCAAGTTGGTGATGCCATCCAACCATCTTATCCTCTGTCATCCCTTTCTCCTCCTGCCTTCAATCTTCCCCAGAATCAGGGTGTTTTCCAATGAGTCAGTTCCAATGAACCACGTATGTGTATTAAACAGCAATTCCTCCCAACAGGAGTTGGTGATGGACAGGGAAGCCTGGTGTGCTGCAGTCCATGGGGTCGCAAAGAGTTGGACATGACTGAGCAACTGAACTGAACTGAACCTCCCAACAGACACAGAGACACAAAATTCATGTGGAAATGATCAAGGAAATATAAAAGTTATCTATGCATATACCCATTTCCTTCAATGAAAGCATTTCCACACATATATCTTCTAGCTTTGTTAGCTGAGGGCCCAGAAGCAACAACACCCTGGTAGCAACAGCCACAATACTATGGACTTTATGTTTATGTCCCTCCAAAATTCATATGTCAAAATTCTAACCCCCAATGTGATGGTATTAGAAGATGGAGCCTTTGGAAGGTAATTAGGCCATGAGGGTGGAGCCCACATGAATGGGATTAGTGCCCTAATACAAAGACACAAGATAGCTTGCTTTCTCTCTCTCTGCTTTTTTGCTACATGGGGAAACCACAGGAAGACAGCAGTCTGCAGTGGAGAAGAAAGCCCTTACCAGAACCCAAATATACTGGCACCCTGATCTTGGATATCTAGGTTCCAGGACTGTAAAAAATAAATTTTTGTTGTTTATCAGACAGTCTATGGTAGTTTGTCATAGCAGCCTTCCCAGGGCTTCTCTGGTGGCTCAGACAGTAAAGAATCAGCCTGTAATGCAGGAGACCCAGGCTTGAACCCTGGTGTCAGGAAGATCCCCTGGAGAAGGGAATGGTTACCCACTCCAGTATTCTTGCCTGGAGAATTCCATGGACAGAGGAGCCTGGCGGGCTACAGTCTATGGGGTTGCAAAGAGTAGGACACAACTGAGTAACTAACACACACACACACTGTGGTAGTTTGTCACAGCAGCCTAAACTGACTAAGACACACACGCCACTACTGCCCAGATCTTGATGCACTATCTCCAATAAAAGAAATGAGGGCTCCATGGAGAAATAGATGATTCTAGGACTACGACACGAAACACACAAGATGAGCCTGGAGCATCTTGTAGTGTCAGAAAGTAAGGAAGTGCTAAAAATTGTTAAAATAAGTAAAACTGCAATGATGGGTTATGTCAAAGGGACACAGGAGCCAACTGAAAGAAATCCCAATGGCCAGAGCTGGAACAATTTGAACTACAAAATACATAAAGCAGTACTGGACTATAGTCCAAAGAATAAGATAGATAAACAAATTATTGAATTAAATAATTAAACAAATGAGAGGACAGGCAAATCTATTCCAAGAATTCCAACTAATTTGAGTAAATACTCCACCCTCAAAAACATGGAGCAGAAATCCCACTCCTTAGTCGTGTGTTGTTTGTAGTAACTTTCTTTCAAAGAGTATAGTATAGGAAGGAAAAAAGAATATGCCTATGGTGGAGAAAACAGACAAATCTTAGCCTGGTGATCAAGGTCAATACCAACAGTGAGAGCTCAGGTTAAAAGTATGTACTCTTCATGCCTAATCATGAGAAAAATGTTAGACAAGTCTCAACTGAAGAACATTCTCCCAAATACTTGACTGGTACTCAAAGTCATCAAAAACAAAGAAGTTCCAAGAAACCACCACAGCTAAGAGGAGCCTAAGGAGATGTGATGACTGTAACATGGGATGGGATCCAGGATAAAGGACATTAAGGGAAATCTAAGTAAATCTAAAGAAGGTATCAACTTTAGTTAATAATAATGTATCGATATCGGTGAACTAATAATGGCAAATAGGTCATACTAATGTAAAAATCTGTACACAGGTCAATAAGCAACAGTTAGAACTGGACATGGAACAACAGACTGGTTCCACATTGGGAAAGGAGTACGTCAAGGCTGCATGTTGTCACCCTGCTTATTTAACTTCTATGCAGAGTACATCATGCGAAATGCCAGGCTGGATGAAGCACAAACTGGAATCAAGATTGCCGGGAGAAATATCAATAAACTCAGATACACAGATGACACCATCCTTATGGCAGAAAGTGAAGAGGAACTGAGGAGCCTCTTGACGAAAGTGAAAGAGGAGAGTGAAAAAGCTGGCTTAAAACTCAATATTCAAAAAATTAAAATCATGGCATCCAGTCCCATCACTTCATGGCAAATAGATGGGGAAACAATGGAAACAGTGACAAACTTTATTTTCTTGGGCACCAAAATCATTGCAGATGGTGACTGTAGCCATGAAATTAAAAGACGCTTGCTCCTTGGAAAAAAGCTATGACCAACCTAGACAGCATATTAAAAAGCAGAGACATTACTTTGCCAACAAATGTCCATCTAGTCAGAGCTATCGTTTTTCCAGTAGTCATGTATGGATGTGAGAATTGGACTACAAAGAAAGCTGAGCACTGAAAAGTTGATGGTTTTGAACTGTGATGTTGGAGAAGACTCTTGAGAGTCCCGTGGACTGCAATGAGAGAGATCCAACCTGTCACTCCTAAAGGAAATCAGTCCTGAATTTTCATTGGAAGGACTGATGCTGAAGCTGAAACTCCAATACTTTGGCCACCTGATGGGAAGAACTGACTCATTGGAAAAGATCATGATGCTGGAAAAGATTGAGGGCAGGAGGAAAAGGGAACAACAGAAGATGAGGTGGTTAGATGGCATCACCAACTCGATGGACATGAGTTTGAGTAAGCTCCAGGTGTTGGTAATGGACAGGGAAGCCAGGCGTGCTGCAGTCCATGGGATCGCAAAGAGTCGGACACGACTGAGTGGGTGAACTGGACTGAATGTAAAAATAGAGGAAACTGGGTAGAGGGCATATAGTACCTCTCCCTACTATATAATTTTTTTTTTGTAAATCTAAAACTATTCTAAAATATAGTCAATATTTAGTAAAAAAAAAAAAAAAAGCATTTCCAATTCATCTTCTTAACTTCTGTGCAGATGGAGATTCTGATGTAACCATTTCCATATTGTTATGTTCACATCCTATTTGTTCAGAAAGGCTTTAAATTGAACCAGGACTCTTTTGCAATGGAAAATTTATTTCATCAGTTCTTCCTCTCCCTCTAAACATTTTGAAGGTAAAGAACACCGCTTTTTAAAAGAGTGCACCTTTGTTAAGTTCAAGATTTTAATGCAGTCACAAGTCTCGTTGTCTAAAGATGTGTTTAGTTGCTAAGTCGTGTCTGACTCTTTGTTACCCCTACGGACTACAGCATGCCTCAGTCCTCCACTGTCTCCTGGAGTTGGCTCAAACTCATGTCCACTGAGTCAGAGAAATTTCAGATTTTTAAAGATGCTATTTTTTAAAAAGGCCTTACACCATCACCACCAACAAGCAAAAACTAAGAGGATGGATAACCAGAGGAATCCCACTAATATGGACAAACTGAAAGGACGAACTTTCGGAAGTATGGTCTGCTGAAGTTTGATGCCAATCAAATCCTAGTCTTGTTAGAACATTTGGAGAAGTGCAGGAAACCAAGAACCGTGGAATAGTGCTGCTCGGCACTTACTGTCAGCCCACTCTTGGTGCAGTGAGTGGATCTGAAGGAAAAGTGCAGTGCTCCTATAGACCATGGGGACTGTTGGATGAAAGGGTGGGGCTAGCGGGAGCTTCAGGCTCACAGAACACATGCGCAGTTTGCCATGGCCGCAATGAGAGGCTGAGATCCAAGCTGTGTCTGACAAGACCCCCAGTATTGCTGCTCTGGGGAAGGGGCACTTTTTTTTTGTATGCAACAGTACCCTCCTCCAGTTAAGCACTGTGGTCATGAGGTTGTTTTGCCCAGGTAGGTGCCTTTGGCCGTGAAAAGACCTTCACAGGCTGGCTGCAGCCCTGGGGAATTTCCCAAACAACTGCCAAGCTGCAACTCAAACAGAACCTTGGAGAAGCTCCTCACTTCCATATTCTGGCCACCATCCCAATCAATTAGGCTTCTGGTTTTTTAAAAACAAAACAATAGTTACTCTAAAATTTTCTCTACTTCCTTCAGTAGAGAAGTTCTATCCTCGCTTGAAATAGAACTCATCTCAACTCTGACACTGAAATATATAGATCCTTCTCCTAAAGGACAACAAGCAAACCCAAAAATCAGCAAATATGAAAAGATTTGATAGTGCCAACTGTACCGTGTTCCCGAGGGAGCTGGACCCAGTAAGGTACAATCACAAAGCACCTATTCTTTTCCTTGGTGTTCCTCCCTCTGACAAACAGTTCCTTCTCAGTACGTTGGATAAGATCTTGGACAGTTTCCACATATTTCCTAAGAACTCTTAGCTTTAAAAACAAACAATCCAAATCAGTCGAACAATCATATTAACTATAGTCCTGGATAATAGTAAACACTACAGACATTTTTGTTTAATTTATAGCATTTCCTCATCCTCAGTTTGAAACCTGGAGTGAAGAGTGAAGTTTCTTATCAGCTTCTTTACACTGTCCTAGCTCCCTTTCCTGACCTGCCTCTTGAGAAACTTGTATGCAGGTCAGGAAGCAACAGCTAGAACTGGACACGGAATAACAGACTGGTTCCAAATAGGAAAAGGAGTACGTCAAGGCTGTATATCGTCACCCTACTTATTTAACTTATATGCAGAGTACATCATGAGAAACGCTGGGCTGAATGAAACACAAGCTGGAATCAAGATTGCCGGGAGAAATATCAATAACCTCAGATATGCAGATGACACCACCCTTATGGCAGAAAGCGAAGAAGAACTAAAGAGCCTCTTGATGAAAGCGAAAGAGGAGAGTGAAAAAGTTGGCTTAAAGCTCAATATTCAGAAAACTAAGATCATGGCATATGGTCCCATCACTTCATGGCAGATAGATGGGGAAACAGTGGAAACAATGGCTGACTTTATTTCTGGGGGGTCAAAAATCACTGCAGATGGTGATTGCAGCCCTGAAATTAGAAGATGCTTACTCCTTGGAAGGAAAGTTATGAGCAACCTAGAGAGCATATTAAAAAGCAGAGACATTACTTTGCCAACAAAGGTCTGTCTAGTCAAGGCTATGGTTTTTCCAGTAGTCATGTATGGATGTGAGAGTTGGACTGTGAAGAAAGCTGAGCACCGAAGAATTGATGCGTTTGAACTGTGGTGTTGGAGAAGACTCTTGCGAGTCCCTTGGACTGCAAGGCGATCCAACCAGTCCGTCCTAAAGGAGATCAGTCCTGGGTGTTCATTGGAAGGACTGATGTTGAAGCTGAAACTCCAATACTTTGGCCACCTGATGTGAAGAGCTGACTCATTGGAAAAGACCCTGATGCTGGGAAAGACTGAGGGTGGGAGGAGAAAGGGACAACAGAAGATGAGATGGTTGGGTGACATCATTGACTTGATGGACATGGGTTTGGATAGACTCTGGGAGTTGGTGATGGACAGGGAGGCCTGGCGTGCTGCGGTTCATGGGGTCTCAAAGAGTTGGACACAACTGAGTGACTGAACTGAACTGAACTGGACTGCAGCACACCAGGCCTCCCTGTCCATCACCAACTCCCAGAGTCTATCCAAACCCATGTCCATCAAGTCAATGATGTCACCCAACCATCTCATCTTCTGTTGTCCCTTTCTCCTCCCACCCTCAGTCTTTCCCAGCATCAGGGTCTTTTCCAATGAGTCAGCTCTTCATATCAGGTGGCCAAAGTATTGGAGTTTCAGCTTCAACATCAGTCCTTCCAATGAACACCCAGGACTGATCTCCTTTAGGACGGACTGGTTGGATCGCCTTGCAGTCCAAGGGACTCGCAAGAGTCTTCTCCAACACCACAGTTCAAACGCATCAATTCTTCGGTGCTCAGCTTTCTTCACAGTCCAACTCTCACATCCATACATGACTACTGGAAAAACCATAGCCTTGACTAGACAGACCTTTGTTGGCAAAGTAATGTCTCTGCTTTTTAATATGCTCTCTAGGTTGCTCATAACTTTCCTTCCAAGGAGTAAGCATCTTCTAATTTCAGGGCTGCAATCACCATCTGCAGTGATTTTTGACCCCCCAGAAATAAAGTCAGCCATTGTTTCCACTGTTTCCCCATCTATCTGCCATGAAGTGATGGGACCATATGCCATGATCTTAGTTTTCTGAATATTGAGCTTTAAGCCAACTTTTTCACTCTCCTCTTTCGCTTTCATCAAGAGGCTCTTTAGTTCTTCTTCGCTTTCTGCCATAAGGGTGGTGTCATCTGCATATCTGAGGTTATTGATATTTCTCCCGGCAATCTTGATTCCAGCTTGTGTTTCATTCAGCCCAGCGTTTCTCATGATGTACTCTGCATATAAGTTAAATAAGTAGGGTGATGATATATAGCCTTGACGTACTCCTTTTCCTATTTGGAACCAGTCTGTTGTTCCATGTTCATTTCTAACTGCTGCTTCCTGATCTGCATACAGATTTCTCAAGAAGCAGGTCATATATTTGTATGTATTTCACCTGTTAGTAGACATTTAGTTATTTCTAATTTGTTATTTTTACAAATAATGATCCTATGAATGCTAGAAATTTATCTTCTCAATATCTATGTGCACTTGTTTATATTGGGAATATATCAAAGACTGTAGCTACTAGAGCATATTTTCCACAATAACACCAAATTGTTTAGCAAAGACCAAATTAGCAAAATTGACAAATTCATTCTCTCATGAGTAGAATTTTGGTTTTTCCATGTTTTTGTCAACAATCAATAGTATCAGACTTTAAAATTTTTGCCAATCTGGTGGATATAAAACAGTATCTTGTGGTTTTATTTGTATTTTATCAACATAATTGAGTGTATTTTTATATGCTCATTAGCAATCTTAGCATAAAGGTAGCTACTTACAAAATAAAACAGAGGCTTCAACAAGATACATTTATTCCTCTCTCATACGGTGAACTGAATCTAAACAACCCAGTACCACAATACTCTGAAGTGTCAGGATCCGGACCGCTCTGATCTGGTTGTTCTATCTCCTTGACATATGATTTCCATCCCACATCCTAACATGTCTACCCTGGCTTCCACCACAAGGTGAATGTTCTTGAAGGCTGCTGAAAATACAGACTCTGAAATCTCCTTTCACACAGATGGTATATTCAAGCACCACCACCCCCACTCATGTCAATTTCTGTTTCCAAGGACAAGAGTGGGTAGGAGGCAGGATGTGGTCCAGAACAAGGAGAAAGGGATATTGGGAGATACAAGTGTCCTACAGACTCAAGGATCCCATTAGAGACCGACCAGCACATTAATGCCATATCCCACTATGTTGTACCAGCAAATTTAAGATGGAGGAAGGGAGTTTTCTAAACAAGCACAGTCTGAAAACTAGGCGGGGCTTAAAGGAGCAGGCAGGGCAGTGGCCTTAATACAAAGCTCTGTGACTAGCAAGGTCTTCCCAGCCCTTCTGAGCTCAGGCAACCCTTCTGAGAGCTCCCCCTTTTGAGAGAATTCTTCAAAACGGGAGATGCTGGGAAACTGTAGATGAGAAAAAACATGGACTTTGGAGACAAATTCACATTCAAAGCCTAGCTCTCTCTCTCACCTTGGGCAAATGCCTTGACCTCTCTTGACCTGGCTGAGCCTCCATTTTCTCATCTGTAAGATGCAGATAGCTACAGTACCCACCTCTAGGACTGTTGTAAAGATGACAGGAGATATTGAGTGATGCCTGCAAAGAAGATTATGTGAAAGAGAGGTGAAGATCATGGCACCAGACCAAGCTGCCTGGGTTCTAATCCTAGCTGCACTATCCTAGCCATGTGACCTTAGACCACTTACTTGGCTTCCCTCTGACTCTGTTTCTTTGTTTGTAACACTAGGGTAATAATAGTCCCCACCTCAGCATATGCAAACTATTATATATACAGTGGATAAACAGCAAGGCCCTATTGTATAGCACAGCAAACCATATTCAGTATCCTGTGATAAACAACAGTGGAAAAGAATATGAAAAAGAATGTATTTGTATGGATAAATGGATCACTTTACTGCACAGCAGAAATGAACATGACATTGTAAATCAACTATATTTCAATAAAATAAATTTAAAATAAATAAATGATAGTCCACACCTCATAAACTTGCTATGGGACGTAAATGAAGTAATGTATGCACAGCTCTTAGGTGAGTATCTGCTATGTATAATCGTAAGTGCTTAGTAAATTTTTTTAAGTTAAAGCATAAATAACAGCCTGGCAAAATATTTGAAATAAGTATGAAATATAGTGGTGCTTGTGGTAAAGAATTCCGCCTGCCAATAAAGCAGACTCAAGAGATGCAGGTTCGATCCCTGGGTCAGAAAGATCCTCTGGAGAAGGAAATGGCAACTTACTCCGGTATTCTTGTCTGAAAAATTACATGGACAGAGGAGCCTGGTGGACTACACTACAATCCGTGGGGTCGCAAAGAGTCAGACGCAACACAAGCACAAAAGTTATTCTTCATAATATAAAAAGGTCTCCCACCAGTTGGGTAGGAAAAAAGTCCAAGAGGAAAAAATGGGCAAAAGATATTTAAAAAGCATTTCACAAAATAAATAAAAATGACCAATAAGAATGAAAAACTAATCACCTCAGTAGTAATTTGTAAAATGCAACTTAAGAAACAACAAAGTTTTGCTATATAGCACAGGGAACTATATTCAATATCTTAAAACTATACTTGAAAAAAATCAGAAAAATAAAAAAGAATATAGATACATATATACATATAACCAAATCACTTTGCTGAACACCTCAGGGTAACACAATATTGTAAATCAACTATGCTAAGTGCTAAGTCGCTTCAGTCGTGTCCGACTCTTTGCAACGCCCTGGACTGTAGCCCGCTAGGCTCTGCTGTCCATGGGATTTTCTAGGCAAGAATACTGGAGTGGATTGCCATTTCCTCCTCCAGATCTTCCCCACCCAGGGATCGAATGTGTGTCTCCTGCATTAACAGGCGGGCTCTTTACCACTAGCACCATCTGGGAAGCCCCCAAATCAACTATACTTCAATTAAAATACAAAACGCAACTTAAAACAATTAGAATGTGCCATTTTTTGCCCATCAGACTTAAATATTTTTCATATTGGTGAAATCATGAGTGCACTTTCATATACTGTTAAGTGAAAATATAAATTAGTAGAAATTTCCTTGAAGAACAATGTGCTTGGTATCTCTCAAAATTTAAACACATGCTGTGAGGGTAACTAACTGTTTACCCCAACTTGTGTATCCCATAAAGGACCATTGCTCCTTCTAAGAAAAGCGTCCTCTACTTGCCAAGATTTCACTTGTGGTCTGCACTGAAGATTCTCTGATTTCTTTCTAAAATCACTTGTATTTAATTTTTCTTAATATCTATACATTTTATTCTTCGACTGAATCCTTCCTTTTTAAATTGAAATACTGTTTGTCATTCATCTCTAAATTAATAAACAGCTTTGTTCTCTTCAGTTCAGTTCAGTTCAGTTCAGTCACTCAGTCGTGTCCAACTCTTTGCGACCCCATGAACGGCAGCATGCCAGGCCTCCCTGTCTATCACCAACTCCCGGAGTCCACCCAAACCCATGTCTATTGAGTTGGTGATGCCATCAAACCATCTCATCTTCTGTCGTCCCTTTCTCCTCCCACCCTCAATCTTTCCCAGCATCAGGGTCTTTTCCAATGAGTCAGCTCTTCGCATCAGGTGGCCAAAGTATTGGAGGTTCAGCTTCAACATCAGTCCTTCCAATGAACACCCAGGACTGATCTCCTTTAGGACGGACTGGTTGGATCTCCTTGCAGTCCAAGGGACTCGCAAGAGTCTTCTCCAACACCACAGTTCAAACGCATCAATTCTTCTGCGCTCAGCTTTCTTTATAGTCCAACTCTCACATCCATACATGACTACTGGAAAAACCATAGCCTTGACTAGACAGACCTTTGTTGGCAAAGTAATGTCTCTGCTTTTTAATATGCTCTCTAGGTTGCTCATAACTTTCCTTCCAAGGAGTAAGCATCTTCTAATTTCAGGGCTGCAATCACCATCTGCAGTGATTTTTGGGCCCAGAAAAATAAAGTCAGCCACAGTTTCCACTGTTTCCCCATCTATCTGCCATGAAGTGATGGGACCGGATGCCATGATCTTAGTTTTCTGAATGTTGAGCTTTAAGCCAACCCTTTCACTCTCCTCTTTCACTTTCATCAAGAGGCTCTTTAGTTCTTCTTCGCTTTCTGCCACAAGGGTGGTGTCATCTGCATATCTCTCCCGGCAATCTTGATTTCAGCTTGTGTTTCGTTCAGCCCAGCGTTTCTCATGATGTACTCTTGCATATAAGTTAAATAAGCAGGGTGACAATATACAGCCTTGACGTTCTCTTAGTAGTGAAATTTCATTGATTTTCACATTTGAAAATGTAAATCAGGGCTTGATACACTTTTTCTGTAGAAGGCCAGAGAGTAAATATTGGATTCACCAAAAATTTCATTCAAATTTTTCCGTAAGATTTTATTAAAAAAAAAAAAACCAGAATGAATTTTTTGGGCAGCCCAGTATTTCAGGTGATAAGAGCCATATGGTCTCTGTTACAACTACTCAACTCTCCTTCGTAGTACAAAAGCCACCACTGACAATACATGAATGAATGTGTGTAGCTGTGTGCCAATAAAATTTTCTTTTAAAAAAAATTTTATTTGTTTATTTATTTTTGGCTGTTCTGGGTCTTCCTTGCTGTGAGGGCTTTCTCTAGTTGCAGTGAGTGGGGTCTACTCTCTAGTCGCAGTGCAAGGGCTACAACTACTGAGCCCATGCCATAACTACTGAAGCCCATGTGCCCTAGAGCCTGTGCTCCACAAGAGAAGCCACGACAATGAGAAGCCCTCGCACCGCACCGCAACTCCCTGGATCTAGAGCACAGGCTCATTAATGGTGGCCCAGGGGCTTAGTTGATCTGCAGCATGTAGGATCTTTCCAGATCAGGGATCAAACCCATGTTTCCTGCATTGGCAGGTGGATTCTTAACCACTGAGTCACCAGGGAAGTCCTGTGCCAATACAATTTTCTATGTGAACTCTGAAATTGTATTTCACATCTTGTTCTTGTCTCACTAAATATTACCAGCGTGCTAAGTTGCTTCAGTCATGTCCGACTCTTTGCAACCCCATATACTGTAGCCTGCCAGGCTCCTCTGACCATAGGATTCTCCAAGCAAGAATACTGGAGTGGGTTGACATGCCCTCCTCCAGGGGATCGTCCTGACCCAGGGATCCAACCCATGTCTCAGGTATCTCCTGCATTGACAGGCAGGTTGTTTTACCACCAGAGCCACCAGAGAAGCCCATCATTAAATATTAATCTTTTTTATTTTACTATAAAAAAATGTAAAAGACATTATTAGCTCACAGTCCATTTAAAACCAGGTGACAATTTAGATCATGTGCCATTTGTCCACCCCTAATCTTAGGGATGGAACTCCTTTTTCCAGATTAGAGAAACAAGCTACAATATGGTCTTTTGTCCTTAACTCTAGATAGTAACAGAAAAATTCTCAACTAAATTTCTAACAGTTTTCTCAGCACTCTGTAATATGCATACATTACAAAAATATAATAAATTTCTTTTTTATAGTTTTGGGTGACATCCCTTAACAGTCATGCTGTTTCTAACATATGTGTGAATAAACTCAGGGATTGATTGCATTATCAAATAGTACAAACCAGGGACTTCACTGGTGGTCCAGTGGTTAAGAATCCACTTTGCAATGCGTGGGACATGGGTTCAGTCCTTGGTGGGGGAACTAAGATCCCACATGCCTTAGAGAAAACAAGCCCATGAGCCGCAACTAGGAAGCCTGAGCAGTGCATGGAAGACACTGAATGCTGCTACTAAGACCTGATCTGCTGTATGCTTAGTTGCTCAGTTGTGTCCAACTTTTTGTGAGCCATAGACTGTAGCCTGCCAGGCTACTCTGTCTTTGGGAATCTCCAGGCAAGAATACTAGAGTGGATTGCCATTTCCTTCTCCAGGGGATCTTTCTGACCCAGGGATTGAACCCAGGTCTCCTGCATTGCAGTCAAACTCTTTATCAACTGAGCTACAAGGGAAGCCCTAAATAAATAATTTTTAAAAAATTATACAAACCAGTAGACACTTCAGACAGTACAGAAAGGAATGAGATAAATATAGAATGAAAGAGGGTGAATTAATGTTTTAAGTGTTTTCCATTAAAAGCAGGGATTTTATATTAATATTTCAACAGAGTTGTTTTCATCACATCAGAGAAGGTAGATGCTAAAATCTCAGAACTGTCTTCTTGCAGGTGCACTGGTCAGGAAAGCAGAAGGAAACACACAAAACTGTTAAAACATTGGGAATTGTTTGGTGGGCCAGTGGTTAGTACTCCTCACTTTCACAGCGAAGAGCCTGGTTAACATAATCCAAAGTGTTTTAGGAAATCAGGGAAATTACACTTTAATCACTGCTTTATCATTTGAACTTGTTATGAAGTGCATATATTCCTGCTTATGCATTAATCCAATAAACATTTATTTTAATGATCTTTAAGGTGTTGTCAAGAGCATGGTAGGAGTGTAAATCAGTCCCACCACTGGAGAGGGAAACTAGATCATGTGTTGCAGAAGCCTGAAAAAAACAAACTCCTTTGACTCAGGGCTTCCCAGGTGGCACTAGTGGTAAAGAATCTGCCTGCCAGTGCACGAGATGTAAGAGATGCAGGTTTGATCCCTGGGTCAGGAAGATGCCCTGGAGGAGGGTATGGCAACCCATGCACAGAAGAGCCTGGCAGGCTACAATCCATAGGGTCGCAAAGAATCAGACATGACTGAAGCAACTTAGCATGCATTAGCACATGGGGGGAAATATAACTATGAGGATGTTCTTTGCAGCATGGTTTATAATATGGCCCTCTATATCCACAGAGTCCAAATTTAAGGATTCAATCAACTGCAGATAAAAAAAATACTCAGAAAAAAAATTCCAGAAAGTTCTAAAAAGTAAAAGTTGAATTTGCTAAGCACTGGCAACTATTTACATAGCATTTACAATGTATTAGGTATTATAAGTAATCAGTTCAGTTCAGTTCAGTCACTCAGTTGTGTCCGACTCTTTGCGACCCCATGAATCGCAGCACGCCAGGCCTCCCTGTCCATCACCAACTCCCGGAGTTCACCAAGACTCACGTCCATCGAGTCAGTGATGCCATCCAGCCATCTCATCCTCTGTCATCCCCTTCTCCTCCTGCCCCCAATCCCTCCCAGCATCAGAGTCTTTTCCAATGAGTCAACTCTTCGCATGAGGTGGCCAAAGTTCTGGAGTTTCAGCTTTAGTATCATTCCTTCCAAAAAAATCCCAGGGCTGATCTCCTTCAGAATGGACTGGTTGGATCTCCTTGCAGTCCAAGGGACTCTCAGGAGTCTTCTCTAACACCACAGTTCAGAGATGATTAAAGCAATGGCACCCCACTCCAGTACTCTTGCCTGGAAAATCCCATGGACGGAGGGGCCTGGTGGGCTGCAGTCCATGGGGTCGCGAAGAGTCGGACACGACTGAGCGACTTCACTTTCACATTTCACTTTCATGCATTGGAGAAGGAAATGGCAACCCACTCCAGTGTTCTTGCCTGGAGAATCCCAGGGACGGGGGAACCTGGTGGGATGCCGTCCATTGGGTCGCACAGAGTCGGACACAACTGAAGCGACTTAGCAGCAGCAGCAGCAGAGATGATTAAAGTATTCAGGAAGATATGCATAGGCTGTATGCAAATAATGCTGCTGCTAAGTTGCTTCAGTCGTGTCCGACTCTGTGCGACCCCACAGACGGCAGCCCACCAGGCTCCCCCGTCCCTGGGATTCTCCAGGCAAGAACACTGGAGTGGGTTGCCATTTCCCCCTCCAATGCAGGAAAGTGAAAAGTGAAAGTGGAGTCACTCAGTCGTGTCCGACCCTCAGCGACCCCATGGATTGCAGCCCTCCAGGCTCCTCCATCCATGGGATTTTCCAGGCAAGAGTACTGGAGTGGGGTGCCATTGCCTTCTCCGATGCAAATACTATGCCATTTTATATAAGGAACTTGAGCTTCTGCCAATTTTGGTATCTGAAGTGTGGTCCTGGAAGCAATCCCCATGGATACCAGGGGACGACTGGAATGAAAAATTAGGGCAAAATCTAAATTTGCAAGAATAAAAGGTTGGTTGAATGAATTATGAAGCCCGGACAGACTGAATAAAGGTATTCAACAGAAATAAGTGGAAAAAACAGGATATAAACCAGTTCAAAACTTTATGTGATAATTTTTCACAACAAACTTGGAACTTTAATTAGGCTGAAAAGTGTTGAGTTCTGTGATGATCTAGGTGCTATGGAATCAACTGTTTCATTTTTAATAAAAGCACATTTAATAATGGTCCATAAGAATTTCATTAGTAACAGGTACAGAGTGCTGGAGATTTGGGGGTATAGCTTTGGTGTCCAATTAACAGATGAATAGGATTAACAAATGTCAGAATGCCCTCTGCTTTGGGGTTGCTTCAGCTACACCAAAGGCTCCAGAAGACCAAGCACAGCTTTTAAGGGACTGGCAGCAGCAGCCTCTGCAAGTGGGGAACACGCTCTCAGTGCAGATGTCAGCATCCTTGGCATTACACATCCCTGGCCTGGATGGATGCAACAGACCTAGGCAGGCATCACCTGCTGCAGTGGCAGCATGAACTGCAGGAGACAATGGTAAGAAGGGCCAACAGGGGAAACCCATGGTAACTGATAGGGCTGTCCATGAGTCCATGTGAGTCAACTGCACAATTTCCAAAATACACAGGGGACCCAGGGAAGGGAGCCAGAGCTCGCATCACTGAAAGTATGTGCAGAGCTCGAGAAATACTACGTACAACTGTTGTTGGGTAGCTTCATTTTCCCCAGGCTTGCAGGGCTGGAGCTATACAAGTTCTATATCTGCATCACAGTCACTGGATACCAAGGGTATCTTCCATCTTCAACTTGTTCAGACAAGTTCTTTCCTAAAACGGGCTTCTGAAGACACAGCTGCTTGGAATTGCAGCTGTCACCCATCCTTCTTACATTTCTTGCCTGTGTCCAGATGAGCTAAGAGGCACTAAGTGTAGCTGAGGTCACTGAAAAGATTTTTAAATAAGCTATTTTAAAAGTTACTGACATCATCAGCTCAGAGCTGTTATTTCTGGGTCAGCAAAATGTCTTCTCTGCAGCAATGCTGATCACTGCCTGATTGCACAGGACCACAGTAGGTACCAGATCTCAGTGGGTGCCAAGAACACAGTGAGATCACAGGCCTTCTAGAAGCTAACCTTCCATAAAAGATAGAGGAAACTATTTCCCAACAGAATTTAAACCAAGTGTTATATCAGATTATGGCTTGGTCCTGAAAATATTTGACACTTTAGAAATAGTAAGTATATATTTCATTCTGATTCAAACTGACTTCTCATTTCTTTAAAAGATGCCTTAGTCTCATAGGGAAAAAAGTTAAAATTGAGGTTTATTTAAATATTTAGTGAATAACTCTGGGAAGGAAAACTGGACCAGATAACATCCAAATTGTTTTTTGACACCTAGATTCTGTAATGATTCACCCACATTTGCTTTGTTTAACTTTTTCAAGTCCCCATTTTCTGATGTTAAGGCTGATAGCAAAAGAGAAATAATTCATCTCTTCCTGGGAAGGACAGAGGTCAACGCATCTAAGACTTGTATTAACCTTCCAAATGCTATAAACCATTTTTTAAATGGCAAACTTCTAAACATTTGATCAACTTGAATCAATAACAATAATAATAAGCTAAGTTTTATAGAATGCTTACTATGTTTTGGCATTGTGCTAAAGCCTTCATTTATTTTAATCTCGTCTAATCCTCCCAATCTAACAAGGCAAATGTGATTATTATTCCCCCGCTTACAGATGAGGCAGCCAGCACAGAGATGTTAAATGACTTGCCCAAGGACCTACAGATTGTCATATTAAGTGAAGTAAATCAGACAAAGACAAATATAATATGACATTACTTATATGTAGAATCTTATCTGGAGTAGGAAACGGCAATCTACTCCAGTATTCTTGCCATGGACAGAGGAGCCCTATCACTTCATGGCAAATAGATGGGGAAACAGTGGAAATAGTGTCAGACTTTATTTTGGGGGGCTCCAAAATCACTGCAGATGGTGATTGCAGCCATGAAATTAAAAGACGCTTACTCCTTGGAAGGAAAGTTATGACCAACCTAGGCAGCATATTAAAAAGCAGAGACATTACTTTGCCAACAAAGGTCCGTTTAGTCAAGGCTATGGTTTCTCCAGTGGTCATGTATGGATGTGAGAGTTGAACTATAAAGAAATCTGAGCGCCAAAGAATTGATGCTTTTGAACTGTGGTGTTGGAGAAGACTCTTGAGAGTCCCTTGGACTGCAAGGAGATCCAACCAGTCCATCCTAAAGGAGATCAGTCCTGGGTGTTCATTGGAAGGACTGATGTTGAAGCTGAAACTCCAATACTTTGGCCACCTGATGTGAAGAGCGGACTCATTGGAAAAGACCCTGATGCTGGGAAAGATTGAGGGTGGGAGAAGGGGACAACAGAGGATGAGATGGTTGGATGGCATCACCAACTCAATGGACATGGGTTTGGGTAGACGCCGGGAGTTGGTGATGGACAGGGAGTCCTGGCATGCTGCCATTCATGGGGTCGCAAAGAATCAGACACGACTGAGCAACCGAACTGAAATGAACTGAATGGGCTATAGTCCATGGGGTCGAAAAGAGTCAGACACAACTGAGTGACTAACACACATACTAACACATATATATAATATAAAAAAAGATACAAATGACTATTTACAAAACAGGAATAGACATACAGACACAGAAAACAACTTACAGTTACCAAAGGGGAAAGAAGGGAGAGGGATAAATTAGAAATTCAGGATTAACAGATACATACAATTATATGTAAAATACATAAGCAACAAGGTCCGACTGTAGACTATAGGGAACTATATTCAATATCTAGTATTAGCCTATAATGAAAAAAATGCATATATAACTGAATCACTTTGCTGTACACCTGAAGCATTGTAAGTCAAATATACATCAATAAAAATACTTAAAGGACAAACATTATTCATAAAAATAAATGAGAAAATACATACATACATACATACACAAATACATGGCTTGCCCAAGGCAGCTCAGCTCATAAGAATGATGGGCTGAGATTTGATCCAGGTCTACCTCTTTCTAGGGCCTAAAGCTCCATACAACACCTGGCATACAGTCACCTTAAGCTCTGGTGCTTGGCAGCCAAGAGAAATCAAGCATTAAATTCACATCAGCCTCCAAAAAGAGCCACCATTTCCATAGAAGGAAAAAAACTTAATTGATTCTTTATTTTTAAAAAATGCTTACTGTGTATTTTTCTATCAGTTCAGTTCAGTCACTCACATAAGTCCAACTCTTTGTGACCCCATGGACTGCAGCACGCCAGGCCTCCCTGTCCATCACCAACTCCCGGAGTCTACTCAAACACATGTCCATAGAGTCACTGATGCCATCCAACCATCTCATCCTCTGTCATCCCCTTCTCCTTCTGCCTTCCATCTTTCCCAGCATCAGGGTCTTTTCCCATGAGTCAGTTCTTCGCATCAGGTGGCCAAAGTATTGGAGTTTCAGCTTCAGCATCAGTCCTTCTGATGAATATTCAGGACTGTTTTCCTTTAGGATGGACTGGTTGGATCTCCTTGCTGTCCAAGGGACTCTCAAGAGAATTGGAGAACCAGTACCACAGTTCAAAAGCATCAATTCTTCGGCACTCACCTTTCTTTATATAGAAGTCCCTGAATAAAATATCCCTACAATAAATGCAATCTTATGTTCTGGATAGCAATTTCTTAAAATTTCTCAACAAATATGAGGTACAGAAATACTCACCTTCAAAAAGGTGTTAAAACAGTAGGAGTTATATATAAAGCTCTCTGCCATAATCCAGAAATAACACTTGAAAACACACACATGCACACACACACATATAAAATCTGAAAGGAATATCTTCTAAGCAATTGTGCATGTAAATCATCTTTCATTAAAGTGCTTAAGATAAAAATTTGAGATTTTAGTCTTTGGCAAAGTACTTAGTGTATATATTCTAGTTGGTCAATTAGGAGCAGATGTATAAGCAGAAATAAGTCATTATTCAATAAATTAAAGTGGTGATAGCCATATAGAAAAAAACAGATACATTTATATTCTACATTTCACACCTTATATCCCAATGACTTCCAGATGGATCAAAAATATAAATATTAAAAATGATATCAAGAAAGTCTGATCAGAAAGCACAAGATAAAATTATTTTTATCATCCTAGAGTGGTGATGCCATAAGAGATTGATGGATTTAATTACATAAAAGTTTTTAAAAACTATGTGTGAGAAAAGCATCACATACAAAGCAAAAAGATGTGTCAAGTCAAAAAACATTGTACTAAACATCCCAGACAAAAGACTTATTTCCTTCACACAAAGAAATAAAATATAGAGACCACAGAAAATGGGCAGAGAACATAAAGAGGAAAGGGAGTTCAAATGATTTCCTAAACTTATGAAAAATGTGTGAACCCATAAAAGGAATCAACAAAAAGAGATGAGATGTTATTCTTTACCTATCAGATGGCTCAGAGTCAAAACTTAGATAGCACCTTGTGTTGACGAAGGTGTGGGGAAATAGGCACATGGCTGGTAGGAGTGTAAAGGAGAGCAAACTCCACAGAAGGAAATTCAGCTATATTTATGAAAATTCCCCAAAGCATATACTCTTTGACCCAGCAAATCTGTTTCTGAGCAAAAATCCTATGGATATATTTCAGTTCAGTTCAGTCGCTCAGTTATATCCGACTCTTTGCGACCCCATGAACCGTAGCACACCAGGCCTCCCTGTCCATCACCAACTCCCGGAGTTCACCCAAATCCATGTGCATTGAGTCGGTGATGCCTCCAGTCGTCTCATCCTCTGTCGTCCCCTTCTCCTCCTGCCCCCAATCCCTCCCAGCATCGGGGTCTTTTCCAATGAGTCAACTCTTCACATGAGGTGGCCAAAGTATTGGAGTTTCAACCTCAGCATCAGTCCTTCCAATGAACACCCAGGACTGATCTCCTTTAGGATGGACTGTTTGGATCTCCTTGAAGTCCAAGGGACTCGCAAGAGTCTTCTCCAGCGCCATGGTTCAAAAGCATCAATTCTTCGGTGCTCAGCTTTCTTCACAGTCCAACTCTCACATCCATACATGACCACCAGAAAAACCATAGCGTTGACCAGACGGACCTTTGTTGGCAAAGTAATGTCTCTGCTTTTGAATATGCTATCTAGGTTGGTCATAACTTTCCTTCCAAGGAGTAAGTGTCTTTTAATTTCATGGCTGCAATTACCATCTGCAGTGATTCTGGAGCCCCCAGAAATAAAAGTCTGACAGTATTTCCACTGTTTCCCCATCTATTTGCCATGAAGTGATGGGACCAGATGCCATGATCTTAGTTTTCTGAATGTTGAGCTTTAAGCCAACTTTTTCACTCTCCTCTTTCACTTTCATCAAGAGGCTCTTTAGTTCTTTTTTGCTTTCTGCCATAAGGGTGGTGTCATCTGCATATCTGAGGTTATTGATATTTCTCCCAGAAATCTTGATTCTGGCTTGTGCTTCCTCCAGCCCAGCATTTCTCATTATGTACTCTGCATAGAAGTTAAATAAGCAGGGTGACAATATACAGCCTTGACGTACTCCTTTTCCTATCTGGAACCAGTCTGTTGTTCCATGTCCAGTTCTAACTGTTGCTTCCTGATCTGCATATAGGTTTCTTAAGAGGCAGGTCAGGTGGTCTGGTATTCCCATCTCTTTCAGAATTTTCCACAGTTTATTGTGATCCACACGGTCAAAGGCTTTGGCATAGTCAATAAAGCAGAAAGAGATGTTTTTCTGGAACTCTCTTGCCTGTATGCAAATAAGAAGTATGCAAGGACTCTGCTCATTGAAGTATAAAGTAGCACCTTGCATCATTCTCTTTCTTTCTCCTTCTTGGTCATCATAACACTTAGTAATACTGTTCTTACAATAATCTGTTTTGTGTGTCTCCCCCTCAAGTGTGTGCATGTGAAGAAAGGGTGACCAGCAGGCTTGCTTGAGGAAGTGATTCTGGGTTTGCTTTCTCATAGTGCTACTTCCTTTCATAAACGTGGACTATTACATACTACGTTTTTGTTTTCTGTCTTGTTTACTGAGAGAGAAGCAGGCACTCAAGCCTTGGACTGACATATCCAGAATCATATAGAGAGACAGGAGGGGAACTAGAGCATAAAAATTTCTGTTTCAGGATGAATCACAGATCTCCTGACGTTGTTCATGGAAACTGTTTGCACTCCCTGTTGGATTACTGATGAACCCGAAGATGCTTTTCATGTTGCTTTCCATGACCTGTCTCTATGGACAGAGTAAGCTTAACACTGGACTCAGTCCCATTGAGTCTAGCCAGTTGGATTGCCAGTCTGAACCTGGAGCTTCTCCTGGTAGAAGGACAAAGCACCAAAAAGCAGGCTGTGAGCCCAGCATCTAGAACAGCACCTGGCACATATTAAAGTTCTATAAATAGTACTTATAGAATAAATGAATAGATGGATGGATATACTGGTAAGTGAAAAAGGGCAGGGTACACAATGGTGACACTGCATGCTGTCCTTTGTACAAAAAAATTATATTGCTCCCATCTGCACAGGCTGCTGCTGCTGCTGCTGCGTCACTTCAGTCGTGTCCGACTCTGTGCGATCCCAGAGATGGCAGCTCACCAGGCTCCCCGCTCCCTGGGATTCTCCAGGCAAGAACACTGGAGTGGGTTGCCACTTCCTTCTCCAACGCATGAAAGTGAGAAGTGAAAGTGAAGTCGCTCAGTCGTGTCCGACTCTTAGTGACACCATGGACTGCAGCCCACCAGGCTCCTCCGTCCATGGGATTTTCCAGGCAAGAGTACTGGAGTGGAATGCTATTGCCTTCTCTGTCTGCACAGGCTAGCTTCTGCATTTGGTGGTTGCAGAATATTTTAATGTCAGGACAGAGATTCTTCTTGGAAAACAGTTGTCAGTCTATTCTTCCAAATATACAAATATGTAAATGACTAATCAAAGTTGTGTATCAGAAGCAATAATGATTTTTAACTAGAAAAGTCTCAAAGCGGATATTACTAGGATAGCTCTGTGATTTGCTTTCAGGAGTATAGTGTTCTAGTTCTCTGAGGGCATGAACATGCCACAGAAAGAAAAATTTTAAAGGGCTCTGAACAAAGCTGGGAGTGGGATGCAGTAGATAGGCAGATATGTAACAACATAAAGTCACAGTGATCCCACCAAGACAGCAGGTTGGAAAGTAATATACCAAAAGTGACTAATTATATTGGTCTTCTCTAAGAAATTGTTGAATGTCAATCAATAAGTTTTGAGGGAAGGGACGCTGACAAAAAGTAATTGCTTTTAAGGAGCTTGTATTAAGCTTTCTGATCATAGAGAACAAAAATCACTGCTATTTCTTAACAACTAAAAGTATATCTATTGAAGCAGGGAAATATTTTTTTTCTATTTCCTACATAACAAATGGGATAGATGAGGAGAAACTTACAGATGATCCAAGAGTTGTGAGAAAATCATTGAGAAATAAACTTAAAAGATAGAGTTAGAGCATTGCCTATCTTTTTATCACTCAGAAAGATCATGTGACTTGATAGGTTCCTGCTGCTAAGTTGCTTCAGTCGTGTCCAACTCTGTGCGACTCCATAGACGGCAGCCCACCAGGCTCCCCCATCCCTGGGATTCTCCAGGCAAGAACACTGGAGTGGGTTGCCATTTCCTTCTCCAATGCATGAAAGTGAAAAGTGAAAGCGAAGTTGCTCAGTCGTGTCCGACTCTTAGCAACCCCATGGACTGCAGTCTACCAGGCTCCTCGGTCCATGGGATTTTCCAGGCAAGAGTACTGGAGTGGGGTGCCATTGCCTTCTCCGATAGGTTCCTACTAACTGGTTATCATAGGATGAGTTCTTTAATCAGGCTCTAAATCAGACAATGCTTGTCTATACAAGTTTTCTATAGACTTTGGCCCATTAACTGCTTGCTTCCACAAAATCAAAGGTAAAGTCCAACAAAAAAAAAGCAGCAAATATTACAAGGTTCTTTTAATCTGGCTGGTAGCAGTGCAAACCACTCCCGCACCCCCGCACCCCCGCACCCCTACCCCCACCACCACCCTTGACCTCCAGGAATTATTCAGCCTTCTGCTTTCTGGTGGTTCTGTCCTAGTCTCATGGGATTTCACTCCACACAGATCAGTCATCAGCCAAAGATTCTCGAGGACTGCCCTGCAGATATCCAGAGTATTCTCTCTCACTCTCTCCCCAAACCTCTCCTCACTGATATTCTGTACTGTAAATTCTAGCCAGTTTTCACTAATTCTGATCTCTGCTCCTCAGTCCCACTGGAGGCCACTAAGCACTCTTTCCATTCTCCTTCCAGCTCCATGGCCTGGAAGTGGCTGTAGACAGCAAGCTGGGACAGCCGTTGAGCTTACCCTGTGTGTATTTCACAGTCCTATGCTACCTGCAATCCACCGTCTGGAAACAGTGTCATATATTTTGTTTAATTTTCTACCTTTTTTTCATTACAGGAGCAAAATTCTTGTTTCAGTTAAATCTCCTTGAGAGGAAGTACAAGTCAACTTTATTCTTCATAAAGTAGAAAGATACTCCAAGAGTATCTACTAGATCAATTTACATGATATAATGATATTGTGGTTATGTTTTATACACATAGACACACCATTTCTTATCTTTTAGGGCTTCTGACTAAGTGATATAATTTCTAGGATTCATTTCAAAAATATGGGTGAAAGTGAAATTGCAATGGGGTGAACACTGACTATGAATGGATAATTATTGAAGTTGGGTGAAAAGTATGTAGTGTCTACTTTTTAATGCTTAAAATTTTCCATAATAAAAAGTTTTCTGAGATCAATTATAAGAACCTCTATGCTTAAGGCCCACTTCACGACTTCTACTATGTCAGCTGAGTAAGAACAAAGGAGCTGAGAGCAGGCCTTTATGGTAGAAAAGGGCAGAACACAAAGGAATGTGGGGTGAAAAAAAAAGAAACCGAAGGATAAAGAAACAAGCTAATGGCGATCTTCAACTGCTGTATCTTATCAGCTCAGAAGAAACCCCTCCTGAAAGGGTATAAATGAACTTATCTACAGAAAAGAAGTAGAGTTACAGATGTAGAGAAGAAATTTATGGTAACCAGGGGATAACGGAGTAGGGAGGGATAAATTGAGAACTGGCATATACACACTACTATATATAAAATGTGGGCTTCCCTTGTGGCTCAGATGGTAAAGCGCCTGCCTACAATGCGGGAGACCCAGGTTCGATCCCTGGGTCGGGAAGTTCCCCTGGACAAGGAAATGGCTACCCACTCCAGTATTCTTGCCTGGAAAATCCCATGGACAGAGGAGTCCGGTAGGCTACAGTCCATGAGGTCGCAAAGAGTCAGACACAACTGAGCGACTTCACTTCATATATAAAATGGGCTTCCCTGGGAGCTCAGCTGGTAAAGAATCCACCTGCAATGTAGGAGATCTTGGTTCAATTCCTGGGTCAGGAAGATCTCCTGGAGAAGAGATAGGCTGCCCACTCCAGTATTCTTGGGCTTCCCTGGTGACTTAGCTGGCAAAGAATCTGCCTGTAATGCGGAAGATCAGGGCTCGATCCCTGGGTTGGGAAGATCCCCTGGAGGAGGGGACAGCTACCCACTCCAGTATTCTTGCCTGGAAAGGAGCTTGGCAGGCTACATATATCTACACATATCTATATATGTATATATCTATACATGCTGCTGCTGATGCTAAGTCACTTCAGTTGTGTCTGACTCTGTGCGACCCCATAGGCAGCCCACCAGGCTCCTCTGTCCACGGGATTCTCTAAGCTAGGGAGTGGGTTGCCATTTCCTTCTCCATATATCTATACATATCTATATATAAATTATATATATATATATATAAAAGATAATTAGTAAGAACCTACTAATACTCTGTAATGGCCTATAAGGGAAAAAAAATATCTAAAGAAGAGTGAACATTTGTATAACTAAATCACTTTGCTTTGTAGCAGAAACTACCACAACATTGTAAATCAACTGTACTCCAATAAAAACTTAAAAAACAAACAGAAGACAGCCCCTCCTGATCAACCCAGACATCCAGGACCTGGCACTAAGCCAGGCTGACAATAGCTTCCCCACTTTATGTGTGACTGGGAGGTCGCAGAAGCTCTACCCCACACCTTGTTGTTACTGCTGCCGCCACTGCCTGGTCCTTAATTTAGAGAGTGAGATTTCACAAATCACAAAACCAATCTGTCCTGTTACAAACTCTGGCTAAATAGAACCTGGATCACCATGGTAACAGCAAAAGCAGGCGAGGGGGTGGAGAAGGGACATTACTTCATTACAGAGACAAAAAGGCTGGTGAAAAGCAAAAGTCAGAGAGAGCATCCCATCCATGCCTGAGGATCCATCCCAGAATTCTGCCCCCCTTTCAACCCTCCATGGCCTCCCTTATATAACTAGGTTTATAAAGAGCCTAGTCCATGTACCCGGGAAGCTATCATTATCTCCATTTTGCAGAAAGGAAAACTGAGGCTCAGTAAGACCAAGAAATTCTCTAAAGGCTATTAGGCGCCAAAGTTAGGACTGAAGCCCAGATCTATCTAGTGCCAGGACTTATGTTATCCCATCCTGACCCTGTAGCATTTAGCACTTGAGACTGTCCATTTTGAAATTATCCATATAAACCTATAAGTCACCCCTTATTAAAAAAATACACAATGGAAAACAAAAAAAAAGGCAAAAAGTAGACATAAAAATAATTCTTAAGCATTTAAAGGTCCAGAGTGTTTTCAGAACTCGTATTTCATTTCCTTGCTCTCCCAAATTTCAACCATATAAGAACGAAATATTAGAGTATAATAATAAGAGGAAAGTCTCTTTCCATCATAGAAACCTGAGAAGAGACACAGAAACAAAGGGCTGAATTAAGGGTTGGCCAAACAAGAAATATTCTAAGACATTGAACTGTATTTAAAAATCATTGGGATAAATAAAAATTATACTGTTCAGTTCAGGTCTTCTCATATAACTCCTCAAACAAAGAGCACAATGTAAGTTAGTCTTATTCTTATTCAGGGTCTATAATAAATCCTTTATTTAAACATTTGAAAAAGTGGTAGAGAAAAGAATATTTATCACCACAAACTGGTTTCTACAGAAGGTATTTGTATTTGTTGTTGATGTTATTTTGGGAAATTGTTTGCTTGTGGATTTTTATGTTTTGTTGAGCACAAATACAATTTTTATCTTCAGTATAGTTGCCTTGTCATACATGAAGAGAGAAATCTAGGTGTTCCAGGAGGAATTCCATGGCCAAGAGGCTGCTAATATAGAACATCCAACACCAACCACTTGTACAGCTGATGAATTCTCATCATGTTTTAGTCTTTGCATCATCCATTCTAGATTTAAATCTAGAAAAGTTTTATTTTTTTGTTTATTTTACTGCAGTGTAGTTGCTTCACAATGTTGTGTTAATTTCTGTACAGCAAAATGATTCAGTTATACATATATATATATATTCTTTTTCATATTCTTTTCCATTATGGCTTCTCACAGGATATTGAATATAGTTCCCTGTACTATACAGTAGGGCCTTGTCCTTCCATCCTATATGTAATAGTGTGCATCTGATAACCCCAAACTCCCACTCCATCCCTTCCCCATCCCCGCTCCCTTGGCAACCACAAGTCTGTGGTCTCTATGTCTGTGACTCTGTTTGTTTCCTAGATAAGTTCATTTGTGTCATATTTTAGATTCCACATATAAGTGATACCATTTGGTTAAATCTTGAAAAAAATTAAGACCTATCCCTCACACTTTTCATAAAAAGTAACTGAAAATAGATAACAGCTCTAAACGTGAAGCCTATGGACAGGAAAGCCTGGCATGCTGCAGTCCATGGAGTCACAGTCAGACACGACTGAGCGACTGAACTGAACTGAACTGAAAACTAAAAAACTTGCAGAAGAAAAATAGGAAAAAACATTTTGAGACCTTAGATTAGGCAAAGATTTCTTAAATATGGCAGCAAATCATGATCCGTAAGAAAAACAGATTGGAATTCTTCTAAATTAGCAACTCTCCTCCTCAAAAAACACCGTTAAGAAAATGAAAAGACAAAGCTCATAACAGAAGAAAATATTTGCAGAGCACATTTCTGTATTAAGTCTAAAACATACGAAGAACTCTCAAAACTTAATAACAAATGCAAAATTTGTCCCAAAAAATTTAATCACTTTGCAGTAGGCTAAACAATGGCTTCCCAAAGATGCCCACATTCTAATCCCTAGAGTTTGTGAATATGATACTGTTATCTTGCATGGCAAAAGACACCCTGCAAGAATATTTAAATTAAGGATTTTGAGATGGGAGATTATCCTGGATTATTCAGCTGGGCCCAATGTAACTACAGGAGTCCTTGTAAAAGGGAGGCAAGAAAAAGCGATGTGACAACAAAAGCAGACATTGGAAGATGCTAGGCTGCTGGTTGGGAAGATAGATATTGTGTCCACGAGCCAAGAGTGCAGGCAGCCTCTAGAAGGTGGAAAAGGCAGGGAAATGGATCACTCAGAGCCATCAGAAGAAACACAATCCTGCCAACACCTTATTTCAGACTTTTGACCTCTAAAGTGAAAGGCCATAAATTTATATTGTTTAAAGCCACTAACTTGCTGTAATTGGCTACAGCAGGAAAAGGCAGTAAACACATATGTATACATATATATACGTACACGCATATACATGTATACACACATTCATTTCATAATTTTTCTTTAAACTGTTTATATGTATTATTCACCATTCTTTGTGGTAATATACACATATGTATGTATATATGTATACACACATTTTAAAGAAAAACATTAAAACGTTTGTATATGTATGAGTAAAATATATAAACAGTTTAGAGAAAAGTTACAAAGTGAATATGTATGTAATCATCACTCACGTCTAGAAAAAGAAGATCGCCAGCAGCCTAGAAATTGCATACACTCCTCCCTATGGTACACTTCTCCTCCTCCCAGAGATTATCATTATCTTGACTGCTTGATAATAATTGTGTTTTCCTTTGTATTTCCTTATATGCGCATATAAATTCACATAGAACTGCATCTCTAACTAGTACAGTAATTTTGCTTGTCTTGTAAAATTTTTTAAAATATAGGTAAAATACACTGTTACATTGTAAAATACACATAACATAAAATGTTCCATCTTAACCGTTTCTAAGTGTACATCACTGTACAACAGAGCTCCTGAATGTTTCATCTTGCTAAATGGAAACTTTATACCTGTTAAACAAGGACTCTCATTCTCCCTTCCCCCTAATCTTGGTAAACCACTGTACTTTGTTTCTGTGATTTTGACCACTTTAAATACTTCATATAAGTGAAATGATACAGTATTTGTTTTTTTGTGGCTAGCTTATTTCACAAATCGTAACACCCTCAAGGTTCATCCATGTTCAATATGTCAGAATTTTCTACCTTTATAAGTCCAAACAATATTCCATTGTATGTCTACACCACATTTTGTTTATCTGATTATCTGTCAACAGGGCATTTGAGTTGCTTTCACCTTATGGTTATCATGAATAATGTTACTATGAACATGGTTGTACAATTATCCCTTCAATACCCTGCTTTTAGTTCCTTTGGATACATACCTGTATTGTGGGGCTACATGGTAATTCCAATTTTTTGAGAAACACCATATAAGATGTATGATTTACAAATATTTTCTCCCATTCTATGGGTTGCCTTTTCACTTTATTGTCCTTTGACACAGGGAAGTTTTTAATTTTGATGTAGTCAAATTAATCTATTTTTACTTTAATTGTCCATGCTTTTGGTATTATAGTCAAGAAATCATTGTCAAATCCAGTGTCATAGAAATTTTCCCTTATGCTTTGTTCTACCAGTTCTATAGTTTTAAGCCTTACACTTAAATCTTTGACCCATTTTTGGTTAATTTTTTATGGCTTTAGTTAAGAGCCCAGCTTCTTTCTTTTGGATGTAGAAAGCCAGTTTTCCCAACACCATTTGTTGAAAAGACTATTCTTTGCCCCACTGAAAATCATTTGAGCATGTATGCAAAGGTTTATTTCTGGGCTCACTATTCTATTCCATCTGTCTGTATGTTTGTCTTTATGCCAGTACCACATGGTTTTGATTACTGTAGTTTAATTTGGCTTGTTTTAGAACTATATGGAATCTTATTATTTGTATTCTTGAGGAGCTTGTTTCTTTGATTTGGCATTGAGAGATGGATTTGTATTACTGCTACAGTTCTAGTTTTTATTGAAGTATGGTATTCTATTCTCTGAAATGTATCCATTCTATTGCTGGTGAGTGATTCTTTTCCCAATTTTTTTTTTTTTTTTTTTTTTTTTGGCAATGGATTGCTGCTGCTTGGTCTCAGTGAGTTTTAAATTCTTTTTCATTGCCACTTGAGTCTATTTTGTAGCAGTCTCTTTTGACCTACCACATCAATGTCATTTTATCTTTTTGTTTCTTTAAGCATTTCATCCATAGCTATTTTATAGTTCCTGTCTGGTGTTCTAAAATCTGCAGTTCTTGGTGGTCTAAACTTGTTTATTGTTTGTGTGGAATCTCGTTCTTTTTTCATTTTTCTATGTGATTTTGGTGATGTTTGATTGTAAGCTGACATTTGGTTGATACTTATCTGCTTGAAATCTGTGGCTCAAGTTGAGGATGCTTCCTCCAGATATGGTTTTTATTCATGTCTTCCAGGAGGCTGGGACTGCTGCACACCTGCAAGCATTTCTAACCCGTATTTAGAGCATCAGGAGTCGTAGACATCCCTGCCTTTCCATCCCTCCTCCATCGTGTCGCTGAGCCAGCAGCTTGGTTTCTAGATTGTAGGACAGATCCTGTCCTTTCATTTGCCTTCTCAGAGGCATGAGATTCATTGAGCTGTTGTTTTTTCCTTTGGAAAGTTCTCTATTTGCTGTGACACAAGCAATATAACAAAACTGTGTTTTCTGTAAATTCTAGGTGTTTTGTAAGAGATTATCTGGTCCACTGCCACGTCAAAAGCAGAAGACTTCCAGGTCTCATTTCTTGATTGGTAAGGCACTAGGGTTGTGCTTGAGAACAATAAATGGAAATCATTAGACTAACCAAACTAGGCTAATTTTTTTTTTAATAAAATAGACAAGAGCTGGCTTGTTCTCAGCTGAGGAAAAAAGCTAAACCTGGAAAACAGAGAGGATTTATAGTAATTTGGGGAAGAAAAGAAGAAAAAGGGGTAACTGGAAAGAGAAACAAACAAATCAGATGAGTCTGATTTAAGCTTTTGCTGTTTGGTAAGAGATGTGACTCATAAACCAACTGCAAATACGTCTATGTTTTACAATAATGTGAATTCGTATCAACTTTGGAAAAAGCAATGAAATTCTGAATTTGGCTCTGAGGTAGGTGAGAGTGAGAGTCACGGTCTATTACCTACGTTTGATCATATCTGGAGAATGAAACTTACCTTGATCTTCTTATTTTGGTCTCTTGCAGAAATGTCTTCACTATATTAAGATGTAATATAAGTCTCATAGTTTTTACAGCAGACTAATATAAAAGTTCATTTGAAGAATATTCTGTCTTTTACAAAAACACATTTTAAGATATCTATTAAATTACTCAGTGTACCTTAAACAGGAACCCACACATACAAAATTTTGCCTCAAATTCAGTGCCAGGAAAAACTTTGCCTTGTTAGAAAAATAAGTTTGCTTCTTCTTATCAGACTAAATAACCCATATGTTTCCTGTCTCAATTCATTTTCCTTAACTCCCAAAAAAGTCAGATCTAAACTAAGCTCACTTGGGTGCCTGGCCCATCTCTGTCTCTGATCCTGCTTGTGTTAAAAGTAGCTTGATTCATATTAAATCATAAGAGTAACACATATTCATTGTTCACTGTAGAGAATATAGACACAAAATGAAAAACAAAAAACAATTGCTACTTTTGAAACCTCACTGTAGATTCTCTGGTTATACCATCCCTGCCCCCACCATCCCTGCCCCCATCCCAACTTTATTATTATTATTTGATGGCCAGAAGGAAAAACTGACTTGGACTTATGCAGGGGAAGGAATTTTTCTTTTTCTTCTACCCACTTAGGTTCACTGGCTGGGACCCTGCAAATTAGACTGACAAAAGATAAGTTAACAAGGGAAAACAAACAACGGCATATTAACAAGTACATCACAGACTTGGGAGAACCCGGTGAGATTATAAAATATCTTAGCAAAGAACAATAATTTTGTAGAGAAGTGACAAGATCAAACGACTTTTAGTTTCTGGGGGCAACAGATTACAGGAAGGCAAACAGATGGGGAAATGAATGGTGGATAAGAGTTCATTTCAGCCAGGTTCAGTATAGAGGTACCTCTGGTGCCTTCTCTGGGCTGATAAGGGTCTACAATGGCCGCGGTGATTAACTTCTGACCTTCCTCATAGAGAGGAGTGGGGGTACATATTTACAAATTTACATCCTGCATTTAGGCAAATAGGGGAGGACAGAGAGCTTTTCTTATATCTGCTCTTTTCAGATGCCTTCAGCTCAAGTTAATCTTTATGCCAAAGTAGCATATTTGGGGGTGGCAAATCCTGCTACCATTCAATTATTTAAACAATAAAAGGTATTTATTAGAAAGATCTGGTAAGCACCCAGAGTTCAAGTGGAACACTCAGGCCTCAGAATGTACAGGAACCATGGTAGTCTTCAGAAAATGGAAATCACAGACAATCTCCCTGGGACTCATCTCCAGACTGCCTGTCAGCCAGCACGGAGCACTGTGTTTGCAATCCCACCAAGACTGTAGGGAATCAGGCAGGGACTAAGAGCCCGTGCAAATGAGTGTGGGGTGCTTCTGCTACCACCAAAGTGAACTGGATAAAAAGGAGTGCTTTTGAACCACCTGTTTTTCCTCCTTTCTGTGGGGTCACAGCCAAGTGTTCATGAATTTATGTTGCCCCACACCTACCACCACTCCTTGTGAGAAAGAAACCCTGGGCTCTCTCTCATTCTGGTGGGTTTCTGAACGGATATCAGTGACTGAGGACTGTGGTTTTCTGCTGCCTCCAGGCTCCTCCTACCCTTTATCCTGCCAAAGACACCTGGGTGATGAGAGGAGTGAGAAGAGAAAGTCCACACTGGACTGGAGGGTGTAGTCCCTGTAAGTACATTACACATATGCATGCTAAGTCGCTTCAGTTGTGTCCAACTCTTTATGACCTCATGGACTGTAGCCTACCTGGTCCTCTGTCTGTGGGATTCTCCAGGCAAGAATTCTGGAGTGGGTTTCCATGCCCTCCTCCAGGGGATCTTTCCGACCCCGGGATCAAACCCACGTCTGTTATGTCTCCTGCATTGGCAGGCAGGTTCTTTACCACTAGCGCCACCTGGGAAGCCCATATTACACATAATTAAAGCAAAATAAAAGTTGATTCTATTTATTTTAAAAATTATTAGGTGATCGGAGTCTATTCTACACTCTCAACAAATGAGAAATGAAAGGCAATATCCTCAGATGTGCATCTAAAGCAGTACTTTGCAATAGTTATGGGCACATTCATTTATAGAATGCTAGTACACTTGGTGATATTAATATTAATTTTGAGGAAAGAGTTTTGGCAGTCAACTACATTTGGGAAACATTGCATACTATGTTATATTTTTGGATATGCAAAGTGCCCTGTATCAAACTAAAAGCTCTAGGAAATTCTAGAATTTCTTTGCTGTCTCTCTAATATATAAATATATACACTAAAATTATACAGTGATTATATTCCACAGGGTAAGTAAAACTGTAGACATTTTTCTTTGTTTTGCTTTTCCTTTTATTCTGATTTTGATATTATATTCCAATTTTGATATTACATTCTGATTTTTATGTAACACATATATTTTAAAAGTTAACAATTTATATAAAATATATGACGATTTAAAGATTATTTTAAAACTAAAGATTAAATAGCTGTTAAATACAACAAATAAGGAGAATTTATTCTCATCAAACACCAAAAGTGTTTGATAATGTCTCCCATTATCTATTAAAATATAGCACACTGTCCATTAAATATTTGAATTGGATATGTGCTGAATGAGCATAGCAATATCATAATGTCTATAAGATTAATGTACTATCCCTATATCGTTACACAAATACTCATCCATAAGATATACTGCATTATCAATTTAAAAGGTCTTCATATTCTTTTACCATTATGAGTAACAAGGACATTATTTTAAATATCCTTTGAAACCAGCAATTGGCAAATTTTTTATATAAAGAGTCATATGGTAAATCTTTTAGGATTTGCAGGCTAGAGAGTTGGACTGTAAAGAAGGCTGAGCGCCGAAGAATTGATGCTTTTGAACTGTGGTGTTGGAGAAGACTCTTGAGAATCCCTTGGACTGCAAGGAGATTCAACCAGTCCATTCTAAAGGAGATCAGCCCTAGGTATTCTTTGGAAGGAATGATGCTAAAGCTGAAACTCCAGTACTTTGGCCACCTCATGCAAAGAGTTGACTCATTGGAAAAGACTCTGATGCTGGGAGGGATTGGAGGCAGGAGGAGAAGGGGACGACAGAGGATGAGATGGCTGGATGGCATCGATGACTCGATGGATGTGAGTCTCAGTGAACTCCGGGAGTTGGTGCTGGACAGGGAGGCCTGGCATGCTGTGATTCATGGGGTCGCAAAGAGTCGGACACGACTGAGCAACTGATCTGATCTGATCTGAACTGATAGTCTCAGTTGCAGGGCTTCCCAGGTGGTTCAGTGGTTAAGAATCTGTCTGCTAAAGTAGGAGACACAGGAGATGTGAGTTCCCATTCCTGGGTCAGGAAGATCCCCTGGAGCAGGAAATGGCAACCCACTCCAGTATTCTTGCCTGGGAAATCCCATGGACAGAGGAGCCTGGTGAGCTACAGCTCATGGGGTCACAGAGAGTCGGACACGACTGAGCATGCATGCTCTACCACAATCTCAGTTGCAATTACTCAACTCTGCTGTCTCAGTTAAGTGCAGTCACAGACAATACCTAAACAAGTGTGTACAGGTGTGTTCCAGGAAAGCATATTGATGGACACTAAAATTTGAATCATTTTCTTTTCATATGTTATTAAGTATAATGACATTTTAATTTTTTCCCAATCATTTGAAAATGTAAAACCATTCTTACTTCATGGGCCATGTGTAGTCCCCTCCCATATCACAGTAGCATATGGGAGAAGTGATGCTACATAATGTCTAAGATGTGGTTATAAGGACCATACATTTCTGTCTTGGATGCATGCTCTCTCTCAGGTCTCTGCCATGTCGTGTGGTGAGGCCCACAAGGCAAGGAGCCAAAGCCACTACCCAATGTTCAGAGATGAACCGAGGCCTCCTGACAACACACATGAGAGTAAGTTTGGAGGCAGATCTTCCTCTTCCAGTCGAGCCTTTAGATGACTGCAGCCTTGGCTAACAGCTTGCACACAACCCCATGGGAGATTCTTCAATAAAATCACCCCACTAACTCTCCTAGAATTCTAACATCACAGAAACTGTAAAACTGTGTATTGGGCTTCCCTGGTGGCTCAGTGGTAAAGAATCCACCTGCCAAAGCAGGAGACACGGGTTTGATCTCTGGTCTGGGAAGACCCCACCTGCCACAGAGCAACTAAGCCCGTGCACCACAACTACTAAGCCTGTGCTCCAGAGCCCGGAAGCCCTGACCACTGGAGCCCATGCACTCCAGAGCCTGTGGTCTGCAACAAGAGGAGCCACCGTAACGAGAAGCCCCAGTGCCACAACATGAGTAGCCCCTGCTTGCCGCAGCTAGAGAGAAGCCCGCACAGCAATGAAGATCCCGCACAGCCGAAGAAACATACAAACAAACAAAAAGTGTGTATTCTTTGTAGCTGCTAAGCTTGGGGGTAATTTTTTATGATTCATAAATTAATACAGCACCTATATTCGACCAAGGTCTGTTGGGCTCCTAACACTAACCCTTCACATATCGCTGCTGTCAAGAACACTCTGCTCTGACTCAAACCCAACAGCTGTGTGGGTGCCCGGTCTATGAACCTTGCTGTACTAAGACACTCCCTGAAACCAAGCCTTAACTCCAGCCTTCGGAATGTCTGTGTGTTACATGTGGAAGTAGAAAAAGAAGAGGGGGGAAATGTTCCTACACATTATTTTCCGTAAAACACTGGTCAGATTTTCTGAATCTTGTGGTTTAAAGTATCCTTCCCTCTCAAGAAAAAAACAAGAAATTTAGTCACTGCTTCTTAACCTGCTATATAAATCTCCAGCTCTCCTCAATCACCCTTTTCAGTATCTTTGCACACAATAAATTTTGTCTTTGAGAATTGTGCTTTATTTTTTGATCAGTCACCTGATTTTCCTTTATAATGCACAATCGATTCCACTGTTTATTGCTTCTTACTTGTCAGTATTAAAGGTCCTGTGATTGTTCAAGATGACATTTTGTAAAACATAAGGCAGGAAAAGCAAGAAAATAATACTCACTCTGCCAAGTCAATCACATGATCCTGACAGAAGCTTGGAGCCAGGCCCGTCGTCATTAGCAGGAAATCATCCTATTGTATTTTGTGGTTTCAGTGCAGTGGAATGTTCATAAACCCCTTCTATACATTTAGAAAGTGATTGGGATTGTGCATTCTGTTTCATTGTGAAGGGGTTTGTTAGTCCTGAGCATGTGGGCACGTGTATGCAGGAGGCAACAAGAGACAAAGAGTAGGAAGTGGGAAATACCCAGTTGTTCTAACTTCCCTTGTTCAACGTGTTTCTTAATTAATCAGAGAACTCTAAATTCAGAACAAACATCAAGAGGTCTTTAAGAGGGCTTCCCTGGAGGTTCAATGGTTAAGAATCTACCTGCCAATGCAGGGGACATGGTTTGATCCCTGGTCTGGGAAGATCTCGCATCTCAGGGGGTGGGGGATGGCTGAGGCAACTAAGCCCATGCAAGGCAACTAGTGAGCCCTCACACCCTAGAGCCTGTGCTCCGCAACAGAAGGCACTACAATGATAAGTCTGTGCAGTACCTTCACTGGTCCTTCTTTGGGAAACAGCACCCTTTATTGGGGGAAATGATTCTCTCTCCAAGCATTCAGTTTTAAAAATTCTAGTTCCAATGATTCCTGAGGTTCAGCTGAGCCTCTCCCTTTGCTACATATGGCTTCATTCACTCTTCATTTTGTTACATAATATACCCAGCTTTCCCTAAACTGGTTAGAATAGAGTTACTTTACTTGCAACCACTTACTAATGAATCCCAACTAATTCAGGTGTTGTGTTGTGATATAAATAAAAGAATAAGAAACACAAGGCATATTAAAAAGAAAAAAGTAGCGAATTGTGTAAGAGAGTGTATAAATATAATTACCTGCTGGTGCATCATGTGGTTTTCAGCTAAAGTGAATTTGAAAAAACAGTATTATATTTGTGACAAAAATTATTAAAATTGCCATAACACCTGCATGCTAAAAGACATCTATTAGTAAGTAAAATATGCCCAGCACTAAACCTCTTACCAATCAGATACAACCTATAATTCTGTGTTACAGCCAGATATTTTGCTATTGTTCTGTGCATTCACAGAGTAAGAAAGTTTGAACTGGGGATGATGAAAACATTCTGGAGATGGATGTGGGTGATGGTTGCACGAACAATGAATGTGTTTAATGCCACAGAACTATATATGTTATTGTTAGTTTAGTTATTGTTGTTGTTTAGTTGCTAAGTAGTGTTCGATTCTTTGCGACCCCATGGACCATAGCCCAACAGGCTCCTGTTTATCAGTTTCCAAAAAAAATGGTAATAATGGTTGCCTTGTTGATTAACAACATTTAAGGTCATCAGTTCGCGGTAATAATACCAGACAACTTAAAACTATAGTTTTGTTTCAAACAACAACAAAAAAATAGCTACAATGTATTGAGTTTCTATACATGACTGATACTCTTGTGGGTTTTATATATTCTCACTTGATTCTATCATTGAACAAATGATTTTTAAAAATAAGGGGGTTCTGATAGGCTAAATACCTTAGTTTGTTCAAGGTCAGCCAGCTTGTAATCAGCAGAACTGAGATACAAACACATCCATTAAACTCCATTCCCACCTTCTTTGCAAATTTATATCAATGACAAGAAATTTTCCTATTACTTTGACATTTATTAATTCTATCTTAAGAAGTTGCATTTTATTGTTCCACAAATGTTATTCCTAATGCAAGTTGCCCAGCATTTGTAAAACCTCATATTTGGAAAGTAATTTATTTTTTCAAATGCTTTCCCTTTTCTCATTTAATTTTTATGACATTGGGAAGGAAGTGTTTTAATTCCCATCTTGCAAAAAATGAAAAATGAAATGCAAAGATTGAAGTGCCTTGTGTAAAAGAAACCAATTAGTGACTGAGCCAGGATTCAAACTGAACTACTCTTACTCCATGTTCAACACCGTCTTCAATATCTAGATGGAAACTGGCTAGAGACTGTGGGGCTGTTGAACAAAAAATTAAGAAAAAAAGTGAAATTTTAAAAAGACTTTCAAACAATTCCAAAAAGTTATCATCTTCTTCCCAGCCCCATCCACCAAAGTAACTAACATTAAGTTTGCTGTATACCCTCTAATTCTTTAATATGCTAATAAAAGCATATATAAATTTATTTGTGGTTTTATTAGTGTTTTTAAATACTATCATACTATAGATGTTATTTGAAATTATATATTTTTTCTCTTTATTATTCTACATAAATCATATGTATATAACTACTTTTCAAGATATGGAAAAAATATATAAGGACATGTTTAAAATAAGACAGAAATTCAATTCAACAAATACTTACAGAGTACCTACAATGAGCCAGGCACTGTTCTGTGCATTCTGGGGATACAACAAAGAACTTAGCTTAGTCACTCAGTTGTGTCCAACTCTTTGCAAGCCCATGGACTGTAGCCCACCAGGCTCCTCTGTCCATGGAATTTTCCAGGCAAGAATACTGGAATGGGTTGCCATTTCCTTCTCCAGGGGATCTTCCTGACCCAGGGATCGAACCTACATCTCCTCGGTCTCCGGTGTCTTCTGCATTGCAGGAGGATTCTTTACCACTAGTGCCACCTGGGAAGCCCCAGATAAAAATGCATGCCCACAGGCTTCCACAGTTTGCCACTGTGTAGCTGCCCCATCTTTATCATTAATAGTTTAAAACATATGTTTGCCAATACAACAAGCAATTTATTATTTTAACAGTGGCATAAATTCTATAGTATGGATATATGAGAAGCTTTTTCAGCCATTTATTCATTGGTTAACATTCAATTTATGCTTGGTTTTGATTTTCACAATCAGAACTGCAATAAGCACCCATAACACAACAACAACAACAACTACATATATCCAATTATATACAATGATGCCTTTATTTCTTCTGAAGGATAGGTTTTTTAAAGTAGGATTTCTAACTCTATATATACATATATATATAGTTTAATAAAGTTAGAATAAATTAATCAGATTACTACTAGGAGGCCTGATTTCCCCACATCTTTACCAACACTGAATTTAAAAGCCTTTTAAAATTTTTCCTACTGATAGGCCAAATAGTTTGATATTACTGATTCAATCTGCGTTTTTCTGACTCTTCTACTAGAGATGGTGAGCATCCTTGGGTGTGTGTTAGTTCCTCAGTCATGTCTGACTCTTTGCGACCCCAAGGACTGTAGCCCACCAGGCTCATCTGTCCATGGAGTTCTCCAAGCAAGAATACTGGAGTGGTTTGCCATACCCTTCTTCAGGGGACCTTCCCGAACCAGGGATTGAACCAGGATCTCCAGCACTGCAGACAGATTCTTTACTGTTTGAGCTACCCAGGAAGCCCAAATAGTGCCTATTTGCATTTCCACCTAATAATAGTTGTTAATATTAGATTCAGCACTGGAATGTGCATTATCTCATTTGATCCTTACAACACCCATATCAAAGAGATAGCATCTACTTCCGCCTCCCTCATTTTACAGATGAGAAAACCATTTCCAAGAGGTAGTGAAACTTACACAAGTTTACACAACTAGCAAAGTGGTTGAGGGTGGATTTTATGAAGTCTGATTGTAGTCATTCTGGGCTTAATCACTGCACCAACTGCTTCTGCTGCCAGGAACATTTTCAAGCCATTTCCTCCAGCATTACTCACTCCCTTCTAGTGAAGTCTGAACAAGTTGGTTAAATTAGCAAAAACTTGAAGAGTCCTTTTGCCAAAGACAGTATGGTAGACGCTATTGGGAAATCTGAAGAGGCAAAGATCCTGTGCCAAAATCTTCTTAGGGAACCAAAATACACTACATATAAGAAGCATATGGGTTCCCTGGTTCCTCAGACGGTAAAGAATCTGCCTGCAATGCAGCAGATCTGGTTCAATCCCTGGGAGGGGAAGATCCCCTAGAGAAGGGAATGGCTACTCACTCCAGTATTCTTGCCTTCTAGGCTCCTCTGGGCATGGGGTCACAGTCAGAGACGACTGAGGGACTAACACTTTCATTTTCACTTTTTTAAACAAATTAATATATATATGGATATATATCAGTATTTTTAGAAGGAAAATAACAGTAATGTTAGTAACTGTGGTGTGGTGGGCAAATCTATCCAATGTCAGGGAAACAAATGGCCATACCCAATTCTGCAGCTCTACAGAATTTAATACCCTTCAAAGAGTAGTGTGGGGAATATTGCAGACCATCCTGAAATGAGAATTAAAGCTGATTTATTTTTTTTAGATGACCAGGTTTTGATCCTTTTAAAAAACAAAACAAAAAAGCTGATTTATATTTGTAGAATGTAGGAAACAAATCACCTTCGAGATGGAGCTATTTCTAAAGAAAATATTACTACCGTGTGTGAGCAAAAACCACCGAACGGACTCATCCCGCCCCTTCGCCTCACTAACCTGCTTCTCCATTACCCAGGTGTGCTCCGCGGCCCTGGTACTATCCACGAAGTGGTGCTGAAGCAGGTGATCATTCCTGGCTATCTGAAGCCATTCCCAGTGGAGCCATAACACCCTTGGTCTCCCCTTGGCTCCAAAATCTCGAGCTGTCAACCGACTTATGCATGCTTAATATGCAAACCTGACCTCTGCGGGTGTCGCACCAGATGCCCTGCCAACAATTTTTTTACTGATCCCTCCTCTTGGCCACTGTCACCATGCCTTAGACCCATGCCAATTCCTTTGACAGGGTTATAATAGCTCATCCTACAAGATCAGTGAAAATGTATGTGATTCATTATACGGTTTCATTCTTGAGACAAGGATATGCATAATGGAAATACACACCCAAGAGAAGATGTAGCTCCTTGAATATGTATTGGTTATTTTCTTTTTCTTTCTTTTTTTTTTTCTTTTGCGCGCATTACTAATCCAGGATGGTTTGCAATCCACATTAGATGGAATTGCGCGTATCCTCAGCCTTGTCCCCTAAGCTTTGGAAAAACATGTTTCCTGAGATTAAAATCACTAGCTAACGGTTTCCTGCCCCGCTTTGGCCCCTCAGCCTCCTCCTGCCTGGCTGGGGCCAGATCCGCGAGCAACGGTGTCCACAGCTCTTCGCTGTGCGAGGGGATATCCAGATCCCGAAGTCTTGCGGCTGCCTCTTAAACCCAGGATCTACCCCGTCCCTCCCCATCCTCCCCTCCGCCCGCCCCGCGCTGCCCTAGGAGGAGCCTAAATGTCCGCTTCCCCCGCTGAAGGGGATTGTAATGCGTAAACAGGATTAACTCTCTCTCCTCCAGCTGCGCGGATCGGCCCGCGGCCTGCGGGCCGGAGTGAGCCCCCTGGGTGCGCGGAGCGCGCGGCTCGGGGAGTGGGGGATGTGGAAGCACCGGACCTCGGAGCTGTCCCTGGGGCCCGCTTCTTCGCCGAGGGGGGCTGGGGACCACAGCCTGCGGAGCTGCTCCTGGGAAGCCGGGGCTGACGGCCGCGACGGCTCGGGCTCCTAGCGGCAGCCTCCGCTCCGCCACCTCCCTCTCTCTCCCCGCGCTTCCTCTCCGCCCACCGCGCTCCAGCCGCCCGGTCGCCGCCGGCTCAGTCCTCCGCCCCCCTGGAGCCGCCGCGCCCGCCCGCCCCAGCCATGGGAGACCTGCCGGGCCTCGTGCGCCTCTCCATCGCCCTGCGCATCCAGCCGAACGACGGCCCGGTTTTCTACAAAGTGGACGGGCAGCGCTTCGGCCAGAACCGCACCATCAAGCTGCTCACGGGCTCCTCCTACAAGGTGGAGGTGAAGATTAAGCCCACCACGCTGCAGGTCGAGTGAGTGCGGGTGCGCGCCGCGGCTAACCGGCCCGGCTCGGGATACGCTGGGTGGAACGAGGCCCCCGGGACAGCCAGAGCCTCTCCCGGGCACCTCTTGCCTCTCACCTCGCCCGGAGGGCCCAGGAGGTTTTGTTGGGGGGAGGTATGAGGTCAGCTGTCTGCTCCCTAGGTCATCTCCTTCGCTATTCTCGCTTCCCTCCACGCCTGAAGGGTGAGGTGTTTAAAACTGCAACTGGAAGCCAGGGGATTGGGGGTTTTTTCTTGTAAATTTCTCATCCCTTCTGTCCAGCCATTGATGCGGACCCTCAGGCGGCCGGGGTGGGGCGGAGGGGAGAAGCTTGCCCTGGGCTTCACCTACCGCAATTCCGGTTCATCTCCGCCGAGTTCTGCGAGACTGAAGGAGGGAGAGAGGCTGAGTTAAGAGGTATAAAATTGGGGGTGGCTGATTACTGGGGCTTCTTAAGGATGCTCGCCACTCATCCATCAGCCATTATGAGCCTGGAATCCCGGGGCTGGAAGAGCAAGACGGAGGGCAGCCTTCCCCACTTAGGCCTAGTTTTCTTTGCCTGGTTTATTTCTTCTCCTGAATTGTCTGTTTCAGCCTGATGATGGGATTAGCAGCATCCTTACAACAAAAGGATGGTGGGGTGTGTGTGTGTGTGTGTGTGTGTGTGTGTGTGTGTGTGTGTGGCAGAAACTATCTCGTCTCTGCTATAAGAGGTTGATGTATCCAGTAAACCTTGGGCTAGAAAGTCAGTGTAGAAGAGTGCAGGAACGGGGAAGTATCCTTTACCATAAGAGGTGGAGTCCTTTACCTCTCAGCTTCTGCCTAAGCATGGTGGAAAGAGGAAAGAAACCACCCCGTATTGTATCTACTACCATTTGCTGAGCTCAGAAGGTGGGGTGGAGAGAGAGGGCTGATAGGTTAAGTCTCCCCCAGTACACCTTAATTCAACAAAGTTGTATCGGCCAGTAGACTTTAATTCAACAAAGTTGTATCCACCTTCTAGGTGCCAGGCTCCAGTTGAAAGACCTAGAATCAAACCTGGGTTGATTCTGATGCTCTTGGTCTATTTACTTGTCAGCATCCCCAGCAGCTCCAAGCATCCATTATCCTCACATTTCCCAGTGTTCTGTGCATCTAGATATGATCTAGACTTTTCCTTTCCCTTTTTTCCTGGCAAACTCTTCTACCAAGTTACCTGGTCTAGTTCCCTCAGGATAGTTCTCTATTTTTCAAGTTAATCTAAAAACAAATTTGTGTTAATGATAAAACTTTTTTTTCCTGTTATACTTTAATTTTTTTCAAAGTGCTTCAATGCCCTAACTAGTGGTTCTCAAACCTGAGTGTACATGAGAATCACCTGGAGGGCTCTTTAAAACACAGATGACTGAACCTCACCTTAAGTAGATGTAGTAAACTCTAGCACTACAGTGGAGCTTAAGAATTTGCTTTCTAATAGGTTGGCAGGTGATACTGACATTGCTGGTCCAGGGATGACACTTCAAGAACCATTACCCTAACATGAGGAAATGATGCAGTGAGAATTTTTGGTATATGCCTGGCTTGAGGAAGTGTACCCCCAAAATCATGGACCCCTAATGTTCTATTGTTGCAACAGAAAAAAAATTATTAGAGAACTTGTTCAGTGGTTCTGAATTCTACCTGTGCATTAGAATCACCTCTGCAATGTTAAAATAAATTTACAAATGCCCAAACCACACCCCAAGCCAAGTGTTTGAAATAGGCTGGGTATAGCTAGATTTTTAAAAGTTCCACGGATGAGAAACTAAAGAGGAAGACCATTGACAGAATCTGACTTAGCCTTGTACAAGTATTCTGGATGAGAATACTCATGTCAATCCAGAGAGATTAAGCAGTTGATCTAGGTTCACATGACTGGTTAGTTGGGAAAGACAAGCTCCCTAAAGTTTCAGAACTTTCTATCACACCACAGTGTCTCTGTTAGCCAATCCTGTATGGTTTCTGCCCAGGGTTATGGTCCAGACCAGGACAGGGTGCCTGAGCTAATTTCTACCATATATGATCAACTCAAGTCCATTGCAGGAACATTTCCATTGGTGGTGTGGTTGTCCCACTGGAACTGAAGTCTAAAGAGCCCGATGGGGACAGAATCGTATATACAGGAACATATGACACAGAAGGTGTGGCCCCAACCAAGAGTGGAGAACGGCAGCCCATCCAGATCACCATGCCGGTAAGGTCTACTTGGGAGTGTTGGGGTATGATGCCAAAGCAAATGGAAACCATGTAAAGGAAAATAATCACTATTTTCCCTTAAGAAAGGATATAAAATCAAATATTATGAAATGTTATATCAGCTCATAGTTTCATATATTTGTTCATAATGTACCAGTTGTTGTTCTAGTCTCTAAGTCATGTCCAATTTTTTGTGACCCCATGGACTCTAGTCTGCCAGGTTCCTCTGTCTATGGGATTTCCCAGACAAGAATACTTCCCAACCCAAGGATCAAACCCACATCTCCTGCATTGGCAGGCAGATTCTTTACCACTGAGCCACCTGGGAAGCCCAGTGTCTCAGTACAGTTAATTAAATAATCCATGCTTCTCCAATGATCAGTTTTATAGTAATTTCTTTGTGGCAAAAAATTAATTCTCTCGCTACATTTTTGTTATCTGTTCCATTGATCTGCCTATACTTATGCCACTGCTGCATTGTTTTTACAGTACATGTTTGTGTATTTTATAATTGGCCACCTTACTGAACTTGCTTACTAAAATTCTTCATTCAGTGATCTTGGATTTTTCAGGTAGACAGTCACAATCTATTAATTCATATCATAGTGTCATTTTCTGGTTTTTTTATTCCTGCCCTTATTGCATTGGCTAGTGTTTCTAGAATAATGTTTTCTACTAATAGTGGTAATCCTTATCTCCAACATTTCACTATTAGATATACTCTTGGTTTCAAATATTTATATTGTTAAAGCATCCTTTTCTGGTTCATTAAGAGATAATTGGGAGATGTGTTGAATTTCATTTCATTCCTTTACCCATCTATGGAAATAATTTAGAATACTAAACTTCTCATTTCTTCAAAGAAACCCTACTTAATGTCACTTATCATTTTTAATATGTTGTTACATTGAAAATGCTAATATTTAAGGGTTTTAATTTTATTATTTTTTTTGTTTGGCTGATTTATCAGCAAATATGTAAAGACTTCCTCTATATATCAGGCATTGGGAGAAGAGTGGTGAACAGAATAGATTTCCCTGGCTTCATAGGGCTTCTAATCTAGAGGAGGAAAACATACTTTATACAAGATTATCAGTAATAAAGTAAATAATTATTATTGTACAAAATGTACTAAAAAAGTGGTGGTACCCTTGGGACATATACCAGGGGTCTTAGTCTAGCCCAAGATTTAAGGGATGGCTTTGTTAAGAGCTGACAGAAGAGGGAACACTTGAGGAAAAAGGAGCTACAAAGATCAACAGCTGGAGGACAGCAAAATGTGTTTCAAGGAATGAGTAGCCCAGCAGACAGTGAGGTAGAGACTGACTTAAGATTAAGATGGATTTAACCCAACATTGTCGGAGAAGGCGATGGCAACCCACTCCAGTACTCTTGTCTGGCAAATCCCATGGACGGAGGAGCCTGGTAGGCTGCAGTCCATGGGGTCGCTAGGAGTTGGACACAACTTAGCGACTTCACTTTCACGTTTCCCTTTCATGCATTGGAGAAGGAAATGGCAACCCACTCCAGTGTTCTTGCCTGGAGAATCCCAGGGACGGGGGAGCCTGGTGGGCTTCCGTCTCTGGGGTCGCACAGAGTCAGACACGATTGAAGGGACTTAGCAGCAGCAGCAACCCAACATTGTAAATCAACTATATTCCAATAAAAATTTTTTTAAAAAAATATTAAACTGGAGAGGTAAATAGAGCTTAGATGTTACAGGGCCTGCTTATTGAATTTATCTTCATGCCTCTGGGAATCCATTGAAAGTTTATAAGTCAACTTTGGTATGCAATTTACATACAAATTGTATGTAAATATATTCACCAGGCTAGATTACTGGAGTGGGTAGCCTTTGCCTTCTCCAGGGGATCTTCCCAACCCAGGGATCAAACCCAGGTCTCCCGCATTGCAGGCAGATTCTTTACCAGCTGAGCCACAAGGGAAGCGTAAATATATTAATACACCAATTTAAACTGTACAGTAACATAGATTTTGACTAGTGTATAATCACCACCCCAATAAAAATATAGAACATTTCTGGTCATCCTGAAAATTTCCTCCATGCCTATCTGTAGTCAGTGCCCCCAGTCTTAGCCACTCTGAGCTTTTTGTCTCAATAACAGTTCTAATGGTTCTAGAATTTCATGTAAATAGAATCATGGCATTGTGGCTGATTTCTTTCACTTAGCATTATGTTGTAGTATAATGTTTTTGTTTAAATAGTTGGTTCCTTTTGTTATGAGTAGTATTTCATGGTAAGGATATATAAGAGTTTATTTATCCCTTTACCAATAAATGAACAGCTGGGTTGTTTGCAGCCTTTGGAGTTATAAATAAAATTGCTATGAATATTTGAGTATGAGTCTTAAAGTGAACATGTTTTCATTTCTCTTGAGTAAACACCTAAGAGGAGATTTAACAAATCACATGGTAAGTATACATTTAACCATATAAGAAATATCCTGATTGTTGTACCATTTCATATTTTTACCAGCAATGTATAAGAATTCTAGTTACTTTACATAGTTAATTATATCAGTCTTTTAAGTTTGGAAATGCAAAAGACCTACAAGAGCTAAAACATTTTATTTCATGATCTATATTTTAGTCTTTAAATTGGATAGCCTAAATCTTTCAGCTTTGTTTATTCAAAGTCATTTTGACTATTCTAGGCCCTTGGCATTGTTATATAGATTTTAGCATGAACTTACCAGTTCATTCTCCAATTCTCCAAGAACTGGAATATTAATTGGGTTTGCAAATTGGGCAGTTTGGGAAGATTTGACACTTAAATATTGAGTCTTCGGATACATGAATATATCTGTTTATTTAGGTCTTCTTTAATTTCTCTCTATAATGCATTACAGTGTTTCCTGTACAGATTTTATATATATGTTGTTAAATTTTTCATTAAGTATTTCATATTTAAACACTATTATATATGGTGATTTACTATTTATAGAAATAAAATTGATTTTTTTCTATATTCATCTTGAATTCTGAGGCCTTGCGAATCTCACTTATTAATCCTAAAGTTGTTCGGGATTTTTTTTTTTGTAGAACATTTAAGCTTTTCCATGTTTGATATAATGTCTTCTGCAAAGAAAAAGTTTTTCTTCTTCTTTTTCAATTCATATTCCTTTTATTTCTGTCTTGATGGCAATGCCTAGGACCTCCAGTTTGATGCTAAGCAGAACTGATGAGAGTGGACATCTTTGTTCCTTAATCTCAGGAAGAAAGCATTCAGTTTTTCAACACTAAGTACGATGTTAGCTGTAGGGTTTTTTATTAAATGCCTGTTATCAGGTTAATGAAGTTCCCTTCTATCACTAATTTACTGAAATTTTACTGAGAGGTTTAAAAAATATGAATGTGTAATGTTTTCAAATATTCTTTCTTTACCTACTGGGATGATCATATAATGTTTCTTTATTCTCTAGTAGATTTTATTGTTTATTCAATGTTGAAACAACTTTGAGTTATTGAATACTAGGATAAATACCAGTTGGTCAATGGTATGTTCCCTGTATATTTGACTGGATTTGATTCATTAACATTTTATTGAGGATTTTACATCTGTGTTCCTGAGAAATATTGGTCTGTGGTTTTCTTTTTTTGTATTGTCATTGTCTAGTTTTGGTATCAGAATAATAATAAAATTATTTGAAAGTTGTTCACTCTTCTGTTTTCTGGAAGAGTTTATATTATTATTATTAAAATATGATTTTTATTTAATGTTGGATAGAATTCACCAATGAAGGCACACATTTCATTTTGTTTAAAGGCTTTTAGTTACAAATTCAACTTCCTTCTTTGATAACGGGCTATTCAGGTTTTATTTCTTGAGTTAATTTGTATAATTTGTCATTGATATCATTGATTTATTTCAACTAAATTGTCAAATTTGTTGGCACAAAGGTGTTGGTAATAATCCTCCACCATCCTTTGATGTGTTAGGATCTCTAATAATGTCCACTCATTCTTTATGTTTATAATTTGCCATTCCTCCCTTATCCCCAACCAGTCTAGCTAGAGATTTACCAATTTTATTGGCTTTTTCAAAAACCTAGTTTTGTTTTCATATGCTTCACTGACCCATTTTTCTGTTTCATTGATTTCCAATCCTATCTGAATTATCTCTTTCTTTTGCTTGCATTAAAATATTTTAATTTAGGTTCTACACACAGAGATAGAATTTGAGTCTATAATGTTTTTACCAAATTTGAGTTATTTTAAATTTTTATTTTGCCTCAAATTCTTTCCAACTTTATTCTCTCCTTTTCTTGTAGTGCTTCAATTACACATTGGACAGTTTGGTATTATCCTGTAGGTCTTTAAGATCTTGTCCAATTGCTTTTATGGACCTCCAAATTAGATACTTTCTATGGAGAAGGTAATGGCACCCCACTTCAGTACTCTTGCGTGGAAGATCCCATGGACGGAGGAGCCTGGTGGACTGCCATCTATGGGGTCCCGAAGAGTTGGACGACTGAGCGCCTTCACTTTCACTTTTCACTCTCACGCACTGGAGAAGGAAATGGCAACCCACTCCAGTGTTCTTGCCTGGAGAATCCCAGGGACGGGGGAGCCTGGTGGGCTGCCGTCTATGGGGTCGTACAGAGTTGGACACGACTGAAGCGACTTAGCAGTAGCAGTATTGATATATACGCAAGTTCACTGTTTTTTTCATCTGCCCCAATTTACTCATGCTTGTTTTCTGATTTTTTTTCTATCATTATATTTTTCAGCTCTAGAATTTTTATCTGTATTTTCTATAGTTTCCATTTCTCAAGGTTCCTGATCTGTTTGACCATTTTGACCATATACCCCTTTACCTCTTTGAGCATATTTATAATTGCTGGTCTGAAATATTTATTTGGTAAATCTAGTATCTAGTCCCATTTAGAGCAGGAATGACTTTTTTCCTGAATATGGGTCATGCTTTCCTCTTTTGTTACTTGTTTGATAATATTTGATTAGAAACTAAACATTATAGATGGTATATTATTGATTTTAGTTTATTTTATTCTTCTGAGGATTATTCTCTTTTTGAGTTACATTCCTGGACTAAAGCTGCAAATTCTGTCTTTCCAGTAGGATAGCAGCTGAAATCTCTGCTTACTTTTTTTCAACTTCCAGTTGCTGCTCTAGCCTAGTCCCCTTTGTCCCAGTGGAGTTTAGCAGTCAGCTAAGGAATTGGACAGTTTATACTAAGATTTTGGTATCCATCCACCCTCAGGTTCCTCTAAATTTCCAGTTTCTCTGCCAGTCCTGAGCCCTTGCTTTGGTACTTTCAAGCCATTAAGGCTTCAACTTCTCAGGTTTGGGAATGCATTCAATAAAAAAAAAAAGGGGGGGGGGCAGCAAACTTCCAAATCTTATTCAGCATAACTTTCTCTTTCAAGAAGAGACGCTTCACTTAGATGAAATCAACCCTGCTAACACCCTGATCTGGGGACATCTGAGGAGCCTGACGTCCTATAGTCCATGGGGTCGCAGAAGAGTCAGAAACGACTTAGCGACTAAACCACCACCAATCTCTTGAACTATGAAACAATAAACTTCTGTTGTTTGGTGGGGGGAAATAGACTCTTTACTGGTTTGTCTGCTTTTTCAAGCAGGAAAAACCCCCTCCCAGCAGCCTATACGTGCGATTAGCCTGTAGAATTATGGCGTAGTCAAAGTCAAGATTTTGGGTCTCACCTCTTCTGTAGCTCTCTTGCTTCCAGGATTTTCTCCCTAAATTTCCAGCTGCTCTTCCAGCCCAGGACACTCTTCTCCCTTTTCCAGTAGATAAAACTGCTGTTTCCTTCTGCCTGAACTGTCTGGGATTGGGGGGCACCCTCAGGCAAAAAACCACAGGGACAGTTCTTAATTGTTAGAATTGAGATCCTTCAAGAGTAACTGATTTGTGTCTTGCTTTCAGTTGCTTTTTAAAGGCATCAAATAACTTTTGTTTGCATTTTGTCAGTTTCTTACAAACTTATATCTTTGTAAGTTTCATCTAACAGTTCCACTCCACTATTATCATCATTTTAAAAAAACATTTCAATGTAGGACTTCCATTTCCTGGTAACGGTGAAAAGATTTGCCAGTTGTTAAAAATCAGTCTAGTAGCAATGTGTCGATTAGAAAGGGAAATGGGCAAAGGACAGAAGGTCTTCACAGTTTAAGATGGGGTGTTAGAGTTAATTGCTTTATAAAATGAATTGGGCACATTTTCATAGTTTGTGCTCTGAAACGGTTTACATGGTGTATGATTTAGCTGTTATTTGAAAGTCTGACAGAATTTCCCCACGAATGTCAGGATCCAAAGTAAAGATATTTGGAAAGAATATCCATAACTTTCAACTTAGTCCATTAAGTCTGCCTTTGGAGAGGCTTTGAAGATTTTATTGAGTCCATTTTAGTTGGTTTTCTGAGAAAACTATCCATTTCTACAGAAACACATTTTAAAAGGTATTTTTAGACTTCTAAAAAAATATTTGAAGATCACATATCCAGTAAAGGGCTGGTGGATCAAAATAAATTTCTTTTGTATCAAACAAGTATGCTTCTATTCTAGTGTATCAAGAATAGCATATGTATCAATAATTAGAGTTAAAGGAATGATTAACTGGAAGCAGAATTGCAAATGCTTATCAGAATTTTATTTTTATTTTTTTTTAATTTTATTGAAGTTTAGTATATTTACAGTGTTGTGTTAATTTCTTCTGTACAGCTAAGTTACTCGGTCATATATGTTTATATTTTCCAGAAAATCCTGGAAGACTATATATATATATATATATATATAGTTTTTCATAGTCTTTTCCATTATGGTTTGTCATAAAATATTGAACATAGTTCCCTGTGCTATACAGTATGACCTTGCTGTTTTTCTATCTTATATATAATAGTTTGCCTCTGCTAATCCCAAACTTCCTTTCTTCCCTCCCCTACCCTCTCTCCCCCTTGGCAACCACAAGTGTGTTGTCTATCTCTGTGACTCTGTTTTTGTTTCATAGATATGTTGATTTGTATAGTATTTTAGATTCCACATGTAAGTGCTATCATATGGTATTTGTCTTTTTCTTTCTGACTTACTTTGCTTAGTATGATAATCTCTACGTCTATCCAAGTTGCTGCAAATGGCATTATTTCATTCTTTTTGATAGCTGAGTAATATTCATTGTATGTGTGCACCACATCTTCTTTATCCATTCATCTGTCAAAGGACATTTAGGTTGTTTCCATGTCTTGGCTAAATGGTGCTGCTTGAACATAGTGATGCATGTATCTTTTAAAACTTTATTTTTGTCTGGGCATATGCCCAGGAGTGGGATTGCTGAATCATATGGCAACTCTCTTTTCAGTTTTTTTGGGGAAACTCCATACTGTTTTCCATAGTGTCTGCACCAATTTACATTCCCACCAATGGTGTAGAGATCTCCGCCCCCCGTCCAGCATTTGTTATTTGTAGACCTTTTAATGATAGCCATTCTGACTGGTGTGAGGTGGTACCTCATTGCAGTTTTGATTTGCATTTCTCTAATAGTGATGTTGAGCATCTTTTCATGTGCCTGTTGGCCATCTATCAGAATTCTAATGAGAGCTCAAAAGGCCAGTGAGCTGACTTTAAGTTGTTCATTCTTTCACTAAACTGGTACTGAGCCCTGGGTCAGGTACAGAGGCAGTCACAGTAGATGAGACTGTATCCCGTTCCAGGTGGTCACAGGACAGGAGAGGAGACCTCCCCTCCCCACCTTTTCCCTGGAGCCAGTATGGACAGAGCTATAACTTCCTGGGGTTTTAAAAGGGTGTGGAGTCACACTTCTTTTGCTGCAAGTGTAAAAACAACACTAGGGAGAACAATTAACAAACAATTTAGAACTTGGTTAAAAACTTAATTGGATTTGTAAACTAAGAACATCTACATTATTTTGAATGAGACTGAAACACAGTATTTTTTTTAATGTGAGTATAATTTAAACACATCCATAAAAAGAAAGATTTTATTATTCACAGTAAGTCTGGATTGCCTGTCCAGGTACCTGCTAAAAGGCTGGAGAGCTTTTAAGTTACTCAGTGCCTTTGGGGTGTGTTGTGGGGCAAAGAATCTCTACGCTGTAACTCAAGAATCCTGAGTTCCATCTGTAAAGCCTAGATTCTTCCATATAATTTCCACTCTAGAAGAAGCAGGTGATTGATAGTTGAATGTTGCAGCAGTGATCACATAGTGTTAGGTTTGAGCGTTGGCCATGCATTTGTGTTTTATTTGTAGTAGGCTGATTCTCAGGAAAACAATGGAAATTAGAGGTTTTCTGTATGTCAGCATCTCTGGTATTGAATTCAAATGTTCATTCTAGTGGTGAAGCTTTCAGCTAGTTTCATCATTATCCTGTGACATTTTTAAGTTACCATTATTAGGACTCAAATTTTAAAAAGTGTAGACATACCATATTCTCACAGGCAACACCAAAACCTGGAACTATCCAGGTAAATACAGTCAGTTAAGCAGCAAGTTCCTGGATTATTAAAATTACATACCTTATCAAGGGAAACATCAGTGGTGTGGGTGCCTGAGGAAACCTCTAGAATGTCAGAATTAAAACTGGAAGTTATGAAGGTATTAGGAGGCCATCTTCTTCTATAATTAACTGTGTGTTAGTCTCTCAATTGTGTCCGACTCTTTGAAACACCATGGACTGTAGTCTGCCAGGCTCCTCTGTCCATGGGATTCTCCAGGCAAGAATACTGGAGTGGGTTGCCATTCCCTTCTCCAGGAGATCTTCCTGACCCAGGTCTTCTGCATTACAGATGATTCTCGATCATCTGAGCCATGGGGGAAGCCCCATAATTAACTGTGATTCCAGGCAGTGGGATCCCAGGCTTAACTCAGTGGGCCTGTTTCTTTAATACAAATAGGTGGATTCTACTCTTTGATCACTAAGACCACTGTCAGCCCTAACATGGTATAAAAATTATAAACTTACCCATAGGGCATGATACTAGTTATTTGCTGAAGAAGTCAGATTCTCAAATACTGCCATTTAGGATGACACCAACTAGGACTGAAATCCAACAAATCCATATAGGATTCCTTCCTGGTTGGGTAGAGCATGCCGAGAAGTGTGGCAATGCAGCCCAGCATCTCAGGGGATTTGCATGTTTCTTTAAAAAACTGTGAAATATCAAGACAAGATTCAGAAATGTGAGCAAACTTGTAAAGCACCAGTAATCCCTACATTTTTATTTGGTTCATTTTCAGATTAACTTCCACATAAATACATTCTATAATTGCAATCATTTTTAATATATATTGTCCAACTTTCTACATATTTTTAAAATTTTAATGGTAATATAAGAATCTATCACAATGTATCATGATTAGACTTACTCAGATATTAGATATATTGATTGTCCCATCAAAAAAAGTGCTATAGTGTAAAATGTTATATATGTATATATATATATATATATATATATATATATATGTATCTACCTCAATCTGAGTAAAAATATTTGGTCAAAAGAACTGAATCTTTAAGGCTATTCTCCAATATGGCATTTTGGTGTGTTTTTTTTTTTTTAAGTTGTACATACTATTTTACAATGTTGCTAGCAATGAAGAAGCCTACTGACTTTGTTATAATTATGACATCACCGAGAATCACTTCAAATGTAATAGATTTTCCAGTTTACTTTTCACTATCACAAGAATGAACATTTCTACATGTCAATTTAATTTTGTTTCTTCTATAGATTGTTCTTTCATGTTTTGTCAATGCTTCTGTTGAAAATTATTTTTTTAAATCACAGACTCCTAATAAAGAAAAAAATCTATCATACCTATCCTATTTCTCTTACTTTTGCTCTGTTTTATTTTCCATTGTGTAGAAATACAATTACAGTAAAATTTTTCATTTTTTATTATGATTTCTTCTTTTAAAATGAAGATGGTTATTTTTTCATAGTCAACAGTCTATTTTGGCTTTCCCATAATTTTAGATTTTATGTGATTTAACTTTCCTCTAATTCAAACTTGATTTATGTTTATATTGTACATCATTTCCAAAAGATTTAAAATGTTATTTCACATTTCATGAGTCCAAGCAGTAAAGCCTAGGTCCTTAAATATAATTTCTGCTCTAGAAGAAGCAGGTGATTGATTGTTCCAATAATGATCATACAGCTTTTGGTTTGTGCATTGGCCATGCATCTGTATTTTATCAGTGATAGGCTGATTCAATTACAGTGGAAATTAGAATTATTAACTGAAATTAGAAGTTTTCCTGATCAAGTAAGCAGCTGAAATGTTAAGTGAAAATTTCATTTTAGTGATGAAAGCCTTGCATATGCTTTAACACTATCCTATGACAAAACTTTTGTCAAGCTTAAATATTACACATTGCTGACACAACCAATTACACAAGTAATAATGAAGTCTTGAGGTGTCCAGGTAAAGTCAATTAATCAAGTAGGTGAAGCTACCAAGGAAAGCTGAATTAAAGGGACACCAAAACAACTTCTTATAAGTCTAAGGTTACCTCAAAATAGTTTCTCAGATTTTTAAACGTTGGATAAATGATGCTAGGATAAATTGGCTATTTGGGAGGCTCTGTTCTTCTTTCCTGATGCCTTTCCTTCTTTCCTGATCAAAAAATATTTCAGATGGATTATGAGATTATCTCTAAAGCATCAACTTTGTAAAAAAAATCAAAATGAAAAGAATGTATCTAAACCTAGAAGAAATGGAAGAAATTCAAAGGTAAAAATGGAAGAAATCCAAAGATTAAAAATGGAAAACTCTGATTACATAAATGTCAATTTCCTGTTAAACGTTGTAAACAAAGTTAAATTAAATTTTCCTTAAAAGGCAATTTAAACTAAAAGGCAAATGATCCTTGGTGACACGTGAAAAGCTTATTTATAACATGGATGGTTAAGCAGTGTTGCCTCGATTTACCACTGCCTGTGCAGACAATGCTGCAGCCCTGAAGCTGAACTCAGGATGTTATCAAATGCCATCTGACTTAGATTAGTGGCAGTGATCTCTTTATTCACATAATTCCAGAGGCCCTGGTACAGGGAATTAATGAATGATACCCAACTCTAAGTGCTTCGCTGACAGCTCAGTGGTAAAGAACCTGCCTGCCAGTACAGGAGACAGAGGGGATGTGGGTTCCATCCCTGGGTGGGGAAGATCCCCTAGAGAAGGAAATGGCAACCCACTCCAGTATTATTGCCTGGGAAATCCCACAGACAGAGGAGCCTGGTGGAGGGCTACAGTCCATGGAGTCACAAAAGAGCTGGGCACGGCTTAGTGACGAAACAACAACACCCAACTCTAAAAGCTCTCCACCCCCATTTCAAAGAGTATTGCTGACTTGTATTTTAATGGGACTAATTCTCCACTTAGTCCCTTCAAGGAGAGAGCTTGGAGATTCTGTCTGCGTTATGATAGTCATCACATTATTCCCCTTTTGTCTGGCCCTCTTAGACAGGAGACTGGGGGGAGTTTGGAGGAATGAGGCAAGCAGTACATGAGCCTGTTGTGAACCTGTGTTGTGCTGCTTACACATACGTTCCCAAACGTAAAATGTGTTCCTCATGTCAACTCTTTCTAATATTTTGGCACAATCTGTTACTTCATATATAAAGAATTCTTAGAAACCAGTAAGGAAGAGAATCTTACTGGACATAGGAAATTGAAAGAGAAGGACATGGGAAATTGAAAAATAAGCAAAAAATAAAGAGGCTAAAGGAATGCAAATCATCAATAAATATTAAAAAATGACAATTTCACTATTGATAAATATATATATGTATATAACACAAGGCCAATTTTCACCCACAAAATTTGCCAAATAGTAAAAATAATACTACTAATTCAGTGCTAGTGTATTTCTTTATGAAATATGATTTACTCTAAATTGATTTGGGGTCCTGCAAACTTGCTGAATTTGCTTGTTAATTGCTTCATAGTTTTTGCACACATATTTTTATTGTGAATTGAAAGTTTTGTTTCCCTTTTTCCCCCTCTTGCCTTAAGATACTGACTTAGGGCCACTAATACAATGCTGAACAGGAATAGAAGCAACTGCTTTCCTTGCCTTATTTCCATCTTATAGGGAAAGGACTCAGTTCACTTAACGTTGAAGGTGATGTTAGCTATTGTTTTTTTATTGATGGCCCTTAATCAGACTGAAGAACTTTTCTTCTATTCCTAGTTTGGTGAGAGTTTTTATTATATATAGGATAATAAAGTATAAGGATGGTAAAAGGTATAAATAAGGATGGTATAAGTATAAATAAGGTATAAGGCAGTTGAATTACCACATGTTTTTTCTGCATTTATTGATATGATTACATAGTGTTTCTCCTTTATTTTGTTAATATGGCAAATTACATAGATTTTCAAATATTGAACCATCCTTGAGTTCTGAAGATAAACCTCCAATGTAATATCCTTTATTATGTATTGGTGGATTTGATTTACTAATATTTCAAGCAAATAAAATTATATGTAAGTTTTATGCATAAATCCATGAGGAATTTTTGTCTGCAACTTTCCTTTACCCGTAATATCCTGGTCAGGTTTTGGTATCAGGGTAACACTGGCTTCACAAAATGTATTGAGACATATTCCTTCCTCTGTTACGTAGAATCAGTATTTTCCCCTTAAGTGTATGAATTTATCAATGAAGCCACTGAGCCTGAAATTGTCTTCCTGGGAAGAATTTTAATTACAAATTCAATTTCTTTAGTAGTTAGAGATTTAGTGATAGTTTGTGTCTTTCAAAGAATTTGTACATTTGTACACCAAATGTATTGGTATATGTTGTTGTTTAGTCTCTAGGTTGTGGCCAACACTTTTGCAACCCAATGGACTGCACCCTGCCAGATTCCTCGGTCCTTGAGATTTCCTAAGCAAGGATACTGGAGTGGGTTACCATTGCCTCTCCCAGGGATCTTCCCAATGTAGGGATTGAACCCAGGTCTCCTGCATCGGCAGGCAGATTTTTTTACCACTGAGCCACCAGGGAAGCCCATTATTGGTATAACGTTGTTCCTAATCTAAGGATCCCATGTTGTTACCAATATAGGATCAATAGTGATAGCATCTTTCATTCCTAATATTGGTAATTTGCTTTCTTTTTCCTGCTCAGTTTTGCCTGGATTTATCCATTTTAAAGAGTTTTTAAAGAAGATTTTAGTTTCATCAGTTTTTCTTTACTGTTTTTCCTTTTTCTGTTTCATTGGTTTCTGCTCTTTATTGCTTTTCTTCTTCTTACTACTATACAGTTAAAATGAAAAGAACTGGCAGTGTCAGCTTTTGGAGAGAATGTATCAATAGAACAACTGAAATTCATATTGCTGGTGGGAAAGTAAAATGGCACCATCACTTTGGGAAAGTTTAGCAATTTCTTATGAAGTTAAGCATACTTATAAGACTTAGAACTTTTAACCCTATCTGTTCAGCTAAGAGAAATGGAAAATAAGGATTTACTAATAAAACTTCAAACGGTACAGGAATAGAGATGTTCAGAATCCAGTAGGAATTGGTAGGTCATACCACAGTAAAAGTCATAGATGCTTATTACACTGAATTTGTTTACTAATGAAGTAACATCATGTCTCTATCAATACAGTAAGTTCATTCTGTGCTCCTAAGTCAATGAATTTCAGAGTCACTTTATTCTTGATCAATTTCACAAGTCACTGGTGAAATTGAGTAGAATGGTGAATGGAGAGAAGTACTCTGGGGATTCTAGGTCATATGGTTGTAAGACCACCACAGAAATTGTTTAAAACAAATTCTTCAGGACTTCTTGGTGGTACAGTGATTAAATATCTGCCTTCCAATTTAGGAGACATGAGTTCAATCCACAATTCGGGAAGATTCTATATGCCATGGGGCAACTAAGCCCATGTGCTACAATTACTAAACCCACACTCTAGAGCCCATGAGCCACAACTACTGAACCCGCACAGCGACTACTGAGCCCAAGTGCTGCAACCCAGAGCCTTTGTGCCTAGAGCCTTTTCTCTTCAACAGGAGAAGCCACCACAGTGAGAAGCCCATGTACCGCAACTAAAGAGTAGCCCCTGCTCTCCTTAGGGAAAGCCTGCACAGAGTAACAAAGACCCGGCACAACAGAAAAAAAAATTAATAAAATATTTACTGTTTATTAACAAGTCAAGATTCCTCACTTATTACTGAGGACAACAAATGATTCTCCTCTCCTTAGAATCTGATGGGTTCCCCTTCACATTGGTTGTGAAATTAAAGTGTACCAAGGCTTGTAACTTGTAAGAACACTAAAGTAAATGTCCAGGTATATAGTAGAGTGTCAGTTTCAGAATACGATAGACTGGGTGGCTTAAACACCAGATATTTATTTCTCACAGTTCTGGAGGCCGGAAGTCCAAGATCAAGGTGCCAGCAGACCTGGTGTGTAATTAGAACACTGTTCTGATTCATAGACAGCTTCTTTCTTACCATGGGAGAAACAGATAAGGAACAGAGAAACAGATCATCCCTCTCATGTCTATTTTTATAAGGGCACTAATCCTATTCATGAGGGCTCCATCTTCCCGCCATAATTACTTCTGGAGGATCCCACTTCCAAATACCATCACTGGGGATTTAGGCTTCACCATATGAATTTTGGGGAGATACAGTCAGTCTGTAGTGGCATCCTAAAACATTCTACACATAACAATTTATAGATGTTCTTCTCATTCAGGGAGGAAAAAGAAACGCTGTTCAGTAGCTTGTAGCTCATTTGCTTGTACACTGGTTATCATTTTCTAGATGAAAATGAGGAAACCTAGATTCTTGACTTGCTCCTACCACTATCTGGCTGCAGAGTACTAGAGCAACTCAGTTAACCTCTCTGAATTAGTTCTTTCATCCACAAAATGGAGATGTTAAAACCAGTCACAAGACTGAATGAGATTAAATGATAGTAATTGTGTATTTTAAAAAAGAGAGCTATTAAATGCACAGAATTATACTGTGTCTAATTGCATCACTGGGGAACTTGCCTGGGTAGCTTTTCCTTGGAAGGCACAGATGGGTTGGGAGCGGGTAGAGAGCTGTGTAGTTGTTTCTGTTCTTCAAAAACAATGTCAGCTTTGAAGACCCCATCTGTTCTTAGCCAGAGCAGAAGAAATCATGAGTTAGGTAGAGATGGCCAGGAAACAGAGCTCCAGAAGGAAGAATACAAAGAGCGCTTATGAGAAGTTAAAACAATTAAGATGTGGGAGAGAGGAAAATATATGCCTAGTCACCAGCAGTTAAGTTTACTATAACATGACCTTGAATCCAACATTAATAAAAGAGAAACAGAGTAGAATTTTTAGCTGTGACTTGCTGTCAACATATTTCTGTTTTGGTGTACTGTGTTACTGAGAATTCTTGGATGGAGACTTTCTTAGTTGTAAGGTTACTCAGATGTAAGTGTTGTGCCTTAAGGGCTTTCATTTTTGTTTATTGCCTGTGGTCATAATCATCTTTATTTGTTTTTGTGACTAACTTTTATTTATATCTAGTTCCAAAAAGGCCGCAGTATTGTTTCTCCCACTTACCTAACCTTGTTTCAAGCTGCTCCTGTGAAAGTTTAGTTGGTGTTTATAAAATATTTTTATAACTTAATTCAGTTGCACTTAAAATGTACAGTATCCTACATTGGTCAAAAATAATAGTAAGTCATCTCAGTGATTTGTAAAATGAGATATCAGTTTATTATTACCACTTAAGGGTGGTATTATAAACAAAGTTGTAATGTTTTCATTAGGATATATGTATCCTTAATAGATTTTATTAAATCCCTAGGGTTTGAGGGATATTCATGTTAATTTTTCAGGGGTGATAGATCCATTTCAGCATTTAAAATATTCTTTCTGCTTATAAGAGTAACATATTTCTTGCAGAAAATCTAAGTAGAAAGATAGAAAGAGTTTACTTTGGGAACTATTGTTAATATTTTTCCTTTTTCTTTTCTCTATACATCCTAGTGTATTTGAGCTCATTTTCAGCCATCTTTTTTCTGTTAACATTGTTTTCATCATCTTCTGTCATCATTAAAACTAAATTCCTGGGCTTCCCTGGTGGCTCAGTGGTAAAGAACCCATCTACCAATGCAGAAGACACAGTTTCAATCCCTGATGCAGAAGGATCCGACATGCCCCTGGGCAACTAAGCCCGTGTGCCACAGCCACTGCGCCTGCTCTCTAGAGCCCGCCGACCACAGCTACTGCGCCTGCTCTCTAGAGCCCGCCGACCACAGCCACTGCGCCTGCTCTCTAGAGCCCGCCGACCACAGCCACTGCGCCTGCTCTCTAGAGCCCGCCGACCACAGCCACTGCGCCTGCTCTCTAGAGCCCGCCGACCGCAGCCACTGCGCCTGCTCTCTAGAGCCCGCCGACCGCAGCCACTGCGCCTGCTCTCTAGAGCCCGCCGACCACAGCCACTGCGCCTGCTCTCTAGAGCCCGCCGACCACAACTGCTGAGCCCATGCGCTGCAACAACTGAAGCCTGCATGCCTCAGAGCACATGCGCCCCAACAAGGAGCCACCGCAGTAAGAAGTTCGGGCACCACAACCAAGACATAGCCCCCACTCGCCACAACTAGAGAAAAGCCCGCACAACAGCGAAGACCCAGCAGAGGCAAAACTAAATAAATAATACATTAAAAAAAAAACACCTAAATTTCTGTTTAGAGGTTATACATATTCAAGGTACAGATATACCACCATTTCTCATAATACTTTCCTAAAGTTTTAGGCTTAAATTGCTTCTGGTATTTGAAAATGTTCGCTAAGTTGATAGGTGAACAAGTTACAAAACTCTGAAAGTTTATATTTCTTTAATTACTAATAATACTACATTTGAATATTTTTCAGACTTAGCCAGTCCTTTTAATGAACTGTCAGTTTTATCCAAATGTTCTTAGTAGTTCTTAACATATTTTATGTTAAGGATATTACTATTTGGTAAAACTTGTAAATACAATTTGGCTTAACATTTTTTCTGATTATAAAAGTAAAATTTGATCATTAAATCTTTAAAGTACCAATAAGTACATAGAAGAAAATGAAACTTATTCCATCAGCAGTAACATGTATAATTCTTTTAATTTAATTTATTTATTGGCTGCACTGGGTCTTCGTTACTGCACGCAGGCTTTCTCTAGTTGCGGAGAGTGGGGGCTCCTCTCTAGTTGTCGTGCACGGGCTTCTCATTGCTGTGACTTCTCTTGTTGCAGAGCCTAGGTTCTAGGTGCATGGGCTTCAGTAGTTGTGGCCCCTGGCTCAGTAGTCGCTTCTCACAGGCTCTAGAGCACAGGCTCATTAGTTGTGGCATGTGGACTTAGTTGCTGCACGGCATGTGGGATCCAAGGACCGATCTCATGTCTCTACACTGGCAGGCAGATTCTTAACCACTGGACCACCAGGAAAGTCCATAACATGTATAATTTTAATGAAATTAATGCTAGACAGTCTTGTTGGTACTCTGCTTAGTTCAGGTAACAATACAGAATAATAGAAATTTTTTATTTAAATATTTACATTTAGAATTGTTACATAGTATCCCACTATATAGATATGCCATAATTAATTAAGGATGGAAATTTAGTATTCAGTTTTTCACTATTCTGAACACTGTGATGTCAAGATAAATTATAAGTGAAATTGCTATACCCAAGTATGTTCACAGCTTTACTTGATACAAATTACCCTTCCAAAAGGCTGTGTAATTCAGTTCCCACTGGCAGGGTTAAGAATACCTGTCTCCTTGTTACTCATTAAAAATCAATATTTTTAATTTTTAATCAACTTTGTTGTATAGTTTACATTTAATAAATATGCCCATTTTAAGTATACTGATCAATGAGTTTTAACAAACACATACCAATCAAGATGTAAAATGTTTCTGTCACCTACAAAAAGTTGCCTCTGGCACATTTTCATCAATCATCTATCCCCTCCTCCTACCTCAGGTAACCTAGGTAACCACAGATATTTCCTCTCAGCATAGATTATATTCTGGGGCTTCCCTGATGGCTCAGCAGGTAAAGAAGCCACCTGCAGTGCAGGACACACAAGAGATGCAGTTTCAATCCCTGAGTCAGGGAGATCTCCTGGAGTAGGAACTAGCAACCCACTCCAGTATTCTTTCCTGGAAAACTCCATGGACAGAGGAGCCTGGCATTCTATCACTATAAACTATATAAATATACATATATATGTACAAACATATATGGAATCATATAGTACATATATTCTTTGGGGTCTGGATTCTTTTGCTCAGCATGACTTTGAAATCCAACCTTATTGCTGCCTGAATCAGTATGTTCTATTTTATTGTTAAGTAAAAAGCCTTTTTATATTAATAGATATACCAAAATGTGTCTATCAGCAGGTAAATGATAGAACATTTGGGTTGATTCCAATCTAGGGCTTTTCTGAATAAAGCTGCATATTTGTGCACAGGTCTTTAAGTCATGCCTTTCTAAAAAGAGAGACTTCATTTTCTTAGCTGAGAGATTTGTGGACTCGAGGTACATCATCCACTGTTACAAGTCAAGCAAATTTTCCAAAGGCAAGTCAAACCTTGTTTTGGGATCAGATTAACAAGATGAGGCAATGCTGCAGGATATAATTTTGAAAGCATCTTGGAAAGCTATCTGGGAAGCACCTGATCACCCTCCCCCTGTGGCAGCCGCAAGCAGAAGGCTCCTATTGCTCACTGCCCTCCCCCCTCCACGTCTTCTGGCTCCTGACAAGTCTAAGAACCCCACTAAGTCAGTGCCTGTCTCCTCCCATGACAAGGGAGGGTCAGAGGAGAAAATAACAGCAGGCATCATGCTATTTAATGCCAGGTCCCCTAAATAGCTCCAGGAGATGGTGGCAGGGTCAGGCTACCCCGCAGGCCACTTGAGCCCCTGCCCAGTGGCCTCTAGGGTATTCTGTACCCTCTTCTCAGCTACATGAGAATTGTGTGCTCATGACTCTGGAGGATTCTGTGCAGTGTTTTCAGGGCCTGTCTTCTGGAAGAAGAAGGCAAATTTCTTGGGAACAAGGAGCATCCCTTATACAAATTTTTCTATGTGCAAGGCACACAGTAGGTACTCAACTGTGGCTTTGGATAATGTATAATCAAAACCTGAGGCATGGGCATGGCTTATAAACACTCAATAGTACTTGAAAGTTAGCGTCTTTAACAAGCAAATGCTTTCAATAAAATAGGTTTTCCTGGAGTTGAAATTAATGATGGGAGGGCAGTTGTATCTTATGTTTAGTCATGTTGTACACACGTTATTTTGTACAACTGTTTTTTGAAACAGAAACCAAAAACAATCATTAAACACCATTCCCTCTCTTCTCTTCCCAATCTCCCTTCTGTGGCAAGCTCTGAAATTCTGAGATTCTAAGAGTCATTTCCAGATCTTAAATTTGGGAAACATATACATTTGGGGAGTTATTTTTATTAAAGGCAATATCATAGCAAATGCAATAAGTGTAATGGGAATATGATTTTATAGAGAAATAAATGACTTACAGATAGCTTTTCAGGAAAATCTCTCTTGTAACGAAGGAAGATCCTTCGTTAGAGTAAAAGGCCTAAGCTTTTATCACAGGAGCCTGGAGTAATTATACTGGTTACTAAAACGTGAGGGGGCAGAGTGTAGGGAGGAGAGTTAGTCATTGCAAACCTCTTGGTGCAGGCATCCTTTGTTCTTGCAGCAGTCCACATCGGTCAGGTCACAATGTTACCGTAAACCTCCAACAAGATGAATGTTATTCTCTGTTATGCAACATTTTACCTCCATATGAGTAGAAAAGTGTACTCTTAAAAGTCAGAACCTTGAAAATGGGCTATCCTGTGTATTTCAGGTAACATTCTTACCTTGAAGCAAAAACAATAGAATGTGAAGGTTAAAGTAAAAGAAACAGCTGTAAAATGGAGTCAGATTTGTTCTTCCCTATTACGCCTCTTCCACGAACATCAGCTGTCCATTACTAGTGGCAGAATGAGTTTTTGATGGGGTGTGTTTCTCTTCCCTCAGTTCACTGACATTGGGACCTTTGAGACGATGTGGCAGGTCAAGTTCTACAATTACCACAAGCGAGATCACTGCCAGTGGGGAAGTCCCTTCTCTGTCATTGAGTACGAGTGCAAGCCCAACGAGACCCGCAGTCTCATGTGGGTGAATAAGGAGTCCTTCCTCTGAAGACAGCACTTTCTGATGCTGCTGGACAGTCTCTTCAGAGATCCACTTTTAGATAACCCAGCACAAGCCTTCACCAAGGCACACCACACCATTGCTGTGTCCTGTCGGGTGCCAAGGACCCATTAGCCCCGATTATTTTTGAAAGTGTAATTCCCCTCTGATTCAGTATCCCTGACACAAAAGATTGTGATGTTCCCTCCCCAAGGGGCTCTCTTTCTGTATTCTGTATTGATATCCCTGCCTCCAATTGTTCTTGGTCACCCTGGTGACCTCTTGGAGGAGCTTCCTGGAATCTTCAGGCCCTGTCCTGCACTTAACTTCTCCACGGATGACTGTGCTGTTTTGTTTCCAAGTTGAGTGCTTCCCTCTTTTTTGTTAAATGTTAAATAAAAAATAACAATGTGCGTGGGTTCCATCCCAAGTGTGCTATGGTAACATGTAACTTGCAATGTTTTCCAACTCTCAAAGCAGGCTTTGTGAAAATGTGATGCAAACAGCAGTCAATGGGACTCAAGTGTTGTGCTTTCTACAAGCAGCTTGGCTTTTTCAGGGAAGGATAATGACAGAAGAAAAGGACAAATGTTTAAGGATTTATAACTTAGTAAAACTCAAGTAATGTATTGTGCTGTGGCCTAGTGAAAGTGGGAGAGAGCCTTGTGTGGACCACTGTTAAGATGACCAAAAGTGACAAGGTTACCTTTTTGGTAAGTGATTGTGGTGTCCAAACAGGCATCCTGATGGCCTCCCTACATTGCCCTCCACTTGAACTTTGTAAAACTGTGTATGGAAATGTAATCAACTTTTGATATTTCTTAATAAAGATATTGAAAATCATCCTTGACTTCCCTTCTTAGTTTGGGCAATGTTCAGCAGGTAGACCTCTGCTTCAGGTCAGCTCTACTAAGACTGTTCCCGAGTCCAAACTGGTACTGCTAACTGCGTGACAGATCAATAAATCAAGAGACGACGTGTCAGGTCAAAGAATAGAACTTCATTTGGAAAGCCAGCAACCCAAGAAGATGGTGGACTGGTGTCCCAAAGAACCATCTTACCTGAGTTGAATTCAGGCATCCTTCAGAATACTAAAAAGGGAGGAAACGTGGCTGATTGTTGCAAACTTTTAATGTCAGTGTCGTTTTTCTTGCAGCTGTCTGCATAGGTCAGGTCATGGTGTTCCTGTAAACCTCCAACAAAACAAATGTTATTCTCTATGTTCTGCAACCTTTTAATCTCTCTATGATTAGAAAACTGGTACACTTTTAAAGGTCAGAGCCTTGAGAATGGGCTTTCCTGTGTATTTCAGATGGTAGGCCACATTCTTTTACAAAAGGTACAGAGCCAGCATGACAAAGCACAGGCAACAGAACACAAAGATTAGAGCTAAAGGAATAGATCCAATATGAAGTCAAGTTTATTTTTCTCTGTTACAAGATCTCCACCTATGTTGCAAGGCCAGGGGGATATACCTGGAGTAGAATTAGCACACTTACTCATTGATCAATTCTGACCCTCACACAGGGAATACTCCACCTGGCTCCAACAAAGCAAATGCAGGCTTGAGTTCTTGGTGAACAATCAAAAAATGTCCCTCCCCTTCTCTCCATTCCTTCTTCCAGGGTGACCAGTCCCCCATCAGCCAGCCATGTAGCTGAGCTGTTTGAGGATGTGGCTCTGTAACTGTGCGTGTCCATCAAGGTAGAGGCCTCCTTGCCTGCTCCCAAACACTGTAAGACACCTGGCACAAAGCCAATATTCCATGCAGGTTGAGGATAAATCTCTAAAAGGCAAAGAACCATTCTCTTGAAAAGTGACTTAATGGAACTTCCCTGACTGTCCAGTGGTTAAGACTCTGTGCTTCTAATGTAGGAGGGCTTGGGTTTGATCCCAGGTTGGGGAACTAGGATCCCACATGCCATGCAGTGTGGCCAAAAATTTTTTTTTAATATATATAAATATATTTGCATATAGATGAGGGAGAAAAGAAAAGTAACTTACCACTTGGTAACAATATGTAATGTTCACTTGGGAAGCACAAATCCTACTGGGTTGGAAAAAGTTAGTTGGGGATTTGTTTCTTGCTGCCTGTGAACCTGTAAGAATGAAAAGTGAAAGTGAAATTCACTCAGTCGTGTCCGACTCCATGCAGTCCATGGAATCCTCCAGGCCAGAATACTGGAGTGGGGAGCCTTTCCTGTCTCCAGGGGATCTTCCCAACCCAGTGACTGAACCCAGGTCTCTTACATTGCAGGCAGATTCTTTACCAGCTGAGCCACAAGGGAAGCCCAAGAATACTGGAATGGGTAGCCTATGCCTTCTCCAGGGGATCTTCCCAACCCAGGAATTGAACCGGGGTCTCCTGCATTGCAGGTAGATTCTTTACCAACTGAGCTATCAGGGAAGCCTGGGACTGTTGTAGAAATGAATTTGGAAGACTGGCCGCAGAACCTCTGCACCTGTATGTTACTTACCTGCAATGAGGCTGGACTGCCAGCAGGGCCCAGTAATGCCTTGAACTTGGGCTAATCGTGAGTGGTATTAAGAGAAGAGTATGCTTCTCAATTCTCTTGTTTTTCAAAAATGGCAGTGTCTATTACAACTGCTGCTACATGTTAGCATTAATCCATTCCTAATTACTGTGTTTTAAAAGTTAACACTTGACTTCAAACATTGAGATATTTAAAGTAATAGATTTACTACAGGCAGAGGCTTAAGTTTTCTTCCAGAATATCCAGGGGAAATGCAGAGTTACTAGAAGGTGGAGTAAATGTGAAAACCACATATCTTAGCCTGTTGAAACATTTGCTGAGTCAGTATTCTCATTTGGGAAACAAGCTAGTGACCCATTCATCAGAGCCTTAGTATTTGTTTTGAGAGGTAGAAGCAGTATCGTGACTTTGGTCATTTTCCATGTTTTTTTTTTTTTTTTTTTTTAACTAGAGGCTTCCAGTTTTGAGTTTGGAATGACTTAAGGTAGGGCTGGGGGAAATATGGCCCATATCACTGAACACACCCTCCCACCAAAGAGAAAGAAGATGAACTCCGACCCAGAAGCTGTGGGGTCCGAGTCCTAGAGACATGTTGGGTGGGTTTCAGTGTTCACCTTTATTCTGCTTGTGACTAAAATGAGCTGGCTAGTGGAATTCTAACACACATTAAAATTCATGGTTTATACCATTACTTTGTACCCCTTATTTTGTTTAAGTGTGTGTGTGTGCGTGTGTGTGTGTGTGTGTGTGTGTGTGTTTCCCTTGAGGCTAGGAGGTAAGGTTGAATCAAGGGAGGTGAGGAGGGGATGAAGATGAAGTAAACAGGAAATCTTAACAGCTAATCTGCCACGTTAAGTGATCTCTCTTGGCATCTCCTGTTCTACTTATGATTGGACTCAAGCCCAGTCTCTCTGGCTACTTCTCGGCATAGCTCGCCTCCTACTCCTAAATTCAAGTGCTCAGCTATATCAAGCTGCTGAGTTGTAACTTTGTCCCTCGACTATCTGGAAGGGCTATTTTTATACAAGTTGTAGCCATGTCTCTCTACTTCTAAGCATCGGATGGCTACCCAGAAGCTTGAGGAACTAGGCCATCCTTCCAATTACCATGATGACTGAAACACTTTGGAACAGGTGGAAGAGTAGAAATGCCTTGAATTTCTATTTTGTGACACCTTGCTTATTGAGAAGTCACTTATCCAGCCATCTAAACCATCCAGAATCCCAGTTGAGAACAGAAAACATGCCCCAAAGTGAAGATCTCTATCACAGATGTCACAAAGTCCAATCACTAAAGGCTTAGGTCTTCTCTCAAGACCTTATGACTCATATTTTAAAGACAGTTCTAACTTATAGGTTGACCTGGTCTCTGGCTCTTAGAAAATTGGGAGCAGAATAACTAGAGGAAAGATGGCAATTTGTAGGTTTATATACTGAAAATAATTTTTTAACAGAGGACAAAGAGAAAAAATATTGAAAGAAGGTAAGTCAAAAAGCATAATAGATAGGGACATAATTCTGAATTAAACAACAGTTTCTGTGGATATCAATAAAAATTGATATATATAATCATAACTCTGATTTATTTAAGAAGGTGATCCATTATCTTCAGAAATGTTACATTATGACCCAGTGTTTTAAGAGTTCAATCTGGAGCCAAGATGCCTCAATTCATAACCTGACTCAGCCTCTTATTAACTGTATGATCTTAGGCAAGTCACTTACTATCTCTTTGCTTCCATTTTCTCAGTTGGAAAATGGAGATAATAACAGTATTTACCTTAAAGAAAGAGTTGTTGTGAAGATTAAGCAAGTTAATGCATATAAAATTAACTGTGACGGACACATAACATTATTACTTGGTGTGTTTGAGCCCAGTCATGTTCAACTCTTTGCGACCCATGGACTGTAGCCTGCGAGACTCCTCTGTCCATGAGATGTTATTTTAAAAGACAGGGGAAAAAATACATTTTCAACTAAAACCATTACAATGCAAAGAAAAAACTGAAGGGTTTAAAAAGATACTCCATGCATGGGTAATGGTCAAAGTTTGTGCTTTGATTTTATATAAAACATGAAGAAGAAGGAGAGAAAGAAGAAGGAGAAGAAGAGGAAGAAAGAGAAGGGGAAGAGGAAGAAGAGGAGGAAGAAGAAGGAGAAGAGGAAGGTGAGGGAAAGGAGCAGAGGAGGAAAAGGAGAAGTAGAAGAAGGAAAAGGAGAAGAATGCATGTAAAGACAATATTTTTAATTATTTAAAAACAAATAGTTTGAATCAGTATATTTTCAGATATATTAGGGAAAGACTTTCTCCACCAACAGGCTTCATAGAATCTCTTTTACAAAGAGCCAGTTCTTAATATTATGTAAACATCAGGACTGAATCAGAAAACTTAACACCAGAGAAAGGTCAAGATTGATGTCAAAAGTTTTGTTTGTTATTTCTTTCAATCCTCCCAACAGCTCTGTGAGGTAGGCAGCACATGTCAAATCTCTGTTTTATAGGGAAAAAATAATGTCTCAGATGTTGAAAAATAATGCTCAAGCTTAAACAGATGATTTTATAAGAAACTATTTGTTCCTCAGTTTCTCATTTGTGAAATGGTGATATTACTATCCACTTTCCGAAGTGTGTTAGGATTAAATAATATGTCCCATGCAAAACACCTTCCTCCTGACACATTGTATTTAAAATGACTTCATCATGTGCCCACATTCCTGCAGTGTTTACTTTTTTTAACTGGTGGTTTTGCCTTCCTTTATTTGCAGTCTACTAGGTCAATGCCTTTCCCTCAAAAAAGTACTGTGGATTGATGAACTCTAGATAGCATATTCAAAAGCAGAGACATTACTTTTCCAACAAAGGTCCGTCTAGTCAAAGCTATGGTTTTTCCTGTGGTCATGTATGGATGTGAGAGTTGGACTGTGAAGACGGCTGAGCGCTGAAGAATTGGTGCTTTTAAACTGTGGTGTTGGAGAAGACTCTTGAGAGTCCCTTGGACTGCAAGGAGATCCAACCAGTCCATTCTGAAGGAGATCAGCCCTGGGATTTCTTTGGAAGGAATGATGCTAAAGCTGAAACTCCAGTACTTTGGCCACCTCATGCGAAGAGTTGACTCATTGGAAAAGACTCTGATGCTGGGAGGGATTGGGGGCAAGAGGAGAAGGGGACGACAGAGGATGAGATGGCTGGATGGCATCACTGACTCGATGGACGTGAGTCTGAGTGAACTCTGGGAGTTGGTGATGGACAGGGAGGCCTGGCGTGCTGCGATTCATGGGATCGCAAAGAGTTGGACACGACTGAGTGACTGATCTGATCTGATATAGATGACTCTAAATTATTGTCAATAAATAGAAGTATTCCATTCCTAGAAACTCTGTATTTAGTTAGAAACCTACAGTTCTCTAGAAACAGATTACTTGGAGAGAAACTTTACTCTTGGAAGTCACAGGAACTACTGTTAGAGCATTAAGTTCAGTTCAGTTCAGTTCAGTCGCTCAGTCATGTCCGACTCTTTGCGACCCCATGAATCACAGCACGCCAGGCTTCATTGTCCATCATCAACTCCCGGAGTTCACTCAGACTCACGTCCATCGAGTCAGTGATGCCATCCAGCCATCTCATCCTCTATCGTCCCCTTCTCCTCTTGCCCCCAATCCCTCCCAGCATCAGAGTCTTTTCCAATGAGTCAACTCTTCACATGAGGTGGCCAAAGTACTGGAGTTTCAGCTTTAGCATCAGCCCTTCCAAAGAACACCCAGAACTGATCTCCTTTAGAATGGACTGGTTGGATTTCCTTGCAGTCCAAGGGACTCTCAAGAGTCTTCTTCAACACCACAGTTCAAATATTTTCTTAGCAAATATGGTATTTATTTGGTATTAATACCAAATAAAAGTATGGTATTTTATTTACTGACAAGTGAAAAATATGACAATATTTTTTACCCCAGTCTCGTGCTAGAACAGTAATCCTGACAAGCACTGCAGCCTCTGGCCATGTAGATCTTTGATTCTCCTTCAGATAGTCAGAGCTGGTTCAGTTTCCTTGGCACCACACAGCCTGTACCCTCTGCTTGGAATGCCCTGCTCCATTTTCTACCTAGCAGATGCCTTCGAGTGCCAACTTAAATGTCATCTCAGCAATCAAGTCTTTCCTGACTCCTCTAAAATGTTGAGTCCAGAATTTTTCTGAAATCATCTTTATTCAAATGCTTTCTTTGATGACCCCATTTCTGAAAACTGTCACCAGCTCCCATCTAACTCCTGCTTTTCTGAAGTTCCCTGGATGACTTCCATGTATTCTGACTAACTCGGTGAAAATGAGCTGACTCAATAAAAAAGCAATGAGATTCTAGAAAGAGCTAGCTGGCTGGCTGACTGGCTGAGAAAAAAAAAAAAAAAAAAAGGCAAGAAGTTTGGGATTTACTAGCCTTTAACAGATTAGTTCTGCTCCCTTTAAAGGAGACTGAAAGTAGGCAAGTGGATGAGAAAGGAAAAGCATCTGAGTTTTCTGTCCCACATTTCTTAAAGTGAATATGTCTTTTCATGTTAGTATCATTAATGATGACAGGATTAAGGTGCGTGGTTCTTGGAAAGAGTCTATTTATGTCAGGGTCGTCATTTTGTGCTGCCCACCACGTGTTTATAGCTCTTTGCTCTCTAGGCATGTGACAGGATTGCACTCTCATGACGGGGGTAGGGGCATGTGAGAGGAGCTCAGGTCAATGAGCAGAAATGACATGAGTCACCTCCAGGCTGAAATAGCCAACTGTCTGCACAATATCCAGCAGAGCTCTCTTTCCTTCGCCATGGCAACTGGCCACTTTCAAGATGGTCCATCATCCTGCATCCTGATGTGAGAAGACACAGAGCAGAGCCCTAGCCAACCTTTATTGGACATGGAGCATAAATGAGAAATAAACTGTTCTCCCTAAACTTTTATTGTGAAAAAGTTGAAACAGAAAATGGAAAGACCTGGACAACAAAGACAGCAAAAATCCACATACCCATCACCTGGACTTTGTAATTAACATTTTGCTATGATTACTTTATCACTTATCTATCTATCCATTCTATCTATCTATCCATGCATCTTTCTATGCTGTATCAATCTCTCTTTTTGGAGGGGGAAGAATGAGAAACTATTGCAAAACACTACTGAGATTAACTGCTTGTTTATTATCACAACATAGTCCAGGCTTTCCTTGGCTACAACATCTGCAGAGCCCTGGCCAGCTACTCTCTCTTTCTGTTGAAGATGCTGTTAGTGGCAACCTCACTCCTTGCTTGAAGAAGAATTTAAAATGTTAAAATTACTTGACAAGAATATTGTTGAATGTTCAGAAAAATTGCAAAGAAGCATTGTGAATTTCTCAAAGCTGAAATAGCTGGGTTTTTTCCTTTGGCTTTATCAGTCACTTTCTCTTACCAAAAGACATATATATATATACATACACAGAGAGAGAGAGAGAGATTCTATAATACCAAAATTTTTTTCTTAAGCTCAAAGCCTGGTTGGAATCTTGATTTTCTGACAGTTTGTTCTTTATGCTTGTATTTTGTCATGGAGTAAGAGTGTATCGGTATATAAGTGTGCTGGATATCCCCCCAAATCTAGAGGATTACACCTTGAAATTGAATAAATATGATAACACTGACAGTTCATTTTCAGAAGTCTCATGACTCTAGCCTAATGATTTCAGAGTCATGTGAGTTATACTCAGAAGAACAGGTATGATGGGTGTAACTTTAAATCATCAAGTTCCCATTACAAGAATGTTTTTCCTGAGCTAAGTAGCTCTTGCTCGTCTGAGTAGGAGGGAATAACTGAGCCAACTTGCCTCGGAAGACAGCCTAAGAACCCACTTAGAACTTGAGATCATGAGAATTTGTCCTCATCCTATAGAAGTAATCTAACCTTGGATGAAGGGATGACAATTCCCTTCAAATATTGCACACAGGTTATCTTCTTTAGCTTTTCTATGGAGCTTATTAACCACTTCCTGGTTTGTTTTTTTTTTTTTTTTTTTAATGTGATTAAGGCTTTAAAATAAACCTTGGATATTCAAAGGGAGTTTCTTGGGTGACGGAATTGTTCTGTAGCTTGTTAGCGGTGATACTTGCATGAGTCTATAAAGGTGTTAAAACTCATAGAACTGTATGCAAGACACATGCACACACACATAAACAGATTAGTTCTACTAAAACACATTAGTTTTACTGTATGTTTACTTTTTAAAAACCTGAACACACTGATACAAAAAGGCCCAGGAGATTAGAAATCAAGCTGTCACGGTCAAACCGTCTCTACAAAGCATCGGAATAAAATTCCAGAGGGCAGTGCACTGAACAGACTTCCAATGGGTGGCTATCAGGGCAGTCCTCTCCTCTTTGCTTCATTTATATAAATCCTTACGGAAAACTGACAGTGAAATGTTTCTCATAAACCATCAGAGAAGAGTTCAATGTTTTTCACAGATGAGCTACTGATCCTCTGTGTGTCTTCATCGAGGCTGGCATCCTGAGACTAAAGATCAGGCAAGCCAAGGAGGCTATCCCTGAGAAGGCAGAATCTAGCAAATATGGGTCAGAGAAGTACCTAAATCAGAAACTGGGTTAGTTCAACTGGGTTAGCTTCAGTGAATCTGAGGAAATCAGTCTGTAGAGCTGAGAAGACTTTCACCAGAAGGAAAGTCACAGGAATGAGAAGTCAAGGTTAGTCTAGGCAAATCCACACAGCTGAGGTTGCAGGAACGGACTCTGGGAGACCTGGAGCTCTGCCCCCACTGAACATCTGCTGCTGAAAGACCCGCCTCCACACAGGTGCCTAATTCGTGTCCACTTCTTGTCTCTGCAAGGGGTTTGCAGTCTTGGCTTTTTGCTTTGGCCAAGGTGGTCCTTGGCAGTTCCACATTGTCTAGAACCTGGGACTCTTTTCAGAGCTCATTTATCTCAGGAGGGAAATTGCCTGAGCAGACTTGAAGGCAGGGGTGGGAGCCACCTGCTGAACACACCAGGGAGCATTTGGCAGGGTGGGTGGGGAAAGGAGATAGAACAGAGGGAGGGGGCTGGGAGCTCTCCCACTCTCTCCCTCCCGCCTGCATCTGGTGCCCCAGGAGTTGCTCTTGAGCAATGCCTCTCCAATGAGTTGGCGTGAACTTGTACTTGTTCCTCCCTGAGGGAATAAGGGAAGACAGGCTGAAAGCCGCTAAAATGCTTGGAGAACATCCAAAGGGAAGCTTTTCACAAATGCAACATATTAATGAAAACAGCTTGGGTCTGGCTAAATAGTGACTCTTGGAACAAAACAAACAGATGGGAGTTGACGACAATTGTTCTGAAAGAGAAACAGTCCAGCCCTTGTGCATAGAGCCTGATGCTTCTTGAGAGTCTTCAGGGAATTCACTGCACTGTGGCTTTCTCCAGCTTATACTGATATCCATTTATTCTCAGGAGTACCAACAACCACTGCATCAAGGGAACTCCTATGGGCATAAGCACATTCTCCAATGTATGCCATCTCCAGGAACAAAGATTCTTTGCTGTTTCTTTTTTTCAGATTATTTGCTTTGCATTCTGGGGGTTGGCCTCTCATAGGTCGTTGGAATGATCTCAGATGCTTGTTAAAACGTAGATTCCTGAAGTCTACCTTTTCACACCTGCCAAATTAGGTGGACTCTCTGGGAGGAGATCCAAAGTATCTGCATGGTGTTTACCAAGAAGGAGGGGGTTGGGGCAGGATGGAGTGGGAGGTTGAGGTTAGCAGATGTAAGCTTTTGTATATAGAATGGATAAACAACAAGGTCCTACCACATAGTACAGAGGATTATATTCAGTATCCTATGATAAACTATAGTGGAAAAGAATATTTTAAAAAGAATGCATATATATATATATATATATATAATAAATGAATCACCTTGCTGTATAGCAAAGTGTACAGAAATTAAACAGCATTGTAAGTCAACTATACTTCAGCTTTAAAAAAGCACCTTTGTGATCCTTATCTGAAAGTTTAGAAACCATTGCCCTAAGGTCTTTTGATGGTAGCCCTTCTCTTTAATGTACAATTCTTCTTTCAACAAACATTCATGTGCCAGCTACTCTGTAGGACAGAAAATGAAAAGAGTACTACAATAGATGTTCGAGTTGCTCATTGCCAGGTAATTACAATTAAAAATGCTATGCTAGAAAGTGATATAAAACACACAAGGAGAGAGGAGGAGCCTGCAAGAGTCGGAAGGCAGCTTCGTAGATGGTATTTGAGCTGCATCTTGACCAATGAGAAGAAGCCCTTCAGGAGGATGAGAGAAAGCACATTTGAGGCATAGAGAAGGTATGACAGGGTATGGGCAGGTGAAGGCATATGATCCACTCTGTAAGAAGGGATTCTGGGCAGCTGGAACACAGGGGATAGTGGAGGAGGAAAGAGACCTAGATCTGACCATGAGGAGCTTTGCATAGACGCTGAGCAGCTTTGGCTTTCCTCTAAAGAAATGGGAGCCGGGGGGATATTTGAAGCATAAAGTAACAGGATGGTATGTGTGGTATAGAGTGAGCTCCCTGTTTGGTGCAGGGAGAGGAGTAGAGAAGCATCCACATTGGGAGAGATGAGGAGGCCAAACTGAGACAATAGCATGTAGGGGCAGAGAGGTCTCTGAAGGAGGAGTTAAGGGTCAGTGAGAATACAGAGAGAGCTTAGACCACACGGTGGAGAGGCAGAGGGGCTGTAGCTCTACCTTTAAGGAAATGAGGTCCATATAGATTCGGCAGAAGAGATGTGAAAATGGCCAGCTGGAGTCTAGAACCTCATCCGAGGGAAGGCAGTTTCAATGCCCACATAACTCTTTCAGCCAGCCTCACACTGGAGCTTGTGAGCAAATTGTCATGTCTGGGCCGTTTGGTGACAGTCTGCTGTGCTATGGAATAAGTTTAAAGGTATCTGTTAAGTCAAACAACAAGGTTCTACCATATAGCACAGGAAACTACATTCAATATCCTGAGCTAAGGCCTAATGGAAAAGAATGTTTAAAAAGAATGTATGTATATGTACGACTGAATCACTTTGCTGTACAGCAGAAATTAACACAGCATGGTAAATCAACTTACTCAATAAAAAGATATCTGGTAAGTGGTAAAATCACTCCATAATATTTAGTTTGATTTCATTTCTGTTTTTAAAAATTAAGGGCAGGTAGGTAGATTGGGAGAGAGAGAGAGAAACAAGGAGAAAGAGAGAGGTCAGAGTTGGAGGAAATACATAGTAAAGGCAAGTTACTATTAATAAGGATGAGCAGTGGGGTTGGGAGAGGGAGCAGAAGAACCCTTGACAATTTATTCTGAATTCTTGCACATTTTCAATTTGTTCTTAACCATGAGGTCTGTGGACGTAGGTTTTTGTCGCTTTTTTACAGCAACTTTTAGAAAGATGCTTACACATCTTCTTGGCGGCCGCTAGGTGGTACTAGTGGCAGGACAGATTGGATGGCCTTGGAGCTTCTTGAGCTCATCCATGACACCCGTTTGTGGATCTAACTTCTAATTTCAAAGAGTGAAACAAATTAAGGCACCAACTACTAGAGCTCAGGGCTGCAAGCCCTTAGGCTTCCTTTTTATTCCTTCTTTAGGTGTGAGAAGAGGATTTTCTATTTAATTGGTATCAAAATATTTTCAAATAAAAGAATGTTCTTTCTGTATCGATCTAAGTTGTACAGTTTGGTTCACATACATTCAGTTCATTTCCAGATCACCACCTTGCAATGATACCCCCAAGTCAAATCTTAATCAGGTGCATAAAAATAATTGAACTCTTCTCTGTGATGCAACTGCATTACCTGAGGTTCCCTCATTCCAGACCCAGGCCTCTCTTTCCATCCACTTACCCTTAATTCTCGTGGACAGTCACATCTTCCATCACCTCAGTTGATGTGGGCAGGAGATAGAAACGTTACACTTATCTTCTTTCTCCATCCCTCGATAATGAAGCATGTGCCATTTCACTGCTGGGAGATTTCCCTCTTTTCAGCAGGACTTCTTTCCTATCCTGAGTGGTCTGAACTAGCTAATGTGTTGTCCTTTGTTCTAAAGCAACGAAAAGTGAAAGTGTTAGTCGCTCAATCATGTCTGATTCCTTGCGACCCCCATCAGGCTCCTCTGTCCATGGAATTCTCCAGGCAAGAATACTGGAGTGGGTAGCCATTTCCTTCTCCAAGGCATTTTCCTGACCCAGGGATGGAACTTGGATCTCCTGCATTGCAGGCAGATTCTCTACCATCTGAGCTACCAGGGAAATATTTCATTCCAAAACCACCAATCCTACTAGATGGCATAGTCTAGCAGGACACAATGAAAATACTCATGTGCTCTCTTTGGGATACCAATGAGGCCAGCCTGGCACACAGAAGCAACTCAGTCCCAAAGAGTGCAATGACAAGAGGTGTCTGCAGTGGCTCTGGCATGGCTAAGGCATGCTCCCAGTTGTAATCCCGACAGGATCTGGCATGATTCCTCATTGCCTTACCCCTAACCTCACCCCATCCCTCGAGCAGAGGCACCGTGCTGAGTTTATCTCTGGATAAAACCCAAAAAGAAGGTCACCAAGGTTACAGAGTTGTACTTGACACTCCCTGTGTGGCTGTTTGAGCCACAGATAAATACCAGAAGGGAGAGTCAGGAACATTCCATGCAAAGGACACTGGATATTAAATGAATATTAGCCACGATCCAAATAATGGGCTTCCCAGATGGCACAGTGGTAAAGAATCCACCTACAGTGCAGGTTTTATCCCTGGGTTGGGAAGATCCCCTGGAGGAGGAAATGGCAACCCACTCCAGTATTCTTGCCTGGAAAATCCCATGGACAGAGGAGCCAAGAGGGCCACAGTCCATCAGGTTGTAAAGAGTCGGTCACAGCTGAGTACACACACATGCATGGTTTTCTTCTACTTTTCTTTTGAACTCTTGCTGTTTGCCAAACCTCATGCAAAGAAAGGCAATGCCAAAGAACGTTCAAACTACCACACAACTGCATTCATCACACACACTAGCAAAGTAAACTCAAAATACTCCAAGCCAGGTTTCAACAGTATGTGAACTGTGAACTTCCAGATGTTGAAGATGGATTTAGAAAAGGCAGAGGAACCAGAGATCAAATCGCCAACATGTGTTGGATCATCGAAAAAGCAAGAGAATTCCAGAATAACATCTACTTCTGCTTTATTGACTACATCACAGCCTTTGACTGGGTAGATCACAACAAACTGTGGAAAATTCTTAAAGAGATGGGAATACCAGACCACCTGACCCACCTCCTGAGAAATCTGTATGCAGGTCAGGAAGCAACTGTTAGGACTGGACATGAAACAACAGAGTGGTTCCAAATCAGGAAAGGAGTACGTCAAGGCTATATATTGTCATCCTGCTTATTTAACTTACATGCAGAGTACATCATGTGAAATACTGGGCCAGATGAAGCACAAGCTGGAATCACAATTGCTGGCAGAAATATCGATAATCTCAGATACGCAGATGACACCACCCTTATGGCAGAAAGTGAAGAAGAACTATAAGAGCCTCTTGATCAAAGTGAAAGAGGAGAGTGAAAAATTTGGCTTAAAACTCAACATTCAGAAAACTAAGACCATGGCATCTGGTCCTATCACTTCATGGCAAATAGATGGGGAAACAATGGAAACAGAGATAGATTTTATTTTCTCGGGCTCCAAAATCACTGCAGATGGTAACTACAGCCATGAAATTAAAAGACGCTTGCTCCTTGGAAGAAAAGTTATGACCAACTTAGACAGCATATTAAAAAGCAGAGACATTACTTTGAGAATAAAGGTCTATCTAGTCAGAGCTATGGTTTTTCCAGTAGTCATGTATGGATGTGAGAGTTGGACTATAAAGAAAGCTGAGCGCCGAAGAATTGATGCTTTTGAACTGTGGTGTTGGAGAAGACTCTTGAGAGTCTCTTGGACTGCAGGGAGATCCAACCAGTCAATCCTAAAGGAAATCAGTCCTGAATATTCATTGGAAGGACTGATGCTGAAGCTGAAACTCCAAAACTTTGGCCACCTGATGTGAAGAACTGACTCATTTGAAAAGACCCTGATGCTGGGAAAGATTGAAGACAGGAGGAAGAGGGGATGACAGAGGATGAGATGGTTGGCTGGCATCACTGACTCTATGGACATGAGTTTGAGTAGGCTCCGAGAGTTGGTGATGGATAGGGAATGGACAGGGTGATGTCCTGGTGGTGATGGACAGGGATGGACAGGGATGCATCCTAGCATGCTGCAGTCCATGGGGTTGCAAAGAGTCAGACACGACTGAGCGACTGAACTGAACAGAACTGATGCTAGGTATTTCATATATCTCGTCTCATTTGATTTCCTAAACCATCCTGTAAGTCAGCATTATTGCTCCATTTTACAGATACAGAAAGTTTCAAGTAACAAGCTCGGGTTTATCTATTTTTGAAGCATGTCTTCTTAATCTTTATCCTGTTCTGAAGCTGGTGAAGGGCTCTTGTTTAGAGGTCTGTTTACACCACATTTGACAGACTACTGAGAACCCTTAGTCTTCCTCCTCCCAACTCTGTCCTCTCCAAGAGGGGAGGAAAGGTCAAGGCAGAAAGTGAATGTAAACATCCACATGCTTTGTAATGATACACACTTTTTATACTTTGTATACACTTTTTCATTACACATTTTTTAAAGATAAAGACTATGCTTTTCAGTTACTTCTTGTCTTTCCTGGGAACCTCCCAATATGCTCCACCCTCAACAATCTTTTTTTAAACACTGTGCTGCTTCAGGGACTGACTGGCCTCTTGTTCACATCTGGAGTCAGGAAGGTTAGGGATGGGATACAACCCAAGGCTTGTGATTTTCTGTAGGTCAAGATTATTTTTACCCTCTTTTTCCTCTGACCATGAATCCTTGAAAATGAAGTGTCATTTGGTTTCCAAACTGAAATATTTCATCCAATTATTTAAAGATGAGCCTAATTTTATTACTTTAACAGAAACTTATCAAATGTGACTGGTTGAAAGAAGTAAACAAGAATAAATCTACCATCACCACCGCAGTCTCTTCCTAGGAACTTAGAGATGGAGCTTGTTTTCATGATATAATTAGTCAGGGACTTCTGTGGCTTAATTTAAAAGCGTAGAGTGTAATCACCTTTCTTTCTTTTTTTTTTTTGAAAACAGTTTTCTTTGCTACCCCTGGATGAACCTGGCTCTGCTTTTCCAAATTCAATGATGTCAGGTCATCAGGGAACAAATTTGAGATGGTACAATTCCCATCAGCTATTAGCTGGAGAGCGCTTTCCATCCCCAAGGTCTAAGCTCAGTTCTAAAGGGCATGTTTTCTTTTCAGCAAATGTGGTTATCCCTATTAACAGTAATGGGTGTTATATGTGAATGTGCAGAAGACTCTGTACCCCTAAGTTTTTCCCAAACGTGAATTTCATGAGGCCAAATTAAACACAGTTTGGCTCTTTGGCTCCATCCTCCTCTGTGTTCAGATAAATGTTGATACTCAAATAAGACTCTCAGTGATGAAATGCCAACACATGTGGCTTCTGCATCTGTCATCTAGAGGATGTGCCTTTAAAAATGGATTCCTTTCTTTGTTTAATTCTTGGCCTGGTAAACCACTGTAACCCTGCGAGGGAAGCGGAGTGAGGAGATATTTCTAAACAGTCTTTTTCTGCCCCGACATCAAACAACTTGTGCCAACACCTATTCTGAAATGTTTGCACCCTAGGCTACCTCCATTGATTCAATCAGTATCAGATACTCTGACGTCATGAAGTGAAAAATTGGCATTCAAAACCAATACAAGATTGTAAAGTTAAAAAATAAAATTAAATTAAATTTAAAAAAAATCAACTGGAATGCGAACAACAAACTGTTCAAGAGGAGACAGCCAGTTCTGGAGGACTGACTCCACTCTCTTAGAAGTGTGTACCAATGCCAAATAAGCCTAAATAAGAGGCAGCCTTGTTTGTGTAGTAGTTAATAAGCCCCAGAGGGGAAAGGGACAGCTCAATGAAACAACCTTGCCTACTTTTTTTCTTAGGTTCTTTAGTCTGTTTCACCTAACTCATGATTTAGAAAGGTCTCTAAAATGTGGTGGTTGTAAGAACATCAATGGGCCAAGGCTCTTAAAATATATGTTAACAACTTTGATCTTGTGGCCTATAAAGCTATGTATGGAAGCAATGGCATTTCACATGTATTTAAACTCAGTAATTTCTGCATGAGAAGGCCTTTACAGACATTTGTAAACTCTTCGCCAGAAAAAGAGTGGGAAATAATAGGATTAATAGTGAGCATAAGACTTCTATTTCTTCTGAAATTATTTTTAAGGATGTAAACAACTCAGCCCTTTCTTTGCTGGTGTTAACCTACAAAACACAAAAAGTCAACTTGTGGTTATTTTTTCATGACTCTTGGCCTCAATTCCTGGATCAGGAGATAATACAAAGCCGTTCAACTGGTTTTGCCTTGTTTGAGAAACTAAAATTAAAATCTCAGGAGTTATTTATTTTAACCCACAAATAGGAAAGAAAGTGGTCTGTCAGAAAAAGTCATAAAGACAATTTTCCAAATGTGTGGACCTTTTTAACTTTGTACCAATCTAAAAAAAAAAATGAGTTTTTTTAGAAAATATTTTTACTGTGTGTGTGTGTTTTTTTTTAAAATGGGTCTCTCTAGTTGCAACTGGACCCTTTAGGTTTTAATTCTCATCTTTCAGCTACTGGCATGTCATAATCTAGTCTAGGGAATGACTGCCTAAATTACTACATCCATAAATATTCTAGTGGAAAACATTTGCAAGGCTTATTTTCAGAAGTACACTGAAGTACCTTGACATTGAATCCTAGCTCATAATCCCAAATTCAATTCTATTTTTCTGTATAGTCAACAATTTCTAGGTGTTATTTTAAACATAGCAACTCTAAAAGTATGACAGAAAAGAGTTAAATGGGTGCTACATAAACCAATCTTGCAGTTAATTATGGGAAAAAAAAGATACCTAGTGATGGTGACTTCCATTTTTCAATACCAACCAGTACTGATGACCAAGCAACCTCTGGTATTTACTCTTGGCTAAGATAGGTGATATTTTTGAAAACAAAATTTGGACAAATGTATGTTTTTCTGACTCGTGACACATTCCATCTCTTTCTGTTTTTTTAAAGTCATAAATCAGACTCTAGTTGTCAGAGTTTTAGCTTTTGAAGAAGAAATAGAATGAGGTGTTTATTGATCAAAGCTAACTGAGTCGAAGCCATAATGGCTAATTTTGGATCCTTCCTAGGACTCTTCTAATCACAAATTGCTTGGTTAAACCACTAAATGTGCTTTGTTAACTGAATGTCTGAATAAGCAGTTGTGTATATATTGTGTTATCAATTATAAAACCTTCTATTCTAGTCAAGCTTCCCTGGTCGCTCAGAGGATAAAGAATTTGCCTGCAATGCAGGAGACCCAGGTTCAATCCCTGGGTTGGGAAGATTTCCTGGAGTAACCCACTCCAGTATTCTTGCCTAGAGAATCCCGTGGACAAAGAAGCCCAGCAGGTTACAGTCTATAGGGCTGCAGAAGAGTCAGACATGACTGAGTGACTTGACTTCACTTCTATACTAGTCACTGGTTGATCACTGAGAGGGGTATCTGTATTTCAGTCAATAAACCTTTACTGAGTTCCCTATAAACACTCACAGAAGAAGAGATTATAAAATAATCTGCGAACTACCTTACAAATTACAATGTTGAGACAAAATAAAAGTAAAAACACAATAAACATGTAAATCCCTTATCTGCTTAAGGAGAAAAATCTTTTATCTTCCTTGTTGCTTTTGATCTTTTTTTTTTAATTAAATTCCATTTTAAAACCATCTATAGGAATAATTTGAAATTTACTAAGTAAATTTAGATCTCAGACTTGGAAGTGTTAGTACGACCAAAACATGATTTGTGATTGCAGGTCCTGGAAATCGCTAACATTTTTGAGAGTCTCAGGAGGACACCCAAACCACTCTCCCTCAACTCTATCAACCTAAATAGAAGCAGAAATGTTTGTATATATGACGAATGAGTCTCTTCTTAAGTTGTAGACACATAAGACTCTGATTCCAACCTCCTGGGTTCCCTTTTCTGGCTGGGTAACCTTCCACATATCCCCAGGGTAAGTTGCTTGGTCTCATGGAATCTTCATCTCCCTGCCTGTTAAAGGGGGAGGAAGGGTGATAATGCTTTTACCACAGGGTGTTGGTAAAAATTAATTACTATTTATAATATACTCCATTAACATCCTCAGGTAATTCATAACAGAATTTATATGGCACTTGATCACTGCTTAAAGTTTTTAAAACCGTCCTTGGTTTTTCAACTCAAGCAAAAAATGTAACAAATCTTTATACTTCAAACAGTAGGATTAAGCGTAGGAACATTTGGCTTCCCTAGGAACAATTATTTTCCTGAGGTGAAAAATATTAGCATGCTACAAAAGCTTATTTCCTCAGCTTCGGACTATGAATAGAGTAGCTTTCATTTGTAGTTGATAAAAGCCAAAGGAAGAAGGTTTGTGTTTTTTTTTTTAATAAAACCCACTTTAATAGCTGCCATCTTCGGGGATGTTTTCAACTCCTCACTATTGAAAGGGAATTGGTTCATCTATTTCACAGTGATTTAATTTTAGCACTTAAAGGAAACCCAAGGGGTCATTTCCTGGTTGCTGTCCCCTGCCTGCAATAATGGTATTGAACACCTACCCTGCACCTGACTGAGGCTTCCCTATAGCTCAGATGGTGAAGAATCCACCTGCAATGCAGGAGACCCCAGTTCAATCCCTGGGTGGGGAAGATCCTCTGGAGAAAAAAAGGGGAACCCACTCCAGTATTTTTCTCCAGAGAATTCTATGGACAGAGGAGACTGGCAGGGTACAGTCCATGGGGTCGCAAAGAGTTGGACACAACTGAGAGACTAACACTACCCCTGCAAAACCACATTCTCATATCACAGATGAGGAAACTGAGGCTTGGTAAACTTAAATAACAAAGCAGAGATTGAAATTCATACCCCTGGACAGTCCATGCTCTTTCCACAACCCCAAACAGCTGCCTCCATGAGGTTACACCTAAAGCTCCATCCCCCAACCCATTCTGCACTACGTGCCTTTCCTCTCTTTTTCTCACCTCTCTCCAAACTTAAAAATTGAATTAAGATATTCTAAAAGAACTTCAATCCCATTCCTAGAGGGCTCAAGAGCATCCTCAAATCATTTGGTAAAAGTTATTTTGAAAGACTTACTGAAAGGTAGTTTAAAATCACTTTTAAAAGACACCTTTATAAAGTTTTATGGAAGGGGGGAAAAGCTAGCTTTATCCCTTCTTGAGAATTTACTTAGTTCACTCAGTAATTTTCTTATGCCAAATCAAAATGCATGTTATATTATCAAAGCTTTTAAACTTTCTACTGAAGCATAATATACATTTAGAAGTGAAGTACATTTAATTTCTGAAATGTTTAAAATCCATCCCATCTTCACCTTGTGAAGACAAGATGCCATTTCACATCTCAGAGAAATGTACATAAGTAACAATGAACTCTAATAATGTATAAATTAGCTCATATTCCTAAGAGTGCTTTGAAAGGTTAAGCTCATTATTTAAATTATGGCATTACTGATAAAGGATTATAATTATGATGATCATTTAAATGATAATATATTTTCTGATGCCTTTAGACAGCAGGTAAGACAAGATAAAGATAACAAAAAAAATTATAGATACCCTACACACTATCACTATCTTTAATGACTAACAATAAATACAGTGTATGAATATGTATGAAATCTACCTCCGCAAAACTTGCGGATTATTGGAATGATAGGGCCGTAAAGTCCAGAAGTACCTAAGAATTTGAATAGCAATTGAATGAAGTCAATTTGAAGTAGATATTTATCTTTATCCTTTCATTTTGATTCATATTCCTAGTTAACATTCACTGATAATTAAATGGATGGAGATCCCTTATCAAACTCACATCAATCACTGTTCTAAGCTGGTAAATATCAGACTCCTGATTATGGAGGCTCAATGATGCTCCTGGGCTGGGAACATACATTCATTGAAATATTACCAATAAACAGAGGTCTTCTATAGGAGTTGATTGCACTCCTCTTATCTCTAGACAATGAATCAACTCAGCCCTACCTTTAACTTAAATAGGAGGACATAGACACCAGATATCCTGCCCTATGCCAAGCTCAACTTAAACAAAAACAAAATAGCCATTCCCTCTACACCTTGAAAGATTGGCTTGGACTTACTCCCATTCTCAGTGTCTGTTGTGGCAGGTACAACAGCTGAGCAGCCCTCTGGGTACCAGTCTCAGCTGCACAGGTCCCTTCTGGTCCTGGGGCTCTGGCACCATTAGTAGAAAACCCCCCAGGAGATCCCCTGAAGGCCTGAATTCAGCTTTTGTCTGCCTGGTGAAAAAACATAATTCTTCTCTAACAATTCCCCTAAGATTTTCCCCAGGGAGTAACATATGACACTGAATTGACTCAATTTGAAGGACAAGTTAGCTAGATGAGAAAGAAAACAATGTTCCATAAATTTAGTGACTGAAACCTCAGAGTTTAACTGGCTATCAGAAGTTGATTAATTATACTCATAGCACTAAATTCTGGCTACAGTATTTCAGGGAAAAAAATCATATTTTTAAAAAGTTTTAAATGTAAATGCAGGTATTTAAAAGAAAATAAATATGTTTATTTAAGAGCTTTGCTGAGAGTAGCTTATTTATAAAATGAATAGTCCACTATAATGACATTTAAATCATTTGATTTTCTAACTTCTCTTTAGAGTTGAAATTTTTACAGTTTCAGTTCTCCCCCAAATTTATTGAGATAGAAATAAATTTAAAGGTGTTCATTTTATAGACATTATATGGTCCCAGAACTTACAAAATAAAACAAATAACCAATTTAAAAAAGAAGTTGTAGGGCGAGGGGTAGAGAGAAATTAGAATTGATCCATTGGTCTCATAATACATTCTCCTGCTAAATCAGACAGGAATTCTAGGTCAGCAGATAAAAAGCTATTCCAATTTCCCTCATAAATGCTGGCTGTCCCTTTAACAAATCCCATGGTGAGAAAGTGCTTTCAGGTATCCAAAATCAATGATAAAGAACAAGGGGTCATTATCTACATAGAAACACTGTACTTTTGGTACAATTAACTCAAAAAATAAAATTCACAAAGTAACTAAAAACAGGTAAATAGAAAGTCTGTATGAATCCATTTCAGACATGAAGTCTCTTGACTAATTCAAAAAGTACTGGTCTTCTCTGTCCTTCCAACATTTACTCGATCTCTTTGACTTACCTAGTTACATAACTGATTCTGTGACTTGTAAACAAACAGCCGCATTGCTTGACAATTCTGGATCTGTGGGTTTGTACTGCTGTTTCCCTGTGGAGGTTGAGCGCTGCATAATGATTTATTCTTCCCCACCCCTGCCTTCTTTTCCTATTTTGCTCCCCCTCCCTTTTTTTTTGTCAAAGTAGGTTAAAAAAAAAAAAAAAAATCTATGTGAACTGAGTGTGAGAACAAACCCTGGTGCTATAAGATTGAGGCCACCAATTTAAATACCCTAGGCACAAGAAATGCAAAATGTGAGGGTCTCATACTCAGATGAGCTTCCCAGAAGGAGACTACTAATAGTCTTTTTCAGCATCTCCTGGACTCCAAACCATGTGCATTTGTATAAGGAAGCTTTGATTCCCCTAGTTTCCCACGCATGAAGCTCTCAGAGCTTCAAAGAGAGCTCTGCATGCAAGAGATACATGGGGGTGTAGTTCAGGAGGAGAATGTGGGTGAATTACCATTCGAGTCTGTTCTTTAATTCCTGTGCTATGTTCCGGTGGTGTGCCCCAGTTATAACATTGCCTGCCAGCAAAGTAGAAGCTTTCTATTTTGGTAATTAGACTTAATCAATTACCTGGAATTAAAACACACCTAATTCCACCATTAAGAAGTGAAGTTTTAGATTGGTTCTTAGGATGTGGATTCAGTTTATTTTTGATAGTGTAGATTAAGTACAGTTTAAACTACGGTATGCGTGCCAGGCACACACTGGTACTTTGTGTCACTGATGGAATCTTCAGGAAACATTTTCATTGCATAATAATTTAATGCAGATAAAATAAATACAGAATAATTGAGAATTTTGTTTTTAAAAAATCTAGAAATTTATGCAGGTTGAAGTGAAGGAAGACAACAGAGCCTTTAACTACCTTAAGTGAATACATGAAATTTTAACTAATTCTCCTTTTGTGTGTGCTATTTTCAGGAGACACAAAATATTTATTTCTAAATATTTTCAAACTGTTTTCTCTCCCATTTGTCACTTACTCTTCTAGTAATATGGGCATTGTAAATTAGTTCTATGCCAAAGATTCTCTTGGGACATTAGAGTCTAATCTACTAGTAGACTTTCTTCCTTAAAAAAGCTTCAGGAAGTATTTTATTAGTTGAATCAGGGCAGAGATAAACATCTTTTGAAACTGCAAAAGCCTTCTTTGAATGCTGTCTTTGGAGGTTTAGTCTTTTTCTATGAATGTACTTAGTGACCAATGGGATATTTGATGAGTTCTTCATTAATTTATTTTTAATTTTATACCATTTTCTAAAGGTTACCTTCCAACAGTGCTCTGTTTATAAGAAATGTACCTCTACCCCTTTTAAAAATCATTTTGTCATGGGAACTCTTTTTTTCTATCAGTATATTCTCAAGCTTTAGTTTTTAAATATATTTTCACGTGTGTATCCTGAGTAAGAATGCCTGGATTCTCTCTGACTTTAATTCATGTGATCCTGGTTGGAATGAAAGTGGCAGGTCTCAATTTTGCAGCCACTGAAATGCGATTCTGAGGAGAAATAGTTTCTGAGCCCAAGAAATGAAGAGGAGCCTCTTTGTTTCTCTCGAAGGCTGCAGTTGGAGCTTGCTGGGTTTTGTTCTGGCAGGTTCACAAGGTCTGTTAGGAACAATGGAAGCATAGACCTTTAGAACTGGAAGGAAAGATGAATAGTCCTCATCTAGTCTAAACTCTTCATGTTAGAGATGTGAAAATGCATCCTAGATAGGGATTGTGATGTTGAGAGACACGTTTTCTACTTTTCTTTTTCTGAAGCCATTTTAAAAATCCAATTCATTTGAATAATAATTATACCCTGCTAAGGTGTTCATTGGAAGGACTGATGCTGAGGCTGAAACTCCAATACTTTGGCCACCTCATGTGAAGAGTTGACTCATTGGAAAAGACCCCGATGCTGGGAGGGATTGGGGGCAGGAGGAGAAAGGGATGACAGAGGATGAGATGGCTGGATGGCATCACCGACTCGATGGACATGAGTTTGGGTAAACTCCGGGAGTTGGTGATGGACAGGGAGGCCTGGCATGCTCTGATTCATGGGGTCGCAAAGAGTCGGACACGACTGAGCGACTGAACTGAACTGAAAGCACATGGACCCCAAAATTTGTTGTGATTACTCCATCCACATGGTGGAGGAATTGGAGGGAAGGGGAATTTTGCTTTCGTGAAAAAATTAAGCAAATACCGAGCAAAATGTAGGACAAAACTTAAGGACCTGGGTCTTATGGACACCAACTTCCATATTAATCTGATTTAATAAATAGTGAATCACTCTCTGATTTACTTCACATAATCACAAACTCCGAGGATGAAATATAAAAAAATAAATCAGTACTATGGAGGACCGAAGCAAGGAAACCATGGCTGGGTCTAAAATGAAAACAAGATAGTTTAAAAATTCACTCTCTTTCTTCATATGTCTGCTTCCTGTGTATCTTAGAAACACATTTATTCACTTTATAAACAAGGTTGTAATTTTTTAAGCTTATATATGATTATCTAATAAGTAGAAACACTAATTGAGAAGACAAAGGAGGATTATATCTCTGCCATTTCTACACAATAGCCTGAAGCATTCCAAATAAGAAAAAAGTTATGAATGTTTCCAAATGTCTCCATGATTTGACTGTTTTTACAAAGTCAGAGAAATTAGATCATTGTCTTTTCCTTCATCTCAACTTCTGGGCTTGCTCTTACAGACTGATGGCTCAAGTCATTGGTAGCTTTAATATGGCCTCTGGGATCATTTTTTATGAATTGGGAATTGACTTTGTTTCAGTATGGTTCTTAGGCCTATGGTTGGGGCCCTGGAACCAATGTTATCAGAGTTCTCCAAAGCCTAGTGTGTTACATGAATATAAAGAGTCGGTGAGGCAGACTTTATGGTTGCTGGAGTTGGGGGAAGAATGGGGGAAGATATGGAGTTTGGGACGGACATATACATATTGCTATATCCAAAATGGATAACCAACAAGGTCCTACTGTATAGCACGAGGAACTCTGCTCGATATTATGTGGCAGCCTGGATGGGAGGGGAGTTTGGTGGAGGATGGAAACATGTTATATGTATGACCGGGTCCCTTTGCTGCCCACTTGAAACTACTACATTGTTAACAGCCACATGTGAAAGTTGCTCTATTGAGTCTGACTCTCTGCAACCCCATGGACCACAGCCCACTGCAGTCCATTGTAGTCCACCATGCTCCTCTGTCTGTGGAATTCTCCAGGCTAGAATGCTGGAGTGGGTTGCCATTCTCTTCTCCAGAAGATCGTCCCCACCCAAGGATCAAATCTGTCTCCCACTTTGCAAGCAGATTCTTTACTGCCTGAGCCATCAGGGAAGCCTGTTAACAGCTATACCCCAAAATACAATAAAAAGTTAAAAGAAAAGAGTTGGTGAGGGAAGTAGTTACAAAACACCATGATTCTATTTTATATTTAAATTTTATAGTAGTATAGTTGATATACAATGTGATATTTTCTACTGTACAGCAAAGCACATTATATATATCTATATCTATATCTATCTATCTATATATATATATCTCACCACTAATTTTAGATTCTTTTCCCATATAGGTCATTACAGAGTACTGAGTAGAGTTCCCTGTGCTATATAGTAGGTCCTTATTAGTTACCTATATTATATAAAGTAGTGTGTGTGTATATATATATGTCAATCCTAATCTCCCAATTTAGCATGCCCTTTCCCCCCTGGTAACCATAAGTTGGTGGCTCAAATGGTAAAGAAGCTGCCTGCAATGCAGGAAACCTGGGTTCAATCCCTGTGTTGGGAAGATCCCTTGAAGAAGGGAAATTTGTTTTCTACATCTTTAACTCTATTTCTGTTTTGTAAATAAGTTCATTTGCACCATTTTTTTTAGATTCCACATATAAGCAATATCATATGTGTTTTTCTCGAATTTCACTAGTATGACAGCTTCTAGGTCCATCAATGTTGCTGCAAACAGCATTATTTCATTCTTTTTCATGGCTGAGTAATATTCCATTCTCTCTTTTTCTTTCTCTCTCCCTCCCCCTCCCCCCACTCCATGTATGTGTATATACAGGCTTCCCTGTTATCTCAGTGGTAAAGAATCCGCTCCCAATGCAGGAGACACAGGTTTAGTTCCCATGTTGGGAAGAGTCCCTGTAAAATAGAGTTTCAACCCACTCCAGTATTCTTGCTGGAAAATGCCATGGTCAGAGGAAGCTGGTGGGCTACAGACCATGGGGTCACAAAGGGCTGGACTGAGTGATTAACACACATACACACAAATATGTATATGTGTGTATATATATATATATATATTTATATATATATATGTCACATCTTCTTTATTCATTGGTTGATGGATATTTAGGTTATTTCCATGTCTTGACTATTGTAAACAGTCCTGCAATGAACACTGCAGTGCATGTATCCTTTTGGATCATGGTTTTCTAAAGATATATGTCCAGGAGTGGGCTTGCTGTATCATATGGTAGTTCTATTTCTAGTTTTTTCAGGAACCTCCATACTGTTTTCCATAGTGATTGTACCAATTTACATTTCCACCAACATTGGAGGGTTTTCTTTTCTTGACAACACCCTTTCTAGCATTTATATCCTATTTTAAAAAGAAAATCAAATATATAAAAACGGTGCATGTGTGCATACACACACACATACACAGTCACACAGGAATAACCATGGTTATACACCAAATAGCAGTATAACACAGTGGTGAAAAGCCTGAGTTTGGAATCACAGAGATCTGAGTTCTACTTCCAGGCCCAGCACTTAACCTTTACTCTTCTTAGATGCCTGAAATAATTTTCAGTCAACTAAAAAGATTTAAAAATATATGCGTTTCAAAGTGCTTAAATTTGAATCTTTATGAATTGTTCATACCCATCCCCATACTCCTCCAGTAATACCTATGATTCTCTATGCCCTGCTAACCAGTCAAGCTCAGATCCCTCCTTGCTTCTCCAACAGCCAATACTGGAGCACTCTGTTGGGGTTCAAAGTTCTTAAACTAGTGTTTATAGTGCCTAATCCTTCCACCCACCACTGTGTAAACATCCTGCAGCCCTTGCCTATTTACTCTATCACAAGAACACATGCATTTCAACCACTGGTTGATTTGGTTCTGCTGAGCCCACTCTCTTGATCTCAACCCCCTAAGTTCTTTCTCTTAAACACACACATTTGGAGTACCAGGATCACTTTGTCTTCATCCTTCAAAGACCAGTCTTTTTCTCAAAGCATCTTCTAAAGGCAAACAATGAATTTCAACATCTCTGGTGTCCAGGATTAATGAGGTTTTCTTCCATGCTGAAAATATCCATTACTAATCAGATCTTGAACATGCACATATTTAGCTAACTTAAAGTGACTACTACTATACAAAAAGTTTTCATTTCATCCTTTATCCTATATCATTAAGAAGAGTTTCTTGTATTGCTGCAGAACTTAAAAAAGGTACAAATGAGAGATATAGTCACAGTTTAAAAGGACCATAGGGTTCCAGACTGCTGTGTTAGAAGAAAGCCTTTCTTTCACAGTGTCAAGATTGGTAGTGAATAGCAGATTAAAATATATCCTGGTAGGTTGTGCTCTTACTTTGCAGTTTATTCAACTGCATGACAGACAGAAGGAGGTTCTGTTCAGTCATAGCCAAGTATTTACCCAGCATTTAGACATTGCAATCAATTACTTTCTGTAACCTGCTTTCTGCAAATACACCATCCTTTGGCTCTTGGGTGGATACATTCTAATTGCTAATTTTAGTGTTTTATAGAATCCTATAAAAGGAAACAAGGGGCCCTAGGGACTGAGTGTGGGTTAGGCCAGAATGTAAAATGAGGATATCAAAAGCTCAGAGCTTGAGATTAGTGTAGCAGCAAGAAAAGAGGGGTGGTGATAGGAAAGAGTACAGTTAGAATGTGGATTTCTGGGTGGACCTGAGTGCAATTGTTGTGCTGGACCAGAGGCTCTACTGTTTCCTCATTGTGTCACTCTTCACTGTTCCCCATTGCTCTTTGCAGAGTCCTTTTGTTTCTAGGCAAAGTGTATGTCTAAGGTTACTGATGCTGACACTGGAAAAGGATACAAGTCCTATTAATTGTAAATGCTTTGATAGTGAATGAGAGTCTTCGCTTAGAAGTAATTAATAATTATAGTGGTGCCTCGGAACTAATATGAGCAGCTCTTTAAGAAAAACAATGGAAAAAGCTAGTTGAGACTACTAAACACAATCATCGTTGACAAAATTAGTGTCTAAGGTAGAACGGGCCCTGAAACTCTATTGCTTCTGGGCAAAGGCTGTCTGCTTGTATGCTAACATTTATCTTCCTTTTGATTTGTCACGCAGAGTGGTTAGTATTTTGTGATGACCTGAAGATGCTCTTTAGAATCACAGAAAACACAGAATTCACCGGATGAAACTTATTTACCAAACATTTCAGCCTTACTCAAAAAGTACAACTTTTAATGAAAACACTTTCTTAGAAATACAATCGACTTCCCCAATCTGACAAAATGCATAAAATGCATCTACACTGCAATTTCCTGCTGTGACCTTGAGAACTTTAGCACTGGTGCAATTTGCTAATTTTATAGAACAAATTCTATTTACAGTATTATAAATATTATGTATCTCATACATGTTTATAAATTCTTTTCAAAGGAGGAAATTACTTTTTAAAAAGCATACTTTATTTTAGTGATACAATCTTGACTATGCAGGCATGGTTCATTTACTGAATATTTTTTTAAATATTATTAATTTACAATATTATATTGTATGTTTTATTTGCACAAGTATATTTCTTTAAAATATGCCTTTTGGTTACTCTTACATATTCTGGAAGAACAGCATTATAGAGAATATGCTAGTGAAAAATTCAAATTTGGTTCCAACCAGTTTGCCCCGCAAAAACAAATTTCTATGATAATTTTAATCATTACAAGAAAAACTGGTATAACTAGTCAATTCTTTTTTTTTTTTTTTTCAAAAAAAGATACTTCTAATTTAAAATATTGCACAAGGAACTCATTCCAACAGAAAAACAGAATGAGAATTAACTACCCAGATTGGATCTTGGGCTTATGACTGTATTTAGTTATGATGTTACTTATTTGTTGAAGCAAATTGTTTTCATGTATTCATAGAATTGTAAATGTAGAGGAACTATGTTGCAGTTACCTGTATGTACAAATAAAAGGCTGGTTTAATCTTCTGCCATTTATCTTACATGGAGAGAAAGAAAAATGTGATATAAATTTTTGTAAAATGTTTTGAGTAGTGTGTACTTGATAGAGAAAAAACATAAAGCAATGTGTATCTCACATATACATTTTATAACCATATACACATACATTTTATAACCATATACATTGTATAGGCTAGGTGTGCAACTGATACATAAGACAAAATAATACAGTTGACCCTAGATCATTGACATTTTCAGAAGATATCTTCAGTTGTTTTCAGCCTCTGAAGATTTCAGTTTTTGGTTGTATATATAGTTCATTATGTGTCTTTGATGCAACATTTTCATATGCTACCTTCCTCTTCATTGAAGAATATGATTGAGAGATAAGTTAAGGTCAAATAAAATTTTGAATGAATTGAATTTGCTATCCAATAGAAAACAGAGTAAGTAGCTACTGTCAAATCAGCATTAATTAACCTATTCTCTGTAAGTAAAGAGTGGTTGGTAATTTACTAGATAGTCTACCTTCCAATCTAACCATTGAATATATACTTTATAATGTTTTGCATGAGCGAGATAGATTAACTATATGAAAAAAGTTAATTAACTAGAAGATATTTATATATTAAAGGTGTTAACTTTGAAATTATCATTCATATATTATTTCCCTCCCATATTCAGAATGGGAAAATAATCTTTAAAAATGCCACAAACCTAGTCAAAACATGATAAGGGGATTATATCCTTCATATACAAAAAGTTTTTATAAATCGCTAAAAATGACCTATTTCCCCAAGAAAAGTGGGCAATCAACAGGTAAGTCACAGGAATATATTCTCAGCAGTTGAGTTAAAAGATCAAAATTTAAGAAAAATGTTCAATATTACTAGTAAACCAAGAAATACAAATTATGATGAGGTGCCAGTTTTTTTTTTTTAATCTACATTTAAAAGAAATACCAATACACAGTTAATACTGCTGTTGAGAAATGTGCATTGCTGGTGGGAAATCTACAAAATTTCTTGAGAGTAATCAGAGTCTCTGTCTGTCTGTCTCTCTCTCTCTATATATATATATATACAATATGAAGCCTTTAAAATGTTTATACCCTGTGGTTCTAAAACTCCACTACTATGAATGTATCCTAAAACAAAAATCAGAAATGTGCACAAAGATTTTACAAAAGTGTTTAATATATAACGTAATAGGAAAAACTGAAAACAACCAAAATAAAAATTAAGTTATAGGAGATTCTTAAATAAATCATGGCATACATTAACATTACTGAACACATATACATTGAAAATCATATTCTTGAAGAATATGTACAGATGGGAGAAACATTTCCAAAATATTAAGTAGAAAATTATAAGACAGTAGGTCCCAATTATACACACATATATATTTTAATATATATTATATATATTTATAATTATATATTTTATGTTATATATACACAGAAAAAAGATTGGATACACATCCAAATATAAACAATGATTATCTCTTGCTGACATAATTACAGATCATTTTCCTGTTCTGTAATTTTCTGTATGTAAAACATTTTCCATAACCTTGTTACTGATCCAGTGGTTTTCCTCCAAGGGCCCTTTAGAATTAAGCTCTTCCATTTATGTCATTAAACGATTGCCCAGCGTCCAGAGTCAGACAAAAGAGAGAACCAGGCTCCCTCAGAAGTGAGACATTCAGAGTAGTTCCCTCTAGTGGAAACAATGGCAGTGAAGGACCGGTTACAAATGCCTAATACTGAGCTTCAGTGTTCCCCACTCTGCACACACCCATCTAGAAAATGCCAGGCTAAGCTAAGCACCAGTTTATGGCTTACCATATCATGAGGGTATGGCTTTCTCTTAACGGCACTGTAATGGCATTGCATTGCCTCTTCACTCCCCAGAGAAGTCAGGGGGACCTCTGAGATCTGCCATCTTATAAACAATTCCTAGCACCTGCAGTTATAATCTACAAAATATTGTTCCCTTTTCTTGGGGTTAGTCTGATCCTGGTGTGCATACCTTTTCATATATCAGATGGGTTAAGTCAATGAATGGATATTTTATGCCAAATCAATCTTTTTTTTTTTTTTTTTTGCTACTTTACTCATTGCCTTTCCTTTGGAAGCCAAGGTCTATCTTGAAAATTCCCTGAGAAAACCCCTGATGATTGAAAGAAGTGGATTCAGTTTGCTGCACGCTCAAACTCCTGATTCAGCACTAAGGAATGTTATTTTTAGATGGAATATAAAACTGAAACCCTGATCCCTTATTTATTAAAGATCTCTTAGGAATCTTTGTGAGATGACAGGCTTAATACTTTATCTCTTACACATTCTCTTTGCCTTTTAAAACTTCTCTATAGTATCCTGAGTGCTACGTGAAATCTATATTAATGCTGTGGGTAAAATACAGAAACCAGATTATAGTAAAAAATAAAACTCTTTAGTGAAAACAAAGTGTATTAACTATTAGTTCTATGCAGTTGCTAAAATATTTTTATAAATATTTTAGTATGTTTGTTGCAATATAGTTAGATATTGAAAAAGCTATATTAAACATTTTAATATAGAATACATGCATTTTAGTAAAAGTACTGACAATAAACTGTTTTTAATTTTTCAGTCTCTCTAATATATTCACACATGCAGGCTATTTTTTTCCCTGAGATTCATCCATTCTCGTTTGTTCCAATATACATTTTATTTTTTTTAGTGTCTATTACTTGTTTGTTCAAATGCCAAGGGCATCTAAACTAGTTTCAATTAACTTGTTGTATTTGAAATTTGCTTACCCTCATAACAAACAAACATATGTTAGTGGTTGGTGACGCACGTTCTCAGGTAAAGGCCTTGTTCAACAGAGAGCTGTTCAATAGTGCTTTTGTGGTGGTCGATATGGTAGCCACAAGGTAGGTACAGCTATCAACCACTTGAAATGTAGCTAATGAGACAGAAGAACTGAATTTTAATTTTATTCAATTTTAATTAATTTAAATGTAAACAGCCACAAGTGGCTGGAGGCTACCAAACTACACAGCACAAACTTAGGTTTAGACAACTATCCAAAATTCATAAATGGAAAACTCATAATTCATAGAAGTGGACTGTAGTCAGAGGTAGAACTAGGGTCTCACTTGAGTGTTACACACAGTCTCCCGTGAAGCACACGTGGATAATATGAGTGTGTAAGTATATATGTGAGTCAACAAGTATGACAAGCAAGTCTTCTCTAGTGTTATATCTGTTTTTCATTTAAATCATGTTTTCTGATACACTTAGTGTAAATACTGTTTAGATAAATGCTGTAAGGTAAATACTCTTGTAAACTAGTAAAATGCAAATACTATAACAGCTTTTCCTTGGTTCTCATTTTTATGTGCAAGAGACCAAAGAAATGAGAATTCTAACTCAGAAAGACTATTTTAAGACACACTCTAGGACATCTCATGCATATATATGAATGTAAACCAGCAGCCTGTGCTACTCCATCTGACTCGGTCCTCTTTGACAACACCGCTGGATCACTCCTTTCTCCTGAAACCCTGACCTTTGGCTTCCTGAGCATCTGTGCTGGATCTCCTGCCCTTCTGTCTAGTTCGTTTTTGTTTCCGTCATTACTTTGTCTTTTAGCCACTTAAATGCAGATGTTACCTTGATTCTGCCCTTGGTCTGGCCTAGTTGCTTCTATGCTGATTTCTGACCTTTCTCTCATGGTTTCAACTGTTATACTTATGCAGATAATTACTCAATTATAATGTACTTACTTAATGATAATGTACGTACCATATAGAAAAATAATCAGTTTAGAAATATAATAAAGCTCATCATGTAAAAGGTGTTAATACATTGCCTTCAAAAACACTGTGAATTTTTCCTTTAACACATGGAATTAGATGTGGATTTTAGAGGTTCAGGAGTAAATCTCAGGAAGTTCCTTCACCCCCCTTTCCTTTTTGGTCCTGTATATAATACAAAACTAATTTATATAGCTAATTTACTGAATAAGTTTTGGAAACTTTCCTAATTAAGGAATATTTCTAACCTGCATTTCATCTGAAAAGTAAATTACAGATTTTATTTTGAACAGACTCAATATTATTAATTCTCTTACATTAATTCGAAAAGTTGCATACAATTCCATAGTTTTAAAAATAGTTACGTGTAGAATTAAAAAAAAAAACATCCACCCAGCACTTGGTACACATTTCTCCCAAATTCATTAATTCATAAAGCTATATATTTTAAGAGCATTGATTTCTATCATTGTGTTTTTAATAGCAAATACAGAGTTTCAGCTACATTATAATACAAGTAGGCTTTTGTAGGAAGGCCATTGTTTACAGAATTCTTTGTAAAATTGTTTCTATGGAGAAATGAGTTTCTAAGATAGAACTTGGAATCCTTGGTTCCTACCTTTGCTGCTTAGCAAGAAGGGAACTAGCCACTTCCCTGCCAACTCAGGTGCCAAGGAATCTTCCCTCAACCACACCATGGAGCAGGGGGCTACCTGGCATCCCTGCTTTCTTCTTGGTATAAAAGGAGAATCTAGGAAGGAAAGTGATTTTTTCCCCATGCAACCTCGGTGCTCACAGCAAAGAGAATTTTATATGAAACTGGATGGCAGAAAGGTACAAAATATTCTTAAATCTTGGCTTCTTGAGCTGGGACATATATAGTTTTACTTAGGAGGGGAGGTAGATGTTTCCTCTGTGTTAACAGATGTGTACTAAAAAGCAACAGACGTTATTTACAAGTTGTTTTGATTCTTTTTCAATTGGCATTTTCTTCCCATGTATGAGTATAAAGTTAAATGAGTATAAAAGTTAAACCATTTAACTTTATGTTGACCACATTGTCATTCAACATAATCATGAATGACAGTGCGTATTCGGGGGTAATACTGCACAGGAATGTCTTAAACAACTATAGAAATGGTAATTCAGCTCTTCTACCACTCTTATATATGATATATAATGAAATGACCACAATCAGACCTTTTTTATCAGGTAGATTTCTGTATATCACAATGACCTTGATAAAATTACCTGTGACATAGCTAACTTCAGAAAGATAATTACAGAGACACTTAAGTCTAAAGCTGTTGTGCAGTCAAATATGACTGCAAACATTATTCTTTTTCTTAAAACCTCAAAAAAATTTTCTACTTAGCTTTATTATGATCTTGGGGTCCTTTCTTTTTCTTGTGACTAAATAAGGGGACAACTTGAAGGTTTCAATTTCTTTTTTTGAGATGATTCCTACAGCTCTCTCCCTTTCTACCCTGCAGTTCCAGCTTCTTTCCCCAAGGATATCTCACCAGCAACTCAGAACTAGCATTTTAAAATCCAAACTCATCTCTTTCCACTCAGCAATCAAACTTCTCCAGACATCTCTATTTCTCTCAATGGTATCACTATTTTCTGTCATCAAACTACAACTATAATGGTCATCTTTTATTTCCCTTCTTCTTATTCCCTACATTGGTTAAATTGCATAGTTAGTCCATTTTTACTCCCTGTTTTTCCTATTGATCCCTTCCTTTTCTCCACTATTGATACTTCTCATGACCTCATACTAGCTGTTACCATTCCTGTAACTGGTATCTCTGTCTTAAGTGTCTCTCCCTCTGACTTACCTCCATAATACTCCCCAACAATCATCTTTTACATGCTAAATTTTCTAGGAAATAATAATCCACTTATTAGATATGTCCTTTGCCTTGTGTGTTTTTGGCAGGACCACTAGGTACCTGTTCCCTTAGTAAAAAATTAGAGAAGACAGAGAGAGAAGACTGATTACCATACTTTCTATTTTGACCTCAGGGGAAAAACCTGGATGATAAAGGTGCATTTTGGATTTTAATGAATTCAGAATAATCTGTTTCAGAGTCAGACATGCTACCAGTTTGTATATTATGCAGTATATACAAAACTGGGAGAATATAAGTGGTGAATTCCCGTAAATTTGCAGCATGCCAAGAAACAAGTGAACTGGCCTTGTGTTTCTTGCTTTTGTTAGTCACAAAGGCTAGCCAATCTTTCATAGCTCTAAACTCTTAAATTCCTGATTTAAGTTCACAATAGATATTTGTTGAATGATTATAGTCTGCATTGGTACAAATCATGACAAAATTATGGGTCACTTTGAACCTACTTCATTCCATATAGCTCAAATTCCTTCTCAGTATTTAATCCTCACTCAAAATGATAATTTCATTTTCACTAAATGTATCCGAAGGACACACAAATGCAGTTACAGTGATGATCTCTAAGAGGTGGAGTTGAGGGGGAGGAATTTTTAAAATACTGTTCTTTTAAAAAGTGAGCTTGTCTTAATTTTATGATGAAAAACTAATTAAAAATAATATACCTAGCAAACATGACAATATACCTTAGGAATTTCCCTCTGTTTTGGAAAACATAATCTAAATAGCAACATATCTAAGTCAAGACTTAACAGATTAAACGGTGGAAGAAACAGGGTCATTTCTTGGCCTTTCCTCCATACATTCGCTATGTGATACAGCTTGTCATCAAAGTTACTTTTCCTTATTTACCCTGAAACGGAAACAAAGTAGTTTTTAAAGAAGAGGCGGGGACGAAGGGTGAGTTGCACATCTCTAGGCCACATCACTGACTTTCTATTACAAATGATGAATGTTTATCACACAGAAAAATGATTAGGGCTTAAGAAGAAAACCCACGTAAGGAGCTTTAGCAGACTGCCTTTAAAAATACTATAACTTTTAATAAAACTACTGAAAAGAATTTGTTCATTAGGAGTTTCTGACCACTCAGTAAACATCTCTCTCTCTCTCTCTCTCTCTCTCTCTCTCACACACACACACACACACACACACACACACACACGAGATTATCAAGAGGTGAAAAGGAGTAACTGGTTAAACCTGTTGCAAAATGCTTCCATCATTATCCTTAATCACACCTCTCCTGGCAGCTCTTTTTCTTTATCCCTGAACATAATTTTCCTCAGGCTTTTCTAAGCCTAAGGCTTTTACGACGTCCTTTTTAGGCTTTTACCACGTCCCACTGTAGTCCCAATTTTCTGAGAACAGTAATTACCACCAAAGTGAATACAGCCCTTCGAAAGGGACAAGTGGGCAATCGGTCTTTCAACGTTTCACCAAAACACTGCCGCGTCAAAAAGGTAGCCAGCGGGTTTCAGGAAAAGCTGGGTGCGAAGGGCTTCGCGGCAGCCTCTCTATCATCTGTTCTGTTGACTCTGCAAGCCTCCTCCTGTCTTCCCAACCCGGCTCCTGACTGCCAACCTATATAGGAATGTGGGCCTGCGGGCGCTGCACCTGGGTGACAAGTGTCTAGATGCGACATGCATTCTGTAGGGCGTCCAAGCCATCACACTGATGCAAAGATACCTGTCTTCAGGCGCAAACTGATTCCCTCTAGCCCCAGGGCTGGGGTTGGCCTCTTTTTGGTGAAGAGTCTGGGTGTTCCGACCTTAAGGCCGCTCATCTGTTCCTCCTCTCCTACGAGTTTTCACTCCCGGGCCCAAGGCCCCCTCTGCCCAGGCTCACGCACCCCTCGCACTTCCTCCCTCACAGGGAACCCTCGTATTTCCTCGTTTCCCTCTCTCGGCTCAGCCTCCCCCTCTTCAATCCTCCACCCCGCCCGCCTCCAGCCACATGACAGGAAGGGCTCCACCACGCGACGTCACTGACGTCCGCGCCCCCGCCCCCGCGCTCCCCCCGCCCTGCACGCAGGGGCGGCCGGCGCGCTCCGCGCTCCCCAACCAGAGCTCGCCAGAGCGCCGCCGCGGCCGCCGCCGAGCGGGTGCGCGGGTTCCCGGATGTGCGGCGCTCGCGGAAGCCCCGCCCCCGCCGCCGGCTCCGCGCGCGCCCCCGCCCTCCGCCCCGCGCGCCGCTGCGCTCCGCTTTCCCCTCCCTCTCCTGCCCTCCCCCTTTTTCGTGCCTTGAGGTTGCGGGTCAGTGCGAGCCACTGCAGTGAGTCCGTCACGGCTCTAGTGCGGGCGCGAGCACGAGTGCGAGGCTGCAGCCCCCGAGCCGCTTGGCCCCCTTCTCCCCCGCCTCCCTCCCTGCTCTGTCTCCACTTCTCGCCGTGTCTCCTCCCGCGCTCTCCGTCTCTGAATCTCGACCTTAATTTCTCTTCTCCCCGCCAGCTCCCGCGTGTCCAGTCACCCCGGCCGGCGCGCTCCCCGCGGCGCCGCTTGCCCTCCCCCAGCCTGCACCCCCCCTTCCCCCGCGGGCGTCCCGAGGGCCGCAGCCGCCCCAGCCGAGCGTAGCTGGGCCGCCGCCGCCGCCGCCACTGCCGCCGCCGCTGCTTCCTGCGGGAGACCGTCAGAGCGCCGACACTCTTCTCTGTGCGAGCGAGCCGCCGACCGCCAAGCAAAATGGTGAGCTCTCGGCTTCCCCACGCACCATCGCTCCCCGCCCGCCGCTTCCAGGGGCAGGGGCGGGGGCGAGCCCCGACTCCCCCGGGCGGCTTCCCCCGGTGGAAAATTCGAGAGACCCGAGAAAGCCCCAGCGGCCCGGGGGCGACGGGCGGCAGATTGACAGCCCGGCGGGGCCCCCGCGCCCGCCCCCGGGCCTCCGCGGGGCGCCCCTCCGCCCCCTCCCCCCCCGTGCCCCTGGGATTCCGCCCGGGCCTCGACCCCCAGCCACCCCGGCCGTCCGCCCGGGACTGTCCCCAGATCGGCCCGCTTTCCCTCTCTCCGGACCCTCCTCCACGTGGAGCCCCCCTCTCAGCTCCAGACTCACTCTCTCAAGTTCGGGGAGATTCCGGAATCCTACGGCAATCATAGGTGGCGAATGGCTCTTTATATAAGACCCACTTTCTCTCCAGGGCCGCTCTCTCCCACTCCCACTCTATTTTGAAGCAGCGAGTCTTGGCAGGAATCTTGCCACTTACTTCCCCCCTCTCCCGTTAGTGTTTATTTCACTGCCGTTTGCAACCTTACGAGGCTTTTTTTTTTTCCTTTCCTTCTTCGCTGCTGGTTTTTTCTCTGCAGTGGCGAACCGGAAAGGTCCAAGGTGTAGATTCATGAACATAGTGTAGCTCGGATTGTGATAAACGGGGATACTTGTTTTTAGTGCTTACTGACTGCCAAGGGTTTCTCGTTTTCTTTGTTACCTTCGTAAGTCTCTCCGGTGGTTGTTTTTGAATCATGGCGATTTAAATTTGTCTTTCCTTACCCTCACATTAATCCCTAGGTAGAACTCACTGCTGTAGTGTTTCCGACCGACGCTAGGGGTGTGTCTCCCGCCTCTGTCACTGTAGCCAAGAAATCAACGACGCCCTTTTAGCCTGTTACCCTACCGGTTCTCTAGCTCCGGCTAGCCCGTGGAGTTTTCTCTTTGGAATCAAGAATTGCATGCAGAGTAGAAAAAGTTTGCAGTGCTTTTTCATCTAGATCAGATATCCGAACAGGTGATTTGGTCGTTAGGCTATTTCTAAAAGTTTTTGAACAGTTGTCCGAAGATTATTCCGACTGATTGCTAGGCGTTGAGTAATGTCTTGCAGCTTTTAATTGTATTGTATTTCACCTTGTATGTAGAATTTAAGTATTTCAAAATAGCGTGGTGGGTGAGTGAAGAGAGAAATTCTGTGGACTGCATGCAACTCGAGATCAGTTTAGTGTGATTGTGGGGGAAGAAAGTGACAGTAGTCAAGTAAGTCAGTTTTTATTTAAAAAATAGGACAAATGATTAAATGCACCTATTGTGTATGTGCTCAGTCGTGTCGGACTCTGAGACCTCATGGATTGTAGCCCACCAGGCTCCTCTGTTCATGGGATTTTCAGGACAAGGATACTGGAGTGGGGTTGCCATTCCCTTCTCCAGGAGAATCTTCCCAACCCAGGGATCGAACCCTCGTCTTCTGCATTGGCAGGCGGATTTTTTTTTTTTTTTTTTAAACCACTGAGCCATCTGGGAAGCCCCAAGTGCACCTATTAGTGTCCTTAAAATTCAGATTAGGAGCAGACTTAAGAAATGATTAGTGATTTTGATATGTGGAGGAGGTTTTTCCTTGCCAACTTGGGAGGCAGCTTCGAGATGATTTTGGCTTTCAAAAGTCAAAACTTAGGTTTTTCCAGAGTGCTACAAAAATAAGTTATATCAGAGCCATTCATAGTACAGTCTCTCTCTCTCTTTTTTTTTGGCATAATCTTTTGGAGTTATGAATTGTGCTTTAGTGCTTTAATACAGCTTCCTTATAGACGTATTTTACCCGAGGGTCCAGATCTTGAAGATCTTTGTCCAGTGTTTTTTTTTTAACCTGTATTTATAAAGGATACGTTTTGAGGAACAAAGACCTAGTCTTGTTTATGTAGTGTATAGGAGAATGATCTGACTTCCAAATAGTTCTTTTCGCCCCTGTGGTGCATCCTCTCCCGCGCCCCCCTTTTTTATCTTGAACTACAGTCAGAATTTGGGAAATCCTCTTTTAGCTTTTAAATTTATCTTCTTGAAAGTTAGTGTTTCTTTATCTTTCAAAAACATTTTCAACTTCCCATAGGATATTTTTTTCTTCCAGGTCATTATTTCCCTCTTCTTTCCAGTTTCCTTTTTAGTATTTATTTTCTGGTTCACTCTTGGCTCTTTTTTCTGCCGTCCTCTCAATACCATTTCAGGGCATCATTTGTCATGACAGTGGCGCCTCGACTTGTAGGATTGTGTTGGCCCGCCGAGTATAGCACTGGTTGGCAAGTGTCAAGCCTGTACCTCAGTTGAGCCTTATGGAGTATTGATTAACAAATAAATAGGACTTTGGAGTGATCTGGTTCATTTTCTTGTTAATTGATCATGTAATTCTGAAAACTTTCACTGTCTTTGGAAAATCTTTGTAACTCCTCCTGCGTATCATGGACATACTTAGAATTTTGTTAATAGATTTTAATTTGTGAGTTAGTGATTAATTCAAGTAAGGAGAAAGCACAGAGCCTTAGAGATTGAATTGAACCGATCAAGACTCGTTTGACAGCTATTAATTTTAGTTGCTACCTTAAAAGTAGCCAACTTCTTTTTTGCCTGTTGTATCTTTCCCTCTGTTCATCATCTTTGAGTCTTAAAATGTTGAGCAAGTGGGCTGAAAATTATGCATGTCTCCCGTATAAAATAGTGAGTACTGAGCTCCTAAGAATTTTTCTTGAATCATTAATGATCAGTTTTCTGTGATTACATAAATGATGTTTATTTATTGAAATAACTGAATGTCATCACAATTTTTTCTTTAGGTAGGTATGTATAGTTTTAGATAGAGTACTTCAGTGTTACTGACATGCTGAGGTAGATAGAATAAGAATAAAATAATGAAGTAGAATGCTTGTTTGAGTGAGTGAAAGTCGCTCAGTCGCGTCCGACTCTGCTTGTTTAGATGGGTGTAATTGAAAACAGTCTCTGAGTAAGTTTTGAAGGAGTAAACTTTGTAAGGGCATTTTTAGAAACTAGTTAACTTTTCATTTATCAGAGGTGGTTTTTACTATGTTCTTAGTGTAATTCAGAAATATGACCACGTTTTTGGTTGGGATAGGTAATACAGATTTTGTTTTGGATACGTATATGAACATACTGTATAAATAATTAGCTATTCTTTTCAATTTTGTTTCTTAGGGCAACCTTATATTTCATAAGTGACCTTTTTATATTTTTGTGTTTTCTAAACTTTTTATTAAAATTATCTCCACTATCTGTGATGAGAGCCTGAAGCATATTTATTGCTGTCTGCAATAACTGCAGTTGGGGTTGTACACAGGATATTTTAGTTTGGCTTCTCTGACCAAGAAAGGCTACTTTAAAAAAAAAAAGGCAAGCAACCTGCCTTATGACCAGCAGAATTAAAATTGAAAACAATCATAAAGAGAAAATTTCTCCACTTACTGTGTCCCATAGTTGTTTAAAAAAATAAAAAGGTTCAGAGTACAAGGTAAAGAAGCTGACTAAGGGTCAGTCAGCAATAAGAGGGACAGATAAGTGTGGGAGGATCCGGCGTCTGTCATAGGTAGCCAGGCAAGCAAAAAGTACAGAGCCGTGTAAGAAGTCAGCTTGGGCCAGGAGGATTAAGCGACTCAGACTGTGGGCTCAGAGTCTGGGCAGCCAGCAGGGATTCATTCACATCAACAAATGCTTGTAGATCTCATCTGCTCTTCACTGGTTACTGTGCTAGGTTGTAGAGAATATTAAAATGATTAAGACAGGTTTCCTTCCTTCGTTTAAATGGAGAATGGAAGACAACTGCCAATAGGTATGGGGGAAAAATTAGCATTCATTACCATATGAATAATATACGTAAGGCTGGATACAAATAAAGGAAAGAGCAAGATCAGTTTCTGTGGGATTAGGGAACATTTTATGAAGGAGATGACAGTTGAGCTGGGTCTAAAAAGATTATTCAGGTTGCAGTAGGCAGAGATGGATGCAGCTGGGGAAAGACTTTAAATTCTGGAGTGAGGAAGAGACTGCATATATTTGGAGCACTGACACTCAAGATGTGATTCCTGTATTAGCTGTGTCAGCAGCATCTGGAAAGTTGTTAGGTCCCACGCTGAACCAGCTGAATCTTGAACTCCGGGCTGGGGCCAAGCAGTCTAGATTTATATTGCCTTCTGGGTAATTCTGATCTATGCTAAATTTTGAGAGCCACCATTTAGAGAATGGTTCAGTGGTAAAGAATCTGCCTGCCAATGCAGGAGATAAGGGTTCAGTCCCTGGGTTGAGAAGATCCCCTGGAGAAGGAATTGGCAACCCACTCCAGTATTCTTGCCTGGGAAATCTCATGGACAGAGGAGCCTGGTGGGCTGTAGTCCATGGGGTCACAGAAGAGTTGAACACGACTTAACAACAACAGTTTAGAGAGCAATGTTGTTGTTCAGTCAGTCAGTTGTGTCTGACTCTTTGCCACCCCATGGACTGCAGCATGCCAGGCCTCTTTGTCCCTCACCGTCTCCAGGAGTTCACCCAAGTTCATGCCCATTGAATCAGTGATGCCATACAATCATCTCATCCTCCGTCATGCCCTGCTCCTGCCTTCAGCCTTTCCCAGCATCAGGGTCTTATCCGGTGAGTCGGCTCTTGGCATAAAGTAGCCAAAGTATTGGAGCTTCAGCTTCAGCATCAGTCCTTCCAATGAAGGACTGGAGCTTGAAGTCAAGTGGGCCTTATGAAGCACTACTACCAGTAATGCTAGTGGAAGTGATGGAATTCCAGCTGAGCTATTTAAAATATTAAAGATGATGGTGTTAAAAGTGCTGCACTCTATATCTCAGCAAATTTGGAAAACCCGCCAGTGGCCACAGGACTGGAAAAAGTCAGTTTTCATCCCAGTTCTAAAGAAGAGCAGTGCTAAAGAATGTTCAGATACCAGACAATTGCGCTCACTTCCCATGCTGGTAAGGTTATGTTCAAAATCCTTCAAGTTAGGCCTCAGCAGTACTTGAATCAAGAACTTCCAGATGTGCAAGCTGGGTTTAGAAAAGGCAGAGGAATCAGAGAACAACTTGGAATGTATTTATTTGACTTTTAGCTGAGTATCTGTTAATATTCCTAACATTGACTATATAAACAGAAGACATAATTGTAGTTTCGGGAACTTAATCAACTGGGTGAACAAGACAAGACTAAACACGGGAAGAGCTATAATCCAAACTATTGGGGATTGAATGGAGAGATAAATGTCATTCAGAGAAAGCTTCCTAAAAGAGATGGTGCCTGAGCTGCATCTTAAGAATGAACATTTAGCCAGTGGAAAAGGCACTCTAGGTAGAAAGCTTTACAGTTAAAGACACTGAGGTATGAATATCCAGGCCTGAAGTTCAGCATGGCTGGAAGGTAAGGGGTTGGTTAGGGTGGCATGGAGAGAGAGGGTGGTCAGGTAGCTGGAGGCAGGATTATAGAAGGGTTTGCTTAACACATGCAGGAGTTAAGGGTTTTTTTTTTTTTTCTTAAAGCCTGTGGAAGCTATTGTTTTTAAGTAGGAGAATAACATTGTCTCATTCGCGTTTTTAGAAAGATGAATCTGATGGTCTGGGGGTAAAATAGGAAAGATGAAAGTAGACATAGTGACCAGTTAAAAAGTTACTGCAGTCACGTGAGAAATAAGGACCTCAAAGAATGTAGTAACAGTGCAGATGGAGAGATGAGACCAGGTGTGAGACACATTTAGAGGGTAGAAGGTATGACTTGGTGTCTTAGTTTCTGGGGAAGGACGGGTGAATCCTGCTGGGGCTTCTGGCTTGGGTGACTAGATAGATAATAGTGCCAGTCACTCTGTGGTGTTTATCAAGCCTCTGTGTACTTGATTAAGATTTGTTTCTAAGGATATACTAGAATGCTATCGCATACTAAAGAAACTTCCAATTTGCTATAATGACCATTGTTTCATCTCTAGTCTTCTCTTATCGTTTGGTAAATAATGCTTAGAATGCTGTGTTGCAGGATTCTAAGTTCAGTAGAATAGAGTGCTGTGAAATATTAACAGTGCCTGCTGCATAGATACCATGGCCTAGGAGATAGCAGAATGAACTTGACAGCCTGGAGGCAGAAAGAGGTAGCATATGTGTGAGCAGTGATTCTCAAAATAAGGATCCTGAACTAGCAGCATGGGCATCAACTGGGACCTTGTTAGAAATGTGCATTCTCTGTCTAGGAGAAACAGGAGAAGGAGATTGGGAGGAGTGATGATGATTTCTACTTTGGACACAGTGAATTTAAAGTAGTCATGGGTCACCTAGGTGGATATGGCTAACAGATAATTGGTTATATTGGGATGTAGAAGAGAATTGGGCTTTTATTAAAGATTTGAGTGTTGTTTGTATTTGTTTTAGGTAGCAGTTGAAGTCATGAAACTGAATGATAGCCTATAGATCTTTGTGTTTGTTTAGTCGCTAAGTTGTGTCTGACTCTTTATGACCCCCATGGACTGCAGCCCACCAGACTCCTCTGTCCATGGGATTTCCCATGCAAGAATACTGGAGTGGATTCCCATTTTCTTCTCCAGGGGCTCTTCCCGACCCAGGGATTGAACCTGGATTTCCCACATTGGCAGGCAGATTTTTCACCACTGAGCCACCAGGGCAGCCTAATCCTACAGAGAAAGAATATAATAAATGATGAGGACAGACCCTCAAGAACCCTGCATTTAATAGCAGGTGAACCTGTGAATGTTGTCTGAGAATAAATAAGCCAGAGAGATAGTTGGAAAATGAGAGTATTGATGTCACATTTGAAGGAGTCAGCAGTGTGTAGATTTTGCAGAGATCAGGAAAGAGAAGAACTGAGAAGGGTCTTTTGGAGGGAGCCGGCAAGTTCTGGTGACTTTGGCAATAGTACTAGAGAAGAACAACATTTTGTACTGGTGGCAGGGAAAACTAGGATGCTGTGAGTTGAGGAATAAATGGGTAGCCAGAGATTGAGAATAGATTATTATTTAATGCTTGATTTATGGAGAAACAATGAAAGTTAGAAAATTTAGGTTTGAGGAAGAATTTATTTTTAGGGTTAAGGGAATGAGCCAGGAAAGAAGGAGCAGTTAAAGATTCAAAGGGAAAAGTTGGAATTCTTAATATTTTGAGGGCCCCAGGGAGGTAGGAGGGAATATGAGTCTCCTTAGACAGTAAGAGAGATTTTTCTCATCCATTAACATGGGAGAGAGGGAGCTAAAAATGAAAACTGTTATAGAAGTTATAATCTTTAAGACAGTAACTTCTGTTAAGCCCAGGTAATGAAAATAAGATTGCAAAGGAATGTAAACTGAGAATGCAGAGGCCTTGTCTTTGTCTTTTCATTGTTAATAGTCCAAATGCTTGATATATGATAGAGATTAAGTAGTGTTTGAACAAGGAATATGTGGATGAATAAGTGGAATAAAGGAGTAAATCCTGATGACAGAGTTGAGGCAGTGAGTGTCAGTTCACTTTTTGAGCCATTAATGGAAAATGGACAAAGAAAGATTACCTTGAGTGGTTTAGAGTTGGAGTTATACTTGATAGTTCCTTCGAGTTAAAAGAAAGCCAGGAGAGGGAACTGTGAGAAAAAGGATGATTAATGGAATGAGAGCCAACCAGTCCACCCTAAAGGAGATCAGTCCTGGGTGTTCATTGGAAGGACTGATGTTGAAGCTGAAACTCCAATACTTTGGCCACCTGATGCGAAGAGCTGACTCATTGGAAAAGACCCTGATGCTGGGAAAGATTGAGGGCAGGAGGAGAAGGGGACGACAGAGGATGAGATGGTTGGATGGCATCACCGACTCAATGGACATGAGTTTGGGTGAACTCCAGGAGTTGGTGATGGACAGGGAGGCCTGGCGTGCTGCGGTTCATAGGGTCGCAAAGAGCTGGACACGACTTAGTGACTGAACTGAACTGAATGGAATGAGCCCAAGAAGTGGTAGCAAAAAAAGATGGATAAAAGGAAAAGAGGGACATGGAAAGAGAGGGAAAGAAAAGAATATGAGGCGAGTGTGTCATGACGACAGGTATGTTTTAATAATGGAGTTCAAACCAGGTGACTCCCAAATCATCTCACCAACTGGAGATAGTTTGAGGCAAGATATTCTGCTGAAGTTGAGACTGATGCTGAGGTGAATTGGGTGGGTTGAGGATGAGGAGTAAGGACACAATTATAATTTTGATTTTGAAAGATTTGATAGGTAGTTAACAGGGTATTAGGTAAATATTAAATAATAGATGGATCCAAGATCTAGAAAGTTCATGTAGGAAACAGGGGCTTTATTGTCAGTTTTTGTGTTAGTAACTTCTAATCAAATTACCTAGTTCTAAGAGGAACTATTTTCTGATTTTAGATTTTGTGATAAGGGGAACATCTAGTTGTAGATTATAGTCTTAAGACATTTTTAAAGTTCTAAACACACTATTAATACATTTACTTAAAACATAAAACCATACTGAAAGTTATGAAGTGGAAAATAAGTCTTTCCTGGTCATTCCTTCTTGTGTTGATCATTGTTAAGTTTCTTGTATATTCTTAGAAGGTGTTTGTGTGTGTATGTCCCTTTCTTAAAGCTATGCCAGTGTGTGGATTTATTAAATTTTTTTTGTTATTTAGCTCTTATTAAGGTAAGACTTAAAGAGATTTTTAATGATGCCATGCTCTAGTTTACTCATTATAATCAGTTTTATTCCAAGGTTTTTAGTGATATTTGAGATGTAAACATTGAGCCAAAAACAATTCAGCATACTTTAAGTTAGGTAGCAATTTCATAATGGTTGAGATTGGTACTTCAGCATGAACTATGACAGTATGCTTATAAAAATTACTCTTAGGGAAAATAATATTTCACTAGAACATTTTTTGTATTTATTTTTCCCACTTAGCATCTTATTAAGTGTTAACAACATCGATAGCCATTTTCTAAATTAAAAAGAGAAAATGATCTTCAAAGTGTAGTGGAGAAAGCTTTCATTTTATATCCGGCTTGCCAAGTTAAATGTCTTCCTCTTTTACCCTTCCAAATAAACTGTTTATTCAGCAGTCCATCTTCACTCTCTCCCTTTCTGAGTTTTCTCCTTAGAGTCCCAAACCTCCTTTGTGGTCTTGGGTTGACAGTAATTATAGCTAATGTATGGGCTTCCCTGGTGACTCAGATGGTAAAGAATCCACCTGTGGTGTGGGAGACCTGGATTCAGTCCCTTGGTTGGGAAGATCCCCTGGAGGAGGGCATGGTAACCCACTCCAGTATTCTTGCCTGGAGAATCCACACGAACTGAGGAGCCTGGTGGTCTGCAGTCCATGTGATGGCAAAGAGTTGGACATGACCCAGCGACTAAACACACAGCACAGAGTTAATGTATAGATGTGGTGCAGGAATAAAAATTTGAAACGCAATGTGACTAATGTTTCTGGATTTGTCTTTGGTTTTTATAGTCATGTACTATAAAAAATGTTTAAAACTTAAGATGATTTCTATAGGAAATCCTTTAAAATTTAGCACAGGTACAACAAGTCATAGGTTCTTACCGGTTACTTTCTCAGAGTTCTGTTCTGTTAGTTAAAGCTCTTTCTTACCAGTATCGACAGCAAGGTCATGTGGTAGCCCCACTGCCATCCTAGAAGCATTTCTGTAAATAAGATAGCACTTTGACTTGTATTCCAGGAGCGTTATTAAGCTCATCTGTGCACTAGCCAGGTCACTTGACTTTTCTGAACAATTACAGAGAATTGTTTTTTCACTTGTGTGTTTTTACTTGTATGTTAGAATTAGGTATGCAGTTTTAAACCTAGGGATGAGAATGTGAAGCAAAACTACCTACAAAAAGAGTCCAACTGTTACCATCGGCATTATTAGAGCTGTCTGTTAGCACTTCTGTGAACTTTTCCTTACTGTCTATAGTTTTCAGGGTGAGTTTTCGTTCATATCCTCCTGCGTGCAGTGCCGCATGCATCCTGTGTTACAGGCAGGCAGTATGCTGCAGCCTGCAGTGTTACTTGCTTGTAACGCAATTTTTAATAAAAACTAGAATGTCAGGTAAAACCAATGCTAATAGGTAATAAGGGAAACCTGTGGTTTAATGTGTGCTTATGTTGCATCTATTTTCCTAACAAATAGAATTTCATGAATTATAAGCTAGCTTGTAATAATCTTTCTCAAATAGTGAATTTATGAATGTACAGGTATACTTCAGGTCTGCCTTCAGTATCTAGCTGTCACTCTTGACCATCCTTCTTTTGACTTACTCTATTTGCTCCTTTTCTTGTTTTTTCAGTCTACTGCAGTCTAGATCTGTGATGTCCAGTTCAGTAGCTGCTAGCTACATGTGGCTATTTAAAAAATGTTTAATGAAATAAAATTGTAAATTCATTTCTTTTGTCATAATGTCTGTAAGTGCCCAGTGGCTGCTTGTAGCTTGTGGTTACAGTGTTGGTGCAGATGTAGAAGATTTTCATCATTGCATAAATGCCTATTCGATGGTGCTGGTCTAGAATGATTATGCATCACATGTCACTGAAAATTACTATGTTGCCAGTAATCTTCTAATTATCAACATGAGATTGGGGGTTGAAAAGATTTGACTTTAGACTCTGGTTCTGCCATTTTCTAGCTAAGTTGTTGTTAAGTTGCTCAGTCGTGTCCGACTCTTTGCGACCCCATGGACTGCAGCGTGGCTTCTGTGTCCTTCACCATCTCCTGGAGCTTGCTCAGACTGATGTCTGTTGAGTTGGTGATGCCATCCAACCATCTTGTCCTCTGTTGCCCTCTTCTGCCTTCAGTCTTTCACAGCATCCGGGTCTTTTCCAGTGAGTTGGATCTTGATAGCAGGTGGCCAAAGTATTGCATCAGGTGGCCACATTCTAGTTGAGTGACCTTGAACAAATGCCATAAACTCTGTAGGCCTTGTTTAGTATGTGTGTAAAGTGGGAATAAACACCTGAGAGACAGGTGACCCTAGAGAGTCTGGAAATCACTGCCAGCCTAGGCTCCTACATACTATAGGAATTCAGTAAATACTTGTTGAGTGAGTAAATTGAGTGAGTTCATGAATTCTTTATTTATTCTCAGAGTTTCACCATCTTCTATGTACTGATGATTCATATTTTTGGCCCACATTATTCTCTTCTTCTCTAGTCCATAATTGCTTACTGGATATATACTAAATGAGGATGTCTGGAAAACACTTTAAACTCAACGTAACTAAAACCCCATTCATTATATTATCTTCATATTTATGCTTCGTTATTCCTTAATTTTTCTTAATGGAAACAGTATCTGTCCATTTGCTCCTTTCTGGAAACCTGGTATACCTTTTATTCAGCTGGTAAAGAATCTGCCTGCAATGCAGGAGACCCTGGTTCAATTCCTGGGTCTGGAAAAGCCCCTGGAAAAGGGATAGGCTACCCATTCCCATGTTCTTGGGCTTCCCTGGTGGCTCATATGGTAAAGAATCCATCTTTGATACAGGAGGCCTGGGTTCAATCTCTAGGTTGAGAAGATCCCCACCCACTCCAGTATTATGGCCTGGAGAATTCCATGTACAGAGGAGCCTTGCAGGTTGTACAGTCTGTGGGGTTGCAGAGAGTAGGACACGACTGAGTGACTTTCATTTTCACTTTTCACTGCTACCTAAGTCTTAAGCAGTCATCTGTTACGGTCTGTACTAAGAAAGCATGACACAGGAACATCACCTGATGTGGTTTGGGGGTGGGAAACTCAGTCACTCGCTCGAGGGACTTCTGAGGCATTCCAGACTGGCTCACGTACTATCCATAAAGAGGAAAATGGACTGTTCTCCCAGCATGTTAATGCTTCCTGCCATCAGTAGTGGCCCCTGAATCTAAAATACAGTAACATAGCTGAAAGCAGCACTGTGCTAAGCAAAGAGTTCTGTATACTCTGTCCATATACTGCATTCTTCCTCTGGACTGATACTTGCAGTTTATCTGTGTTGGAAGATTTTATTGCACATTTCCTTTCCCTCAGGTTTTTTTTTTTTTTTTTTTTTTAAGTTCTACCAATTTTTTGCTATCAACCTAACTCCCTCCACCCACATGCACACGCTGCTCAGTCATGTAACCCCCATGGACCGCCAGCCTGGCAGACTCCTCTGTCTATGGACTTTGCCAGGCAGGAATACTGGAGTGGGGTTGCTGTTTTCTTCTCCATGCCCCAGTTTTTTGTGCATTGTTTTTTCTTTGTTTCTGTAATTTAGCTTCAGATACCTTTTACACTTTTTTCTATTACAGTTGACCCTTGAACAACATGGATTTGAACTTGGTATGTCTATTTACACGCAAATTTTTTTCAATAAATACCAGTACTGCAAGAGCGGGGGTTGGTTGAATCTGTAGGTGTGAATTGCATCTGCAGAGGGCTGAACTCCGAACTTGAGCATCTGCAGGTTTTGGTGTCTGGCAGGTTCTGGAAGCACTCCTGTACTTTGAGCCTACTTTTAGTGCCATGTTTGTTAGTTATTTAGCACATCTTTAACTGTGTTAATTTTTTTATTAGGATTCTTGTTGGTTTTGTTAGTAGTCTGGTTCGAGTTGCCCCGATTTTGAGTGTCTTGCTTCCAGCTGTTTTCCTTAAGCCATGTTATTTTTAAACTGTGATTGATTGTATCTTTGTTTTAAGGTGTAGTTTTTAGACCATGAAGATTTTTCAGGAATATAAGTATCATGTTATAGTAAATGTATCCTGTCATTTAGATCCCAAAATATCTCCTGAATCAACCTTATCCCTATGCTTCTGGCATCATTGCAGTTCCATTTATTTCTTACCTGAACTATTTCTGTAGCCTGTTTGATGCTTTCTTTGCTCTTTTTGCGTCTAGGTTCTTCATTCTGTCTTCCATACTACCACTGGAATTTGTCTTCTGAAAAAGAAATCTAGTGTTACTACCTTATTTAAAAGTCGATGCCACGTCTTCCAGAATTCAACATTTAAACTCTTTTGCATGGCACTTACGTTCTGATCCTTGTTTCTAGCCAGGCTTATGCTATAACCAAGTCAAACTTCTTGGTTCTTAAATGCCTCATTTTTCACCTGTTGGTGCCTTTGTATATACGTTTATTCCATCTGCGGTGTCCTTTCATTTGCTTTCGCTGTCGGGCAAACTTCAGGATCCTATTCCAGTTGTATTTCCCAACTCCTCAAGGTAATTAATGGCCGTTTGTAAGTAACTTTCATTATAGTACATCCCATATTTCATTGTGTTTCATTGCCTCACTCTTAAGTGCTGTGAAATCTCTAGGGCGGGGGATGCAATTTTATTCATCTCTGTTTAGCCAGTTGCCTATGTGGTATGCTCATGGAATATAAATGCTAATGCTGGGTAGGCAGGTAGGTACTTGGGAAGCCAGCAGAGGTGCAGCTGAATGAGTTGCATCTGTCTTGGGCCATGGGGGGGTCTTGGAAAGTCCTGTGAATAAACAGTTAGAAAACACAAGGGGTTAGGCGCAGTTGGAAAGCTACCAAAGTGGAAACTGCTGTTGATTCTAAAAGTTACAGGATTATTTTATTCTTTAAGGTTCTTTTGACATATCTGAGTAAAGTGTCAGTTACATGTCATTTGTTAAACAGTAAGAAAATTTTTTCACAAATAAGTAACATTCAAAATTTATAAATAATGTTTAGTTTTGTTTACTTAAACTGATTTACCTTAACATTTTCTAGAACAACTGGTAAAGAGGAACTGTGACTCTTTAGGTCTTTAATTTCTTAATTTAGCAAACATCTATCTTCACCTACTCTATATGTTGAAATGTCAAGTATAGTGGTAGGTGCAGAGATGACAGGAAAAAAATATATAGCCCCAAAGATTTCACAGCATAAATTGACCCAGGCGTGTAGAGGGAATATTTTAATACAGTGTAAGTACTTCAGTAGAGCCATTAGAAAGTGCTGGACTTCTCTAGTTGCTCTGCTTGCCCAGTTTAAACAACATATAGCAGCTCTTTGGACATTCTAAAAATTCATTTTAGTCACATTACTCATCTAATAGAGTTGTATAATGTCAAGTAATTATTTAAGTGCTGAAAGAATACTGTAATCATTTTGTTGTTGACTGTATTGCTTTCTTTTTTGGTATGTATAGTTGATTTACAGTGTTGTACCCCTCTGTGCCGTGTAGCACAGGGACTCAGTTATACTCACAGACATTCTTTACTTTGTCCATTATGGTTTATCAGTTATGTTGTTTTTAGTGTATTTTAGTTGATACTGTGAGACATACTATGATGTGGTATGTGGGTTATAGAATTGGAAGACCTATACTGGAGAAATATATATCTGTAAAGTGGCCTCAGGATTGCTTGATTTAGAGTTCTGGTGGGTATTGGGTAAGGAAGTCACCTAGGATGCTTGATATAGTGCAAAGTACTGTTCACAGTTTTAAAAATCAAACTTCTGAAAACTAGTATGTAACGTTCTAGGGAGGTCTAGATTTCATAATTCAGTTCAGTTGCTCAGTCGTATCCGACTTTGCGACCCCATGAACCGCAGCACGCCAGGCCTCCCTGTCCATCACCAGCTCCCAGAGTCCACTCAAACCCGTGTCCATTGAGTCGGTGATGCCATCCAACCATCTCATCCTCTGTCGTCCCCTTCTCCTCCTGCCCTCAATCTTTCCCAGCATCAGGATCTTTTCAAATGAGTCAGCTCTTCGCATCAGGTGGCCAAAGTATTGGAGTTTCAGCTTCAACATCGGTCCTACCAATGAACACCCAGGACTGATCTCCTTTAAGATGGACTGGTTGGATCTCCTTACAGTCCAAGGGACTCTCAAGAGTCTTCTCCAACACCACAGTTCAAAAGCATCAATTCTTCAGCACTCAGCTTTCTTTATAGTCCAACTCTCACATCCATACATGACCACTGGAAAAACCATAGCCTTGACTAGATGGACCTTTGTTGACAAAGTAATGTCTCTGCTTTTTAATATGCTGTTTAGGTTGCTCATAACTTTCCTTCCAAGGAGTAAGTGTCTTTTAATTTCATGGCTACAGTCACCATCTGCAGTGATTTTGGAGCCCCCCAAAATAAAGTCTGACACTGTTTCCACTGTTTCCCCATCTATTTGCCATGAAGTGATGAGACCAGATGCCATGATCTTAGTTTTCTGAATGTTGAGATTTAAGCCGACTTTTTCACTCTCCTCTTTCACTTTCATCAAGAGGCTCTTTAGTTCTTCTTCACTTTCTGCCATCAGGGTGGTGTCATCTGCATATCTGAGGTTATTGATATTTCTCCTGGCAATCTTGATTCCAGCTTGTGCTTCCTCCAGCCCAGCATTTCTCATGATGTACTCTGCATAGAAGTTAAATAAGCAGGGTGACAATATATAGCCTTGACGTACTCCTTTTCCTATTTGGGACCAATCTATTGTTCCATGTCCAGTTCTAACTGTTGGTTCCTGACCTGCATATAGGTTTCTCAAGAGGCAGGTCAGGTGCTCTGGTATTCCCATCTCTTTCAGAATTTTCCACAGTTTATTGTGATCCACACAAAGGCTTTGGCATAGTCAGTAAAGCAGAAATAGATGTTTTTCTGGAACTCTCTTGCTTTTTCAATGATCCATGCAAAGAAATAGAGGAAAACAACAGAATGGGAAATACTAGAGATCTCTTCAAGAATATCAGAGATACCAAGGGAACATTTCATGCAAAGATGGGCTCAATAAAGGACAGAAATGGTAGGGACCCAACAGAAGCAGAAGATATTAAGAAGAGGTGGCAAGAATACACAGAAGAACTGTACAAAAAAGATCTTCACGTCCCAGATAATCACGATGGTGTGATCACTCACCTAGAGCCAGACATCCTGGAATGTGAAGTCAGGTGGGCCTTACAAAGCATCACTACGAACACAGCTAGTGGAGGTGATGGAATTCCAGTTGAGCTATCTCAAATCCTGGAAGATGATGCTGTGTAAGTGTTACACTCAATATGCCAGCAAACTAGGAAATTAGCAGTGGCCACAGGACTGGAAAAGGTCAGTTTTCATCCCAATCCCAAAGAAAGGCAATGCCAAAGAATGCTCAAACTACCACACAGTTGCATTCATCTCACACACTAGTAAAGTAATGCTCCAAAGTCTCCAAGCCAGGCTTCAGCAATATGTGAACTGTGAACTTCCAGATGTTCAAGCTGGTTTTAGAAAAGGCAGAGGAACCAGAGATTTCATAATTACTTCATCCTTATTTTTGTAATAGCTCTGTCCAGTAATTTGCTTATTGACAAAGTAGAAAATGTATCAGAATGTTTTGAAATACAAATAACAAGACCCTCCCAACTAATAAGGAATGTTTTATTTCACAGAATAAGAAGCCCAGAGTCAGAGTTACAGAGTAGTTCAGCAGTCTTCATCAGTTTCACCAGAGACAGGTCCAGTGTACTTTAAAGCTCTGCATGTCAGGAGAGGGCTGTCATAATTTTAGATACTGCTATCTGACTGAAGAAGAGCAGGTAACACTTCAAGTGTCTTTCTATTAGGGAGGAAAAACTTTCTTGCAGGTCTCATAGCAGGGTTCTTTCTTAGGTCTCCTTGTGTTTTTCATGTTTCTTACATACCAGAAAAAGACCAGATTCCTTACTCAGGCAGCTGAGTTTTTACTAGCTGGCTAGATTACTTTACATGACCAGGGGATAGGCCTTATAGTCTTAAAAACAACCTGATCAATATTTTATTTGCTACTCTGAACAGAAGTCACAGATTTTTGATGGGAATTTTGGTAGTGAGAATTATACCTGGCTTCTGATAGTATACTGTATCTTTTCCCTCACCGATATATAACTGTCACCCAGTATTGTCAGCCTCTTAACATAAATATTTTCTGTACCTAGTTTTCCATAACCAAAACCATAGACCCCATATTTCTACCCAGAACTTATAACAAGTTCTTAAAACTAAACAATAAAAAGACAGCCTAACTAAAAAGTGGGCAAAGGATCTGAATTGACATTTCTCCAGAGAATATAAACAGATGTCCCATAAGCACATGAAAAGATGTGCAACATCATTAGTCATTCAGTTCAGTTGCTCAGTCATGTCCGACTCTTTGCGACCCCATGAATCGCAGCACGCCAGGCCTCCCTGTCCATCACCAACTCCCGGAGTTCACTCAGACTCACGTCCATCGAGTCAGTGATGCCATCCAGCCATCTCACCCTCTGTCATCCCCTTCTCCTCCTGCCCCCAATCCCTCCCAGCATCAGAGTCTTTTCCAATGAGTCAACTCTTCGCATGAGGTGGCCAAAGTACTGGAGTTTCAGCTTTAGCATCATTCCTTCCAAAGAAATCCCAGGGCTGATCTTCAGAATGTACTAGTTGGATCTCCGTGCAGTCCAAGGGACTCTCAAGAGTCTTCTCCAACACCACAGTTCAAAAGCATCAATTCTTCAGCGCTCAGCTTTCTTCACAGTCAAATTCTCACATCCATACATGACCCCTGGAAAAACCATAGCCTTGACTAGACGAACCTTTGTTAGCAAAGTAATGTCTCTGCTTTTCAGTGTGCTGTCTAGGTTGGTCATAACTTTTCTTCCAAGGAGTAAGCGTCTTTTAATTAGGGCAATGCAAATCAAAACCACAGAGAGATACCACTTAACACCCCACTAGCATGGCTGTAATAAAAAAGACCAGGTGTGTGTTGAGGATGTGGAGAAATTGGAACCCTCATAACATTGCTGGTGGGGATATAAATGTTGTACCTGCCCTAGAAAATAGTTCCTCAGAGTGTTTAACATAGGGTTACGTGTGTGTGTGTGCGCGCGCGTGCGCGCATGCGCGCACATGAGTGTCAATGTGAGTAGCTCAGTTATGTCTGATTCTTTGCAACTCCATGGACTGTAGCTCACCAGACTGTTCTGTGCATAGAAGTCTCCAAACAAGAACACTGGAGTGGGTAGCCATTCCTTTCTCCGGAGAGCAACTGTAAGACTTGGTAATTCCATTCCTAAGTATATACTCGTAAGACATAAAATAAAAAACATTTACTAAAGTTTGTAACAGCCTTATTTATAGTAACCCCCCAAATGGGAATAATCTGCATGTCCATTAACTGAAGAATGGATAAATAAATAAAATGTGGTATATACATACAACAAAGCATTATTTGTCAGTAAAAAGAAATTTTTTCTTAACCATGAATGAATCTAGAAAATATCTGCTAAGTGGGAAAAAAAAACAATTACAAAGGAATACTTATTCTATGATTCTACTGATACGTATTCTGGATACAGAATAGGCAAGTATGTAGAAACAGAAAGTTATACGTTAGTGGTTGTTTATGGCTGGGGTGAAGCTGGGAGATGGGAGGACTACCAGTGGATATAGATTTTCTTTTTAGGGTGATGAAAATGCTCCAAAGTTGGATATTAACTCAAGATACATAATTTGAAAATATTTTCTTGGTAATGTCTACACTGGTAATGTCTACACTGCTCTGTCAATGTGCTAAAAACCACTGAATTAATTGTATGCTTTAGTCGAATTATGTGATTTGTTAATTTTATCTCAATAAAGCTATTGTTAAAAAGAAATCCTTGGGACTTCCTCAGTTGCCCAGTGGTTAAGACTTTGTGCTCCCAACACAGAGGTCACAGGTTCAGTTCCTGGTCAGGAAACTGAGATTCTACATGCCACAAGGTGCGACCAAATAAACCCCAAATATCCAACCAGCCAAACAAAAAACCTTCACAAAACTATAGTAATCAAAACAATGTGATGATGGCATAAAGCCAGACACAGATCAGTGGAACATAATAGAGAGCCCAGAAATAAACCTGTGCATCTGTGATCAGTTAACTTATGATAGAAAAGCCAAGAATATAAAACTGGGGAAAGGATAGACTCTTCAATGGTGATGGGAAAACTGAACCACTGTTTGACACCATACACAAAAATTGACTCAGTTGTTTAAAGACTTGAACATAAGGCCTGAAACCATAACACTTCTAGAAGAAAACACAGGCAATAAGCTCCTTGACATGCATCTTGGCTTTGATTTTTTTGGATATGACACTGGAAGCAAAGGCAACAAAAATAAACAAGTTGGGACTGCTAAAAAGCTTCTGCATAGCAAAGGAAACCATCAGCAAAATGAAAAAGATGTACCAAACAGAAGAAAATATTTTCAAATTATGTATCTTGAGTTAATATCCAAAATATATAAAGAACTCATATAGCTCAATTGAATAAAAACAGTCTGACTGAAAATTTGGCAGAGAATCTAAACAAACATTTCTCCAAAGGAGACATACACATGGCCAGCAGGTACATGGAAAGATGTTCATCATTGATCATCAGGGAAACACATATCAAAGTGACAAGATATGGTTCTCACACCTGTTAGAATGACTAATATATGTGTATATATACATATATATATATAAATATAAACGAGACAGCAGATGTTGACAGAGATACAGAGAAAAAGGAACACTTGTACCCTGTTTGGAGGAATGTAAATTGGTATAGCCACTTTGGAAAAAAGTATGGCGGTTCCTTAAAAAATTAAAAATAAAACTAACTCTATGATCCAGCAATCCCACTTTGGGTTATTTATTCAAAAGAAATGAAAAAAGCTTTCTCAGAAAGATACATACATCCCCATCCATTGCAGCATTTACAGTACTTAAGTCATGCAGCAGCCTAAAGTGTCCATGGATGGATGGATGGTTAAGAGAAATTGTGGTATATATATTTGCATATATGATGTAATAGTAGCCATAAAAAAGAAGAATGTCTTGCCATTTGCAGCAGTATGGGCAGACTTTGAGGGCATTTTGCTAATTGAAATAAGTCAGAGCAAAACAAATTTCCTATGATCTCACTTACATGTAGAAGCCTAGAAACAGAAACAAAACCCCAAAGCCAAGCTTATACATAACAGATTAACAGTTAGTGTTTGCCAGAGGCAAGGGGTGGTAGGTGGGGGAAATAGGTAAAGGTGTCAAAAGCTATTAACTTCCAGTTATAAAAGAAATTAGTCATGGAAATGTACAGTGTGGTGACTGTAGTTAATACTGTGTTGTGTATTTGAAAGTTGTTGGAGTAGCTCTTAAAAATTCCCATTACGGCATTTTTCACAGACCTAGAACAAAAAATTTCACAATTTTTATGGAAATTCAAAAGACCCTGAATAGTCAAAGCAGTCTTGAGAAAGAAGAATGGAACTGGAGGAATCAATTTTCCTGACTTCAGACTATACTAAAATGTCATCAAGACAGTATGGTAGTGGCACAAAAACAGAAATATAAACCAATGGAACAAGATAGAAAGCCCAGAGCTAAACCCATACACCCATGGGTACCTTCTCTTTGACAAAAGTGGCAAGAATATACAATGGGGAAAAGATAGTCTCTTCAGTAAGTGGTTCTGGGAAAACTGGACAGCTACATGTAAAAGAATGAAATCACAACACTCCTTAACACCATACACAAAGATAAAATGGATTAAAGACCTAAATATAAGACCAGAAACTATAAAACTCTTGGAGGAAAACATAGGCAGAACACTGCATGACATGAATCACACAAGATCCTCTTTGACCCACCTCTTAGAGTAATGGAAATAACGACCAAAGTAAACAAGTAGGACCTAATTAAAAGCTTTTGCACAGCAAAGGAAACTATAAACGAGGTGAAAAGACAATGCTCAGAATGGGAAAAAATAATAGCAAATAAAACAACTGTCAAAGGATTAATATCCAAAATTCACAAGCAGCTCATGCAACTCAATACCAGAAAAACAAAGAACCCAATCAGAAAATGGGCAGAAGACCTATACAAACATCTCTCCAAAGATACAGATGACTAATACACACATGGAAAGATGCTCAACATCACTCACTATTAGAGAAATGCAAATCACAACTACAATGAGATATCCCCTCACACACATCAAAAAATCCACAAGCATTAGATGCTGGGGAGGGTGTGTGGAGAAAAGAGAGCCCTTGTGCACTGTTGGTGGAAATGTAAATTGGTACCAGTTGCTATGGAAGACAGTATGGAGAGAGATTCCTTAAAAAAGTAGGAGTAAATCTCATATGACCCAGCAATCCCACTACTAGGTATATACCCTGAAAGAAAGAAAAGTGAAAGTGAAGTTGCTCAGTTATGTCTGACTTTTTGCAACCCCATGGACTGTAGCCTACGAGGTTCCTCTGTCCATGGGATTTTCCAGGCAAGAGTACAGGAATGGGTTGCCATTTTCTTCTCCAGGGTATCTTCCCAACCAAGGTCTCCTCATTGCAGGCAGATGCTTTACCATCTGAGCTACCAAGGAAACCCTATTCCCTGAAGGAAACCATAATTGAAAAAGACACATGTACTCCAATTTTCATTGCAGCACTATTTACAGTAGCTAGGACATGGAAGCAACTTAGATATCCATTGAAAGATGAATGGACAAAGAAGCCATGGTACATACATACAATGGAATATTTCTCAGTCATAAAAAGGAACACATTTGAGTCAGTTTTAATGAGGTAGAGGAACCTAGAGCCTATTATACAGAGTGAAGTAAATCAGAAAGAGCAAAATATATATTAACATATGTATATGGAATCTAGAAAGATGGTACTGATGAACCTATTTGCTGGGGAGCAGTGGAGATGCAAACATAGAAAACAGACTGGGACTTGGAGAGGTGAGGAAGGAGTGGAAGGAATGGAGGTAGTAGCATGTCAACATGCACCATATATAAAATAGATAGCCAGTGAGAATTTGCTACATGACTTAGCTCAAACCAGTGCTCTATGAAAACTTACAGGGAGGTGGGAGGGAGGTTGAAGAGGTAGGGGACATATGTATTCCTATGGTGATCCATGTGGATGTATGGCAGAAACCAACACAATATTGTAGAATAATTATCCTTCAATTAAAAGTAAGTAAGTTCCCATTATAAGAAAAAGAATTGTTAATTTAAGGTGTTGAATGTTGACTTATTGTGGTAATTATTTTGCAGTATATACAAATATTGAATCATTGTGTTATACATCTGAAACTAATCCAATGTTGTGTGTAAATTGTATCTGAATTTAAAAAAATACCTGAGGTAGTAGACTTGATCTGTCTGCTTTACAGATTATTACTTCTGATTTCTCCTGCAAAATCATTTCCTTCTATCTGACTGAACCTTCCTTTATTTCTTCTCGTTATCATCTAACATTTTTCTGGATAAAACACTTTTCATTCAGAATTTAAGTACCTGTGTCCTGTTGCCTCTCTAGGTTCCACTGTTGTGTTTTCTTCATTTTCACCCTTGCTTTAGCGTTCCTTGGCCTTCTCCATAATCACCATACATTCTCTCTACTAGAGCTATATCTTGTAGCCACTATATCCTGTTGTCTCTTATCATAGTCCATAACTCTTCCACTACTGGGACTTTATTTCCTCTGTTTAGAGATTATTTTCTCAATTATAATTATTGACCATGCTGTGACTTTAGAATTTTCTGTTTTGTTTTGGGATTGTGTATGTTTTTAAAGTAAAATATAGTACCAAATTAGTACTGTTCCCTGCAAGAATTTGTTGGACGATTTGCATTTATTTTATACTTTCCATTCCTTTACTCCTCCTCTCAGCTGTCTCCACCTATCTCACACCTTCTCATTGTCCTGTTTCTGCGATTGTTGCCATTGTGTTAGATATAGGAGCAACATATTTTAAATTGCTTTGTTAGTATGAGTTGTTAGCGACAAGCCTCTTTGAACTTAAGTGTTCTAAGATGTGATGAAAATGGTTTCCTGACTTCTTTCTCTTGTTTAATGCAGAAAGGGTGTGGCTTTATGATATATTGGTAAGAATACTATAGAAATTATATTAGGTTGGGTTCAAATTTGATCTCCACTACCACCAGCTGTGTGACCTTGTGCAAACTGGTTAACCTTGACACTTCATCTACCCAGAAGTTTGTTTGGAAGATAAATGAGATAAGGTACGTGAAGTTGCTAATGGAGTACACAGCACATAGTATTTCTTCTTATTTTTTTGTATTCCACAAAGTTAACTTCTTTTTCCATCCCTGTTTATATTCACAAAGCTAACTTTTAAAGATTATGTTCTAGATCCATCAATTTTTGCCTTAAAAAAAGTCCATTAGAACTTGACAAAGTAACATTTATTGTACTGCAGTCTTTTCTTTTCCCCATGGAAAGGCATTTTATTTTAAATATAGCAGTGTGTACATGTCAATCCCTATTGCATGTTTAGTTTGAAATAAAGTAATTACTGAAATTTAGATGGGTACATTTAAAGTATCCGAAGGATTTTAGAACTTTTATATATATTGTCTTAATTTGAAGAAAAATCTTAATTTTATTGTTAGAATAAAACTAGATGAAAATGCCACCCATTAAGATAATTTTAGAGAGAGTTTTTTAGGGATAGTGTTAGTAATTACTCTTTGTGTAGCAGTCTGCATAACTTAAAACTTATTATTGATCAAATTAAAGTTATATCTTATTTTTAATAGTATGAGTTTTGAAGTCTGAACTTACCCTTGCCATGGAAATAATTGTTATTTGTCCCCTTTGTGACTCTTAACTCCCTCTTACTTAAAATTTTTCCTTGTACAATTTTTAGAACCATATTAGAATATGATCCATAATAGAATGAAAATACTATATATGTTCTATTATGGTCTAAGAAAACATCATGGAATAATATAGATTATGATAAAGCCATGATGGAATATTAAATTATTTGAATAGGACTATATTCTACTGACTCTTTCCCTGTTTTTAATAATTTCTGTTCTTAGTGAATTTCTCATCTAATTATTTAAGTGTTAATATTTTGCTATTTTTTATTTTGTTTTCCTTTTTTAAAGAACTCCCCTGTGAGTGGTGAAGGTTACTATCTGTATGCTGATAATGTCCAAGATCATATCTCTGGTTATGATCTTTCCTCTGAGTGCAGGTTCTGTACTTGGTGGATATATCTACCTTCATGTCCATAGCCCCCCTGCAGTTTCAAATTGTGTGTTTAGGGGACTTGAGAACCTGCAGTGTTTATGCTTTGATCATGCCTCGCATATTGTATTGCACAGGGATGGGCATTTTTCCCTCTCCTCACTCATGGCTCTGTTAAAGGGTATAAATAGGAGGCTCTTTACATGCGGAAAAATACTTCAGAATGTTAATAAAGCAATATAAACAGTTACAAATTCATATAGCAAAGTTATACTTAGACAGCTCAGTGAAAAAGTAATCGAGTGTGTTATGAATTAGTCATAGTGTAAAATGAGATGAATAAGCTAGGATGCTTTAAAATTAAGAACTTTTCTTCATGAAGTGTTACCATTAACCATTCTCCACTAAAAGGATCTTGGGCTCCTTGGAGAGCTGATTTCAGGACTGGGGCAGGCAAGGTGCAGTGTATGCTTGCAGCGTCTTGTGCCCGAAGGTAAGGAAGGCTCATAAAATGATGGGAATGTATTAAAAGAACACAGGAACTAGCCTAAAGGGGAAGGTTCCCACTGGTCACATGTGGGACAATTTAAACATCGAGTTAGATATGATGACAGAAGATTATAACCCATTGAAATAAACCCATTAAGTCCATGCTGAAATATGTAAGTATATGTGGACATGGAGGAAAAAGAAATCTTTCCTACAGGAGGAAGCCAAATAAGAAATGTTGAAGGATTGATGAAATTAGAAAAATACCATATGGCAATTGTATCAGTTACCTATTACTTCAGAACAAATTACCCAACAGTGTAGTAGTCTAAAATAACATATTATTTCACAGTTTCTCTGGATTTAGCTGTGTTTTCTACTTGATGGAAACTCGAAAGACTGACATGAAGGTGTTAGTCTGTGGGTTGTGGTCTCATCTGAATTGGGGAAGAATCTAACTTCCACAATGTTGTTGGCAACATTTAGTTCTTTGTGGGCTGTTGACTAGAGGTCACCTTGCTATGTGAGCTTCATTAAAGCGTGCAAAATGAGGTTATAGAAGGAGACTTGTTGGCAAGGTGGAAGTCACAGTCTTTTGTAACCTAATCACAAAAGTGGTATCCCCTTAATATTGTCATACTTGGTTGGTTAAAGGCAAGTCACGCAAGGCAAGGGGATTATATAAGTCACACAAGGCAAGGGAATATCAGGAGGTGGAAATCATCTTGGAGGCTGGCTAACTCAGCAGCCATCATGATATAATTGACTCAGACTAGAATCATCAGTTGATGTTAAAATGAGTGGATGAAAAATTGAGGAGTAACTTGGATATTTACATAGACCAAAAAATATCTTCCCACAAGATGCTTATTAAGTGCAAAGGGAAAAATGTAACTTTATGAAGGCGAAATCTGTCAAAGTGATCAATCAAAGTGAAAGTTGCTCAGTCATGTCCAACTCTCTGCTACCCCATGGACTATACAGTCCATGGAATTCTCCAGGCCAGAATACTGCAGTGGGTGGCCTATCCCTTCTCTGGAGGATCTTCCTGACCCAGGAATCAAACCGGGGTTTCTTGCATTGCAGGCATTTCTTCATCAACTGAGCTATCAGGAAAGCCCCTAAGTGATCAGAGTTACCAGTAATGAGAAAAACCAACATTATCTTTTCCCCACTATCTGGCAAGAACATGTTACCACCTCTTTGGTATTTTACTCAAATCAAATCATGAGGAAGCATTAGGTAAACTCTTTGAAGGAGAGTCTACAGAATAACTTATAAAGAATACAGAGTATTCTTTATAAATATCAAAGTTACGAAATACATAAACAGACTGAAGAATTGTTCCAGTTTAAAGTACTCTTAATTAAGAGCGACATGGCTATTAACCACAATACATGATCCAAGATTTTTTTTTTTTCCCCATAAAGAATGCTATTGGGACACATTTATGTATTGTAGAATAATATAGACTATTATTGTGAAACCATAATAGAATATTAGAAAAAGTAGAACAGATGCATCGTCTACTGGTTTTGTTGCTATGTTAGATTTTCTTTTTCGCTGGTGAATTTCTCTTCAAATGCTGCTTTTCTCAATTGGCAAAATTTAAATAAGATCTTTGGATCATCAGTTTTTTAGAGTGGTTCATGATAACTGGGAAATCTCCAAGACCCTTTCAGGGGGTCCACGAGCAAAAGCTGTTTTCATTATCACACAGAAATAATATTTGTTTTATTCACTCTGTTTGCATTTGCACTAATGGTGCAAAAGCAACGACGGTAAAACTGCTGACGCCTTAGCATGAATGAAACCGTCATTACATTCACTGCCATGCAGTTGCAGTTTAAAAAAACACCAGTTTCTCTCGGTATCATTGGTAAAGCAGTAAAAAGTATTAATTTTATTAAATCTAACCAAGAAGAAGCAAATGGCAGTTTTAGAACTGAGATATAATTGATACAGTAATATAGTGGGTAATATCAACAGAAGAGAACAGAGGAGTCAATAAACTTGCAGAGGAAAAGAAATTACCTACTCTGAACAACAGAAAGAAAACATAATGATGAAAATAATCCACAGTTTCAGGAAACTGGGACTATAAAAAAGATTTAACACTTGCATCATTGGATTCCTAGGAGAGGAAGAAAAAAGGCTCCCTCCTCAAGAATCGAAGAAAGAGAAAAATCTATTTCCTTACTAAAGGAAGGAAATAAAAACAGAAATCAGGGTAATTGAAAACAGGGACAGTAAAGGAAATCAGTGAAAGAAAGAGCTGGTTCTTCAAAAAGATTACTAAACAAACTTCTAGCCACACTGAGAGAAATTAAAGAAGAAGCAAAGTATCAGTATCAGGAATAAAACATAATAGTATTATCATAGACCCCGAATATGTGAACAAGATAATAAATACTATGAACAGCTCTGCACACCTAAATTTGACAACTTTGACGTGTGGACCAGTTTCTTGAAAAATGCAAACCACCACACCTCACCCAGTATGAAATAGATAGTTTAAATAGTCCTATTGCCTTGATACCAAAAAAAGAAGGTACAAAGAAGAAAACTATAGGTCAGTATTCCCATATCAGTGTAGGTACAAAAATCCTTAGCAAAATGTAAGCAAATACAATTAAACATTAGATAAAAAAATTTTTTTAATGTCATAACTGTGTATGGCTCATTGCATGAATGCAGCAGGCCTGCTTCACTATTTGAAAATCAACTAACATTAAATAGTGTCAGTCACTCAGTCGTGTCTGACTCTTTGTGACCCCGTGGACTGTAGCCAACCAGGCTCCTCTGTCCATGGATTCTCCAGGCAAGAATACTGGAGTGGGTTGCCATTTCCTTCTCCAGAGGATCTTCCTGACCCAGGGATCAAACCAGGGTCTCCTTCATTGCAGGCAGATTCTTTACCATCTATAGGGAAGTCCCCCAGTTAGGTAGTATAGTAATATCAAATCTTGTTTAATAATGTAAATGTCTGTTTTATTTATCCCATTCTAAATAACCATCCAGAGAGTTATTCATTTGAGGTTGCTGTTCTTCAGTTGCTCAGTTGTGTCTGACTCTTTGCAACCCTGTGGAGTGCAGCATGCCAGGCTTCCCTGTCCTTCACTATCTCCTGGAGTTTGTGCAAACTCATGTCCATGAGTCTGTGATGCCGTCCAATCATCTCATCCTGTCATCCCCTTCTCCTGCCTTCAGTCTTTCTCAGCATCAGGGTCTTTTCTAATGAATCGACTCTTCACATCAGGTGGCCAAAGTATTGGAGCTTTGGCTTCAGCATCAGTGCTTCCAATGAATATTCAGGGTTGATTTCCTTTAGGAGTGACTGGTTTTATCTCCTTGCTGTCCAAGGGACTCTCAAGAGTCTTCTCCAGTACCACAGTTCGAAGGCATCAGTTCTTCAGGACTCAGCCTTTTTCATTGTCCAGCTCTCACATCTGTTCATGACTACTGGAAAAACCTTAGCTTTAACTATACAGACATTTGTAGGCAAAGTAATGTCTCTGCTTTTTAATATACTGTCTAGGTGTGTCATTGCTTTTCTTCCAGCGAGCAAACGTTTTTAATATCCTGGCTGCAGTCACCATCCACAGAGATTTTGAAGCCCAAGAAAATAGTCTGTCACTATTTCCATTGTTTTCCCATCTATTTGCCATGAATTGATGGGACTGGATGCCATGATCTTCATTTTTTTCAGCCAGCTTTTTCATTCTCTTCTTCACTCCCTTTGAAAAGAAAAAAAAATTTTTTAATATTAATATAATCTACCATATTAACATTCTGAAGAACAAAAATCACATGATCATATCAGTTGATGAAGAAAATGCATTTGATAAAGTTCAAGACCCATTCATAATTTTTTAAAAAGTATTTATTTAATTAATTTATTTGGCTGCCTCAGGTCTTAAACTTGAGACTCTTGGGATGTTTGTTGCGTCATGCAGAATCTTTTGTTGCTGGCCATGGACTCTCCAGTTGTGTCACGTGGGCTCTCTAGTTGTGTCACACGGGCTCAGTAGTTGCATTGTGTGGGCTCAGTTGCCCTGTGGCACGTGGGATCTTAGTTCCCCGACCAGGGATCAAACCCACGTCACCTGCATTTGCAAGGTGGTTTGTTAACCCATTAGGGAAGTCCCACTCATTCATAATTTGAAGGAAAAAAGCAAAACTTCAGAAAAATATACTTTGGGGAAACAACTCAGTTGGATAAGGAACATTTATGAAGACCTACTTTGTCCTTTTCAAAAAAAGGGAACATTTCATGCAAAGATGAGCTTGATAAAGGACAGAAATGGTATGGACCTAACAGAAGCAGAAGATACTAAGAGGAGGTGGCAAGAATACACAGAAGAACTGTACAAAAAAGATCTTCACGACCCAGTTAATCATGATGGTGTGATCACTCACCTAGAGCCAGACGTCCTGGAATGTGAAGTCAGGTGGGCCTTAGAAAGCATCACTACGAACACAGCTAGTGGAGGTGATGGAATTCCAGTTGAGCTATTTCAAATCCTGAAAGATGATGCTGTGAAAGTGCTGCACTCAATATGCCAGCAAATTTGGAAAACTCTGCAGTGGCCACAGGACTGGAAAAGGTCAGTTTTCATTCCAATCCCAAAGAAAGGCAATGCCAAAGAATGCTCAAACTACTACACAATTGTACTCATCTTACACGCTAGTAAAGTAATGCTCAAAATTCTCCAAGCAGAGGAACCAGAGATCAAACTGCCAACATCCGCTGGATCATGGAAAAAGCAAGAGAGTTCCAGAAAAACATCTATTTCTGCTTTATTGACTATGCCAAAGCCTTTGACTGTGTGGATCACAATAAGCTGTGGAAAATTCTGAAAGAGATGGGAATACCAGAGCACCTGACCTGCCTCTTGAGAAACCTGTATGCAGGTCAGGAAGCAACAGTTAGAACTGGACATGGAACAACAGACTGGTTCCAGATAGGAAAAGGAGTACATCAAAGCTGTATATTGTCACCCTGCTTATTTAACTTCTATACAGAGTACATCATGAGAAACACTGGGCTGGAAGAAGCACAAGCTGGAGTCAAGATTGCCGGGAGAAATATCAGTAACCTCAGATGTGCAGATGACACCACCTTTAAGGCAGAAAGTGAAGAACTAAAGAGCCTCTTGATGAAAGTGAAAGAGGAGAGTGAAAAAGTTGGCATAAAGCTCAACATTCAGAAAACGAAGATCATGGCATCTGGTCCCATCACTTCATGGGAAATAGATGGGGAAACAGTGGAAAGTGTCAGACTTTATTTTTTTGGGCTCCAAAATCACTGCAGATGGTGATTACAGCCATGAAATTAAAAGATGCTTACTCCTTGGAAGGAAAGTTATGACCAACCTAGATAGTATATTCAAAAGCAGAGACATTACTTTGCCAACAAAGGTCCATCTAGTCAAGGCTATGGTTTTTCCAGTAGTCATGTATGGATGTGAGAGATGGACTGTGAGGAAAGCTGAGCGCTGAAGAATTGATGCTTTTGAACTGTGGTGTTGGAGAAGACTCTTGCGAGTCCCTTGGACTGCAAGGAGATCCAGTCAGTCCATTCTGAAGGAGATCAGCCCTGGGATTTCTTTGGAAGGAACGATGCTAAAGCTGAAACTCCAGTACTTTGGCCACCTTATGCGAAGAGTTGACTCATTGGAAAAGACTCTGATGCTGGGAGGGATTGGGGACAGGAGGAGAAGGGGACGACAGAGGATGAGATGGCTGAATGGTATCACCGACTCGATGGACGTGAGTTTGGGTGAACTCCGGGAGTTGGTGCTGGACAGGGAGGCCTGGCGTGCTGCGATTCATGGGGTCGCAAAGAGTCGGACACGACTGAGCGACTGAACTGAACTGAATTTTATCCTTAATTCAATATTGGGAGAATCAAATTCTTAAAAGTTGAGTTAATAAAAAAGTTTAGAGTTCTACTTTCCTTGATGCATATTTTTCATACTGGCTATCTTTTAAGCATTTATATGTTCTTCAGATAAACAAGCATGTACTCTTAATACTGAAATAATATTTATAGTTCACAAGGAGAGCCTGTAACCAAATAAGACAATGTTGTCATGACCTAGAGTCTACTAGATAAAGATGAATGTCTAAATATTCTGACAGCATGCCCTTTGAAAATATTCTAAACTTTATAGGATGTATCTATAAAATGTATTTTTGTTCTCTCACATCTTGGCACTTTAAGATCAAAGTAACTCTAAACAAAATGAGATAAAAGAGATCCAAAAATATTTGCATTTCTTTGCCAGAAAATTTCTTTAGAAAATATTCTAGTGTTCTTACTGATTTTTATGTATACCAAAATTATAATCATAATAATTTTTTTTTTAATGCTGAGTAGCATGGACTTAAGGGGAAAGTTAGAATCAGTCCAAGTGTCTAGATCTGTTGAAAAACAAATTTGTCAACTTCTCACAAATCAGTTTTTTTCTAGGATAAAGTCAGACCATTTTAATAACTTCTAAAACATACTCCTCATTCTCAGAAGTATGACAGGTATTAAACCTTTTTTATAATCCCTCAGTTTATAATTCCCCAAGGCTCTGTGGACTATTTTTTTCAGTTAGTTTTCTTTCTGTTGTTCAGACTGGATAATTTCTTTTCCTCTATCTACCAGTTTACTGATTCTTGTCTCTGTCTGCTCTATTCTGTTGAGTTTACTCACTATTACTGTATCAGTTATTGTTTTTCAGTTCTAAAGTTGCTATTTGGTGGTTCTTTATATCTTTTATTTCTTTATTGCGGTTTTCTCTTTTTCATGTTTCATGTATCAGTTGCTTTCCTTGAAGCGACAGGCTCACTGTTCAACACACTGATGCTTAAAAGTCCACTTAAACCAAATTCCTTAAGCTATGTAGATTTTTATATGTACCTATAAAACTCTTCCTTCAATAAAGTTAGGATAATGTTAAACCTGGCAAGGGATATAAAAACATAGTAATTGTTGTCTTCATGGATTTTAAATCTGAAAGTGAAGTGAAAGTGAAAGTTGCTCAGTCATTTCTGACTCTTTGTGACCCCGTGGACTGCAGCATGCTGGGCTTCCCTGTTCTTCACCAACTCCTGGAGCTTGCTCAAACTCATGTCCATTGACTTGGTGATGCCATCCAACCATCTTGTCCTCTGTTGCCCCTTTCTCCTTTTGCCGTCAATCTTTCCCAGCATCAGGGTTTTTTCCAGAGTCAGTTCTTCGCATCAGGTGGCCAAAGTATTGGAGTTTCAGCTTTAGCATCAGTCCTTCCAATGAATATTCAGGACTGATTTCCTTGAGAATTGACTGGTTTGATCTTTTGGCAGTCCATGGGACTCTCAAGAGTCTTCTCCAGCACCACAGTTCAAATATTGTTAAGGAGTTTTGTATCCATGGACATGAAATACTGGAGAATAGTTTTTTTTTTTTTGTAATGTAGTTGTATGCTTTTCCTATCAAGGCAGTGCTGGCCCCATAAAATGAGTTAGGAACTATTTCTTCTGCTTTCTAAATGAATTTGTATGTTTTTGGACTTTGAACGTATGATAGAATTGACCAGTGAAGGCATCAGGTCTTTAGTTTTTTTGTTAAAGGTATTTTTTTTCCCCTCAAATTCAATTTAATAGCAATAGATCTGTTCAACTTACCTCTTTTTTTCTCTTGAGTCAGTTTTGGTAGATTCAGTTTTTCAAGAAACTTGTCCATTTCAGCTGAGTTAAACATTTTATTTTCATACTTTTTTTTAATATACACTTATTTTTCTTTTAATGTCTATAGGATCTGTAGTGATTTGCTTGGGGTGTTATTTATTGACCTTTTCCAAAAAATAAAGTTTTGATTTTACTGATTTTTGTCTCTGTTTGTCTGCTTCCTAGTTCATTAATTTCTGTTTTTAGTTTTCTCTTTCTCCCCTTGCCTTGGGTTTAATTTATTCTTTTTCTGGCTTTTAAAGGTGGGAAGAAATTTTGCATTTTAGACTTCTCTTCTAGTAGTACTTTCCTCAAAAGATTACTTAACCTGTAGCCTTTAAATTCTGATCGGTTCAGCTTTCACTCTCTTCAAAATATTTTTATTTCTCTCATCATTTCTTCTGTGACTTTTGGGTTATTTAGAATTTTGTTGTTTATTTTCAGATATTTGAATGTTTCCAAATACCTTTGTTTAATTCCATTGTAACGAGAAAATATATTCTGTATGATTTCAGTCCTCTATTAAGACTTTTTTTTTTTTTTTTTTTGAGGCTCAGAATAATGTCTATGTTCATGTGCACTAGAATAGAGTATTTTGTTGTTTTAGGACATCTTGGTTGATACTGTGTTATGCTGATCTTCCATAATTGTGTTTACTTTATCCTTTGGTCTGCTTGTGTTCTGTCAGTTACAGTGAGAGAAATGTTAAAATCTGCAAATATGATTGTCTGTTTCCTTTCGGTTCTCTGTGTTTCACACATTTAATTTTGAAGCTGTTATTAAGCATACAGTTGGCTCTTAAACGTGTTTGAACTGTGTGAGTCTACTAATACAGGGATTTTTTTTTTCCCAACAAATATTGTAGTACTCCATGATCAAAGTGAATCCATGGATTAGGGTATCTATGCGGGTCCTGGAACCAATACCCTGTGATTACTGTGGGATAGGTATATAGGAAAGGGTTCTGGGACCCAGTTACAATGAGTTTTTCCCTACACAAGCACAAAATTCTTGGATACCAGGTGTCCTACAATTCAACTCAATTCATCTAGAGATAGCATGAGATTCCATAGGTTAAGGGCTCAGACCTACAAGATTGCCTCCACTCCTCCCCCACCCTCCCGTTAGATGGGAATTCCAAGTCCAGGTTGTTCCTTGAGGTTCTCACCAACCAGTTATAGATTGGAGGTTCCAACAACCCCTGCCTTGAGTTTGGTTAGTTTACTAGTGCATCTCAGAACTCAAACATTTTACTTACTAGACCACTGGCTAATTATAAAAGGGTGTAACTCAGGAACAGCCAGATGGAAGAGGTACATGGGAAGGCGTGTGGAGCTTCCATGCTGTTCCAGTTGCTTCCAAACCCAGAAGGGGTCTCCAGCCCCTATTTTTGTTATTTTTTTCTGGAAGCTTCATTATATAGAAGCCTTATATAGAAGCATTATTTGGCATGATTGTTAAACCACTCACCAGTGGTGGTTGAGTTCAGTCTCCAGCCCAGATTAAATCATCAGCCATTGGTGAGTGGGTTTTTTTTTTAGTCAGTAATTTTGGCTGTGCTGGGTCTTCACTGCTTTGTGCGAGTTTTCTCTAGTTAGGGCGAGCAGGGGCTACTCTTTGCTGTGGTGTGCCAGCTTCCCATCGGGGTGGTTTCTCTTATTTCAGAGCATGGGTTCTAGGATGTGCGGGCTTCAGTAGTTGTGGTACATGGGCTCAGTTGCCCTGCGGCATATGGAATCTTCCCAGACCAGGGATCGAACCCATGTCCCCTGCGTTGGCAGGCAGATTCTTACCCACTGCACCACCAGGGAAGTCCCTGGTGAGTGGTTTAAGCCCCAGCCCATTTCTATTCCCCAGAGGCTGGAGGGTGGGGCTGAAAGGTCCAGTCTCTAATCACATGATTGGTTCCCCTGGCCACCAGCCCCTATCCTTGGTCCTTTCCCATAGTCATGTCATTAATATAGCAAAAGAAATCTCGATAGCTCTCCTCACTTAAAACATTCTAAGGAGTTCTTAAGCTAGAAATGAATGAGGACCAAGGATATTTCTCATTACATATCACAGTATATTTAAGATTGTTACATCTTTCTAAATGAATTGACTTTTTTAAGGTTATGAAATAATTCTCTTTATCGCTGGTAATATTTCTTGTTCTGAACTCTACATTGTCCATTATTGCTAGCCACTGTATCTTTCTTTTGATTATTGCTTTTATGGTATATCTCTTTCTTTCAACCTATCTATAAAGTAGGCTTCTTGTAGATAGCATATAGTTGTATATTCTTTAAATTGGAGTTATTAGGCCATTTATATCAAACATAATATAATTCTCAGAATGCTTGGATTTAAATCTAAATTGCTAGTTACTGTTTTTTTCTCATTTGATTTTTGATCCTTGCTTCCTGTTTATCTACCTTTTTTTGGATTGTTTTTATGATCCCATTTTATTTTTTTTATTATAAAGTATTGCTCTAAGGTTTACAGTATGCATCTTCAGCATCATGCTCTACCTTCAAATAATGTAATGTTTCCCTTGTAGTATAAGATCTTGACAAATATATTAATTTTTTACATTTTTATTGGTTACACGTCTTATTTCTACACGTTATATACTCTATAGTACATTGTTATGTTTGTGTTAAATAGTGAAAGTTACATTTGAAAGACATTTAAAAATGAGGAAAATGTATATTTTTCTTAATTTTTGGGTATCTTGGAAAGACATTTTACCTTAATATTAAATATTTAGGGAGGGTGGGATGATTTGGGAGAATGGCATTGAAACATGTATAATATCATATATGAAATGAGTCGCCAGTCCAGGTTCGATGCACGATACTGGATGCTTGGGGCTGTTGCACTGGGATGACCTAGAGGGATGGTATGGGGAGGGAGGAGGGTTCAGGATGGGGAACACATGTATACCTGTGGTGGATTCATTTTGATATATGGCAAAACCAATACAATATTGTAAAGTTAAAAAATAAAATAAAAAAAAATCTTAAAAAAATATTTGGAAGATACCTTTCTGGGTATAAAATTAGACAGGTTAAGGTTGAAATAAGTTTAGGAGAGAGGTGAAGCATTCATTGTTGATGGAAAAGCCCTGAGTAACCCAGCCAGATTGATCCTTGGGTCTTGTGATTTCTTAGAAGGAAGTGATACAGGCAGAGAGGATGGATGGTACCATTTATAAAGAAGTGATAACACTGTGAAGGTCAGTGGGCTGGAGAAACAAGGACCTGGTTTCTAAGTCCTCCCTGAGACTACTATATAACCCTTTTGCCTTCACTTATGAAACAATTACATTTTAACATTTAAACAACATTTTAAAAAGTTACATCATTTTAAAAACACCTCACAATGGCAGTGTAAGGATCACTATACTTTTTTGGCACCCCACTCCAGTACTCTTGCCTGGAAAATCCCATGGAAGGAGGAGCCTCGTAGGCTGCAGTCCATGGGGTCGCTAAGAGTCAGACACGACTGAGCGACTTCACTTTCACTTTTCACTTTCATGCATTGGAGAAGGAAATGGCAACCCACTCCAGTGTTCTTGCCTGGAGAATCCCAGGGACGGTGGAGCCTCGTGGGTTGCTGTCTATGGGGTCGCACAGAGTCAGACATGACTGAAGCGACTTAGCAGCAGCAGCATACTTTTTTGAGAGCCTCATAAGAAACATACTTAATTGTAAGGTAGAGTGGAATTTTTAAATATGTGAGACAGTAAGAGATAAGAATCATGGTAAGAATCTTAAGGTTAATTGAATAAGATGCAAAATAAATAGAACTCTTATCTCTGCTCATTAATAATGTCATTTTTTTAATCAATGTTTGCTACTTCTGTCTCTGTTTTAATATATATTTGATGTTTAAATTGACCTAAAATTAGACTAACCAGTTAAATTAGCTGCTGTAATTTTCAAGGAAAAGATTGTTGGCAAGATAAGAATTACAGATGCTAATTTACTGATAAACTTTGCTTAGATCTTATGTTTACTCAGAATACTTTCAGACCTTACGTTTACTCAGAATACTTTTAAGAGTTTAAAAGCTAGTTTGCAAGATTAAAATGATATTTCTCATTTCAGACTGTATTCAGTAACTTCTTGGAATACTTTGGTATATTCAAATATTTAAGTGTTAATCCTGTTGTACACTGCCTGCTAGACAGGGTCACAATTAGATAGCTGGGATATAGGATGCAAGGTGTACTCAGTTTTATTGCTGAACTTTAAAAATTCAATTTGTATTACTTTTAAGTTCTATTGACTTTTTCAATCATTTTTACTTCACGTGAGCCTGTCACACTTGGAATTTTTACCGTTTTAGATTCAGAGCTATTCCAGGTGGCGCTAGTGATAAAGAACCTGCCTGCCAGTGCAGGGGGCATAAGAGATACAGGTTCGATACCTGGGTCAGGAAGATCCCCTGGAGTAGCAAATGGCAACCCACTCCAGTGCTCTTGCCTGGGGAATCCCATGGACAAGAGGACCCAGGAGGGCTACAGTCCACAGGGTCACAAAGAGTTGGACACGACTGAAGCAACTTAGCACTCGTGCACACACATACCTGGTTCTATTGTTAATCAAATGGCCTGATTTTCACCAACTTACTTGACCTCCGTGTACCAAGTCATCAAGAATTGTTAAATGTAGGCCTTGGATCAGGTCTGTAGTTTTTCTTCAGCACTTTTTTCCTTAAATAAAATTTTAAGTTAGGAATCCAGGTAAATTGTATTAACTTAGAGTTTATCCATGAGATAAGACTTCTCCTGAAAAAAAAACTGGAGCTCAAGTGGCTGGCTGTCTTACACTGGACCTACCTTCCTATTATTTTTCTTGTTTTAGTTGCATAGCATATAGAAAATTCAGTTTCAATGCAGGTATAAAAGGTAACAGATTTTTCTTAGCAACTTTGAAGTCTCAGTAAACTCTTCAATTAAAGAGAGATGGCAGAAGAAGCTTTATTCTGAACTCTACCCAAAAATGAGTTCATCCAGCAAGACAAGTTAGAGCATTGACAGTCTGTAAAAATTTGATATACAGTATGTTTAGGGTGTTAAAAATATGTAAAATAAATTTTAACCAAATGTTTTTATGTCTTAAGTGACAGAGTTACAGCTCAGGCCTGTTTGATGCAAGAGCTCTTTCATCATATTGTATAATTTTTTAAAATAAAAAAAATATTTATAGTCTAGCCACATTTGTTTATGGCTATTGCTCAATGTTTCATGACTCAAAATACTCAAGTTCAATCTTCTAAAGACATTTGTGCCAATTTTGTGACTAACTATTATTATTTCTTTTCTCCAGGGAAATGAGGCAAGTTATCCTTTGGAAATGTGCTCACACTGTAAGTGAAATATTCTTATCAAGAATTTCTTTTATTTTCACATCTTTGTATATGTACGTATATAAATTGTAAACCTCTGTGTCTTTGTATGGCAAAGTTAGTTCTTAGCCATTTTAAATGGTTAATGAATTTGACTTAGTCTTTCTGAGTTACCAGAATAGTGAAAGATATTTTCTTTATAGATCTCTTTACTATTAGTGTCTGCACTGTTGTAGTTACAAATTGACCCTCAAATTTCAGTGGCTTAACCCAATGGAAGTTTTCAGATTAACAAAGCTTCAAGTAAACAATTTATTTAGCCTGTGGCTATGTAAAATCAATGCTTATTGGAGGCACAACTCTGGTAGACTAAGCAGCTATTGCATAAGACCTTTCTGGGGAGAATGAGGAGTATAAGAAGTGTGAGTGGGCTGGTTATTTCTGACTATACTGGAGAATATAAAGAACATGGTGGTCTTACAAATTCTTGATTCAAGGATCAGAGGACCAGGGAGCTTAAATAAAAATCACAAGGTCTCTTGCGTGGAAGTACTATGGTTAGGGAAGAAGGGAGATCATGGGAATTGGAATGGGGACCCTTGGTAAATTTAGAAACAATCCTGAGGTTCCAGAATTCCCAAACTCTTCTGAACCTTCCTTGCCTTTTCTGCCATCCCTGTGTGATGAAGTTGGTCATGCCTTGTTTGGAGACAACTTACTTTGCAGTGAGGTTTGTCTTATTAAAACTATTTTTCCATTGTTCATCATTTCTTCAGTCTCCTTTCTTTTCTCAGAACAGTTGTCAGTCCATGGGGTTGCAAAGACTTGGACACGACTGAGCGACTGACACTTCTTTTCACTTTTCCTTATCATCAGCACCTTTGCTTTCTTTTGCTTTCTGGTTAAATGCTCTTACATCAGCTCTTTTCTTGACTGACTTCATTGTCTTTCAGATCTCAGCATAAATGTCCCCTCTTTGGAGATGTTTTCTCTTTCTCTCCTCTCTTCAGTCTCTCTAACAAGGATAGTACCCTGTTTATTTTCTTTATAGCAGTTACCATAAGCTTAAATTACTTGTTTATTAATACATTGTACTCCATTTTATTTTCTATTTTGTAACTTCTACAATTAAAAAAAAAATTTTGTGGTGACCCTCTGACCTTACCCATAATTTGGCCATCTCTACTGCTGTTTACATTTTATTTCACTGTTTGCTCCCCAGCTTTCCCTTATCAAGTTCTTACATAACTTTGATCATACATAGCTGTATATTTCTCTTTTAAACATGAAGGTAAAATGTTGTATCCAGTGTATTGTTAGAATAGACCAAAACCACAACTAATCATGACTGTCTAGACCAGAGGTTGGTAAACTACTACTTACCAACAGTTCTGTTGATAAAGTTTTGTTGGAACACTGCCATGCCTATTCGTTCACATATTGTCTATGGCTATTTTTGTCTGACCTGTGAAATGTGGTCAAGGTAGAGTAAGTTAACAGACTAGTGCTCCAGGTGTTACCTCGATCTATAATTCTTGTCCATGCCATAGTTAATATGTCAGTTATATAGTTTCTTTAGAAATCTGCTCAAAATTGTACCTTGCCACTTCCTGTTCAGCTTGAGCCTGTGGTATAGTCATTCCTCCTGTTGCTAGTGGGCTAAGAATGGGTTACAGAAGCCTGTAATTAACTAGGATTCAGGCTGCAAATAGAGTTGGGGGTGGCTGTGGGGAGTACGACTCTGAAAGGTATGAGGGAGGTTAGTTTTTGTTTCTTGATCAGGGAGCAGAGGTTGTCCTAAGGGGACAGGACATCCCAGGTTCTAACCTTCTGCTCTCCCTGTAAATCTGGGACTGAGGGTCATTTACCTGATTGCGGAGAAAAACATACCAGGGCGAAACGCAAGATGGTGTTCCCTTCAGTGTATCCAAGATGTTGAAAGCCAAGTTTTTTTTAAAATAGTAAGTATTTGAAATAGATTTCATACACTGTTAAAGTTGTTTCTTTCAGTTTTGTCCTCCGAACTAAGTCTTCTTTCTTCTGACTCCATCTGTGTTTTGAGGAGGCTGGAACCTTGTCACTGAAGATCTGTACTTGTCACTGATTGTTCAGCTAGATGAGTCTGTCTGGATTCTTCTGTCATCCAGTAAAAATGTAGTCTTCCTCGAACTTCCTAGTTGGTTCACTAGAATATAATATATTTTATACATGATTTGGATGAATTTGAATTTATCCACATTAAAACCACAACTTTTCCCCCACCCACACATTGTAGTAAGTCTTTTTTTGCTCATCTTCAAAACTTTATTAATGAGAGAGCTTAGTGTTATTTGTAAACAGCTCTTTACCATGTATAGTGTTAACACCAATCCTTGAGACACTTGACTTTACACTCTTCCCTGTTCAGCTTATGCCTTTTTTTCCCTTTTAAGACCTAGCTCAGGTCTGTGTTCTCTGGGAGACCTTCCGTAGTCCTCTCACGTCATCAGTAGTTACTGTCTCTTTTGCTCTTTTAGTATTTAAATTGTACTGCAAAAGGTAGTAAGATTCTAAATTACATACTGTAAAGTACTGTTTATAATCTTGTGTGTGACACAAGATAAGTACCCACAGAGTGCTTACAGTCTAGCTACTAGGAGAAAGAGAAATGCATTTTTTTCCCCAGTGGAAATAAACCATTATGAGCAATAAAAGCAAAGGCTCCAAGAGGGGAAATTACCATTGATTAAGAAAACTAAGAAAAGCTTCATGGAAAGGGTAATGTTTGAAATTGTTTTTTGAAATATGCATAAGATTTGAATGCTGATTAATTCTTATATCTGTCTGGTCATTTGCCTCTTTCAGTCTGTAAATTCCATCCAGATCTTTGACATTTTATCTAACCCCATGCATTATTCTTTCTAGCACCCTACTTTTAATCCGTGACTTAATGCTAATGCGTTAAGAAATGCTTAAGAAAACTTGAGGCCATTTCAAAGTGTTAACCTCATTACCTCCTCACTCCATCACCCCACTGCCTGCCACACACAGAAACTTTCCCATTCTCTTAGTCAGACTTAATAGCTCTTTGCTTTCAGTGTCAAAGTTTGGGTTATCTCCCTTATTCAAGATCAGCCTCTGCACTTGTGCTTTTGGTCTCATTCCCCTCACCTCTCGGACCTTATTTTTTTAGTTTTCTTTCCATTTTTACCTATGTCTGCAGCTTCTTCATTTTTCATCAGTTTACATAGTCAGCTCCCCTTTGATCCTGTTCCTGCATGTATCTCCCAGTTTTTCTCCCTTCTCTGTCATATTTGAGCTTTGCAAGAGTATATATAGTGATATCCATTTCCTTATTTCTGTTAATTCCTTTGCCTGCTCAAATCTGGCTTTCATCTCCTACTTTTATTGAAACTGTTACTATTAAGGTCACCTTCATTTTATTGACACAGTGCCCAATTGCTAAATCCGATGGAGTAAAAAAACCTGTAAAATCATTTGTGGTATTTGGGGAAATTTGAACACTGATTATTTACTATCAAGGAATTAATTTGTAATAATTACTGTTTTAGTTAGAAGAATATTTTAGAGATAGATGGTAAATACTGAACAGACATGGACATGGTACTACTATGTCTGGGATTTGCTCTAAAATACTTGAAGTGGATTATAAATAAGATTTTTAATGTGTTAATGATTGAAACTGGGTGATGGGTATGTGGGATTGATTATGAGTCTCTCAATCTTTATATTTGTCTAAAGTTTCCTTTTATATGTATTTTTTTAATAAGTGAAAAAAAGTGGAAAATAACTGAGTAATATCAAGGAGAAATTATTATTTAAGTATAGATAAGTATGGCCTGCAACACAACTAGCTTTAATAATAATAAGAGGTGGTTAAGCTCATTTTCACCACTGAAAGAACTGAGGTGTTAACAATAGAAGTGGAAGTGTGATGCCTGGCAAAGAGCAGATGCTGAATAAGTATCTGTTGACTGAATAAGCTAGTACGAGCTCAGTGCTGGATTATATAGACAGCTAGTTGGATAATTTTAAAGGCTGTATCTTTAGAAAAACCCAGTAGTTACCAGTCACTCCATTTGTTTTCATAAATAATGACAAATACTTATATGGCATTTAACACATACCGGGCACTGATCTAAGCACATCACATAGATTTACTTTGTAACCTTCACAATAGTCTCATGAAAGAAGTGTTGTTACTTTTCTCATTGTATAGATGAAAAAACAGAGACATCGGTAATTGACCTAAGATCACGCAGCAGCAGGTAAAGTAACAAAGCTGTGATTTATATCAAGCAGTCATGTTCCAGAGTTGTATCTTTAATCAATACTGTACAGCCTCTCTTATAGTAACTCTTATCAGATTAATGTTGTTTGTCTACATGAATGATCTTATGGAAAAATCGGATTTGTCTAAGATATATTTAGGTATTCTGATTTTGTGTGTCTCTTAATGTCTCTTAATTCAGTATTTGGTTTTTGTTGAATTAAATTATTCTTGGCCATTGTGACTTTGTTCTTTCTGTTGGCTAACCTGTCTGGAGAAGGAAATGTATACTCTGGTGGGGGTGATTTGGTCGAAGACTGTGGTTGTAACTTGGCATGATAACTTGGAAAAATGGCTGAGTACAAGATACTAGATTAGATAGTTTAGCAGAGGGCTAGATTGGAGCACAGGTAGAAGTGAGTGGAAAGTCAGATTCAACTAATTTTTTTTACTGTTGATAAAACCAGTATAACTCTGAATAATTTTAATAAAATTGGTAAATGTAAGGCCTGTTTTGTAGATTGAATGCAGTTGAAAGACTAGAAAAGTCTTTTATCTGAAGAGATTTCTCAGTTTTCTTTTGTTAGAAGGTGACCCAAGAGGAGCTTGGCAGGCTCTGAAGGAACATTTCCCTTTGCATAATGAACTATCTGTAGAAACCTTGAAGACACCTTTAGCCACTAGGACACTGCTCTCATTTTAAGTCAACAGTCTCATATTTAAGTGGTTTTGTTTCTGGTTTGAATATTTCTGCTAACAGTCAGATTGTCTCAGGGAGGTTTACATGTTCATATTCTTTACTTAGACTCGGATGTTTCTTTGTTTTGAAAACAAAACTTTTTCACAGAAAAAGTTAATCTAAAGTTAATTTGATTTCCTCTTTCACTTCTGCATTCCTTTATGTTTCCTTTCTTATATGGACTAGTCTAACTCACTATAATTTTTCAGTGTTGTGTATTCTATATCTTTTTTTTTTGTATTTTTTTTCTTTTTATTGTTTTTTTCTCTTTTTTTTAATTTTTTTGTTTTTTTTTCTTATTTTATTTAGTGTTGTGTATTCTAAAGAGTAATATCTGGTTTACTCCCAAATCATTCATCAAGACTCCATCAGCCATGATTATCAGTTGCTTAGCGATCCTGAACTCTACTATATTTCACTTAGTCCACTGAGAATTGCTTACATTCTCTTTCAGTAAAGTTTTATTGCTGAGTAATAAAGTATAGTGCACGAACTTGAACACCTAGGCTTGAATTTGCTACCTTGTTTTGTAGTTACAGTACCTTAAAAAGAAGATCCCTGGATGATCTGCTATATTCTAAATATTTCGGATTTTTATGTGAATAGTCTTAAGAAGAATGAAGTGCTACCTCTGTCTTCTTTATCTGTACTGTCAGATTTTGGCATCGTGGTAGCACTTGCACATTTTTAGTTTTTGCAGGGAAAGTCCATGGCATGTAGTAATTTGAGAGTCTACCACAAATTTGAATCGTTTTGTAGCTGGTATGTAGAAGACAGTTGCATCAGCTGGTGAGAAAACCTATCTAGGCATTTAGCAAAACTGTAAATTCTTGGATCTTTCTCAGAATATTAGAGCAAAAGATATGGAAAAATATGCAAGGAACTTGGGGAACAATACAGAATGTAATAGCATCTGCCTAAAAGACATCTCGAAAGATGTAGTAGATAAAACAGAAGCAAAAATAACCAGTGCATTAGTAGGAGAAATTTTTCTTCATCTGGAAAATCATATCTTCTGATTGGAAAAGCATTCTGATAGTTGGGAAGTTTAGATTAAAAGAGGTCTATATTTAGTGTTAACCTCTTTTGTAATTTTAGAAGTCCAAAAGCAAAAAAGAAAACCCTAGAAGCTGCTTGACAGGGAAAAGTTTGGCCTTAAAAAAATGAGAGTCTGCTGGCATTGGAATTCTTAGCAGCAGCAATAGGTATTAGAAAACAATAGGGCAGTTAATTCAAAGTTCTGAGTTCCTGAATCCAGAATTTGATATCAATCAAATGATTACTCAGGTGAGAGATCAAATTAAAGACATTTCCAGAAATTTAAGGACTTGGCAAAATTTACCTTTCATGAGTTCTTATATATGCACCCAGAAAAGTGAAATAGAAGTTAGAGAAAAAAGGAAGAAACAAGATCCAAGAAACTAAATCTCTAAGACACCAGTGAAAATCCCCGGATAACAGCTCTGCCAGGGGGCCTGGAAAGCAGGTGGTTCAAATTAGAGCAAGAAGCCAGAACTGTCTGTGGAAGACATCATCAAGAAAAAAGTAGAAGCCATTACATAAATTGTATGCTGGAATTTCTTAGTGTTAAGATAAAAAGCAAGTCAATAAGAAAAAAAAAAGCAGAGACTGGGGTTGCAGTATGCAGTATTACATTTTTGGTGATAAACCAGATTGAGCTCTGGAGCAGCCACAAATAAGTCTTTTGACTGGTCCTGAAAGTAAAAGAAGACTCTTGAATATGCTTGATTTTGTGAAAATACTGTATTTTGGGGGGAGTTGGTGGTGGGGAGTGATACAGTGCTAAAGAAAAGGACAACTAGCATATTCAAGCACAACATATCATAGAAATAGATAAAAGGAAAGCTTGGAGAATGTGGTGTAATGAATTAGGGTTGGATTTGATTTACAAAACAGTGGAAATCATTGAGAGCCACATCTTTTGAATAAGGTATGTTACACAGTATACTTAGGTTAAAAGAAAAAAAGAATATGACTTAAAAAATTAATCATTTTTAATTGGAGGATAATTACCTTATAGTGTTGTGTTGGTTTCTGCCATACATCAACATGAAACAGACATAGGTATATGTATGTCTTCTTCCCTCTTGAACCTCCCTCCTAAGAGTATGACTTATAAGCCAAGTTATTGATAACTTAGAAAACTTGAAGATGTGTTATCTGACCTTATAAATATATGCTTTTTCATTAACTTATTGCATATTTTTATTTGAACCACAGTGTAAATAAACAAAAGGAGGAAAAACAATAGCAATACAAACACCTTCAGCAGGAAAACCAGTTGGAGAACATCTTAGAAATATGTTTTTTGGTTTTTATCTACCTGCAGTGTGGAAATACTGTCATTATTCCCTTTTCTCCACCCTTGGCCCAAGAGTACAGGTTGAGTTGAGGAACAGCAATATTTAGTATCTCTTAGCCCAGTATTCTGTGTTAACTCTTCTGGTGGAACTAACAAGGAAAAGAAATTATAAAGTATTTCAAGAAATCCCTTTATCCAGCTTTTACCATCAAGCTTTTCAGATTAAGCAGTTTTACTTAACTCTCTGGGTCTTTTTTTCTCATTTGGAGTTTTTCATTTCCAAGGTTTCTTTCAGCTTTTTGCATTACATGGCTTTTCTATGACAGATTTTCTTCTGAAACTCAGTAAGCTCTGAAATTTCTAAGAATGTTTTTTTGGATTAAGTGTGTAGCTTCTTTTGTGACATCTTTGGATAGTATTCATTTGCCTTGTGAATTTTGATGTGGTGGATCATTTTTGACTGTGTGGCTTATGTAAAGTAGAAGTTAAGTGTTACATAGTGTTCACATTTTGAAGGAGTGTTCTAGAAGAAAGAAAGGAAACAGTTTCCAGTATTAGTAATGAAAAGGCTGAAGTCACTTACAGTCCCTATACATGTTAAAAGAATAACAAGACAACTTTATGAACAGTCTTATTCCGGTAAGTTCTACACCTTGGATAAAACAGACAAATTCCTTGAAAAACAAATACAGGCAGACCTCTTTTTATTGTATTTCACTTTACCATGCTTGCAATATTGCATACGTTTTCATTATTATTGTTATATTTATTATGGGGATTGTGATCAGTGATCTTTGATGTTTCTGTTATGACCTGCCAAAGGCTCAGATAATAACACTTTTTAGCAATAAACTATTTGTAGGTTTTTTTTTTACATAATGCTATTGCATACTTAATAGAATACTTAATTCTATATAGAATAGAATACTTAATAGAATACTTAATTCTTAATAATAAAGAATAGAGTAAACATATTGATAACTTTTATATATGCATTGCAAAACCAAAAAATCATGTGACTTGCTCTTTTTGCAATAGTCTAGAACCAAATCTGTGATATCTTCAAGGTATACCTGTTCCTAAAACTGACCCAAAAGGGAATAGAAAATCTTAATAGCATTATATCTATTAATGAAATTGAATTTTTTCTCACAAGGAAATCTCCAGGGCCAAGATGGGTTTACTGGTAAATTCTAGCAAACATTTAATGGGCGGCGGTGGGGGGGCGAAAGTCATAATCTAGAATCCTTCAGAAAATAGAAGCTAGCATTACACCAATAGCAATACCAAAGATGAAGCACAAGCTGGAATCAAGATTGCCAGGAGAAATACCAATAACCTCAGATATGCAGATGACACCACCCTTATGGCAGCAAGTGAAGAACTAAAGAGCCTCTTGATGAAAGTGAAAGTGGAGAGTGAAAAAGTTGGCTTAAAGTTCAACATTCAGAAAACTAAGATCATGGCATCCAGTCCCATCACTTCATGACAGATAGATGGGAAAACAGTGGAAACAGTGACTGACTTTATTTTTGGGGGCTCCAGAATCACTTCAGATGGTGATTGTAGCCATGAAATTAAAAGATGCTTTACTCCTTGGAAGGAAAGTTATGACCAACCTAGATAGCATATTCAAAAGCAGAGACATTACTTTGCCAACAAAGGTCTGTCTATTCAAGGATATGGTTTTTCCATTGATCATGTATGGATGTGAGAGTTGGACTATAAAGAAAGCTGAGCGCCAAAGAATTGATGGCTTTGAACTGTGGTGTTGGAGAAGACTCTTGAGAGTCCCTTGGACTGCAAGGAGATCCAACCAGTCCATCCTAAAGGAGATCAGTCCTGGGTGTTCATTGGAAGGACTGATGCTAAAGCTGAAACTCCAGTACTTTGGCCACCTGATGTGAACAGCTGCCTCATTTGAAAAAAGACCCTGATGTTGGGAAAGATTGAAGGCAGTAGAAGAAGAGGATGACAGAAGTTGAGATGCTTAGATGACATCACCAACTCAATAGACATGAGTTTGGGTAATCTCCGGGAGTTGGTGATACACAAGGAGGCCTGGCGTGCTGCGGTTCAAGGGGTCACAAAGAGTCGGACACCACTGAGCAGCTGAAATGAATACCAAAGATGCTATAGAAAACTATAGACCTGTATTCACCATGAACATAGATGCAAAAATCCTTAAACATTTTTAAGGCACATAAATGTGTTAAAAGGACAGTAAAGCATGATCAAGTGGAGTTTATACCAGGAGTATGATTTTAACTTAAAAAAAGAAAATCAATATGATTCACTATATTGACATAATAAAAGAGGAAAAAAATCTCAGTAGGTGTAGCCGAGTATTTGTTTGAAGAGTTCAGTACCCATTAATGATAAATACTTTTGGTAAATTAAGAACAGAAAGGAATTTTCTCCACCTGATAAAGGGCACCTACAAAAAAAAACCCTACAGCTAACGTCATACTTATTTAATGATAAAAGATTGAATGCTTTCCATGTAAGACTGGGGGGGGGGGAAGCAGTTTTTCACTCTTAATTGTAGACAAACTTGTACTAGAAGTTCTAGCCAGTACATTAAGTCCAGAAGAAGAAATAAAATATGAAAGTGAAAGTCGCTCAGTCATGTTGGACTCTTTATGACCCTATGGGCTATACAGTGCATAGAATTCTCCAGGCCAGAATGCTGTAGTGGCTAGCCTTTCCTTTCTCCAGGGGATCTTCCCAACCCAAGGATCAAGCCTCGGTCTTATGCATTGCAGGCAGATTCTTTACCAGCAGAGCCACAAGGGAAACCCGAAATAAAATGTATTCAGATTGAAAAGGCAGGAATAAAATTGTCTTTATTCTTAGATGACATGGTTGTGTTTGTAGTAAATCCTGTTACCAGAAATAAGAAGTGAGTTTAGCAAGATTGTAGGCTACAAGGACAGTATACAAAAACCAGTGGAATTTCTATATAATAGCAGTGAGCAATTGAAAAAAATGAAATTAATAAGAATACTATTTATAGTAGAATAAAAACATTGGGATATTCAAGTGTAAATTTAATCAACTAGATGTTAAGATCTGTACATTGAACTATGAAACATCACTGAGAGGAAGCTTATAAAGACCTAAATAAATGGAAGGAGGTACCATATTCCTAGATTGGAAGACTTTGATACTCTCAAGGTATTGGTTTGACTTTGATTGATCTATAGAGTTAAGACAATCTCAATCAAATTTTCAGCAGGGTTTTAATAAAAACTACCATATAATTATTAATTCTATATAGAAAAATCACAGGTCTTAGAAGAGCCAGCACAGTTTTGGAAAGGGACAAGAAAATGTGAGGACAGTGTCCCCTGATTTAGAGGCTTACTATGAAACATAAAACTATGGTGTTGACATAAGATAGATAAGCAAATCTAGAGGGTATAAACCCCTGTATGTTTTTATTCACTTGATTTTTTAAAACATTTTTTAATTGGATATTTTACATGTAACATTTTGTGAATTTAAGGTACAATTTGTTGATTTGTATAGTTAATTGGTTTTTGACAAAAACATTGAAGATACCATTGTAAGGGGAGCCTTTTAAACAAATAGCTGGAATGAAAGTTTACCCTTAACTTATACACAGAAAACATTTGGTCATAAATTTAAACCATAAAAGCTACAACTATGGAACTTCCAGAAGAAAACATCAGCCAAAATCTTATTATAGGCAGAGATTTTTAGTTGATCTGTGAAATGTGAATCATTAAAGAACAAAATGGGTCTCATCAAAATTGAAAGTTTTTGCTCTTTAAAGGCAGTTTATAAGCGGGATATAAAGCTGCCTTTTTAAAAAGTAAAAGAAGATACTTGAAATACCTCTACCTGACAAAGGACTTGCACCATCAGTCTAAAAAGAGAATCACACAACTTTTAAAAGACAACCAGACAGTGAAGAATCCTCCTGCAATGCAGGAAACCCAGGTTCAGTCCCTGGGTTGGGAAGATCCCCTGGAAAAGGGAATGGCTACCCACTCCAGTATTCTTGCCTGGAGAATTCCATGGGTGGAGGCCTGGGAGGCTCATGGGGTTGCAGAGTCAGACATGACTGAGCAACTAACATTTTCCCTTTCACATTTAAAGAGATAAAGGATTTGAAGTCACGAAACAAATGAAGATATATGAGTTGTCAATAATCACATGAAAAAAGATCCTCAAGATGATTAATCCTCAGAGAAATGCAGGTTAAAACTATAATCACATACTGCTGCCATCCACCAGAATGGCTCAACTTAAAAAGACTCAAAATACTATGATCTGGCAAGGAGGTAGAGAGAGCCCTTGGAATTCTCAGGTAGTGCTGATGGGAGTGTCAAATGGCACACCCACTTTGGAAAACTTCTTAACAGTTTCTAAAAGTCAGACATGTGCTTACCCTATGATCCAGCAATTCCAGGAAAACATTTGTTTACACAAAGATTAAGTATATTCTTAGAAGCTTTATTCCTAATAGTTTCAGATAGGAAATAATAGGAATGTCTATTAAAGATGAACACTTAAACTGATTGGGAAGTATTCATACAATGGAATATATATACTACTCTGTTGTAAAAAAGAAGAAGCTACTGACATATGAACCAACCTGATTAATGTCAGAAACTTGATGAGAAAAAGAAGACGTCAAAAACTTAATGAGAAAAAGAAGAGTACATACTTCTGATTCCATTTACATGAAATTCTAGACAGAATTTACTTACAGAAAGTAAATCAGTGGTTGCCTGGAGTTGTGGTGGGGAGCTATGTGGGGTGTGTTTGTGATTGAAAGGGACCCAAGGAAACATTTGGAATGATAGACATGTGCTTTTTGTCTCGATTGCAGCGCTACTTCCATTAGGTGTATCAGTTCAGTTCAGTTCAGTCGCTCATTCGTGTCCTAATCTTTGCGACCCCATGAATTGCACCACGCCAGGCCTCCCTATCCATCACCAACTCCCGGAGTTCACCCAAACTCACGTCCATCGAGTCGGTGATGCCATCCAGCCATCTCATCCTCTGTCGTCCCCTTCTCCTCCTGCCCCCAATCCCTCCCAGCATCAGGGTCTTTTCCAATGAGTCAACTCTTCACATGAGGTGGCCAGAGTATTGGAGTTTCAGCCTCAGCATCATTCCTTCCAGTGAGCACCCAGGACTGATCTCCTTTAGGATGGACTGGTTGGATCTCCTTGCAGTCCAAGGGACTCTCAAGAGTCTTCTCCAACACCACAGTTCAAAAGCATCAATTCTTCAATGCTCAGCGTTCTTCACAGTCCAACTCTCACAATCCATACATGACCACTGGAAAAACCATAGCCTTGAGTAGACGGACCTTTGTTGGCAAAGTAATGTCACTGCTTTTGAATATGCTATCTAGGTTGGTCATAACTTTCCTTCCAAGGAGTAAGTGTCTTAATTTCATGGTTGCAATCACCATCTGCAGTGATTCCCAGAGTTGGTTTAAAATTTCTTTTCAGCATTTTATTTACAACTTGATAATCCTTTTGTTGGTGCTGATGTCTTGTTTTTGTATATTTGATAATTAATATTTTAAAGTTGGCTTTCCCTCATAGCTCAGTCGGTAAAGAATCTGCCTGCAATGCAGGAAACCCAGGTTTGAAAGTATGTAATAATTTAATCTAGAAACATCAAAAGCATATATTTCATGTTGCTTTAGAAAATTGTGATATACCCCCCTAAAATCTAAATATTTTAAAAGTGGTTGAAAATTTTTCACTTGTAAGAAAAAGACACAGTACAAATGTCCATATTTCATAATATACCTTTTTGATTCTCTTTGAGTATTAATAGGGAGTTTTCTTTGTTTTGTTTCATTGTCAAACTGTTCTGTGCAGAACATAAATATTAGACTGTTAGTCTATAGAGAAGGTCATTATAAAATTAGGTGTGTATTTTGAAGCTGCTTCAGTTCAGTTCATTACAGTTGTTCAGTTGTATCCGACTCTTTGTGACCCGGTGGACTGCAGCACACCAGGCTTCCCTGTCCATCACCAACTCCCAGAGCTTACTCAAACTCATGTCCATTGAGTCAGTGATGCCATCTAACTATCTCATCCTCTGTTGTCCCCTTCTCTTCCCGCCTTCAATCTTTCTCAGCATCAGGGTCTTTTCAAATGAGTCAGTACCTCGCATCAGGTAGCCAAAATATCGGAGTTGCAGCTTCATCATCAGTCCTTCCAATGAATTTTCAGGACTGATTTCCTTTAGGATGGACTGGTTGGATCTCCTTGCAGTCCAAGGGACTCTTCAAGAGTCTTTTCCAACACAACAGTTCGAAACATCAATTCTTCGGCGCTCAGCTTTCTTTATAGTCCATGGAGCTGCTTATGAAGGTTTTTATCTGTAATGTTCTCTTCTGCGCCCCCTGGTGGTTTTGATTTCTTATTTGGGATAACATTGGAAATACAGTTATTACTCTTGTAGACTGAATTTTACAGAAGACATTAAAACTTTTAAACTAGTCTTTATGTTGAAAACCTATCCAATAGCTTCTATTGACAATACTGAAAGGCTTTAATCATATGGTAGTCTTCACAATAATTACTTAAAAAAAAAAAGTTTTTTTTTTTTTGACAGTTAGCAACCTAGTTAATAACGAGGAACAAATTATTAAGCAATACCACAGAAATAAAATTTTACAAACAAGACCTACCTAAGATGGTGCTAAATTTAGATCAGAGTTTGAGGAGAAAATAGGATATTTGAATAGTCTCAGAGTACTCCTCCCACTATTTTTCGATGCAAAGGGAAAAATAGTAGATTTATAGTGGAGAAATCTGACAGAAACCCCTCTGGCCACCCTTGACAATGATGAAGTCAGAAGGGCACATTATTTCTACTGTATTCTTGCCCCAAATGCATTCTAATCATGAAAAAAAACCCAGCAATTCATGCTGGAGGACATTTTACAAAATACTGGATCAAAAGTTTTCAAAGTTATGAAAGACAAGATAAAAATTGAGTTGTCATAAATTGGAGGAGACTTAAGGAAAAATTACCAAGAAGTTGCAAAAATAATAGAAGTCTCAGTTATCACACACCCAGCTGCTTCTGATGTTAACATTTCACAGACTTGAAATGCAATTATTGTTATCAAAATCGAGAAATTAATCATTGTTACAACATTGTAAGCTCTATATTTTAGTGGGGAAAAAAAGGGGACTTTGAAAAATTTTTTCTTTTCCAGGATTCTGTTCAGGATACCACATCACATTTGGTTGTTTCTTTGAAAATAACTATTATTGCTCGAAGGATTTGATAGACTTGCTTTGTTTTTAAGTCATTAACAAACCAATAGGTAATAAATTATTTATAAAGTGGCTCTTACAATTTTTTGAAGGATTAGTTTTTTGTTCTTTATTACTATTAAACAAATTTTGAGAATTGGCTAAAATTTGAGGAAAGTGTGTTTTTCTACCATTCTGCTTATTTCTTTTCCTTTGCATTCTGAGAAACCTCAAAACCACCTAACAGTGAAATAGCAGCTTAGTGTGTGTGTGTGTGTGTGTGTGTGTGTGTGTTTAGTAATAACAGTGCTTGAAGGCCTACATCTCTTTGCTACTGTTGGGAATCTCTTATATTCTTCTTTCTAAATGAGAAAAAATATATATATATATAATAAATTGTTGGTATTTATCTGAGACGATGATGAATAGATAAGCAACCTTCTATGTATTAATATTATATATTCTTTAGTGTTATTATGTCCAATTAGAAATACTTAAACTTAGAGTAGCATCATGAGATCTCTTAAAGCAACTTCTTAATTATTTTATGTGTTAATACTAATAAGATTCTTGAAATAACTTCTTTAAATAAGTAACCATCTAGTTTTCACATTTATTCCTGAGTATATTCAAGGGTGCATTGATCTGGGTAAGGTCTCAATAATTTAATTTGGTTGTTTTCTGTGTTAACATTCCATAGTAGTAGCTGTATTTTAGAAACTCAAAGATCTTTTTTTAATATCTTAATTTTTAGAGGCATACATACATGTATGATTATAAGATTATCTGTTATAATACTTTGTATAGTATAGTTTAAATTGAATATGTAGGAACTTTGAACTACTAGAAAAGATAGTTCCTCCCAGAGGTATCCTTACAAAAAGTGGAAAAATAGCATGAGTCTCAACTTGGCAAAACATGAAAAACAGTATCTCTGAGTCACAAGATGAGTCAAAAGGGTGAGGTTTGTTTGTTTTTCCTTGTTCATCTGTTTTAAAGGGAGTGTGATTCCAAGTAGCTGAAAAAAATCTTCGATGAAAGATGGTGCCAAAAGTTGGAATTCTTTATATTTAGAAGTACATATCTGAAACATTCAGTGGTGTTGCCAGGATGGATTTGATCTGTGCCTAACTGTTAGGAGATTGGGAATAACTGTAAATGAAAACCTTTAAAAATATTTAACTTTTATTAAATTTTTTCTTAAAATCTAATTAAAAATTTAAAAGTGCTGGGTTTTATTTGTTCGTATTTGCAAAGAATGATCTTTAGACAAATATTCAAGAAGCTGGCAGCATTGGAGGGAGACTTTGAATATTGAACTGTATTCAAACCTTGTTCAGATTTTGAACCATGAACTGTTAGAAATAAACTAAATTAAAATTTTAAAAGAGAAATGAAAATCAGAGTGCCTGATGTACATAGCAGAGATTGATTTAGTCCGCCTGATATGAACCACCTGACTTTCATGATCAGCTTAGCATTGTCAATCCTGTAATATCTTGGTACTCAGCATACAGTTGGTTGTATGTTATGGCGGGTGCAGACAAGCAAAGAGGTAACGAAAAAAATTTCATGATATATTTTCTTTGTTATAAGAAGTCCATAGTGTGTTCAACTCTAAATTAAATTGAAAAACTATTGGATAACTGCTGAATTTTTTCTTGTAGTTATCATACAATCATTTGGTAAATCGTGCTGCTTCTCTTTGTTTGCTTTTAGTTGATGCTGATGAAATTAAAAGGCTAGGGAAGAGATTTAAGAAGCTCGATTTGGACAATTCTGGTTCTTTGAGTGTGGAAGAGTTCATGTCTCTACCTGAGTTACAACAGAATCCCTTAGTACAGCGAGTAATAGATATATTCGACACAGATGGGAATGGAGAAGTAGACTTTAAAGGTAAGAAAGTACTTTTAGTTAAACTGCAAGTTAGATAATCTATGAATAGTCTTACATTTCTATGTACAAAAATGTCTGAAAAGTTGATTTTTTCTTGAATGTCCTTGAGTACTGGTTTTCTTATAATAATAGATTGTTAAAACTTAAAAGTCTGTGATATATGAACTTTAATAAACTAATAAGACCTTGTACTTTTTGGGACATAAATGATCGAAGTGTCCTTTTAGGTAATCTAAAAAATGGGATTTAGTATTTCTTTTGTTGTTAGAAAATTTTAGAGAAACTTAAAATATTAGAAGCCCCATTTTTTAAAAACTGTTTTTTAAAAGAATGAGACTTTAACAATAAGTCAGCAATAAAAAAAAAAGCTGAAGTCAGAAGGATAGGAGTATTATCATAGAAGGGATTAATTTAGTTAATCTAGATTTTACAAAGACAGTAGTGCTTTTGCTAATGTCAGCCATTTGATTCTGCACTTTAAATAAACCTTTCATTTCATCAGGAAGTCAACAGTTTTTGTTATTTTCATTTGAAGAATTGAATTGTCCAAGTGAAGGGCTCTTAACTGGTTGTGATTTAGTGTTCAGTAGCAGTGAAGAAAAATGACCATTTGTTATGAAACTTCAAACAGTTTATGTAAATGATTATGAATTTTGGAATGAGAAACCTCCCAATTTTTTCTGCCAAACGATTTAAATATTTTTTAAGCCCTCTTGTATAGTCATATTCTAAGAATATAGAGTTAAATAGCTTAAAGAAATATGTTTTTTGAGTGTTACGCTGTGTAGCAACTAATTAATAATAATAATAAATAAATCAACTTGTTGAAGTTGATTTGATTTTAGAGAGTTCCAGGTTCAAATTATATGTAGAAACTTGTTTGTTGAAGTTTCAAATTTGTCTCTTTCAGTTGTAAATGCCACTAGTAATATTTTCTTTTGGAACAGGAAAATATTCTATTATGAGCATGTAGGGTTTGTGTCCATGAGCGTGTGTATATTGTTCTTCTTTGTAAAAAATGGAAACTTCTGATTTGTAAATGTTTTTTATTCTTATTCAGAGTTCATTGAGGGAGTCTCTCAGTTCAGTGTCAAAGGAGATAAGGAACAGAAGTTGAGGTGTAAGTATTTTTCTTCACTGAGTTCATTCTTCCTCTTAGACCATTACCCCATACTACATTATAACCTCCTTTTAAAATATTCTAAAAAGGTATCTTTTATTCTAGATCCTTAGTAGACATAACAGAAATTTTACATTCTGGAGAAAATCCTTTTTGGACATTTGCAATTTGTATTTTTTAATGATGTGTCATTGTTGCTTATAAGTTAGGTGTACAATACACAAAATTGATTCACAGTTTTTAAGGATTATATTCCATTTGTGGTTAAGTAATAGACAATATTGGCATGAAAGTGGGAAGAAATGCTTTAATATGATTAGCCTAACTTTGTTTACACTTGTATTCAGAATTATTTAGCCAGAAGTTTACTATTTTGGTTTATGTAGGCTTGCCTCTCTTTCAGGGAAAATCTGCTATCTTTTTAAAATATTCGGCTCTTAACTGGAGAGACATTATGTTCAATAACAGTTCTCTGAGGCACAGGCTATATGCTAACTTCCTTTGCAAATGAATTCTTGATATAAATGAGAATAGTATTAATAGTAGTAACAGTTGCTGTCTTTGACTGTGTATTATCTCACTCAGTACTGTAAAGCAGCAGTCCCCAACCTTTTCAGCACCGGGAACCGGTTTTGTCCAAGACAGTTCTTCCATGGACTGGGGGTAGGGAGTGGTTCTGGGATGATTCAGTTGCATTACATTTATTGGGCACTTTATTATTATTACATCAGCTCTACCTCAGATCATCAGGCATTAGATCCTGGAGGTTGGGGACCCCTGCTGTAAAGAACCTGGGAGGTTAGAACTGTTATTAGCCCCAGTTTTATATGTGCAGAAACTGAAGCTTAGGAAAGAGTAAATGACTTAAAGTCTAGGCTATATTAATTGTCCCAGGCAGTCTTAACTCCATAGCCCATATACTTGTAACCACCTGCTGCTGCTGCTTAGTCACTTCAGTTGTGTCCGACTCTGTGTGACCCCATAGACGGCAGCCCACCAGGCTCCCCTGTCCCTGGGATTCTCCAGGCAAGAACACTGGAGTGGGTTGCCATTTCCTTGTCCAATGCATGAAAGTGAAAGTGAAGTCGCTCAGTCGTGTCTGACTCTTAGTGACCCCATGGAGTGCAGCCTACCAGGCTCCTCTGTCCATGGGATTTTCCAGGCAAGAGTACTGGAGTGGGGTGCCATTGCCTTCTCCCAGTTTCACCTAAAAACAACATCTCTATGTAGGAAGGAGCTGTCCTCATAGTAGAATTCTAAATGCTGGGCAACTTACTATCTTCTCTTTCTTTGACAATGTTCGTGATTACCATGCAATTGCCATTGATTTTTCCTTACTCTTTTTTAGTTGCTTTCCGTATCTATGACATGGATAAAGACGGCTATATTTCCAATGGGGAACTCTTCCAGGTGCTAAAGATGATGGTGGGGAACAATCTGAAAGATACACAGTTACAGCAAATTGTAGACAAAACCATAATAAATGCAGATAAGGATGGGGATGGAAGAATATCCTTTGAAGAATTCTGTGCTGTAAGTACAAAAAAGCTAGTTCTTCATTAGTTACGTTTCATAAAAACATTTTTAATATCACTTAGTAGAGAATTCCTTATAGTTATATTTTGCCCTAGAAATTTGTTTGATTTTGCCCAATAGCCCCAGGTTCAAAGTTTTGAAGTGTTCTTTGTTGTAACTGTTACTAATTACTAATTATTCTCAAGAACTAATACTCTCAGTGATTGTCTGATAAAATGCCACAACAATGGTATTAGTCACTTTTACTTACTATTGGTAGCCTCCCAAGTGAACAGCTAGGTTATTTGAAAATACTTCTGTAGGAAATAAGAGTTCATGAATTTCAGCTAGGAATTCAGAGGCTTGGTCACAAGTATGATAGAAATGGAGTCCCCATCTGTCAAACTCAACAGCGAGGCAGTGTAAAGAGGGGATTTGTTTTCCCCTCTCCTGTTTTTCTAAGCTACTATGGGTAGCTTTTGTGATCTGGGGCAAGGGCTCCACAGAGGCATAGCCTGCAGTTGTGAGAAGTCCTGGAGGACTTGCTCTTGGTGGGAACTGGGGCACTGGCTCAGCTTCCTGTTTATTGCTTCTCTGCTGTGGCTGCTGCCCCTAAAACAGAGATAGTAACTTTCTGATGTGTCATAAGCAGTTTTAATGGTAAATTGAAGATGCTGGACAATCCAAACGAAATGCAAAGAAAATAAAACGTTGTGAAAATTTTCAGTCATCACTGGATGCTTCTATAGAAGGTTTTCTTCCTCTTCATTTTTTACTTAGAGGACACCAGCGAAAACAGATTAGCTTGTCATGTGTTACATAAGGACTTAAGTAGCTACTTGGGCTTTTAAGTAGAAGTTCACATTATATTTCAAGGATCTTTTTTCATCTCAAGGGAATGAGATCTTTGCATTTTGTTTCAAAAAAGTAGGGTGGTGCTCTAGTTAAAGAACAGGCTAGTTCTCCTTGGAAGAGAGTTAGAGAGGCTGAACTCCTGGGAAGGGAACCAGTGCCGGGGGTGCTGCTGCAGGTGCGTCCTCTCCCTCCGCCACGCCTCCTCCACTGTTGCCAGACGACTCCCGTGGGCAGGCATCGGCGTGTGCGTGACATGAGACTAGCCTGGTAATGGCATCATAGATAGCAGCCAGTTTTCAAAAGTAGGAAAAAAAGAAAAAAATTCCAAGACTTGAGGGAACAAAACAAAAACGAGGAACTTGGCTGGAGTGACATGAAGGGATGTGTATGAGTGAAGACTGTTTGCATTTAGTAAATATAAACTGTAACTTAAAATTACATGTAAATCACTTCACTAGTGGAAGGAAATACATCCCCTAGGTATAGAAATTATGCTCTGTATGCTGAAGGTGTAAGCTAAGCTTTGAGTTTATTTTTCAGCCTTTGTGATAAATTGCCCTTACTTGTATTTTTGGAGGGCATAGTTCAAGAATGAATGAAAATGTTTGTATATTAAGCCAAGTTTTGGGAACATTTATCAGGCTCATATCTTGGGCTTTATTGAGTTCTCTTTATTCTATTTTTTTAAGCTGTAGCAGAGAGAAGAGAGAGTTATGTCAAAAGATCACACACTACGTATCTGTTTTAACATTTTTAGAACACTTAACTGTACACAAATCTTATAAATGATCAGTGACAGGATTAACGTTGATGGATTGAACGCATGTATTTACTTTTGTTTCCTTTGAAAATTTCACTGAAATTAAATGGGTTAAAAAGAAAAGGTTATAAACCCACAAGGACCAGTGAATAGCAGAGAGGATGGTAACTCAGTTTGGTAATTTATAAAGTTGAGTGGCTAGCAGTCAGGAGTGAAAATTCTAAGCTGTCAACTAGGAAAGCGGAGAAGCAGCTTGGTTTATAATGTGGAACCCCTGAAAAGCTCACAGAGTAGAGACATGACTGAAAGTGGGTGTGGAGGTGGGGCTAACAGGAGAGTGGCTTAAGTCTGTTTAAGAAGCACGTGGAACACATCATGTCCTTCCTGACTCTGTTCAGTCTCTCCTGCATTGTAGTGGGAGATTGGCAAGAGTGAAATAGGGCTCGGTGTGTGTGTGTGTGTGTGTGTGTGCGCGCGCGCGTGTGTGTGCATGTGCGTGTGTGCGTGCAGGGGGCAGGGGGCGGAATTAAGTGAAGAACAGCATATTTGCATTTTGACACCTCCAGCCGCCTTTCTCTTACTGGATTCCCTGGCAGCTGCACTTGTACCCTCTAGGCAAGAGGTGGGAAAAGCCCTGTTTGGGAAAGCTGACCTCTAGAAATGGTGTTTACCCAGTTGTTCAAAGCGCAGCGCGCAGTCAACAGCCCTGCCCTGTGCACGGAGGCTCTGGGGCAGCACTTTCCACATGAGGAGAGAGCCTAGGATCACCAGATATTCAAGGAAAACCTCTGATACGGATTACAGAGATGAAATCAAACCTGAAAAAGAAGCATGCTGAAGCAGGCTATGCAAGGGCAATAAACACTTTAAAAGTAGAACAGAAATCTGTCATTATTACCCTCAGGGATATAATGTATTAGATCTTTGAAACAAAAATTAGACAATGTATAAAAGAACTCTAGGAAATTTAAATGTTGGGATTCATCCTAAGAGGTCTAACATCCAAATGTTAGATCCCAGAAAGAAATTGGAGGGAAGGAAATCATCAAAAATGAATCAGAAAATTATCTCAGAATCAAAAGTAATGAGTTTCCTTGACTGATAGGACTTACCAAGTACCCAGCATAGTATATAAAAATAATCTGGGCCTTGGTACATTGTCATGAAATTTTAAAACAAAGAGATGGTTTACAGGCTTCCAAAGAGCTCAGGTAGAGGTACAGGGGAAGGGCTTCATACAGAGTCCGGAACCGTGATGGTGATGCATTTCTCACCTAGCAACCTGGAAAACAGAAGACAAGACAAGGTTCTCAGTGAACGCAAACTGGATGACAGAATCAGACATGTTCAGCTTTGCAAGTCCGCCTCCCTTTTTCGTAAAGTACTAGAAAATGTGCTCCCACTATGAAAAGGTTATAAATCAAAAAAAGAAGTCAGTGTGAGATACAGGAAGCTCAGAGGGTCAGGCGGGAGAGAAAGCCATCTCTAGGAGGATCCATGGATGCCAAACCTGGATGGGAGTAAGTCCAAAAACTCTGGGAGTGATGTGAAAATAATAAAATTGATAGCTTGATACAATACATCTGAGTGCCTTTAGAGCAAAGTTTAGTGTTGAATTAATGATAAATGTATAGAACACCCAGTGAAGAAAAAGATCAGTTATTAACTGTAGCAGAGCAAATATGCAGGGAAGCAAAAGTAATCATAGTACACAGTTCTCTTCTGCTGTAAGTATTTTATGTAGTCATAAATAAAATGCTGAATTTCTGTCTAATAAAAAAAAATGCAGCTCTTTGAAGCATGGGAGAGGTGGGAAGTGTGTGGGGTAGGAGATGATGTAGGATAGGAGATGAAGGGAAGAGGTGTGTGTGTGGAAGTGAAAGCTGCATCTCCTATGATGGGAAGTTGATGGATAATGTCTAAAACTTTAAATCCAAGAAGAAGCAATGTGGGAATGTTATTTGGAGTCTTCTAGGCAAATACTGAACATCAGCTGAAAATTCTAAATGATTGCTGCTAAGTAAAAATGAAATTTGAGGACAGGATAGCAAATGGCTGTTTTCATTGACAGGAGTTGTAGAACTAGCTGGCTGTTTAAGCTTTATTTTTCAAATAAAAATTAAAAAGTTCAAAAATAGTAGCAGATGCAACTATGTACAACGTGGATGAATCTCACAAACATAATGTTGAGTGAAACAAGACAGACATGAAAGATTTCATTTGTAAAGTGTGTAAAAACAGATCAAACTAATCCATGGTATTAAGTCGTAGTGACTAGTTCTGTGTAGGTGGTGGCTTGGGAGGAGGGGAGGTAGTGGTGGGAGGGGGGTCGCAGAAGAGCCGTGGTGATGCCCTGGGTGCTGGTTACTTGGGTCATCACTCTGAAAATTCACCAAGCTGTTAACCTTTATGGTTTGCTTATTTTATGTAGGTTTTGCTTAATAAAAGTTATCCCCAAATAATGCTACAAGTAATCTCACTTCGACATTGCCATGTCACTATTCACAGAGGTGTCTGTAACAACTCTACATGTGTTTGACCCCATGGAAGAGCAGTGTGCAGAAAATTTTATTCATTACTTTTTGATACATTCTAGAATAGAGTGACAGTGAAGCCCGTATTTGATTTTCGATAGTTTTTATGGTAACACCTAGTTAACATTTGATACTAAATTACTGAAGTCTATGTCGAAATGCAAAGGAAAGAGTCCTACCGGTAGCCTATTTTTTATATTTTTGAGCTAAAAAAGTTTTTTTACACTTGAAAGTGTTGTTTTTAAAAAAAAAAAAAATGGAAGAAGGAAATTTAATAGAAACTATACATGGCCTACAAAGCTTAAAATACTTCCTGCCTAGTCCTTTACGGAGAAATTTGCCATCTCTTGTGTTAGAGCGCAAGAAAATGCTTGTTATCCTGGGAGCAAGAAGCCCTGAAAATTCTAACAAAAGGCAGTACAAGTTTTAAAAAAAGAAGAGCAGCTTCTGGAAATGGCTAAAGTAGTGTGCTTTTTTAAACTGCGGTTTTGGTAGGGTGGTTAGACTGGTGCAACGGAGTCCCTCAAACCTGGTCAAGTGTGGTCTGTTCTGTCTGTTTCAGGTTGTAGGCGGCCTAGATATCCACAAAAAGATGGTGGTAGACGTGTGACTCTTGTGTAAAGAGTACCACCCAACACTTTTGCTTTCTTCTCCATCTCTGAAGATCTGCTCAAGACGTCCAGCAATGCTCTCTGTGTATTTAAATGGAAGTATTTTTCTCTGTGAAGCCACATTTTCCAACATGAGCCTCATGAAGCCCAACTAAGTGTTATTGAACTCTTATTCTCTCAATAACTCAGTGTAGCACTTTAAAGCTGAAGGACAGCAGCATGAAAAGAGCATATCAATGTGGCGAAGAAAGGGAAGGGGTTGGCTTTTTAATTTATTTTTCTTCATCTTTTATAACAAGAAAGTATCTATATATACATATGTAAATATTTATATATAGATATATGTAGCTTTCTATATGTGTAGTAGGTTGGCTTTAATTTAATATACTTGATTCAGAAACAAAAATGATAAAGAGTACAAAAGTGCCAAGCAGAACATTCAACATCCTTACTTTTATTTCACACAGTTTTATATATAGATCGAAGATTGTACAGTTTGAGCCGGGTGTTAGGCCAGCTGTTTTCCTTTGCCTGCTCTTTCTCCTTTGAGAGATTGACAAAGCATTTGTTAACATCTTATTATTTACCTTGATTACATTTTTGTAACAAAGGAGTTTGTAACTTAATTTATACCTATGATATATTTCCAGGGACTGTGTCTCATTGCTGAGCAGCTTTGATGACGCCTCTGCTTGAGGAGAAAGTAGAGTCGAGTGCTGCTGCCGTGAGCTCGTTCTTGTGTTCATGCAGTCCCTGCACAGAGCTTGCGCCTCCTGCTGTTACTCCATCACTAGGAGCCATTGCGTCCACTAGGTGTCCCTGAGTCAGCGTCAGTCGTCGTGATTTTTATTCGTAAAGGACAGAAGCTGTGTGAGGCAGTCCTGATGTGATCTCAGACATGACTTAATGAAGAGTTCCGGAAATAATCATGTGATAGCTCAGGATATCCGTTTATGTTTCATTACATGGGTGGTAAATTGTCATTAAACTTACCTTTGAACCATAAATTTTCCCTTCTCTGTCTCAGAAGACTTGCAGCTAATCTAAAAACCGGTGATGGGTAATGCGCACGTGTGTATCTGTGCACCCACATATACTTACATATGGCTTACCCGGGAGAAACCTTACTAAACTGTTTGCCACAGAAGAGCAAAATTAATCCAAATTTATACCTCTTAAATTTCTTTACCACAAGGCATAGAGAGTGCATGATGGTGTTCTTCCTTTGCCCGAAGATGTCTCGGGTAACTTAATACTTTGTGTGATTTAAAAGTAGTGTACCACGCTCCGCCAATTGATGTTATTATCCCTTCCCTTTTCTGCAAAGGTACTATTGGCTGGAAGAAAACATTCTGGTTAGCTTTGTAGGACTGTAGTCTTTCCCTATAATAGATTTTTGTAGAAAATTGGTTTTATACTCTGAGTGGGGAAGGGCAGGTCGAATCAAGGTTGAAAGCATCTTAATTTTGGGCACGCCCGCCTGCCACCGCTGTTCCTTCAACTGAGTGCTGCACGCCATGGGCTCTGTCTGTGAGAGAAATCCCGGTGCTTGGTGTCCTTGCATGACATGGAGTTTTGCATGTAGATCAATTTAAAATGTACCTCTTGTTTACATAATTTGCATAATTTTAAAACATAATGTTGCCAAACTTTGGAAATGTTAACGTTCAAACTGAAAATCTCCACCTGTAACTTTCTCCCTCTGGATGAGTGCGTGGCTCACAACCCCAGCCAGTGGCTTGATCTGTTCCAGTGTCAACCGCCATGTGCTCTGCTTCAAGAGGGGAGCTCGTCTTTTGTGAATTTTTTGTACATAAGTATTTGTTACAGATATTTTAGCAAATGCTTTCTATTTCTCTTGCTTGTGCATATCTTGGCTGGCGTTACAGAAAAAATAGTGCAAACATTATTTCCTTACTGGGGAATGAGGGTTTTTTCTTTTTTTTTTTTTTTTTTTTTAGTGTGTGTGGGTGGGTGGGGTGGGGGGATGGTTTATGTTGAATGTTTAGTTTTTCTTCTGCATGAAACATCATGTTGTGGGATCTTTAGGAAACTTCATACTGTATGAATAAGGAAATAAAATATTTGAAACTTGATTGAGTGTATCTGCAGTGGTCTTTAGGCTTCCCCAGCCATTGTGTGTGTGCGCGTGTGCTGTTACATCTGACTTTTGCTACCCCGTGGACTGTTTGCCCACCCGGCTCCTCTGTCCATGGAATTTTCCAGGCAGGAATACTGGAGTGGGTTGCCATTTCATCCTCCAGGGGGATCTTCCTGACCCAGGGATCAAACCTGCATCTCTTGCATCTCCCGCATTGGCAGGTGGATTCTTCACCGCTAGCACCGCTGGATAGTCTTTCTTCATTCTTTTAGATTGTTTAAAAACTTTGGTAGGTTGATGTTTGATCTTTTGACTATAAACCATAAGTAAGTCTGCCATGTCACTGGGTGAAAACACAGGTCAGTATGACCTGGAGAACCCAGTCTGTCACCCTTCCTCTCCTTCCAGCCTCCCTGCTTCCTCTGTAGGCCTTTACACCCTCTTTCCTGACAAGGAATGCTTCTGAGGGGTTCGGCCATGTCGTGGTTCAACAGGAACTCTCCTGGCCACCATTTAAACACACTAATAGCATCGGATTCTCCTTTTACCCCAGTCTTCTTCCATAACATTTAATCTCCTCTTATCTAATTCATTTTGTATTTATCTTCCCTGGTTATTCAAATAACATGAATGAAAGCTCCCTAAGGGCAGGCGTTTCTGTCCCTTGTTCACTGATAGGCCTGGTTGTCTAGATTCTGCCTAGCTCTTAGTGTTTACTCAATAAATACTTGATGAAGTAGGAAACACCTTGTTTCTACAGGTTGTGATATTAAGTTTCTATTCAGTACTTTTGTTACTCTTCATAAGCATTAGTATTGGGACTTTTATTCATTCAACAATTTTGTAGGGTTCCCACGCCATGCCTGCACTATAATGAGGACTTGAGAGTCTTGCGACAGGTAAATGATGTACCTGGCCCAGATGACATACAGGCTCTTGGTGTTTTATACCCAGAACACCTATATTGTCAGGCATGCACTAGTTATGAGATACTAAACACTGGGTTCTCTGACTCTTCATGGGTTAGTTAAGCTTAAATCAATAGGTAACATTTCAGCTCTAGGTCTCCCTTTCTTTCCTTAGTTCTGATGGTGTTAAGAGTAGAAAAGATGACTTAAAGTCAAACAGCAGTCCACAGAATGGGAGAAAATACTTGTAAATCACATATCAGCTAAGAGATTGTTAGCTGGACTGTGCAAAGAGCTGCACTCAGAAACAAAGAACCTGATGAGAAGATGGGCAAATTACTTGGATACTTCTCCAGAGGAGGTAACATAAGTAGCCAGTGCCAGAAGAAAAGATGTTTAGTATCACTAGTCATTATGAAAATGCAAGTAAAACAAGATGCTACTTCATTAGAATTGCCATTAGCAAAATAAAGGTAAGGATATGGAGTAGCTGGAATGCTTGTGCATTGCTGGTGTGGATATCAAATGGTGAAGTCACTGAGGAAAATGGTATAATGGTTCAAAAAAATCAATTAACCGTGTGTGTTTAGTCACTCAGTCATGCCTGACCTTGCGACCCCATGGACTGTAGCTTGCCAGGTTCCTCGGTCCAGGCAAGAATACTGGAGTGGTTTGCCATTCCCTTCTCCAGGGGATTGTCTCAACCCAGGGATTGAACCTGGTATGACCCAGCAATACCACTTCTAGATACTTACCCAAGAAGTTCTAGGGACCTGCAGAGGTATTTGTGCACCCACATTCATAGCAGCATTAGTCACAATAGCCAAAACTTGAAAGCAACCAAAACATCAGTGACGGATTGATAAGAAAAATGTGGGATATTATTCACTTATAAAGGGAAGGAAATTTTGACACATGCTGTGTAACATGGATGAACTTTGAAGACATGCTAAGATAAAAGAGCCAGTTCCCAAAGAAAAAATACTATATTCAATTTATGCAAGTAACTGGAGTCATCAAATTCATGAAGACAGAAGGTACAAGGGTGGTTGCCAAGGGCTGGGAGGAGGTGAAAATTTTAGCGAGTTGAGTGTTGAATGGGTACAGTGTTAGATGGGGAAGATAAATGTTCTGGAAATGAAAGGTAGTTGATGGTTGGAGGAGAATGAACTTAAATGTCACTGAGCTGTACAAATGGTTAAATGGTGAATCATGTATAATTTGCCACGGTTTAAAATTGAGGGTAGACAAGATGGTAGAAAAAGAATCTCGGTTTTTCTGTCCAGGACTTAGAAAGAAATGGTGTTCAAGCTCATCATATATGTCTTGAAACAATTCTTAGTCTTCAGAGATTGCCATATGCCCAAAAATCTCTCATTACATTAGCTCACATTTTAAGCTAAGGTCCATTGCCACTTCAGCCTTTCACTAACCCTTTTGGTTTAGTCATTTAAGCTGTGTCCGAGTCTTGTGGCCCCATGAACTGTTTCCCTTTCCATGGGATTTCCCAGGCAGAATACTAGAGTGGTTGCTATTTCTTCTCCAGGGGATCTTCCTGACCCAGGGATCGAACCCACATCTGCATTGCAAGCAGATTATTTCCTCTTGAGCCACCAGGGAAGCCCTTGGGCATCATAAATCTGACAGCTAAGTGGATCAAAATAGTGAATCCTTGCTCTCCCAAACCTCAAGATTATTGGTGTCCCTGAATAATAATAGTTTCTTTCACCAAATTAAGTCACTGACATTTGTAGAATATAAGCATTTTACAAGTTATAGAATGGTTATGTTCATCATCACTGTATACTCAATATTATCTAACATTAAGCATGCTGTCCCATGGCTCTGGAATCAGGAAAGTTATGTCTCTTCCCCAGGGCTCAGTGAACATAGCTTTCTTGTGTAAATAGGATGAGAACTGGCGTCCAAATCTTCTGGGACAATAGGAGGAAACACCAAAGTCTCTTCCCTTATCAGCCACTAAGAAAATACTCCTAGCCAGTGCAGCAGTAAATATGTTAATAAACTGTTACATGATGTTATCAGAAGTTGTACTACATACTGAGAATTGAAAGATCAGAGGCTTTAGGGTGGGAGGCAGACACTAATAGCAGGATAGCATGATAGATGCCATAGAAATATGGATCAGCATGGCTAAGGTTTTCAGTATTAGTTTCCAGGCCTTAGAGAATTTAAAGAAATGAACTACCAGATCAACTGCCACTGTCGTGTAGTCAAATTGACTAAATTTCTTTACTGTTCCATTCTAAGAATGGGTAAGGTGGTGGTGGTGGTGCAGAGGTAAAAAATCCGCCTGCCAGTGCATGAGACGTGGATTGGGAAGAGGCCTTGGCAGAAAGTGAAGAACTAAAGAGCCTCTTGATGAAAGTGAAAGAGGAGAGTGAAAAAGTTGGCTTAAAGCTCAACATTCAGAAACTAAGATCATGGCATCCGGTCCTATCACTTGATGGCAAATAGATGAAGAAACAGTGTCAGACTTTATTTTTCTGGGCTCCAAAATCACTGCAGATGGTGACTGCAGCCATGAAATTAAGATGCTTACTCCCTGGAAGGAAAGTTATGACCAACCTAGACAGCATATTAAAAAGCAGAGACATTACTTTGCCAACAAAGGTCTGTCTAGTCAAGGCTATGGTTTGTCCATTGGTCATGTATGGATGTGAGAGTTGGACTATAAAGAAAGCTGAGCACCAAAGAATTGATGCTTTTGAACTGTGGTGTTGGAGAAGACTCTTGCGAGTCCCTTGGACTGCAAGGAGATCCAACCAGTCCATCCTAAAGGAGATCAGTCCTGGGTGTTTATTTCAAGGACTGATGTTGAAGCTGAAACTCCAGTACTTTGGCCACCTGATGCGAAGAGCTGACTCATTTGGGAAGACCCTGAGGCTGGAAAAGATTAAGGGCAGGAGGAGAAGGGGACAACAGAGGATGAGATGGTTGGATGGCATCACTGACTCAATGGACATGGGTTTGGGTGGGCTCTGGGAGTTGGTGATGGACAGGGAGGCCTGGCATGCCTGTGGTTCATGGGGTCGCCAAGAGTTGGACACGACTGAGCGACTGAACTTAACTGAATTTGGAGTAGAAAATAGCAACCTGCACCAGTATTCTTGCCTGGAAAATTCCATGGACAGAGGAATCTGGTGGGCTATAGTCCACAGGGTCACAGAGTCCAACACAACTTTGAGCACACACGCCTCTAACATTTTGTTTCTCTTTCAAGTCCCAAGCAGTACTAATTCCCTATTGGGCGGGGATGCTTGATCAGGGAGAGGCTCAACAGTATCCCAGATTTTAGCAATTGCCAGAGAAATACATTTGCTCTCTTACTGATAATTCTAACTATGTAAGAAACTTTCAAAAGGAAATGCAAATAATACCAAAAGATAACTTCAGTTTAGCATAGAGAACCTGTGTTTTCCCAATCAAAATTATGCTTTTTAAAAAAAATTCAACATAAAATGTTATAGTTACCAAGCAATAGTTCATTTCAGTCCAAGCACTCTGAAAACTGTGGACCCATACCTCAGAAAAGTACACCCTCAGTGGTCAGAGTTTTGTATCTGATTTCCTAGACAAGGCATGGGGAGTAGGCAAGTACCTGCTGAAGCCTGTGCAGACCAACAAAGTGCCAACAAATTCCAACTTTCCGAAGATAGGAGTAAAATGGGATCATACACATACTCTCTCCATGCTGCTGTGCTGCCAAAGGATAAAAAAAAATATTGCTGGGACATTTCCAGCCATTTCCCACTGGATTTCCACTGTAATACTAAGTATATCTAATACCAATGCAGTGTACAGGCTAGTTCGGGACAGTGGCATATGTAACACATAGAACTCTTAATACTTAATACTTGTTCTAGTTCTTACATGTACTTTCTAATTAAAGTTCAAAGTTTTGGTCAAGGGTTGTGGAGATAATATACAAGAGAATACTATCACACTCACAATTGAATGAAGTGAGTTCCTTTCATTAAAAAAATGCGTAATATGAATCAACATGTAGGCAGATGCTTCTTAAAACAATCTATTACATTTGCAGAATATAATAGTTTTCTTAGGGGTAAAAGTTCTTCTTTACATTTCACCTTACTACTTAGAAGAAATACACCCAATACTGGTAAGGTCTGACTGCTTTTATTGAACACTTATTTTTACAAACTGCAAAAACAGGTGCAAAGATTAGTCTTTCTTACTTCACAGAGTATATTCGAACTGCTGTTTATGACCTGGGTCTAAAATATTCACACACCACTCACTATTAAGGGTCATAATTCAGACAGATTTTCTGAGATAATTCTTTTAATTACAATTGACAGAGAAGAAATGTTTATAAATTTAGAAAACAAATTTATAAATAAAAAACTCAGAAAATAAAGAACTGTTGCTTAAAATAAGAGGTTCCCCCCCAAATAAGAGGATTTGAACTATGCAAACCCGCTACATGTGATTCAAAATGGAAACTGATAAATTATACTTAATGTGCTAGTAATAATAATGGTTCCCATGACTGACAAGTTCTTCACACAGTGTCGGGTGACCACGTGTAGAAGTCAAGTCTTTTTCTCTATAGAGGTCAAAGATTAAAAAGTCCTTGATGTGAAATCAGAATCGGTCTGCCGCTCTGCTAGCCACAGCTCGAATATTGCCATAAACCTTTGATGGAGGATTTCCTGCAGGAGAAAATAAAAACGCTTATCTTCACAAGTATATGTACAGATGCTACATGGACAATAGCCTGCAACGGTGCCTAGGACTTTTTCCCATTGGATCCTCCTTAAATCAACAAAACAGCCATAAAGAAAACCATATAAATACTCTCCCAAAACTTTTAAAATCCTAAGTGCCAAAGACACCAGGTTGTCAAAGTATTTCGAAAAGCAGCTGGTCCAGTCAGACCTGGGCATGTGTACTAAGTCACTTCAGTTGTGTCTGCCTCTGTGACTCCATGGACTGTAGCTCACCAGGCTCCTCTGTCCATGGGATTCTCCAGGCTAGAATATTGGAGTGGGCTACCATGCCATCCTCCAGGGGATCCCCCAGACCCAGGGACTGAACCTGCATCTCTTATATCTCTTGCACTGGAAGGCAGGTTCTTTACCACTAGCTCCACCTGGGAAGCCCCAGCCTTGGACACCACAGCGAATTCCGTGTTTTCCCAACAAGCGCTATAGCCTGCATCTCTGACCACAGGTGACAGTACTTTATGGTCCGAAGATGGGACCAAGTGGGTAATTAAAACGACTGATGCTAATCAGCAGCTCCCTTTTGGCTGAACCTAAAACACTGCCCCCTGCTACTCTGGAAGGAGTCCCAGTGCGTCTCCTCAGGGGGACACAGCCATGATGTAAGCAACGTGATCCAATAAGCCCTTTCTCTTGGGCTCACAAATGGAATCCAAGCAAAAATATTCCAGCTTCCTCTCTGGGCCAACACTTGCCAACCCCAAGAGTTTCTGCCTGCTACCTTTATCAACTGGGCCCTAAACTGAGATGCAGTGTGATCTGAGTTCCTAAATTCTCTATTCCTTTAGAGAAAAAGCAGAGGAAGAGACTGCGGTTACCCAGAATGAGGTTGCAAATGGCGGTTCTTGCCATCTTGATATTTTGAAAAGAACCAAGGATGTGAACTTTCCTGCAAGAGATAGAGTGAGACAAGTTAGCCACAAAAAGCATTTCCTTAACTAAGTCCCATGATCCAGAAATTCTGGAAAGATGACAGATGGATTCCTAAATAAAGGTGGCGGTAATGGCCCAACACTGTAAATATACTACCATCCACTCTGAAAGGAAGGATTTTATGGTAAGTGAATTAAAACCTAAGTTCTTCAAGATTCTTGGTGAATAATGGCTTCCCTCCATTCAGTACTCTGCATACGCTCGGGCTTTATATACATGTTCTCATCATTTAATCCTCACACAAGCTTTATTAGAAGTTATTCCCACATTACGGATGAGAAAGAAGTTGGGAGAAATCAAAACACCGGTCCAAGATGACACACTGGCAGAACTGAGATTAGATGCAAATTAGATGCACTAACTATACTTAGTTAAAATAATTTGGATTTCAAATGCAAATATTTCTAAAAATGATCTAAATTTCTTCATCACTGAGGATTATCCAGACCCTTTTTACCGTGCATTCCTTGCTGAATGGCTCCAATTAGACTGATATTATAGCATTTGACTTTTTTGAGCTCACCTTCCAAAATATCAGTAAACTTAGGAAACTGAAGCCAAAATCTACAGGGGAAGAACCCTTTCCCAAAGCAGAACCCTCTTCACACCACAGGCTCAGACATTTCTGAAACGAGTAAAACCTGAGGCTAAAAACAAGAGAACAAGTTAAAGTCAGTTCAAGATGATCCCTAGGTTTTCTTCCCCACTCTAGGCAACAGGCAACCATCCAACTACCCTGTCTTTTACTCCAGTAAAATTAAGGTGGTAAGCTGCTCACTGGAGAAGGTGAAAGACTTGGGGTCTCGACCAGGGGCACGAGGCACAGCAGAAGTAGGAAGACCATGACCAGAACGGAGGGGATGTCATGTGAACGTCCACACAGTGAAAGACAACTGGCTTCCAGACATGTGTCAGCAGAAGGACTGGAGGATACGTCTCAGGGGAAAGCGGCCTCAATGGGAAAGACTAAAGATACTGACATCAGGGCTTCCCAAAGGAACAGCCTGGCAATCACCCAAGTGAAGCCCAACAGTCCACCAGTCTCCCCCACCCCCACCCGCAAGCACCCCGAGCCCAGGGTTCCTAGTCTACTTTTTATGGTCCCACTTTTACACAGGACGCTCTCACTATAAGGAATCAGAACCTGAGGAAAGCATCTAATACAAAAGAGTAGGTGGCGTGACCAGCAGGCAAAGAAAGCGGTACAGAAACTTCTGCAGGGAGAAAAGCAGAACAAAACTAGTGAGATGAGAAAAGCAGTTTTCACTCACTCATGAATCAAAAACAGGATATTAAGAAAACTGAATCAAGATTAAGAAGTTACTAGAAGCAGCTCTGAATGAAAATCATTTCCAAGAGTGGAAGACATCTTCAAAACCGGGTTTCACCAATGTCCTTCCTATGCTAAGCCAGCTCCGGGACCATCTGTGCCACCAAAACAAAGCGGGACAAAGAATCCAAGAACCGAGGGGCTCAAACACCGAAGGCCACAAAGGGCAATGGTGAAAAGCCAGGATGGCAGCTGTGGGCCAGGAAGAAGGGAACAGTGCTTTGGCAACAGAAACCTCCAGCAGAGGCTTCTAAAATGTCTGATATGTCTGAGCCCACCAAGAGGAGATACAGGTATAGCTTTCTAGTCACTGCAACACTGAGGAAGCAGAGAGACACATTCAGAATTATTTCTTTATGTGACAACAAAGGTGCAAAGGACAGATAAACATAGGATACTATCTGGTTCAGCTGTTAATACTCCAGTACCAATTTCATACTCAGACCATACTGAGCGTGAACTGAACAAAGCCCACAGAGTACAGGGAAAGGCAAGCAAACTGGCCTGCTAAAAGGCTGACTGAGGGTGGAGATGGAGGTGGGGATGAAAAAGTACAAGTCTTCCTCTTTCACAGGAGAAAATCAACAGTGTATCTGAGGGAAAAAAAATGAAGCTGGTATGTAGAGATATTTGGAAATAGAGATAAATAATGTTTAAAGTTTAGCTAGAAAATCTCAGTTTGAAGACTTGAAATTTCCTCCCTCAGAGGAGGTGGAAATGGAAGTAGACAGTGGCAAGTTTAAGTATGTGTATATGTAACTTTGATAAAACTCTGTAAAAGTCAGGCACGAAAGATGAGGAAATAGAGAAGCAAAAACACATACAGGGTGAGTAGTTTAGCTACTAAAACAACCAAAGCTTCAGGGCAGTAGTTGGCATGGGATGTATGTAGGTCTTCAGACATAGGCAGCATTCTTTCCCATTCGATATACTGAATGTATCTGGAACAAATGGATGTTAGTTTTATATTGTGTTCACATTCTACTCTGCCAGGTTTTCAGCAACTCATCAAAAAGAACATTTACGGGTGCATAGCAGTCCATCTTATGGCTATGTCATAATTAACATGAGTTGCTGCACACATGGATTTCCAACTAGCCTACCTACAATAAAAACTGCAGGACGGTGTATCTCTTTGCTGGTACTTGGCACTGGAAAAAACCTACTGCTAACCACCAACAAACTGGAGAAACTTGAAACCACATGCTATCTAAAAGAAGTCATGCACTCAAGACTACATACTGTGTATTTTTACCTATATGAATTTCAAGAAAAGGCAAATCCCTAGTGACAGAAAGGAGATGAGTGACTGCCTGGGAATCGGGAGGGGCTGCAAAGATGCACAGGGAACTTTTGGGGTGACAGAGCTGAGTGTGGAGGGGTCACAGTAATATAGAGACTATATGCCAGAATCTCAGTGAGTTACATACCTAAAACAGGTGACTTTAACTGAATGAAAATCATACTGTAATACAGCTATTTAAAAAATTAATTTGACAAGGAAATTTTAACCCAAGCCTTAGAAGTAATACTTGGTGGTGGTTTAGTTTCTAAGTTGTGTCTGACTCTTGCGACCCCATGGACTAGCCTGCCAGGCTCCTGTCCATGGGATTCTCCGGGCAAGAATATTGGAGTGGGTTGCCATTTCCTTTTCCAGGGCATCTTCCCAGCCCAGGAAGCAAACCCAGATCTCCTGCCTTGCAGGCAAATTCTTTACCATCTAAGTTACGAGGGCAGCTTTTATAAATTATAAACTTAATATAATGTCCTAACAATAATTAGAATTACAGCAAATCAGTTACACTTTAAAACTTCTAAATTAAAAAACTATTAGGACTGTATATGATATTTCAAAGTATGGTACACATTTCAAAATTATTGAAATTTCTAGTTCAAGAGAGCTTTTCCCATGACTCTGGAGCCCCATCTCCAGGCTCAAGTCATGAAAGGTCAACGCTGTAACACACTTACCTTCAGGTAAACAGGGCCACCAATGCAGCGTTAACAGTTTTCCACTTAAGTATAAAAAACAGTCTAAAATTTAGATTTGAAAATAATAGTGAGCCCCTCAGCTCAGAGCAAAGATGAGATGACTTTAAATAAAATTATTTCTGGATTTAGTAGCAGGCAGATCCCTCCTCCTCACAGTCAACTGCTTCGTTTTCCCAACTTCTCGGCACTGTATAATCTCTGCGCCATCTGCCAGTAACCCCAAGCTGGTAACGGAGCGGCTTCACCCACAGGCAGAGAAGGGTAATCCCAGCTTGACTTCCTGCACCCTTATTTTAAGCCCATATCATCTTATTGATGTTCATATATAACTGCTCTGTAGTTTTCCCAACAACGTGCAATACTCATCTTCCCTTTATGAAAGGCCTTTATATATTCGTGCATGCACATGTGTATATATACGTTTGTTTTTATTTTTTTATTGAAAGATAATTGCTTTACAGAATTTTGTTTTCTTTCAAACCTCAACATCAATCAGCCATAGGTATACATATATCCCCTCCTTTTTGAACCTCCCTCTTATCGCCCTCCCCATCCCACCCCTCTAGGTTGATACAGAGTCCCTGTTAGAGTCTCCTGAACCATACAGCAAATTGGCTATCTATTTTACATATGGTAATGTAAGTTTCCATGTTACTCTTTCCATACATCTCACCTTGTCCTCCCCTCTCCCATGTCCATAAGACTATTCTCTTTTTGAAGCAAAGACTCATGATGGCATTGAACACGTGTACTTCTTGCTCTCCTCTACTGATTTAATACGCTCCCGTGATACTATTTAAATATTCCCCTGTCATATAATTTAACAGTGATTCTCAACATTTCCTTCATTGCAAATTGAGAAAAAAGCTATAAAATCTGAAGATTTTTCTCAACTGAATCTGCTCTCAGAGTAGGTAACTGTTCAGCCAAAAGCATATCCTCACAAGGATTTAGGGGTTAACGTCATGCATAAATACAATCTTAATCACTTCTTGAAATTAGCAAAAGACCAAATGTAAATTATGATAATAGTTTTCTCAAGATCACATACTTACACGTCAGCTAAAACTATCCGCGTCCGGGTCACGTTCTCAATGGTGAATTTGGTTTTTCCTCCTTTGCCAGCAATTCTGCCTATTGCCCTGGACAGGTGGTCTCCCTTTAAAGGTTTAACTAAATGAGAAAAGCAAGACCTCAGGAAGGAAGCCATTACAGCATTACCCACTTCCACAGGTGTTTAATCATTAGCCAAATTTCCCTCCTAAAAGACACAAAACATGCATTTTTTAAAAAGCTGCTAGGAATACAGCTCAACTGATGCTACCATAAAGCTGAGAATCATGCAGAATACAAAGTCAGCAGTACAAAAGTACCATCCAGGAGTTCATACAAAAAGACCACCATACACTCACCATCTGTAATTTCAAAAGACTCTAGAAAGAGGTCATCCAGTCTAATAAGGGCAAGTGCGTCCTACAATACAGAAATACATACTATGAAGTGCTTCCATTCAAGGACCTGTGTGAGTGAGTGTTACGCTAACTCATAAATTGTAAAACTAGAACACTCAAATTAAAAAAGAAAAAAAATGCCCAAATCTATCAAAACATTTATGTGGAGTGTTTTCTGAGCCCCCCATTTTGGCTATTATGAAATCACTCACCTCCACCTGAAACCCAAGAATGAAGGCTTTCACAAAATCAGCTGCTTTTGTCAGAGCGCTAACATCTTTAGTTTCTTTACAAGTCTGTTTAAAAAAAAAAAAGGTGGGGTAAGAGGCACAAATTATAGCTGGAAATGAAAACGGCAACATTCTAGCAAACTACTAGGACTGACCTTACCCATTACTGCAATTTCCTTCACCATCACCCTTCCCAATATATTCTCTGTGACCCAGTTTTTGGTGAGGTAAGTACTGTGTTTAGTTTTCAAAACAAAACTTGGCTAGCTCCAGGGCTGGGCAGTTCCCCCCAAACACTGTCAAAAGACCGACTGCACTCCATGGCTGATCTGACTCTGGAGCTACTGGCAAGATCCCTCCACTCACTCCCACTCCGAAGGACCTCCATCCTCAGTCCATTCCCATCCAAGCTGGTCCTCTTCAGTGCCATCTCCCCGGGAGTCCAGGGCTCACCTCCCGACTTCAACCACCATTCCTGTGCTGATGTTTCCTTCCCAAAGCAACAACTCTAGTACTAACTACCAAGAACGGCTTAAGCAATGATCCTGCCCTCAAAGATTTTATTCGATAATCACAGAAATAGGCGCTCTTCATGAAATGCCAACCCCTGTAAATGACATGACACTGCAAAGGTGCTTGACACACTATAGCTCTGATCTTCATGTCAACCTAAATTTAAGCAAGATAAGTACTTTTACATTAGAGGAAACTCAAGTACCAAAATGAAAACGTAAAATCTGAACATGGATCTGATTCCAAAACCATGAGTTCTGCTCTCCCACACAGACTCACAGTTGAGTTGAGGAGACTGCGTGCGTGTCTGACAACTTGGAAACCTTGCAGGGTTGTGTAACAGCACATTTAAAACTATAGATCCCAGTCCCAATTCCATATGTGACCTCAGGCAAGTCTCATGAATGCTCTAAGCCTTAAGTTTTCTTATCTGTAAAATAAATTGGAACAGAAGAGCCTGAGAGGTCCCTACTAGCACTGATGACTTTGCCCAAGATACTCCTTGGCCAGTTTCCTCACATCTATTAGATGGGGTATGTTATCTGCCTCACAGGGCTGTTCTCAAGACCAAAATGACGTAATGCCTGCCAAAGCACCACTATGTGGCACACTCTGGCACAGAGCAGTATCAACAAATGTCAGAGGAGTCCAAACTGATGGTGCTGCAAAACATAATCAAGAGATTCTGACAACTTCTTTATTAAGCCTTTTATCAATCAGCAAAACATAAGTTTAAGCCCTGAAGACTAGACTGAAAAAATGGACTGACAGTAAAGGAGAAAGAACTTGAGCTAGACTCTAAAAGATGATGAAACTGAAGTAGGAAGGAAAAGGAAGTAGGGAGAAGGCCTTCACAGAGCAAATCCATCCATTAAGGAGGGACAAGGAAAATGTTCAAAGCAATGGTAAGAGGACTTGAGAATGAGACTCCTAATTCAAAGGCAAATTCAAATACTTTTATCTTTCAGAGATACTGAAATACCAAGATATCAATAAAAGCAGTGTGGTCTGGGAAAATTAATCTGGCTCTGGCAAAAAGGATGGAGAAGCGAAATGAGATTTAAAGAGAATAAAGAAAGCAAACTTATAAGCAGACAAGAAGTTCTGGCAGAAAACCAGAAAAACCTAAATGAAACTGAGAACAAAGAGAAATTCTGTCAAGTTCTGTATTTTAAACTCTGCCAACTATTTAAAACAGTGCCTCTCTGCTTTGCTCCATTATTCTAATCCCTCAACAGAAATAAGTCTTATAACAGCCCTGATAATGAATCCTTAAAATGGAAGATATAATTAATTTTGGTCACTGATTCTGATGCAAAATTGGAACCCACAGGAAAAAAACCCCAAAGTCTATTAATTTTAATTGTCCACCTCCTAGACTGACATCATGCAATGAATAAACAAATACTTTTACATAATTTACACTTACTCTCAAAACTTGTTTTTTTCCTAAAAAGTAACACTAAAATATAGTACCTGTACTGCAGCAAGTACTTCGGCTGCTCATTTACATACTTCTGTTTAGGATAACCTCTTTGTTAACCCTTTAATCAATCAACACAGAACACTATTAAAAATGTGCTGAGACGCAGCTGGTATTTTAATATAATTTCAGGTCAAACTGGAAGAAACTCATTCAACAAGGTAAGTCCCACTAAGAATTCCTAGAAAGTCTGTTCTTTCTTCCTAGGACAGAAAAACCTCAGCATATTTTAAAGTGGTTAATAGTCTCCTTACTCTGATTTCAACATTCCTCGATTTCAAGTTAAAGCGTATCTGAAGTCCCAAATGCTCCACAATAGGAGTAAATATCTTCAGCCAGTTCTCTTTTAGTGGCGTGTATCTGTTAGCTGGGACTGGAATTTTCCTGGTTTCTTCTTTCCCACTCTATGATAAAAGAAAACACAACTCAGCAGTTGTCTAAAGGAATGAGGGTGAAGTTGTAAAACGACAACTGATCCTCAAAAAGCCTCCTTTAATTGGACAGATTAAACACCAGGAGAGTCGCCGCTCTGAGCTTCACTCCAGAAAAAGCGTCAACGTCACCCAGAGGCCACCGGCCAGACCCGTCTCTGGCCCCAGCCCCGTCCCTGTTCCTCGGTCCCAGCCAGTACCAGGAACCCGTCCCCGGAGAGGGGCGGGAAGACGGGCCTCTTAGCGGGTCGGGCTTCCTCGGTGTCCATGCAGGTCGCGTCGCCTTTCTCCTCCTGAGTGGACGGCTGCTCGGCCTGCCGTTTCTTCGCCCGCCGGCCACCTCTGCGGGTGACCTGACTGAAGCCGTCCTCGGCCAACGGGCTCTGTGCCTCCATCACGCTTTCCATTCTCCAGACCCTCCAGCCCCAACCTCAACTTCCAGCTCCAACACGTGCGAGGCTGTACCACGCAGGCGCGCCTCGCAGGCCCCAACCTCTGCCGACCAGCCCCAGGGCTCCGCCCTCTTTCCTAAGCCGTCCCATGCGGGGGACCTAAAGCGGGAGTTTGTGAGTGTTTGTTGGTGAGGGGGAAGGGCTGTCCTAAAATATGCCTGATTCTTAGGTTCGCTCTCTGCCCCCACCTCTCGCAGTCAGCACGCTTTATAACACATAATCTGTATCTGTAAGAAAGGCAATAGGTAAAGCCATAAAGAAGTTTGTGTTGTTGGGGAAGGAAACTCTTGTGTGCCTGCACTAGAGCATCCGGCATTATCTGAGAAACCTAAAACCACTTGTTAGGGTTCTAGGGGCGCCTACGGCAAGCGGGAGGGACAAACTATCCGTAACGTTTGGACTCTGGTTTCCAGGTTAGTTTCGTCAGGGTTAGGCGGCTGTGTCCCGCTTGGCTGAGGCGAAATCTCTCGGCTGGACCATGTCGGCCTTCGAGAAGCCTCAGATCATCTCCCATATCCAGAAGAGCCTCAATTACACGGTGTTTGACTGTAAGTGGATGCCCTGCAGCGCCAAATTTGTGACCATGGGCAACTTCGCACGGGGCACCGGCGTCATTCAGCTGTACGAGATCCAGCAAGGGGACCTAAAGCTGCTGCGGGAGGTGGGTGCCGGCTCGAGACCTCCCAGTTCCAAGATCTGGGACTGCTGCTGGAGGGGAGTGCGGATCTTGGGGGCGGGAGTTGTGCGTTCCTTTTTGCCAGAGCCTTTGTCCAGCGTCCCCCCAAAGCGCTGCTGAAGCTGCGCGGGAATAGCGAAACTGACCGCAGATTGAGGAATAATTCAGACGTAAAACGCCTTGGTTCGAGACCTGAATTCTCATCGGGCTAATTCATTCGTGCTTTGCTGGTCCCTTCCTCCAGCCATCTCCACCCCTCTCCCAGTCCAGTACGAGGTCCCTGGAGGTGACGTTATGACTTCACATTTAAATTCGAGGCGTTTCTGGGCAGTGCGCGTTTGTTTGTGGAGAGTCTTTTATTTATTTATTTTTTGAATTTTATTTTTAATATAAATTTATTTATTTTAATTGGAGACTAATTACTTTACAATATTGTATTGATTTTGCCATACATCAACATGAATCCGCCACGGGTGTATACGTGTTCCCCATCCTGAACCCCCCTCCCACCTCCCTCCCTGTACCATCCCTCTGGGTCATCCCAGTGCACCAGCCCCAGCATCCTGTATCATGCATCGAATCTGGACTGGTGATTCGTTTCATATCTGATATTATACATGTTTCAATGCCATTCTCCCAAATCATCCCACCCTCTCCCTCTCCCACAGAGTCCAAAAGACTGTTCTATACGTCTGTGTCTCTTTTACTGTCTCGCATACAGGGTTATCGTTACCATCTTTCTAAATTCCATATATATGCGTTAGTATACTGTATTGGTGTTTTTCTTTCTGGCTTACTTCACTCTGTGTAATAGGCTCCAGTTTCATCCACCTCATCAGAACTGATTCAAATGTATTCTTTTTAATGGCTGAGTTATACTCCATTGTGTATATGTACCACAGCTTTCTTATCCATTCGTCTGCTGGTGGACATCTAGGTTACTTCCATGTCCTGTCTATTATAAACAGTGCTGCGATGAACATTGGGGTACGCATGTCTCTTTCAATTCTGGTTTCCTTGGTGCGTATGCCCAGCAGTGGGATTGCTGGGTCACTTTCACTTTTCACTTTCATGCATTGGAGAAGGAAATGGCAACCCACTCCAGTGTTCTTGCCTGGAGAATCCCGGGGACGGGGGAGCCTGGTGGGCTGCCGTCTATGGGGTCGCACAGAGTCGGACATGACTGAAGCGACTTAGCAGCAGCAGCAGCAGCAAGGCAGTTTTATTTCCAGTTTTTTAAGGAATCTCCACACTGTTCTCCATAGTGGCTGTACTAGTTCGCATTCCCACCAACAGTGTAAGAAGGTTCCCTTTTCTCCACACCCTCTCCAGCATTTATTGCTGGTAGACTTTTGGATCGCAGCCATTCTGACTGGCATGAAATGGTACCTCATTGTGGTTTTGATTTGCATTTCTCTGATACTCAGTGATGCTGAGCATCTTTTCATATGTTTGTTAGCCATCTGTATGTCTTCTTTGGAGAAATGTCTGTTGAGTTCTTTGGCCCATTTTTTGATTGGGTCGTTTATTTTTCTGGAATTGAGCTGCAAGAGTTGCTTGTATATTTTTGAGACTAGTTCTTTGTCTGTGGAGAGTCTTTTAATAGGTACAGATAGTAAAATACTTGGTCATACAAGCAGAGCCAAAGCAGGCACTAGGATGCCTGCTGTGTAATTGGAGGAGACAATCCCAAACAATTATTCTTTCAACAAGTGTCAATTGGGTGCCTGGTATTCTCCGGCTAGTAAATGACAGACAATGTCCCTGATTATTATGGAGTTTTTTTTCTAGTGGGAGAGAGAATCAATTAAATAATCAAACTAACAATACATAAAACACAAACTGAGATGAATTCTCTAATGTAAAGGCACATGGTTCTATGAGAGTAAAAACAAAACCAGAAAACCAGATTTGCATTGAGTAAAAGCTGCTGCTGCTGCTAAGTTGCTTCAGTCGTGTCCGACTCTGTGTGACCCCGTAGATAGCAGCCTATCAGGCTCCTCCAACCTTGGGATTCTCCAGGCAAGAATGCTGGAGTAGGTTGCCATTTACTTCTCCAATGCATGAAAGTGAAAAGTGAAAGTGAAGTCACTGAGTCGTGTCGGACTCTTAGCGACCCCATGTACTGCAGCCCACCAGGCTCCTCCGTCCATGGGAGTTTCCAGGCAAGAGTACTGGAGTGGGGTGCCATTGCCTTCTCCAGAGTCAAAGCTAACTAGGTCAAATTAGGAGTTGAGGTTTACAAGAGCAAACAGCTCAGCAATGAGGGAGAGAGATTATCTCCTATTGGAACAAAACAGCAGAGAGGAGGCCTTGCAAATGCTGTAGATGATTTAAAAGATTTATGCCTGTTTTTGTAAGAAAAATGGGACATCAGTGAAGGGCTTTAAGCAGCTTGTGGCAAGGTTAGGTTTACAAGTTTTTTGAAGATTACACTAATGGAAGAATTGGAGAATAATGATATTAACATTTTTATATCTGTTTACCAGTTTTTAAATGCCTTTATTTGGGTTGCCTAGAAAAAAAAAAATCAGTTATATTCAGATGTTAGCATTGTCATAGACTACAGGGAAGTTTGTAACTCCAGGGACCAAAAACTATGGAGAGAATCTGCTTGGAGGAGTTAGAGCCTCAACTGATAGGCAAAGGATGCATACACTTTCTCTAGGAAAGCTTAGATTAGAAAGTACGTAAGGCCTCATCCCGTTTTAAATTCTATGAATGCTACTTTTCTTGTTCAGATTGTCTTTGCTAGCCAGGCACTCTGCTCCTAAACACGGAATGTTCTTTCCTATCTTTCCTTACGTTTTTCATCACTTAGTCCCCAGTCACCTGTTGCTATTCTAAGATCCAGTTCAGATTATTTGACTGTTGACATCTCATTCCTGATTCCCACATAAAGTAACTTTTCTTTATTGCTTTCCTATGGTACATAAGTACCATTATTATCTGTGCTAGAAATATATCCTTCTGTCCCATGTATCTCTAACTAGATTGTAAACTCCCAGAAAGTAAGGACAGTTCTTTCTTTAGTGTGGTATAAAAGGAGCAGCCACTCAATAAATGACTTGTTAAAAGAATGAGTGAATTTATGTCTGTAAAGGATATAACTTGGAACATTTAAATATTGATTTATTAATCACTAATTGATTGAGGCCAGGAGTTTGAACACGTAGGAAACATTGAAATTGGAGAAAGAATATGGTGAATTATTAGAAATAAATACTAGTCAAAACTCAACCAGAGTTGAGTTTTGTGACATTTTTCTAGTAGGGCTTTATGACTTGTGTACATTTCATGAATACACTTGTTCTATAAAGAGAAATCGTGTTCTTTGTCTCTTCTAGAGCTCTGGAAGATTCTAGCAGTATTTTTCTTGGAATAATTTTGCTTTTTAACTAAAGTAATGTATGTTCATGATAGAATATACCAAAAATATAGATAGGGAAAAGAAGTAAATTGATGTCACCCACTTTTTATATTTTCACCTGTATCCTTTGACTCTTCTCTTTTTCTACCATAAATTTTCCATTGAGAACCTGTCGTTTCAAGGTACTATGATAAAGAAGGACCAGAAATACTTGAAAGATGAGTCCTTCCTCCTAAACCGCCTACTGCCTAAAGTGAGGGTAAAACAAACGCACAGATTTGAGAGCTTACATTGTGTTTGGCTGTGATGATGCCGTGGAAAAGAATATAGGCTAAGAACAGTCCCAGTGATTCTCAGCTCTTACTGTGCACCAGGAGCATCTGAATGCGCATCATTACTGTTGTTTTGTGTGTACTTGGGTGTACGTGTTGTAAAATATTCATGCCTTGGTTCCACCCCTGGAAACTGATGCACTGGGACTCTTTCTTGCCTCTAGACTGGTTTGAGTCCCAGACATCAGTATGTTTTAAACTTCCAACAGATGATTCTAATGAGTAGTAGGGTTGACTATCTTCATTGTTTAGTCACTAAGTTGTGTCTTATTCTTTTGCAAATCCATGAACTGCAGCCTGCCAGGCTCCTTCTGTCCATGGGGCTTCCCAGGCAAGAATACTGGAGTGGATTGCCATTTCTTCCTCCAGGGGGTCGTCCTCACCCAGGGATCAAACCCAAGCCTACTGCATTGGCAGGCGGGTTCTTTACCACAGAGCCATGTAAGGTACCTTTGGAGCTTCCCAAATGCATTTTCCTTTCTTTTCCCTCTTTTTCCCTCTTCTAGAGCTAAGTTAGTTTCTAACTATCATTGTGCTAGTTGAATTATTGGTTAAAAAATTAGGAAACATAAAATATTAGGAAACTTGATTTTATCCTTGTAGAACTAACTCAAGCCTTGTGCTCGAGTCCGTGGGTGCAGGATAAAAAGGAAGGAAGAAAATGGGTCTTTGTTGGTGCCTCCTTATTACTAATCAGATAGATAGGGAATGAAGGCAGGGTCTTCGTATACAATTGAGTAGTTTGTTAAACTGCACACAGGTATCTGGCCAAGGGTTCAAGTGAAGGCTGAAATCCATCTTTCTCCAGCTTTTCCCCTCCTGTGCGAAACTTCCATCAGCCTGTAGAGGGCGAGTTCCACAGCCCCACCCCCCACCCCCCCACCCCCCCCACTCCCCCCCACTGCCCCAACCACCACCACTTGGCCCAAAGTACTAGGGGTGGCCCTGAAAAGCGCCACATTCGGGGATGTTTATACTTTAAAAATTAGTAATAATCTAATAAAGTTCTGCTTTCTTAGCCCCTGTGCCACTGAATTTACTGCTTGTTAACATTTGGTTGACTAAACCTTTTAATGTTAATTAAGTAGTGCCAGGATGTGGAGGAGGAAATACTGACAAGCTGTACTAGACCCACCCACAGATAGAACAAAAATAGCTCTGCTGGAATTATCGATCATGGCTTCCTTAATCACCTTAACTTAGAGCAAAGAGAACCAACAACTGGGGATCAAATATGTCTGTCATCCACGGTCATTTTCAGTATCATAGCAAAAGTTAATATATTCTAATTTACTTTGTGGAGCACATTTTGCAAAATAGATCTCCATTTTTTTTTTAAACCAGTTTTCTAGCAGGAAAACTTAAGTGTCCTCTGAATTCTTTACATCTTTTCTTTTCCAAAGGTAAAATATTTACCAGGGACAAGGAGGGGTCCCTTTTATGAACTATTAAAAAGAAAAATTAACTTTACTCCAATGTCCTTTCTTAATTTAGCTATATCATTTCCATGAATGTCTAAGGAAAGAGCAAACATTTCTGCTTTTTTAAGTCCACTTGCCAACCTAGCTCAGCCTTTCTGAGCAAAGCGCAGCCCTTCCTGCTGTGCAGATAACAAGATGTTTACACATTTGAGTTTATTTTTCAATATGGTTCTGTATTTTGAATTTAATTTGATTCTTGATCTTTAATTTGATTCTTTAAACATCATTTGCAACAGACCACTAGTTAAATCTTTTGGATAGAAGAATATATGGCTATCCTTTGATAAGAGGATACAAGAATAAAAAAATAACAGGAAGCATAAATATCATGTTTACATTTTATGAAGACATAAAATGAAGGTAAAAACCAAAGGACACAAATCTGAAAGTAGGTTTAAGTCAGGCCTTACTTACCTCACCAGTCTAGTTAAGGATTGGAGCATTTCTTTGGGACTTCTAAGGGCTCGGATTTATAGAATGGGGGCTACATAGGAAATGTTTATTTAACTGATTTACATATAGTCCTGGAGACAGCCTAGTGTCATAGAAAGAGCTTGGAATCTACCTGACTGTAGGATCCTTGGGCGAGTCTCTTCCTCTTTTGAAGCTGCTTGTCATCTGGAAAGGGGTGTCCCAAACACTTAGTTTGCAGTGGCATGTGTTAGAAAGAGAAGGGATGGACTAGCACAGAAGGACATCTAGAACAGTATCTGATACGTTGGTGTTCCATATATGGATGCTGTTTTTATTATTGCATATAAAATGACACTGAAAACTATGGTCTGTCAGGTGAAAATAAGACAGGAGAAAAAGGAACATGACCTCCAGCAGTGGTTTCCCTCTCTCCAGCACTGGGACTGAGAAGTTAATCCATGTTCATTTATACTTCCATTTAACAAATGTTGAGCACCAATTAGGTGTTGAACAAGTTGCTGAGGGCCCCATTCCTGTGGTATTCATTCTAGGAAGGGAGGAAATAGATAATTGAGTGAATAAAAGAGTTTTGTTGATAAGTGAAATAAGATTAAACAGGGCAAGTGATTGGGATTTGGGGGTTTCACTTAAGATTAAAGGGGTGGGGAGGCTCTCTTAGAGGCGTTGACATTTAAGCTGAAATCATTGGTAGAAATCATGATGACAGGAGGGAAGACCAGTCCAAGCAGTGGGAACAGCAAATGCAAATACCCCGAGGCAGCGTGGCTTGTAAAGAACAAAAATGCAGCCGCAGGTGTGGCTGGAGTGTGAAAGGAGAGAAGCAGGAAATGAGGTCAGAGAGACCTGCAAGGTCAGCCTTCGAAGGGCTTGGTACATTTATATACCACAGGCCTTGGTGCCACTCCTGTGGGTCTGTGCCTCTAAATGTAGATACATTTTTATCTCATTCCATTCACTATTTGCAATAAACCCCTCTTTTAGAATCCATGTGATGACACACATTAAATTATCTAGTATAGGCCCCACCATGTACTAATATTAGAGTAGTTATCAGGTTGTTTTCTCCTAACGTAGGGATTCTCAGATGTGTTCAGGTGTCAGTACATCTGGCCATTGTGGTGTGGTTTTTAGAACAACATGAAATATTGTAATAATCAGTTCCACCTCTGCACAAGGATACATTTTCCCAGTAGAAAAAAATACATATACTCTGAGTATATATATTGTCTATACTTTGATATTTGCATCACAAGAAGTAACCATACATAAAAATTTTAATTCTCATTTCCAGGTTTTCTTATTGGTGTTTATTAGCTGGTATTTGCTAACAAACAAAAAAATTATTGAAGAAAACTTAAACCTGAGAAAAAATATCCATTAGCTCTGTGTGTGTGTGTGTGTGTGTGTCTATTTGTGTATCTGTGAATTTATGTTGGTACTGGAAGATCAGTGGTTGCAGGTTTCTGGCTTCTCTATTCCACAGGGTCTAAAGGCAAAAGTTAGGTAAAGCCATAACAGAGGAAAACTTTGACTTCCCACTTTTTTATTAGTAGCAGTAAACACTTAGAACTGTGTGCTTCCTACAGGGACTGAAAAGTAGGGGTCAACTTTTTTCTCTTCCATGACCTAGGAGGAAGAGAGACCCCATCAGAGACTCTTGGGGAAAGCAGGAGAATTATGGGAAGCAGAATCTTTAGCTAGTGGAAGAGAAGACAATGGGTGACCAGTCTTCCCAAGGCTATTTGGGGAAGAATTTTCCCAGAGAGTTATATCAATATGTGGTGCAAGCCCTCCTGTAGTTCTTAATACCCAAGTCCCTGGAAGCATATTCCTGTCCCTCGGGGCCCACCTGTTTCTTACCTGAGAGGCCTGTTCACATCCTCTGCCTTAGACTGAGGGAATCATTAGCAGTAACCTGGAGCTGGGGAAGACCCAGGCCCTGTGTGAGACAAGTGGGAGGAAGGAGTGGGGAGCTGTTTCTTCAGTTGGTCCAAGTTGGAAGTCTGAATTAGTTTAGCTATAGAAATTGTGTTCTAATAGTGTGATTAGGTGATTAGCTACAATGATTAATTAGTTAAATGAGTGATTAGCTATATCAGTATTAACATATTGTTTCAGGTATTTTATTTGGGGGAAGGGAATGGTGGGGAAAGTTATGACCAACCTAGAGAGCATATTCAAAAGCAGAGACATTACTTTGCCAACAAAGGTCTGTCTAGTCAAGGCTATGGTTTTTCCAGTGGTTGTGTATGGATGTGAGAGTTGGACTGTGAAGAAAGCTGAGCGCAGAAGAATTGATGCTTTTGAACTGTGGTATTGGAGAAGACTCTTGAGAGGTCCCTTGGACTGCAAGGAGATCCAACCAGTCCATTCTAAAGGAGATCAGTCCTGGGTGTTCTTTGGAAGGACTGATGCTAAAGCTGAAACTCCAATACTTTGGCCACCTCATGCGAAGAGTTGACTCATTGGAAAAGACTCTGATGCTGGGAGGGATTGTGGGCAGGAGGAGAAGGGGATGACAGAGGATGAGATGACTGGATGGCATCACTGACCCAATGGACATGAGTTTGGGTGAACTCCGGGAGTTGGTGATGGACAGGGAGGCCTGGCGTGCTGCAATTCATGGGGTCGCAAAGAGTTGGACATGACTGAGTGACTGAACTGACTGACTGAACCTATGGTGGGGAGGATGTAAATGATTTGGAATTGGAAACTGCTTTATTAAATTGACAAAACTTTGATCCTCCATGGTGTTCCATTGTAAGATATGTTTTCCATAAAATTGGAAAAATAGCTGAAATAGATAAATATCAGTTTTCTGATGTCACATATAACTGATGCTATCTCAGATCACCAGTGTATTAAAAAGGAGAAAAAATTAACATTCTGTGTTCTATTCTCATCAATATAGTCTTTTACCACCATGTTACTCTAAGTGTCTGATTAAACAAAATTTAATCAAAAGGTCCTGGACAGTTCCAAAGAGTCCCAGCTTTATTTTAGGGCAGGCTACCTAGTAACCGCTAGTTCATCCAGATCCCAAGCAGAAAGCTCAGCAGGCTGGGAGTTTCTAAAGCCCCGGAGCATGATGATTTCTTTTGAATCATGAAAGAGAAGTTCAGTTATAGTTTGTGTTAAGTGAATTTTATTTTCTTCTTTGAAAATTGCTACATATATCCTATGTGGAAATACCCAACCAGACATTGAAAGTGGTAGGAAAATTGTTTTCACAAAATATATCAAACAGGCCAACCCTAGTGGTAGGGTTGAAGATTGGCCCAGCAACTCAAAGATTACAGGGGAAGTGCCCTGGAAACTGGTGAACTCTGTGGAGAGAAAAAAAATTCATCCAGATATATCTCTAAGTGAAAAAAATCAAGTCAGTGGATAATATATTGATATTATGATGCTCTCTGTATTAAACCAAATCTATATGTAGTTGTAAATAGGTAGCAAAGGGTCTAAGAGAATGGGGATTACTTCTGGGGAGTGTCAAAAGGGAAACTTACTTTTCACCCTTCAGGTCTTTGGTTTTGTTTGCATCTTTATAGGAAACATGTACTATTTTTGTTAAGAATAAAAGAAAAAAAAAGGGAACTTCCCTGGCAGTCCCATGGTTAAGACTCCACCTTCCAATGCAGCGGGTTTGTGTTTGATCCCTGGTCTGGGAACTGGGATGCCACATGCTGCAGGGAATGGCCAAAAATTAAAAATGAATAAGTAAACATAACATTGTAAATCAGCTGCAGTAAAAATTCAAAAAAGAAAAAAGTTAAAGATTGCAAGAGACTAAATAAGAGAAATAGTTTTGCCCCGTTGAGCTGACAGTAAATGGAAGGTGCTATTCTGCAGCTAGAGTGTGATGTGTGGATGTGTGTATATATGTGTGTGCACTCAGACACTCAGTCATGTCCAACTGTTAGTGACTCCATAGAACCTCAATTCCATGTCCTCTAAAGTTTCCAGGGGCCAAGGCAGCTAGACATGTAGACTCCACAATGGACTTCAGTGACATGCACAGGTGGAGTTTGCACATGGCTGTTTTACTGATATAACTGCAGTTGACCTTTGTATAGCATGGGTTTGAACTGCATGGGTCACTTATACCCGGGTATTTTTCAAGAGTTAATAGTATATTACTACATGGCCCATGGTTGGTTGAATCCACGGATGCAGAGGAATCTTGGATATAGAGAGCTGACAGTAAGTTACATGTGGATTAACTCCTGTGCTGTTCAAGGATCAACTGTTACGTATAAACTTAGAACAATAGTCTTTTATTTTTATTTACATTTATTTATTTGGCCAAGTGGCTGTGGAATTTTAGTTCCCTAAGCAGGGATTGAACCCAGGCCTTTCGCAGTGAAAGCTCAGAGTCCTGATCACTGGACTTCCATGGAATTCCCAACAGTCTTTTAAATTAAAGAAATATCAAAACATTGGCTAATCCATGCTAACAGCGGTGCCTTTGGTGCACACAGGTATACACATCTGTTTGCACTAAAACGGTCTCAGAGAGAATCAGACATAACCATTCTCAGTTTATAGAATTCTGCAGGGAAAACTATACAAGACACATAAGTTTTTTTTTTTCTTCCTGTTGTCACCTGGAAGAGTAATATCTTCATTCTATCCTTTTCTTTGAGACTCTTAAAAAAGAATACCACATTAAAAGCTGAAATCTGCATATTTGCAAACCAGTGGAGATATTAGAGGTATCAGCATTTTAATGTCTTATTAGCGAGATGAGAAGAAAGGCAAAACTCATTCATTTGACATACAAGCATACCTCCTTTTATTGTGCTTCTCTGTATTGAATTCGCAGAGACTGAATCTTTTACAAATTGAAGGATTTTGGTAACCCTGTGCTGACCAAGTCTATCAGCACTGTTTTTCCACCAGCGCTTGCTCGCTTTGTGTCTCTGTATCATGTTTTGGTAATTCTTGTAGTATGTTTGTTTTGGTGATCTCTGGTCAGTGACCTTTGATGATGATGTTGTAATTGTTTTGGGATGCCATCAACCACACCCTGACAAGACTGCAAACTTAATTGGTAAATGTTGTATGTATTCTAACTGTTTCACTTGCTGACTTTTCTCCAACCCTCTTCCTCTCCTCAGGGCTCCCTATTGAAATTAGCCCTACAGTGGCCTCTAAGGAAGAGTCACAGGTCTCTCACTTTAAATAAAAAAACCAAGAATGTTTACATTTAGTGAGGAAGGCTTGTTGAAAGCCTAGATGGGCCAAAAGTTAGGCATCTTGCATCAAATAGTAGCCAAGGTGTGAATGTTCTTGTTCTAGCCAAGGTGTGAATGTTCTAATCCAGAGCAAAGGCCCTAACTCTCTTCAGTTCTTTGAAGGCTGAGAGAGGTGAGGAAGCAGCAGATGAAAAGTTGGAAGCTAGCAGAAGTTGGTTCGTATGGTTTAAGGAAAGAAGCCGTCTCTTTAACATAAAAGTAAAGATGAAGTAGCAGGTGCTGATAGAAGATGCTGTAGCAGGTGCTGCAGAAGCTGCAGCAAGTTATGCAGACCTACTAAGATAATTCAGGAAGGAGGCTACACTACGCAACAGATTTTTGGTGTAGATGAAACAGCCTTCTATTGGAAGAAGATGCCATTTAGGACTTGCGTAGCGAGAGAGGAGAAGCCAATGCCTCGAGTCAAAGGACAGGCTGACTTTCTTGTTAGGGGCTAATACAGCTGGTGACTTTAATTTTAAACCAGTGCTCATTGACCATTCTGAAAATCCTAGTTCCTTTAAGAGTTATTCTAAGTATTCTGGCTGTGTTCTATAAATGGACAATAAAGCTTTGATAACAGCACATCTATTTTACAACAAACTGTTGAATATTTTAGGCCCACTGTTAAGAGCTACTACTCAGGAAAAAAAAGGCCTTTCAAGATATTGCTGCTCACTGACAATATACCTGCTTACCCAAGAGCTCTGATGAAGATATACCCATAAGATTCACACTGATTTCATGCTTGCTAGCACAGCATCCATTCTGCAGCCCATGGATCAAGGAGTAATGTCAACTTTCAAGTCTTGTTATTTAAGAAATACATTTCTTAAGGCTACAGCTGCCAAAGAAAGTGATTCCTCTGATGGATCTGGCCAAAGTAAATTGAAAACTTTTTGGAAAGGATTCACCATTCTAGATGCCATTAAAAATGTTGGTGATTCATGGAAGGAGATCAAAATATCAACATGAATAGGAGTTTGGAAGAAGTTGATCCAGACCTCATGGATGACCTGAGGGGTTCAGGACTTCAGTAGAGGAAGTAACTGAAGTTGTGGTGGACACAGCAAGAAAACTAGAATTAGAAGTGGAGCCTGAAGATGTGATTGAATTGCTGCAGTCTCATTAGAAAACAATAATGGATAAGGAGTTTCTTTTCATGGATGATCAAAGGAGTTAGCAATTTTTCGGCAATAATACATTTTTTAATTAAAGTGTGTACATTGTTTTTTAGACATAATGATTTCTATACTTATTAGGCTACAGGATAGTATAAACATAACTTTTACATTCACTGAGAAACAGAAATTCATCTGACTCAGTTTATTGCAAATATTTGCTTTATTTTGGTCGTCTAGAACCAAACTTCCAAAATCTCCCAAGATCTGCCTGTACTTTTCAGTTCAGTCCAGCTCTGTCACTCAGTCGTGTCCGACTGTTTGCAACCCCATGGACTGCAGCTCACCAGGCTTCCCTGTCCATCAGCAACTTCTGGAGTTTGCTCAAACTCCTGTCCATTGAGTCAGTGATGCCATCCAACCATCTCATCCTCTGTTGTCCCCTTCTCCTCCTGACTTCAATCTTTCCTAGCATCAGGATCTTTTCCAATGAGTCAGTTCTTCACATCAGGTAGCTAGAGTACTGGAGCTTCAGCTTCAGCATCAGTCCTTCCAATGAATATTCAAGACTAATTTCCTTTAGGATAGACTGGTTGGATCTCCTTGCAGTCCAAGGGACTCTCAAGAGTCTTCTCCAACATCACAGTTCAATTTGGCATTCAGCTTTCTTTATAGTCCAGTTCTCACATCCATACATGACTACTGGAAAAACAATATCTTTGACTAGACGGACCTTTGTTGGCAAAGTAAAGTCTCTGCTTTTTAATATGCTGTCTAGGTTGGTCATAGCTTTTCTTCCAAGGAGCAAGCGTCTTTTAATTTCATGGCTGCATTACAGGTGGATTCTTTATCACCAGGGAAGCCCGCCTGTACTTTTAGACTGCACAAAAATTACTGAAGGAAAAGCATGATAATTTTTTAATCAGAAAACATCTTAATTGCTTTTTAAAATTGTGTGCCTTATTTAATTCCCATAATAGAGCCATAAATAGGTGCTTACCTAAATAACGTATCCTCTCTCCCTCCCTTCTATCAAGATTGAAAAGGCCAAACCCATTAAATGTGGAACATTTGGCGCAACATCTTTACAGCAGAGATATCTGGCCACTGGAGATTTTGCTGGAAACCTTCATATATGGTAAGATTATTTCATCAGTGTGAAGACATAAGCAATTTCTTTGATAGTTGTGTTACGCTTCCACTGAAAGAATTCTAAGATGTTTTTTGTTAAATTTTAACTGTTTATAAGAATATTGCAATTACATTTTAATATATACTTTTAGATTTCATGTTTCAAATCTATTTTAAAATACTAACATTTTTCTTTAGCTTTTTCAAATAATATTAATATTTATTTCCACACATGCTGTTTAGTGCTAGCATTTAACACCTATATTTGTAATAAAGGGCTATTCCCTCATATAATGAAGGATACATTATATAACAATGCTCATGTATAACACTGAAAAATTAGATGTTTACATTTTAAGAAGATATTTGGCATTACACAATAATATATTTTTGTATGTTTTAATTTGTTTAACATAGAACTCCCAGTTCATTAAACTTTTTTCTTTTTATGCTTTAACTTATATCTGAGCACAACTTTTTAGGAACACATCTCTTGAGTAAATCAAGACAAACCTGTTTTGAATAAGCAAAATCTCAGTAGTACCAAATGCTTTTAATTTTCATGTTTTACCTAGAGTTATTTCCTCATATTTAGAATTGAATGAATCAAAATTCCTCTGTAAAAACTTTTTAAGACTATCTCTTAATCATGTAAAGTATACAATAATGTTCTAGAGGATCTGTCTTCCCTACCTTGTGATCTTTTTTGATTCTAATTTAGAATCTGCTATTTTGTAACTGAATTACTTTGGCATATTTATTTGTCTTAGAATCATAATATAGTATAGAATGAAGCTATTTTAATTCCATTTGCTTTAATTTCTTAATAATTAGCAGGCTTCCCAGGTGGAGCAGTGGTAAAGAATCTGCTTGCCAGTGTAGGAGATGCAAGAGATGCAGGTTCGATCCCTGGGTCAAGAAGATCCCCTAGAGTAGGAAATGGCAACCCCCTCCAGTTTTCTTGCCTAGAAAATTCCACAGAGGAGCCTGGCCGGCTACAGTCCACAGGGTTGCAAAGAGTCGAACACGACTGAGCGATTGAGCACACATGCAATTAAGTTGGTGTTTACTAGAATGCAGAATGCATTAATTTTTACCTGCTGTGTCATATACTTACAAAGAACTTAGAGAGAGACCAGTGTGAGTGTTATTTTTTTAAATAGATACATTTCAGCACAAAAGTGTGCAACAAATATAACAGTTGACTATCTTCCTAACAGAGCTTCCTAGTATAGGTATTACTGCTTTATTTTCATTGGTAAGTCATAATTTCATGTTAAAAGCACTGATGTTTCAAAGTCTATGAAAAGAGTAAACCAGTTCTTTTAAACAGAAGCTCAGTCTTCTTTAGTCTCTTGACGCTTTCACAATTAACGCCACAGATAAACATCACCTCTGAACCAGGTGAATGTCTCAAATTTTATTTGCAAGATTTTACTGATAAATCTAGGCCTAGTAGTAAGTTGAGGTTACATGTCATGAAGAACTAAGTTCATTAAAGAGAAAAAGTATAAGTATTGTTGAAAACTGACTTGCTGAAAAGAAATGTGGATAGAGGCTCCAATACAAAAGCAGAAGGAGGGGTGTGGAATGGAGAGAGACAAGAGAAAGGTGTATTAGCATAACCTACCTATTTGAGGCATTCAGCAGCCATAGATTCAGACACATAAAAGTAGGTGCTTTCCAGTACTCCCTTCACTTAACTAACCTAGAATTAGGGACTTCAGCTAGTTTTCCTGTAATATTTATTGTGATCAGCATGACGACAAACTGAACAATGTAACCAGATGAAAATCAGTGTGGAACTCAGAAAGTAATAAGGAAGAAATGTATACAAAGCAAATGCTACTCATGTTTTATCTCTCAAAAGATCTCAAGATCAAACTACCAAGGCCCACTTTGGAAACATTCTAAATCACTTTAAATTTACTCTGTATTTAAAGCGGTATTACCAGCCTCGGTGTACTAGAGAGTCAACAGGTTTGGGGCCCCACCTCAGAAATATTTGTTCATTATGTCTGGGGAGGAGCCTGTGAATCTGTGTTTTTTGAAGAAACATCCCTGGTGGATTCATGTGCACAGGTTCTGGATCAGTCGTCTTTGAGGATCATTGAGTAAAATGGGCTCAGGAGTTAGAATTCCAAGTTGGATGATGACAGCTTTCACAGAGGCCTTGAAAGAAGCTAAAGTGTGGAGGGAAATTTGGAAGTAAATGTATAAATTACCTTAATTGAAAAACCCTTATTTTTTAATCAAAAATCTCAATATGGCCTGCATTCTTAGATTTGAGTAGTGAACTAAACATTTGGGGTGTGTGTAAGTAAGAAGCTGTGTTCTGTTCCAAATTCCAGGAATTTGGAAGCTCCAGAGGTCCCAGTGTATTCTGTAAAGGGCCATAAAGAAATTATAAATACTATAGATGGTGTTGGTGGACTTGGAATCGGGGAAGGGGCACCTGAAATTGTGACTGGTAGCCGAGATGGTAAGTGAGAATATTCTGTGTACATTATTATTATTTTTTTTTAGTTAAGTCCCTGTGCAACAATATATGTGGAAGTCTTCCTCAATCTTTGACCCCCTAAATCTAACTCTTTTTTTTTTGATGGGCAAGTTTGATTGTATATCCCTCAATTGTTTCAGGCTTTGGGGAGATTTTGAGATAGAGGCATAGCACTTACTATTTTAGTCTTGAGCTAGTTCAGCTATTAACAACCATAGTTTCCTCTGAACCTTGAGGATTTAAAAGTCTCTAGAAATTTTTGAGGTAGCTGACGATATACTGTGGGTGGCAGCTTTTCATTTTCTTTTTTTAAAAAGCAGAATTAGTACTTGTGAAAATTGTCATATTGACAGCTGGTTGAACATTGCAGTCTGTGGTCTTTCCGCTGAGCTTTGCAGGAAGCTTCCGGAGCTCCAACTCTGCTTTTCCCCCGCAGTGACTAACAAGCAACAGGCCTTTTGGGGTCCTGAGCTGTTGTGAATATAACAGAGTCAGAATTTTTGTTGCTGCAGAAGAGGGACCTAAGTGATTGGTATCTTTATTGGTTTGGCTAGTTTTTTTTAATGCTCAAGACCATGAAGAAATTGTTTTCACAGAAAAGTGGAATGTAATTTTCTAACAGTTTCTTAAGAGCAGCTGTGTTTTAGAAATCAAATATTTTTTCCAATCATAGAAGCAGTATGGAATATAGAAGGAAAAATTGCAGTCTACCATACTAGCATAAATATCAGGTTGGTTTTCCTTTCCAGTCTAAGATACAATTTATTAATTAACACTGTTTTATTGGGGTTAATATGGTTTAGTTTTGTTCTTTCTTAGTCTGTTTGTTCTTTTGGCTTCACCAGGGCATGCGGACTAGAAATTGAACCTGTGCCTTTAGTAGTGGAAGTAGGGGGTGCTAACCACTGGACCGCCAGGGAATTCCCAGTTCCCAGGGAATTCCCAGTTTTTTCAATTTTGTGTCTTAATCTTTTTATATTTAATGTTTTGTCATATGATATTGCTGTTTTGGTGTGGTCTTCATAAGTATCATTTTGATGTTTTATAATATTCCATCCTATGAATGTATCACAGTTCCTTAGCGATGCCCCTGTTAATGAGTGTTTGATTTGCATTAAGGTTTTATTTGTTGTTTTGGGAGACTGACAATGAAATGAGTATCATCATGAATGTAACTCTTGGAATAATCATATTTTATCATTTAAGAAACTTGTCAAACTTCCCAAAGTATCTATTTACCATTATCAGCTATGGTAGATGAGGTAGATTGCCAGTCTACCCACCAGCATTGATTCCTTTCTCCCCCTAATTTTAGAGATAAAAATGCTATCCTGTCCTGACTTGCATTAACGTCTCTCTGTATTTGTTTTTTTAGTTAATTTTGCTTTGCAGATTATCTATTTATGTTCTTTGTTCATTTAACTATTACAAGCTTAATGTTACCAATTTTTATGAGTTCTGTCATGTATAACATGCATGCTCAGGCATGTCCGACTCTTTGTGATCCCTATGGATTGTGGCCCACCCAGACTCCTCAGTCCATGAGATTTTTCAGGCAAGCATGCTGGAGTGGGTTACCATTTCCTATTCCAGGGGATCTTCCCAACCCAGGTGTCTCCTGCACTGGCAGGCAGATTCTTTACCACTGAGCCACCAGGGAAGTGCATAGAGAAATTATAATAACTTACACATTTAGAGGAAATTTATTTTTCCTTGAAGTAACCTTTATAATGACCAACTTTATCCTTGGCCATAAATCTACTGAAAATATCTCCCCTTTTCCTGCATTTATTATCCTTTTCAAGGATTTTTTTTACCCTTTTTCTGTTCTCACTTGGGTACTTGCCTTTTAACCATTTTATTACATGTCTTTGTGTTTCTCAAAATCAGTGACACTAGTTTTCCCATAATTTGCATTAAAATGAGGGAGTTAAAATTAAATTGAGAAGAATTATTGGTTACTTTTATTAACTTCTTCCTTCTTTACTGTCATGAGGAAATTAAACTGAATTGTATATGAAATGGTATTCTAAAGCTTCATATAAGAAATCATAGATGTAAAAATTAGTTTATTTATATGTATAAGAAAAATGCCAATGATATATGGGTACTAAGGAGAAAACATTAAAATGACACTTGCTTTATTCTAAATAAATAGTACATTTGTTTTAGGCTTAAATCAAGAAAGTAAGGCATGGTTTAAATTACATAACATTTGTGTTTGCCTTCTCAGTCATACCTTGTTGATGACCTAAGAACAGTTGTTAGCTTTGTTGTGTATCTACTAGTTGGAAATCAAGTCAGACGGTATAACATGTGGGTTATATCTCTTATATTAAGTACAACTTGCCCAATAACAAGTCAGAAAAACGTGACTATTCTTCAGATATTGTAACATCTATAATATCTCCATGTACATAGGAAGCCATGTGAAGAGAATGCAGAAAGAAATGCCATCATTCACTATTGAATTTTGCCAACTCCTTTTTTTTTTTCTGTCAGGAACTGTAAAGGTGTGGGACCCAAGGCAGAAAGATGATCCTGTTGCTAATATGGAACCCGTGCAGGGGGAAAACAAGAGAGACTGTTGGACTGTGGCATTTGGTAAATTACCGAAGGACTCTTACACCTGAAATACCAGATTATAAAAAGCAGAGTGCTTCAGGAGACTCCTGATAGTCGGTTTAGAATCTCTTGTGTACATTATTCTGGCAGTTTATCGAGGCAAATAGACATGGTGATTGGGCCTGGGTTTGAATTCTCACTGTGCTACTTACTGGCTTTGTGACCTGGGGCAAGTTATCAGGCTTCTCTGATTTTTGCTTGCTTCATTTATAAAAAGGAAGTCATAATAGAATTTACTTAATAGTATTGTTATGAGGATTCAGAGTTAATACAGGTAAAATGCTTAGAATTGTGCTTAGATATCAAGTGTTCAAAAATATGGACTATTATTTATTTCTGTTTAACTTGGTAATATTGACCTAGTTTAGAACCAGATGCCGTTAGTGAAATTAGGTAGAGCCTTAGATGGTAACCTAACCAATCTTACATTATGCTCTACACAGTGTGTGTTTATTTTCTAAAAATAGTTATACTGTTAAAAATTATATCTTACAAATTTTATAACAATGTTCCTCTATCAATATACTTTTAAAACTAAATTACCACTGAAATTCGGAGATTTCTATGTGTATGTATTATAATTAGTATGTGTGTGTGTATAAGTAATGATATAAACCAAAAACATGCACACTTGGGAAGAAATTTCAGAATTAGTGTTGAGAATCATCATGTAAAATTTATGTAATAATTAAAAAATAATTAACTTTGGGTCCATTAAAGGCTTTTTAATCATTGTTCTAAGGGATGTAAGTGCAGTTTTAAATATAGGACATTAAATTTAAAGAAAGGACATTTATCCGAAGCAGACTCTTATTTTAACTTAAAGAACCTGGTAACTTTAATAAAAAGTGCTACAAGTATAAAAAGTGATACATTAATTGTATCACTCGTACAAGGTCAGAGGGATAAAAGGTCACAGAGGCATGGATCAATACAGAAGGAATCCCAAGGGAGCCAAAAGAACATATTGACCTCAGTCCAAGGACATGTAGGATTTGAAACACTGAAATTGGGAGATTTCAAGCACTGGAAGAAGAGTATGTAGAAGGAATGGAGGTAGGAATAGCCTTAAAGATGGTACGTGGCCACAGCCAAAGGTGTGTAGATGGTCTGGAGGTAGCGGTAAACCTTTGAAGGCTTCTGCAAAGATGAGATAGGATCAGAGCTTTAGCTTCACACTGTGGTCATGTAGGCAGGAGGAGTGGCAGAGGAAAGCTCTTTTCAGTATTCCAGGAAATATGTAGGTTTAAGCAGCAGTGAGAATGGAACAGAGGAGTAAATTCAGAAATAATGTGGCAAAATAAATACAGTTTGGCAGTTTTTTTGGAGATGAGAAACAAGGGAAAGGATTATGTCCAAAGTGACTGAATTTTGAGGTCGACTATGAAGTGAGTGATGTATATTGAAGAAGTTCCGCAGAGTATATGATAGTTTTTAAAGGAAGACGATGACATCAGTTTTAGACATCAGGAGTTTCAGCTGCTGTCATGTCATCTCGGTGAACCTTCCAGTGGAAATGCAGGGCTAGAGTTTATAAAAAAAGGGAGTAATCCAAAAATTCCTGGATCTGAGCAAGGTGAATTCAACTGCAGGTTGTAGATTTACTTCAACTGTGAGCATCTGATAACACCAGAACAACATTTTGCAAAATAAATAAGTTTAGTTTCCATTTGCATTCAAAGAAAGCATTGGAAGTGTAACTGTATTTATTCTACCAAACTCTGCTGTGCTTAAATTGTTAGTCTTTGCAAACAGAGTATAGAAAGAATATTTGTTTTCAATTTAAAATCCAGTAAACACTTTCCTATATCTCTTGAGCACAGAATCTCAATAAAGAGCTTTTTTGGTAAACAATATCAGATACTAAATTAATAATCTTGGTGTCCTGTAGGATTAGTAAAATGAGATTCTATCCAATGTGACTTCTTCACCTGATTTGGTACAAGTTACCTGTGTAGTTTTGTAAGATTATTGTTTTGTTTTGTTTTTTATCGGAGTATAGTTGATTTACAATGTTATGTTAGTTTCAGATGTCCGTAGGTTTTTTAAGCAGCCTTCAAATCAGCATTTAAAAAGATCTGAAATATCATGTCCTGATTTCCAGGCAATGCTTATAATCAAGAGGAGCGTGTCGTGTGTGCTGGCTATGACAACGGAGACATCAAGCTGTTTGATCTCAGAAATATGTCCTTACGGTGGGAGACAAATATAAAAAATGGGGTAACGTGCATTTACATTCTTTGCAGTTTCTCTGAATATCTTTTCCACGTACCTCTGAACTACAAAAGGAAAGCACCCCTAATAACTCGTCTCAGTAAAACCCCTTTATGGATGGATGGTTCTTAACTTTTAGGGTCTGTGAAGTCCTTTGAGGATCTGATTAAAAATCAGGGACGCTCTCTTCAGAAGAACACACACCCAGGTGTGGTGTGACAGTGCCTAGTGGGTCACCGCCCCTGTAGCCCATCTCTAGACGCCTGTGGGCTACGCAGTGTGATGTTAAAGTGAGCTGGTACCAGGCCCTTTTCTGGTAATATCAGGAAGCCCAAGACTGTAATTGACTCCCAGGTACTTGTAGGTTTTTGGTTCCCAGGTTGTACATCGTCAGTGAAGAATGTGGTTCCTTCCTGTTTCCTCTAGTCAGCCTTGACTTAACTTTATAAAATCATTATGTAATAATGGTAAAATGTTAAATTATGGCTTTCCAAATGTACCTCAGTGCCTTAGATGATTTTGGGACCTTAGTAACCAAGAAGAAAATTTTCTAGTTACAAGTATTTGGTATACAGATTCAAAAGATAAAATGATTTTTTTTTTAAGTGCTTTCACATGAGCTGGTAATGTTAAAGTTGTTTTACTTGGTTTGAAAGAAACTCTTGGATATAATCATTGAAGCATCACTCATAAATATTCTCTATTTTCAGGTGTGTAGCTTGGAGTTTGACAGAAAAGACATAAGTATGAATAAGTTAGTAGCTACATCTCTGGAAGGAAAGTTTCATGTTTTTGACATGAGAACACAGCATCCAACCAAAGGTTTTGCTTCTGTTTCAGAAAAGGTAAAGATGAGGGAAATAAATACCTTTCTATGAAGAGGAGTGTTCATATTAATAGCTTGCTTTAGACTAATAAATAGAATGAGTCACCAAGTTCCTTCCAGGTTTTTTGCATGAAGGGAGCTATTTTTAATATATTCTTGTAGGATCTTGAAAAGTTATTCTGTGCAAAGAATACTTTCCTAAAAGTTTGTCAGTTTCGTATTTCTTGATTATATTAATAATAAAGGCCTTCATTGGTAATGACTGTTATTTTGTAGTTTAAGAGCAATCACAAGAAAACTAGTTGGTTTAAGAAATTAGTCAACAATAAATGGGAAGGAAATCCAAGAAAGAGAGTATATATGTATATGTGTGGCTGATTCACTTTGTACAGCAAAAACTAACACAATATTGTAAAGCAACTATCAGATTTTTTTTTTTAATTAAGAAGAAAAAGAATTTGGTTAACAAAACATAGTCTTGTGTTTCCTAATAAATATACTTGTGTTAATACCCAATTATATACTTTTAGGTATACGCGAGTATCCCAACCCAGGGATCAAACCCAGTCTCTTGCATTGCAGGCAGATTGTTTACCATCTGAGCCACCATGGAAGCCCTATATATACCTTAACATAATACTAATTATATACTTTTCAAAAATGTACCCATATATATGCATGTGTGCTCAGTCATGTCCAACTCTTTGCGACCCTACAGACTGTAGCCCACCAGGCTCCTCCAGGGGATCTTCCCAACCCAGAGATCAAACCCACGTCTCCTGCATTACGGGTGGATTCTTTACCGCTGAGCCACCAGAGAAGCCCCAGAGAAGCCTCATATGTATACTTTGCCTTGTTCCAAATAGTATTTGAGGGAACTTAGAGGGAAACATTTGGTATTACAACATTAGAAAAATTGATGAAGAAAGCAGCACAAGTGGAAAGCACTGGTTTAAAAAAATGAAATTGCCATCTGGAGTAAGGGGTTGGCATAAAGTTCCTGCTGAAACATCCCGTCATTTGCCAGAGATGAGTTGGAAATGTGACTCTGAGCTTCCTCGAGTATAAAAGAAAAGAAAAATCAGTGTCAGATTTGTAGTTTCCATAATATTAAATTATGTAAGTTGCTCAGGAAATAAAAATTCACTCCCTTTCTCCTTTTCCCTCTATCATGGAGTCAGTAGTACTTCTTAGACCTTCATATTTTGTCTTAATATTATTAAACTAATTATTATTGCATACAAATTACTTTTACTGCTCAATGAACTGTAATCTTAAGGTAACTAGCTATCCACTGTAATTTTGTTTTGCCTTTGTCATTCCAGGATATATTAAGTATCTATTGCAACATAAGTGAAGTAAAAGTCACTCAGTCCTGTCTGACTCTTTGCGACCCCATGGACTATACAGTCCATGGAATTCTCTAGGCCAGAATACTGGAATGGTAGCCTTTCCCTTCTCCAGGGGATCTTCCCCACACAGGGAACAAACCCAGGTCTCCCTCACAGCAAGGTGGTTTCTTTACAAGCTGAGCCACAAGGGAAGTCCATATGCAACATAAGGCACTTACTAAATTGTTCCAAATACAATCCTTAACACATTTCTCCTTAACTGGAAATTACAATGTGTCTCCAAAAAAAATTTTTTTGTTACATTTAGTTAATCCAGTAATTGCTAAATCTGTCAAATAAAAGACTGGTGTATTTTAGTCATTTCCCCTCTTACTTTTTGCTTTTTATCAGCTTCCAGGAGAAAAATAGAAGTTTAAGCTACAAAACAAATTAAGGTTAAACAGCTTGAACCTAGTCACTTGAGGACTCTCACATACTTAAAGTGTGTATTTTGAGATATGTGTTTTTCTCTGCTGATGGTAATTCTCTTAAAAGGCTATTAAAATCATATGTCAAAACTGATCATCAACTGAAATGCACATGTCTTATATGTGGCTTAAATCAAGTTAGCTGGTCTCACTACTGCTATGAAGCACAAGTCTTTTCTCCCTCCCCCATCCTCCTGTCTCCCCCTCCCCCCTCCCTCTCTCAAGGATTGATTTACAAGCTGTTAACATTCATCCAGTTGCTATTTCTATCTTTAATATCAGTGATAAAGGACCGGGCTTGTTATAACCATAAACACCGTCTGTAAGTCCTCCTGACCCTTGTTTTGAAGACTAGACAAGTCCAGTGGTGTAAATTACAGATAAGACTGGAGCTTTACATTAAACTCTTGATACTTTCCACTCAGTTTTGTTGTAAACATAAAACTGCTCTAAAAAAGTAAAGTTGTTAAAAAGAAGTTCAGTCCAGCCTTTTTTCCCCTTAGAAAATATTTTTCTTTTTTTGTATTTTGAGGTTTTTTTCTCCATAGAGTGAGCTAGAGATATTTAAATGTATAAAATCTATTTGCATAATTTGAATGATACTGTGAAGCTAAATGTTTTAATGACTTTTAATCTGATAATTTTTTTTTTAAGTCCAGCAGAACTTTGCTTTATAAAACAAGAAAAATGATTCTTTTCCTAATTTCTGATGGGTCCTTATAAATCTCTGTAGCCATTATAAAGAGAAGTCCAGGGGACTTGGTACTTTCACTGCCCAGGGCCCAAGTTCAATCCCTGTTTGGGGAACTAAGATCCCACAAGCCATGCAGTATAGCCAAAAATTTTTTTTAATTTACAAATAAATAAGAAAGTTTAAAAAGAGAGACATGCCAGAAAATAATTACTTTTATAACAGTAATTGAAATGATCGAAGTTACTGAAATTGTCATTGATAGAGGTAAAAATTGTTTTTTTACAGGTTTCTCTTCTAGGACAGTCTTTTTGTTTTTCTAATTTATTTTATTGAAGTATAGTTGATTTACAATGTTGTATAAATTTCTGCTCTACAGCAAAGTGCTTCAGTTATATGCATATATCCATTCCTTTTCATGTTCTTTTCCAATATGGTTTGTCACAGGATATTGAATATAGTTGCCTGTGCTAGGGTAGGAGCTTGTTGTTTATCCATTCTGTATATAAGAGTTTGCATCTGCTAATCCCAAACTACCAGTCCTTCCCACCCCGACCCCTCCTCTCGCTTGGCAACAGGAAGTCTGTTCTCTATGTAGGGTAGTCTTTATTTATCCTAAAAACTTATACACCGCTTGTGTGCCTCTTGTTCTGTTCAGGCTCATAAATCTACTGTGTGGCAGGTCCGACACCTGCCACAGAACCGAGAGGTCTTCCTGACAGCGGGAGGCGCCGGCAGCCTGCACCTCTGGAAGTAGTAAGTCTCTCCCAGTGCAAGGTGCTCCGTTTTAGGTTACTTGTGGGCGTAAAGTAGGATTCGATTAAACTGTTTTCCTCCTTTGACTTAGTTCATTTTGATATGATTTTAAATTTCATGGTATTACATAAGAACTACTTTCTAAGCATTTTTTTTTTTACTAATATACTTATTTATATTTTATAAATATCAATATAAACCTTTTAACACAACAAATATTTTTTTTAGTGGTATGTTCCATACATTAGAATAGCTCATGAACACTTCATTTCATAAATTTGAAATCGTGGTTTTTGCTAGTTTGTTTTTTTTTTAGTAGGAAGACTTTGACCAAAGGTTTTTGTGAAATATTATTCGGTCATCAGAACAGTACCTCTGGAAGAAAGGAAAGGGGCTGAAATTCTTAGTTTTAGATCCTGATAATTGACTTGCCCAAGTTCAGGTGACGTCACTATGATAGGACAGAAACAGAGCTTGAAGATGCTGACCGACCTCCAGGAAGAACCTTGTCATCGTGTTTGCACGTCTGCTCTTACTATATATTTGCCTTTCCAAGTGGGCTTTCCCCTTTCCTGTAGATTCTTCTTTTCTACGTAGAGAAGACCCTTTAACATTTCTTTTAGGGTAGGTTTAGTATTGTTGAGTTCTTTTAGTTTCTGCTTGTCTAAGAAGTTGTTTTATGTCTCCTATTCTAAATGATAATCTTTCCAGGCAAAACATCCTGGGTTGCAGATTTTCCCTTTCAGCACTCTGAGTGTATTGTGCTACTCCCTTCCGGCCTGCAAAGTTTCTGCAGAAAAATGAGCTGATAGCCTTCTTGAGATTCCTTTGTATGTGACTTTCTGTTTTTCTCTTACTCCCTTTAAAATATTTGTATACTTAATGTCATCCCAGAGATCTCTTAAACTGTTTTCATTTTTTTAAATTTGTTTTTCTTTTTGCTCCTCTGGTTGGGTGACTTTCATCATCTCGTTTTCCAGGTCACTTATATATTCTTCTGTATCACTGTCTGTTATTTGTTCCTTTTAGTATTTTTTTTCCCACCTATTGAGTTCTTAATGGTCTTTATATATTTTCTAGTTCTTTGTTAAAATTTTCACTGTGTACATCTGGATTTTCCCCTAATTCAGTTAACATTTTTCTTACCAGTGCTTTAAATTCTTTATCTGGTAAATTGTTTATTTCTGTTTCATTATTCTTTTTCAGAGATTTTCTCTGGCTCTTTCAATTGAGTGCAGTTTTGTTTTGCTGAACTTTCTCTGCCTCTGTACCTATGTAAGTCTTACAGGGGGTTCTTAGGTGGGAGACTGCGTGTGCCCACTACCTTTGATGAGAGAGCGGGATCTGATGTGGACACAAGTTGCATCTCTCCTCCGGGTAGCTGGCAGCCATCACTCTGGTAGGGGGTGTGGCTGGAGATGGAGGGGCTCGAGCTGGAGCCAGGGATGTGGTGGGACCGCCCCTCTGTTCAGTGGCCATTATTGCCCTATTAGGGTAGGGTCTGATCCCAAGTTGCTGAACAGAAGCCAGGGAGGTGGGCCCAGGCTACAGCCTTCCTGTGAGTCCCAGTGGCCCTCCAAGCAGCCAAGGGGACTTGTCTCCCCAACATAGGACCTGGAGGCACCCACTCTGTAGCTCTCATCACCTACTCCCCAGGGTGGGTGTCTGCCTATGTATCTTCCCTTTTCCTCTGAGTCCCTTCCCAGGGGCCCAGGTCCTGACCTGATCACTTTTCTTTTCTTCCCTTCCCAATTCCGTGTGTTTCTCCTCACAGCCTTGGTTGTACAGAAATCCTTGTGCCAGTTTCCAGTTAGTTTTCAGTGAGAATTTTCCTGTTTTTGATGTATTTGTGGGGAGAGGTGAGCTCCACATCCTATTCTCAGCCATCTTGATCAGTTTCCACTCTAAAACTTGAATAGGTGTTAGGGGGGATTTAGGGGGAAAAAAAAAAAGATCTTTATTATCTTTTAAATACTAAACAACTGCAGCCTTTGCCAAGAGACATGGAAAATGTTCTTTAATCTGTCTATTCATCTGAATGTTGTATTCTTTTTAAAAATCAAAAGGAGGTATAGGGTCTGAGAGGAAGAAAGGATAGGCTGTTATCTGCTTATCATTTCTTTGTTTCTGTTCTGCTTCTGAGTTGCTTCATGCCTCTTTAGTCTTGGCCTTTATTACTACTTTTGAAATAAAGGTAATCATAGTTGATACCTAACAGGCTTTAAAAGACCTTTGGAGGAATACCCCTGTGTTTCACTAGGAACACATCTCCATGGGGGACAGGTGTTTCATTTTCCACTTTCTCAAATCTAGACCAAATCGTATTTATGAGTTGTTAACCTTCAGCTCTTTTTATGTTATAATTTATATTCTTAGCTGATAGAAGATCAAACGTTCTAGAACTCACTGTTTCTTTTTTGAAGCAATGATGTCCAGGTCTAAAATCTCGTCCCAGTAGTAATTTCCCTTAGAAATGGTACATAGAAGGTCCTTCAGCTTGGAGGAGCTCTGGGCTTAGAAACCAGCATCAGTTTCCCTTTCTGGAAGTGTTAAGATGAGGTTCTTCAAATGTTACTTGTAAGGCAAAAGGTTACTTGTGGCATCTAACAATCCACATCTAGAGGAGAATTACAGTAAAAGATGATGAAGAGCACCAGGTCAATTTATTAAAGGTGCTAGATCAATCTAGAACTTTTGTAGTAAAATAAAAAATACTCATGCTGAACAGAAATGATGTTTCAACGTTTTTAGTAGAAATAATTGCTTTTTATGAGATTTGTGGGGTTTGGGCCTGAGGTTGAAATACTGTCTCCTTATTGCAATACAACTCAACATTAGAAAGATGCCTTGTGTTAGTCAGACCGTCATGTCTGACTCTTTGCAACCCCATGGACAATAGACCACCAGGCTCCCCCTGTCCATGGAATTCTCCAGGCAAGAATACCGGAGTGTGTATTCACTTCCTTCTCCAAGAAAGATGGCTTAGTGTTTATCAGTTCCAGTAGTCAAGTGAGAAATAAAAATAGCTGTTGGAGCACATGTGTAAGAATAAAATGACAGATACTAAGGTTTATCTCCACATACACTTTGATCTTACTTTCAGCGAATACCCGATTCAGCGATCAAAGAAAGATTCCGAGGGTGTAGAGATGGGAGTTGCGGGCTCCGTCAGCCTTCTGCAGAATGTTACGTTGTCTACTCAGCCCGTTTCAAGTTTGGACTGGAGTCCGGATAAGAGGGGTCTCTGCATCTGTAGTTCATTTGACCAGATGGTGAGAGTACTGATCGTTACGAAACTCCACAAAATTTGATCTCTGGACTTGAACCCCTCCAAAGCAAATACTCAGAGAATGTAGAATACGTTCTGGGATCCTCTGACCCTCACTGAACAAAGTGCGATTTGACTGATGAGAAAAGGCCCCAGACGCAAACCTCGGGGCCAGCCTCTCTCTGGCTATGAAAGGTTACACAGCCTGACCAGCGTCCTGACTGGGTGGTGGTTTGCTGTTGCACATGGGGCACCAAGGTCTCCAGAGCCAATCCTGTTCCTCTCCCCTCCATTTCTAATAAAAAGTTGAAACTTTTCTATAATTAATTATTTTAAATTTGTTCTATGTCCTGAGAGTTTCATATTCTGTAATTACACTTGTATTGCATTTTAGTCTTTACAGGCTTGTAGTAGTGATTTAATTTGTTTTAAAATAGTTTACCTTGGTAAAACTATTGTGAATTAACCTTCATAAATAAATATACTTTGAGATATTTCAGTGTCAATAAATCTCCAAAAAGAACATTACTCTATAAAATACCAAAGTGACATGGTCATCAGTTTCCAGAGATTTAACTCAGAATGAAATGCTGTGATTGAGACTTTTGAAAAGACTTTTCATTTTTAAATTTTTTTAATCTTAAAAAACAAGTTGAATACTGGAGACTTTTCAGCTGCTGACTGTGATGATGTTGAGATGTATAAGACTGTGGGGCTTTTGTAGTCTTGTTTTTTGTCAAACTTTTTAATATATTTTGTGAATAAATTTTGTTTTTGAAGTCTGTAGAAGTTTTGATTCTTTTAACGGGAATAATAAAACCAATATCATCCCTTCTTTTGCTTTGTAAATGCTTATTAGTAAGTATCTCTTAAGTCACTTTGTTTCTCCAATGCCCACGCCTGCAACTAAGCTCAGAGACATTAAATTCATCACCCTTTCAGTAACCACTTCCCCTCCTTCAAGAGACAGAACCACCTAAAACATTCATAAAATTCTTGTGATTTCAGGGGTTCTTAGAAAGTCACTTGTTTGAATAATATTAAATTCAGAAAATTAAACTTAAAAATATTCCCTAAATGTTTATAGAACCAAACTACGGACATAATTATTAAAGTAAAAATTAAATTGAACTTTAAAAAAGCCTATCTTTGATGTGTTTTGTTTTTGTTTTTAATTTTCAAAGAAAAATGAAAAATTTTGAAATTTCTTAGAACACTTATGTTTGGTGGTATAATTAGATTTAAGTCAAGAATGATAAAACATATTTTTAAAAATGTTCTTTATTCACTTCTGACTATGCTGGGTCTTTGTTCCTCACGGGCTTTTCTCTAGTGGCAAGCGAGGGCTACTCGGTAGTTGCAGTGTGCGGGCTTCTCACTGTGGTGGCTTCTCTTGTTGCAGAGTATGGGCTCTAGGGCACGTGGGCTTCAGTAGTTCTGGCTCCTGGGCTCTAGAGCACAGGCTAAATAGTTGTGGCTCATGGCTTGGTTGCTCCACGCCATGTGGGATTTTCCCAGAGCAGCGATCAAACCCATGTCTCCTGCATTGGCAGATGGATTCCTTACTACTGAGCCACCAAGGATGCCCTAAGATGTCCTTGATTGTAAGATTATCTTATACCACTGAGAAAGAAAAATGTTGCCAATGAAACTGATACAATGCATTCTTATCACTTAGCGTTTCATATTCATTGAATGCTTTTTCAAACTTATTTAGATATAGTTTTTTTCATTATATGTCACTCTTGTATGTCCTTTAAAGGAAAATATATTCAAAATAAATTTGGTGTGACATTCCTCAGATTTCTTCCTATTCAGAGTCTGATCCTTTGAGGCACTTTTTGAATTGAGTCACTACTATTCTTTTTCTGCTTACAATTTTGTCCTTTGTAAGGATACCATCATGAACATCGATGATGATGCAACGCTTCTTTAAAACATGCTCTCTATTGTCTTCAAGGTTTTCCTTCAGTTAACTGACACGTGTCCTACAAGTTTTGGTGTACACATGCAGGCCTGACAACTGTTACCATTGCTGTCTGGCTTACTGCTGTGTAACAAACTACTGCTAACCTTAGTATCTTAAACAGCAACATCATTTACTGTGTTTAAGGTCTATTGTTTGGGCAGGGCTTAGCAGGGAGGTTCATCTGCGCTCCACACAGTCTGTCTGGCAGTCTTTCTCAAGGCTGGAGGACCTGCTTCCAAGGCAGTACTCAGATGGCTTGCAAGGTGGTGCTGCTGTCCCCTGGGACTTCAGCTAGGCCTGAGAACCAGGGGCCTCTCCCTATGGCATGGGCTTCCTCAGAGCATGGTGGCTGGTGTCCAAGAATGAGCATCCCCAAAGAGAAGGCCAGGTAGAAGCAATAACATTTTTAATGGCCTACCTTCATAATTCACTCAGCATCACTTTTACCTCACTATTCCCACTCCCTCCAACCATCCCACCAATGCATGGGGAGGGGACATACATTCCACTTTCTGATGGGAGCTTGGCTGGGTTCTGGAAGAACATGTGAGAGACTGAAATATCGTGTTCATTTTTGGAAATACAATCTGGCACAGTGATTAAAAGAGGCATCCCAATTTCAAAGATGGAAGACTGGAGGGTGGGGATGATGTGCTTGTTAAAAGCGATGAAACACATTACTTGTTATGTGGGTGCCCCATCCCACTCATCTGTCTACACCCCTCCTGGCCCCTGATCTATCACAGACATTGCTAATCAATCATGGTACTTGTTTTCTCTTGAGCTTCATGAGTTTTATCACACTGTATTAGTAGCCATTCCTTACTGTTGGCAGGTGACCCCAAACTTGCTTAGTATCCTGTGTCTAGAGACTGTTGCCCCATGGAGCCAGCCAGCCTCCTGGACCAGGATCATTACCTTAGTGTGGACCCCACCTTGATCCTCAGCTTTGTCAGTATCCCCACCTGAAATGATGCTCTCCTGCACTAGACAGGAGAAACTGACCATGCAGAAACCAGGATGGCACTTCCCTTAGGATACAGTGAGGGTTGAGTCTCAAGTACCACAATGCTTAAGATTGCCAGTTGGTGCACCTTCCTCTTTTTGTGTCAACTTCTTGGAGGTGCTGTGTTGTTCTGGAGGCTTCCTGTGAGTGTGGAATTAGAGACAGACATTCTTGAAAGCGTTTAGAAAGCATTCATCCAGGCCTTGTTCGGTCACTCAGTTGTGTCTGAATTTTTGTGACCCCCCTGGATTGTAACATACTAGGCTTCCCTGTCCACTATCTCCCGAAGTTAGCTCATTGAGTTGGTGATGCCATCCAACCATCTCGTCCTCTGTCATGCGCTTCTCCTCTCGCCTTCAGTCTTTCCCAATATCAGAGTCCTTTCCCAATGAGTTGGCTCTTCACATCAGGCAGATGGCCAAAGTATTGGAGCTTCAGCATCAATCCTTCGAAAGAATATTCAGAGTTGATTTCCTTTAGGATTGACTGGTTTGACCTCCTTGCAGTCCAAGGGACTCTTGAGTCTTCTCCAGCACCACAGTTCAAAAGCATAAATTCTTGGCCTCAATGAAGCCTAAAATAATCAGAGAATCACAGAGCAGCGAGTCCCTTAAATACTGGGCACATTTTTACTGCCAGTTCCTCTCTGCTTTTGTGTTAACATATGGCTCTTTGCTAGGTGTGGTGGTAAATTGTGGACTGTTTTGATAAGGGATCCAGGAATAGTTCTCATCGTGGGGCCTAGGCCCTTCCAGGCAAGGGCTGCTTCATAAAGATGTTTTCCTTTTGGTCACCAGATGGCCGCCTGAAGTAGGTGACGCCCGTAGGCTTTGCATTGTACAAAACTGGCTTGTGCAACTTGAGTAGAATATCACCATCTGCATCAGATGCTATGTCTAATTTGGAAAATAAATTGGCCATTGGCTTTTAGTTATGTTTCTGAAAAGGATCGGCTTTGCCCAGAAAGCCCCCGTCGCTGAAGGCCTTGCTACCGTCATCGTGTTGTGTAGCCACCCTCCTTACTCGATGAGATTAGGTTGCCGGGCTTTTCTTTCCACGGAACTCTTCCTTAGAGCTGGGCTCTACCCTGCAGGCCTTATAGGCTATATAATAAGTCCGTAGAAGGGCCTGACGCTGCTCCTGAGAGAACCTGCGGCATTGGGCACATGCTGCTCTCAGATCCGTTGGGACCTGCTGACAGCAGTCCTGTCCCTCGTCCATCCAGGTGAGGACTCAGGGCTGCAGAAAATGTTTCCTACCCCTCGGGTCCACACCCTGAATGCTGCCTGGAGTGGTGAGAAGTCCTTTGGCCTGTGGACTCCCCCTTATATCTTCCTTATGGGACTGGGCAGACAAGGGGTGATGTGAAAACTTGTTTTTCTAGAATCTGTGACACTGTGTAGGGATCTAGAGGGAAAGGAGCCTGCCTCTGCTCAACCTTGAACCAGAACAGTAGTGTTTGTTTTTTTTTCCTGCACCACACAGGTTTCAGGATCTTCGTTCCCTGACCAGGGATTGAACCTGGGCAACGCCAATGAAAGCGCCAAGTCCAAATCACTGGACCGCCTGGGAACTCCCACCAAAGAGTTCTTTATCAGAACAGCACAGAGGGAGCAGATAGCCTCACAATCCCATGGCCATCCACACAGTGTCCACGGGTTTTGCATGTTTTGCATCAAACTTCAGGTTTGAAGGGAAGAATAGGATTTTGACTTTGTGTTCTTGCATCACAAAGGGAAATTCAAGATAAATACAACCTCTGCTCCCAGGAGGGAAAGCATACATGTCAGAAGCAGCCATGGCTCTGAGCAAATAATGCTGCATTTATACAGTAGTGCTGGAGCAATTTTCCTGAAGGATTTTTTTAACAATTGAACTTTGCTTATGGTGTCTTGATCCAACTGTATCCTTAAGGATAATACCAGATCACCCAGCGCTGTCCTTCATACAGAGTTCAATTAAATGTTGATTGTTGATTAAAAAAATATGAAACAATGACAAAATGAGTAAAAATTCCACCTTATTACTTCTCATCTGTTTTCTCAAGATACCTCTATTGATACACAGATTCAGCTGCAGGTAACTGAGAACACAAAATATTTGTATTTTTCTTTTTTATAGCAATCCAGGGAGGTAATCCAGGCTGCTATTATGGCTGATAATAATGAGAGACCCGGCTCTCTCTGTCTTGTTTCTCCACCCTCCGCATGATCCATCTTTCTCCATGACACCCAATATGGCTACTCCAGCTCCAACCATCACATCCACATTTTAGCCATCAGGAAAGTAATGCCCTGCCACTTTAAAGAACACGACTTTTGCTTTCATTCCACTGAAAGGGGATCTTTATAGGCCATGGTTTGGTCATAACTAAAAGTAAGTCTGAGCAACATAGACTTTATTCTGTGCAGTGATATACTCAGCTGACAGCTGGCAGCTTTGGTACAAAGGATAGCAGGGAAATGAGTATCAGAAGACATTCGTGGATCTACCACATAGTCAAGCGTAAACTCCCCCTGGCTAAGTTTTCCCATGAGGTGAAAACTATGGAGTGATCAATTCATGTGCTGCTTTTGGCCAGATCTGGGACCTGGAACCAATAGGACCATTGATTTGTCTTTCAGCTGGTATAGACAAGACATAGTAGAATCACTTGGTTTCCTGGCATGTTTAATCACTTTTATAATATTTCAATACATTCAGTGGAAATCTAGTCCATTACAAAAATATCAAAGGAAAATTTTCCCTAAAACAAAACAAAAACACCTCTAATTTTCTATCCTAAATTTATTGGGAACTTATTTTTACTCAGTAATTGCAGGCAGATTCTTTACTGTCTGAGCCAGCAGGGAAGCCCTTACTCAATGATAATTTACTATAAATCCTAAGCACTATTTCCATCCAGAGCCAGTCCAAAGACATGATCAGTAGAACATGAATGAATTATTTTACTTCATGCATTTCTAGGATTTCCCTGCTGGCTCAGTGGTAAAGAAACCACCTGCAATGCAGGAGACACGTGTTCAATCCCTGGGTTGGGAAGATCCCCTTGAGGAGGAAATGGCACCCCACTCCAGTATTCTTGCCTGAAAAGTCCCCTGAACGGAAGAGCTTGGCGGGCTACAGTCCAAAGGGTCATAAAGAATCAGACACGACTGAGTGACAGCCTGAGTGAGAGAGAATGCACTTCTATAAGCTCATGAAAGAAACTTGAAGGGAAAACAGTATGTTTACGATTCAGTGTGTATTGGTACCTGCTTAAAATCACATTTGTTGATGATGTCAGTGGACAAATTTTGTATTTATATAGGAAACATTGTTTCTGTCAATGTACACAAAATGATTTCATCCTTTTTCTGCCGGAGAGCAGCTAAGAGGTTTCTGGCAAATACTTAGGGCTTTCAGTTGTGCCAAGGCACCATCAGATCTGCCTCTTCACAACTGTAAATGAATTGTCCCCCCACCCCCACCCCCGTTCCCGGGAAGGAGACAGTCTTGCCCAAGGCTGTGTATTCCCAATCGCGGGTTTTGCTGTTCACTACCCTGTGGTGCGCTGCCCCCTTGTGGTAAAATGTTAGTATTACAGACCTTTCATCACAGAAAATGGATTTCACCTTCAAAGGCAACCGACAAGCCTTCTCTACAATTGACAGTAGGCACACACATTATATTGGACCTTGCGAAAGACATTATCTTACAGAATTTTTTTTGACCTAACTTTATTTTCTTTTTTAAATTAATTTTTATCGGAGAATGATTGCTTTGTTGTTGTTTTTGTTCAGTCGCTAAGTCATGTCCCACTTTTTGTGACCTCATGAACTGCAGCACACTAGGCTTCCCTGTCTTTCACTATCTCCCAGAGTTTGCTCAAACTCATGTCCATTGAGTCAGTAATGCCATCCAACCATCTCATCCTCTGTTGCCCCTTCTCCTGCCCTCAATCTTTCCCAGCATCAGGGTCTTTTCCAATGAGTCGGCTCTTTGCATCAGGTAGCCAAAGTATTGGAGCTTCAGCTTCAGCATCAGCATCAGTCCTTCCAGTGAATATTCAGACTTGGTTTCCTTTAGGACTGACTGGTTCATCTCTTTGCTGTCCAAGGGACTCTCAAGAGTCTTCTCCAGCACCACAATTCAAAAGCATCCATTCTTCAAAGCTCAGCCTTCTTCATGATCCAGCTCTCACATCCGTACATGACTACTGGAAAAAACAAAGCTTTGACGATACAGAACTTTGTCGGCAAATGTTAGTTTCTGCTGTATAACACTTAAGGAAATTTATCCCCAAAATGTGTGTTTATTAAAATACAAAACAAAACACTTTATCTATAACACTGCAGAGCACGGCTATGTTTATTATGCTTATTAAACAGTACGTTTATTAGTCAAAAGTTGTCTAATTAGCTTTATTACATGCATCAACTTTACATTTAGCACACCATGAGTGCTGACTTCTGAGAAGAAATATCTGGCTTTTTATAAAGTGAGGGAATCATCTTGTAGAGTAAATAAATAATATGTGCTTCCTCTGCCCACCACTAGTTCATTCTGTAATTGCTGATTGTAATGCGAAGTATTTCTTAAGTAAGGACTTCTTTATGTCATTACTTAACTTCCTGCAAATATTCTAGAATTTTCCCACACCTTTCTTGCTCGGGATTTGCATGGGATAGTCATTGCTCTCACAAGCTATTTCTGCATGCACAAGCTGATGAACAAGAGGCCTCCACCCGCCCACTGTGGGCACCGTGGACCACACAGCCACACAAGCAACATCAAATCAGCAGTGCAGTCAAGAGAGACTCACGATTCTCCTTCACCAGAAGGCTGAAGACGTACTTCCTGCTCCTCATTTTAGATCTTCTTCAACTTCTCTGGTCGGTCTGTAGACTGAAAAAAAAAAAAGAATACACAGTTGAGAATTATGTTTTATTTGGTGGATTGCTGTGGATTCAAGCCCCAGGGGGCAGCCTCTGAGATAGCTCTGAGGGACTGTAATAAGTAATAAGGGAGGCACCAGAATACATAGGAGTTTTGCAACAAAAACCAGGTTGTTGAACTTCCCTGGTGATCTAGTCGTTAGGAATTCTCCTGCCAATGCATGGGATGTGGGTTCGATCCTTGGTCTGGGAAGATCCCACTTGCTGTGTAGCCACTAGGCCGGGGCACCATGACTACTGAGCCTTTGCTCTTGTGCCCTCCAGCTGCAGTTGCACCCTCCAGCGGCAACTACTGAAGCCCATGTGCTCTAGCGCCTGAGTGCTGCATTTGAGTCCACTCACCACAACTACTGTGCCCGAGTGCTGCAACTGCTGAAGCGCGCGTGCCTAAAGCCTGTGCTCTGCAACAAGAGAGGCCACTGCAATGAGAAGCTTGCACACAACCAGAGAGCAGTCCCTGCTTGCCACAACTAGGGAGAGTCTGTGGGCAACCAAGACCTAGCTCAGCCAAACATTAAAAAACAAAACAAAAAAAAACCCGGTTGTTGGAGCATCAAAAGATTGCTGTTAATTAAAGAAAACCAGATATCTTAAATTAATGAATTTAGCACTTTTTTTTTTTTTTGGTATGAGAGGATGCAGTGGTCACTAAAATCATCCCTTTGATATGCACCTTAACTATCGAGGGCCAGTATCCTGTTCTTCTCCACCCTGAACTCCCTCAGGGTGCACCCTAGGGGCAGCTGCAGGAGCTGGTGGCCACAGCACCTTGTGTTTCCTGATGTGGCAGACGACATTCTTCATCCACAGGCCCTAAGAATGCTCACTCAGGGGTCTTTCACAGCAAATCAGAATTGTCAGCTCTGGAAGAGGCGTCAGAAACGGTTGAGACCCATGGGTTCATTTGGAGACAGGCTGGGTTCTGCATCCCCTGACCCTGGCCCAGGGCTCTTCTCCGTGCACTGCCCAAGGAAGCCGCTCTACACTCCAGTCCCCCGGAACCAGGACACCTCTCAGGCCTCAAGCCAGAAGCTGAGATCAGATGCGCAAACCACACCATGCTCAGAGGCGATAAGAGAGAGCAAAGAAGTGACTGGAGGAAGAAAGGCAGAGGCTTGGTGCTTAGCACCTGCAGATAAGTGAGTGTTTGACCTGGGCTGAACACACTGCTTATCTGGTGAGAGATAACAGTCACACTCCTGTGCTGTGGTAAGAAGCTGGCCTGGTCCTCACGGCCACTGAACAGCCAGCTCGGAAGGATAGACAGGGGAGACTGTTAGCACCCACCCAGGGGGGCCCTGAACTCCTGGGAGGGCTCAGGAGGGGAGTCCTGGCAGCTAGGCTCCTTACTCATCTGTGAAGGGCCATCGGGCGTGTGCTAAACTTCCCAAATCTGCTCAGTAAATCTTCTTAGGAGAAACGTCCAAGCCTCATCCTATTTCTCACTGTTCAGGCTCCCGAAGCTGAAGAAAGCTGTGAAGAATGAACCCAGAGGGAAAAAAAAACATGAGTTTGTCTCTGGAGAGACTTGACCAAGGTAACATGAAAATAATCACATTGACAATAATCACAGCTAATATTTACTGCTTAGGAACTATGTGGCAGGCGCTGTACTGTCTCCCCTTCCGCAGTAACTTGTTCACTCTTCACCACAGAACTCTGAGATCGGCACTATTGCTGTGGACATTTGCACTTGAACAACAGGCTTCAGGAGGCTAGGAGGTTTACCCAGAGCCCCGCAGCCAGGAAGCAGGAGATCCACAAGTACAGAAACGTGGTGTGGGGTGGGGGTGGGATGAATTGGGAGACTGGGATCAACACATATACACTATTGATGCTATGTATAAAATAGATAACTAATGAGAATATACTGAAACTCAACTCAATGGTCTGTGGTGACCTAAATGGGAAGGAAATCCAAAAAGAGGGGAATTATGTATATGTATAGCTGATTCCCTGGTGGCTCAGATAGCAAAGAATCTGCCGGCAATGTGGGATACCTGGGTTCGATTCCTGGGTTGGGAAGATCCCCTGGAGAAGGGAACGGCTACCCACTCCAGTATTCCTGCCTGGAGAATTCCATGGACAGAGGAGCCTGTCAGTCCCCAGTCCATGGGATCGCAAAGAGTCGGACACGACTGAACAACTTTCACTTTCACAGCTGATTCACTTTGCTGTACAACAGAAAGTAACAGGACATTGTAAAGCAATTATACTCCAATAAAAATTAATTTAACAAATTGTGATGTAATTTACCTACTTTTAAAGAGGCTCCCTCTACACTACAATGGAAATGAATCAGAAAAAAAAAAAAGAATACAGACATATACAAATATATAATGGAATCACTTTTCTGTACAGTTGTAACTAACACAATACTGTAAATCAACTATCCTTCTACCTTAAAAAATGATTTAAAAAAGAAATAAATGTAGCTTGTCCCTCTCTGGAACCTAGACTCTGAACTTCATCTTTTTGATGTATCGGTGGAAGCTGCTGATGCATTTGGGAGGAGTTCGGTGGGGAGAGGAGTAGGCAAGGAGCATGGTAAAGGGAGGAGGGGAAAAGGAAAAGCACCGCTCACAGGTGGGCTGGGCAGCACTTTTCACCACACATAACAGTCCATACCCAGGGTTACCTCCTTCATCAGTGACAGAAGCCCAGTCTTTATCACAGCCCATAATGAAGATTACACTTGCCGGCCTCCCCTTCAGGTAGGTGTGGCCACCATAGGGTAGGGGTGGGGGACCCTGAGGAAGAGGGTAGAGCCTAGAGGATGAGGAGCCTGGGTCCTGATGAACTCAGAGCCGTGTTTCTTGTTTAAGCCAGTGACAGCTTGAGTCTCTTGTATGCATGGATACTAGTGCTAACTCCTAACTTTCACCCACTTTTTACAAAGGGGGACTCAGGCTCAGAATGACTAAGTATCTTAATCCAAAGTTGTATGAGTATTACCTGGAAGAGTTTAGATTTGCCTCTGTCCATCTGACCCTAGAGTTTCTGTCTTTCTAGCACAGTCTATACTAACAAAAGGAACAGTAACATGCATGTGTTTAGTGCTTTATAATTTGAAAACATTTTTTTTTAATATTTTGAAAACATTTAAAAAAACATTAGGCAATGTGTATGGTTTGGAATTTAGGATCTGCAAGCAACAGAAATAGATTCTCCATCAGGAGTCCCCAGTCTCTGGGGTCTGAGGTGCCTGATGACCTGAGGTGGATCTGATGTAATAATAATAGAAATAAAAGGCACAATAAATGTAATGAGTTTGAATCACCCCAAAACCACCCACCACCCACCCCACAGCCCTGCTGGCTGTGGTCTTCCGTGAAACTGGTCCTTGGTGCCAAAACAGCTGGGGACTGCTGCTCTAGATAACTTATACTAAAGAGCACTCTATTGGGAGGGTTTGGGTGGGTATCAGTTAGTGTTCAACCAGAGAAGCAGAGTGACTGCAGGCTTATTACAGGGGTTTGACATGCAATTGTGGGAACTGGTTAAGCTGGTTAAGTAGAGTCTGTAAGGCTGCGGTCCTCAGGTAGGATGCTGGAGCTTGGTGTCCACGGGGCATACGGGGACCAAAAAACCTGTCTACACCCATCTGCAGTCTTGGTTGCCCAGCTACAGGCCTGCTTCTCTGCCAACATAGCCTGACTTCAATGTGGGAACTACCGACCTTCATCTTGCTTGGATTTGTGGGCCCATGATTGGGCCTTGTTGATGAAAATAATTAATAAATCAATAAATAAGAACTCTATAATAGAAATGCGAGAGTTTTATTTGAGCTAACTGAGGACTATGTGCTTGCGCTCAGTCGTGTCCGACTCTTTGTGACCCTGTGGACTGTGGCTCAGCGGGCTCCTCTGTCCATGGGAATTTTTCAGGTAAGAATACCGCAGTGGGTTGCCATTTTCTGCTCCAGAGGATCTTCCTAACCCAGGGATTGAACCTACATCTCCTTGTCTCCTGGATTGCAGGCAGATTCTTTACCAGCTGAGCCATCAGGGAAGCCCAAGGATTGTGGCCTGGAGACAGCTCTCAGATGACTGAAGAACTCCTCCGGAGAAGCACCACGGTTCTATATCTTGTCTGAACAAAGAACATTAAATAAGTCAGGTACACATTCCATCAAGATGTCAAAAAAGCCAGAGCAGCACGTACACAGTGAGTCCCCACTATATTTTACATGGACATTCTTTACTTTGGGTCAGTGTGCCCTTTTCTCTAATGATTGAGGCAGATGTACAGTGCATGCTTCAGTTCAGTTCAGTCACTCAGTCGTGTCTGACTCTTGGCGACCCCATGGACTGCAGCACACCAGGCTTCCCTGTTCATCACCAACTCCCAGAGCTTGCTCAAACTCATGTCCATTGCATCAGTGATGCCTTCCAACCATCTAGTCCTCTGTCATCTCCTTCTCCTCCTGCCTTCAATCTTTCCCAACATCAGGGTCTTTTCCAATGAGTCAGTTCTTCACATCAGGTGGCCAAAGTACTGGAGTTTCAGCTTCAGCATCAGTCCTTCCAATGAATATTCAGGACTGATTTCTTTGAGGATTGACTGGTTGCAGTCCAAGGGACTCTCAAGAGCCTTCTCTAACATCACAGTTCAAAAGCATCAATTCTTTGGTGCTCAGCTTTCTTTATAGTCCAACTCTCACATCCATACATGACTACGGGAAAAACCATAGCCTTGACTAGACAGACCTTTGTTGGCAAAGTAATGTCTCTGCTTTTTAATATGCTGTCTAGGTTTGTGATAGCTTTTCTTCCAAGGAGCAAGTGTCTTTTAATTTCATGGCTGCAGTCACCATCTGCAGTGATTTTGGAGCTCCCCCAAAATAAAGTCTGTTTCCACTGTTTCTCCATCTATTTGCCATGAAGTGATGGAACTGAATGCCATGATCTTAGTTTTCTGAATGTTGAGTTTTAAGCCAACTTTTTCACCCTCGTCTTTTGCTTTCATCAAGAGGCTTTTTAGTTCCTCTTTGCTTTCTACCATAAGGGTGGTGTCATCTGCATATCTGAGGTTATTGATATTTCTCCCAGCAATCTTGATTCCAGCCCAGCATTTCGAATGATGTACTCTGCATATAAGTTAAATAAGCAGAGTGACAACATACAGCCTTGACGTACTCCTTTTCCTATTTGGAACCAGTCTGTTGTTCCATGTCTGATTCTAACTGTTGCTTCTTGACCTGCATATAGATTTCTCAGGAGGCAGGTCAGGTGGTCTGGTATTCCTATCTCTTGAAGAATTTTCCACACTTTGTTGCTTGAAAGGCCACAAACAGGTTGTTTTAGTTGACATGAAAGTCAAGTGAGCTCATCGATAAGCCAGAATAACTTTCTCAGACCTCAGTATGTGAACTTTTCTTTTATCAGCCTGAGTCCTAAGATGGGAGCACTCCTGCTCCCTGATCATTCTGGTTAGCTCAGGAGGGGCTGGGCCCAGCCAGGCCAGTGAGCCTTGGTCCCCAGACATCTGGCTCCATATCCCATGTTCCTTCTCCTACAAGCAGGCTAAATGACTCAGGTGACAATGAATCATTACTTAGAGCAGAGAGATCCCCTGGGTTTAACTGAGCTTTTGCCACACTTGATTCCCAATTGACAGGTTCTACAGCTCCCCATGGAGATTAAAAAGGAATTTTATTTGCTGTCTTTATTTACTAGGAAAAGTGGGATTTGGTTCAGGACTCAGCTTACTTGTCAGACACTGTATGGAACATTTGTCACCAGAAGGGCTCAAGCGCCTGCCAGGATCCCTCCAGGAAATGTGAAGAGATTCACTCCTAGTTTGATATTGAAACTCTAACTAAAAACCTTAATTTATCTAGTCAAAAAATAATTGTAATATATAGTGGAACTATATGTAACCTTGTCCTGTATTTTCCAAGTCTCCTGTAAATGTGTTATCATATTTTCATAATTTAAAAAAAGTTTAAAAAGGGAAAAAAAGAATGTCACTCCTGCTTGATCCTCACCAGGGATAGGAGAGGCTCAGCTGCCAATAAAGGTCTATCAATCTTCAGAGGGCTACAGGCACCACATTTATTCAAGAGCAAATATGGATCATTAGGCAAAGCCGACCATAAGTTAGAACAGTAGTCTCTTAATTGTGCTGTTGATATTCATCACTGTAATAAAATTTTCTAATTGAAAAAGTCCATATTGACAAACCAAAAAGAAGTGCATTGATTTAATAGTAGTTTTGAATTATTAACTCTACACATTTTTATTCCATGGAGCAGTCACATTTTTCATCAGGCAGGTCATCTCTTAAAGGGGGCCAAAGGTTTATCCTGGAAAATTCCTGAGACTGGAAGATAAGGAAGTTTGGTGGAAAACTTCCCAAGAAAAGTTGTTCTGTTTTTTGTATGCACTGGTGTGTGTGTGGGTGTGTGTGTGTGTGTGTCCACAGACTGATTTCCTTAGATGATCTGAGCCAAAGAGATGGGAATGTCAAGTTTGCTTGGTCAGTCCTGTGGACTGAGATCACTTATGGGCAAGAAAGGATGGGGAGTCAGTGTATTAATACAAGCTCACATACCTGGTGGCCCTGACCTCTGTAAGGACAGCCCAGTTTAGGGATGGGCAAGGGCATTGTGGTGATTATCCATAGCACTTGACTGGGCTCATCATAGTAAGTACTCAGTAAAGACTGGCTTATTGGTTAAGTGTTTGGAAGCAATGGTGTCACTTAGAGATTGCATTCAGTTGCACATAACAAAGACCCAGACAGTCCTGGGTTTGTTCTCAACACAATAGCGGTCAAGATGAAGGCAGCCTAGGATTGCAGGGTGGAGCTCCGTGATGCTGCCCCCTCTCTTCTCCTCAGTGCCTGTACATGGCTTCTCTTCTAATCACTTCGTGGTCCAAGGTGGCTCCTGGGATGCTAGCATCTAACCACTATGCAGGTTGGAGGGAGAAATAAAGGCAGAAGAACCAAAAGACGACTAACTTCCAGGAAGCAGGATTTCAGAACGCGCCACACAACACTTGCATTCACAATTCTGTGGCTAGAAGGTAGCCCCGTGATCACATTTAACTGAAAGTGGGGCTGTGAAATGCAGGTTTTCGTTAGGTGTACCACCACTCTGAAACTAAAAAGGGAATCCCTTACTAAGGAGTTAGAGGGAAATGGATATTGTGCTGGTGTTAGTATCAATAGTTTCTGTCACAAACACTCTTACATTAACATGGTTTTGGGGAGAGACAAATGGGTGACATCCATTAAAATGTGAAATATTCATACTCTTTAAAACCCCAAATTTATTTTGTAAATCCTTTCTATAGGTTATTGTCACATATGTACACTGATGATTTACATATGATTATTATATCACTGTACTATTTATATAAGCAAACTGGAAATAACCTAAATGTCCATTGACTACTGAATCATTAAAAAAACACTGCGATAATATTTGGAGTAGTATGCAGCTATGAAAAAAGAATGAGGCAATTGTAAGTATTGAGATGGATTATGTGCATGCTAAGTTGCTTCAGCTGTATCTGACTCTGCGCTCCTATGGACCATAGCCTGCCAGGCTTCTCTGTCAATGGAATGCTCCAGGCAAGAATACTGGAGTGGGTTGTTATGCCCTCCTCCAGGGGATCTTCCAGACCCAGGGATTAAACCTACATCTCTCATGTCTCCTGCATTGGCAGGTGAGTTCTTTACCTCTAGTGCCATCTGGGAGGCTCTCTGGGATGGACTATGATATGTTCTTAAACCAAAAAGCAAGCTGCAGGATATTATACATCTTGTAATAAGTATAATATGATTCCATTAGTAACACTGTATCATATATGTTCCTGGAAATGTATCAGAGTCTTTGTAGACAGAGAAATGAGCCTGTGTAATTTGAAAGAGCTGCCAGAAATGCTAAAAATCAATTAACGACTGTGAGCTGAACTCCTGATAAAAATAAAAGAACCAAGTCTGTGGTCAGAGAAAGTGGAACCAATCTGGTTTCCAGAAGAATTCTGCTGGGACCAAGTCTGCACCAAAATGTTGGATGGGCCAATCAGATGTGAAGACTTTGCAGCACATTTTAAGGGTGAAACTGGAATGCTGCTGGCAGAACGGTGAACAGATGCCCTGATGTGATATTCTGATGGCATTAGTGTGGGATAACAATAGGCTCTGTGAATATACTGAACTCTCACAAGAAACAAAGGGAATTCCCTGGCAGTCCAGTGGTTAGGACACTGTATTTCTACTGTAGGGGGCACAGGTTTGATCCCTAGTTGGGGAACTAAGTTCTCGAATGCCTCGAGGCAAGGTCAAAAAAATACAGAAACAGAAGGAAATTTCCAGCAATAACAAAACAATAGGACATGCAGATACATGCATAGTGAGCTAAAACTAGAATCAAGGGAGAAAAGCAAACTGCAAGGCTTGGAGGATCAATGTCAGTGTCAGCCTCAAATGCAGGGATTGGAAGCTAAGCCCTGAGCCTGCTGCCAGGGCCCATACCTCATTATGAAGTTTAAAAGCATCCCCTGTTGGTAGGATACACGACACCAGGAAAAAGTAAATGCAAATCTCCCTTTTGGAGGAGAGCTCACTCGTTCAGTTGTGTCTGACAATTTTCGACCCATGGGCTCTAGCCCACAAGGCTTCTCTGTCCACGGGATTCTCCAGGCAAGAATACTGGCGTGAGTTGCCATTTCCTTCTCCAGGGGATCTTCCTGATCCAAGGATAGAACCTGTGTCTCTTGCATCTCCCACGTCTGCAGGAAGGTTCTTTACCACTGTGCCAGGAAAGTGTCAATAATTTAGGATTTCAAGATTCCCACAGATTAAAGACAACTAAATAAAAGATAAAAAAAAAAAAAGAAATTACCAAACAGTTTCAGACATGCCACTTCTACTTACTTGCTTGTATGACCTTGGGTAAATCACTTAGCCTCTTCAAGCCTCAGTATTCCCACCTTTCAAATAGCAGCAATAAGTTCTTATCCCCTAGAGGTTTATAAAAGATATCAAACTTGTAGAGCACTTAGTAAATGCTCAATAAATGCAAGAAGTAATTATTATTATTACTTTTATTCCTGGATATCCCTTCCTTCTGTCACTGTGCAATCAAGTCCACTGATTAGCATGTGTCTAATTAGCATTAGCATGTCACTTTCATCTCTAGGTCCCCAGTGCATCTCAACTTTGATGTCAGCACCCCGACCCTCTCCCTTCCACGCCCCTCTCACAAATATAAGCATGAACCATATCCACATGTGGTGTGGTGTGACCAAATATTTTTTTTAAAATAAATAATAACACATATATGGAGGCTAAGAAGGGAATCCTAAATATAAAGGGCCAGAATCTTTGTGTTGGGGTCCAACAGATGTGGCTTATGCTTCAGAATGTTTTTGGATAGTTCTTTCTGACTTTTGGGGACTTCCCAAGTGGCTCAGTGGTAAAGAATTCTCCTGCCAATACAGGAGATTTGGGTTCCATCACTGGGTCGGGAAGATCCTCTGGAGAAGCAAGTGGTAACCTACTCCAGTATTCTTGCCTGGGAAATCCCAAGGACAGGGGAGACTCGTGGGCTATAGTTCATGGGGTCACAAAGAGTCAGACACAGCTTAGCAACACAACAACGACCCCCGGCCCCACCGCCACACACATCTGGGCATCTCATGGCTCTTATAGAGGGTCACCCTCCTCAGTCACAATCTTGGGTGATTTAAAACTGCTTCAACATGGTCCCAGAACCCTTTTCCTTTTATTAAAAACCTGGCCCATTGACCCTGTCTATGGGCCTATGCTTTAGCCAGCAAGCACATATGAGTATCTTTCAGGGTAAGGACCGCTTCGGCTTCCATATGTTAATGTTTAGTTGTTGGTTTACAATGAGTCTAGAGCTGAAAACAACATAGACGGTGTCTTGGGTAAAATTTCCTGGAAGCAGAGCTTGACACAGGGATCTGAGTGCATATGAGTCACTGACGGAGTGCTCATCAGAAAATAAATAAAAAAATAAAAAGGAGACAAGAAAGTCAGATAGGGAAGCAAGACAGACCTTTGTGTGATCCCTAGGGGTAGACTCTGGAGCAGTGCTGTCCAGCAGAAGTTTTTGCAGAGGAGAATGTTCTATGTAACTGGCAAAATACAGCACAGTTACTACTATCTACATAAGGCCATTGAGCATTTGAAATATGACTTGTGTAACTGGCATATAATTGTGAATTAAATTACATGTGTACTTTAAATAAATCACATAATTTTAAATAAATTACATAATTTTAAATAAATTATATAATTAAGTATGACTGATGGCTACTATTGGACAATTCAGTTCTGGAGTATGAACCTCAAGTCAGAATTGAGAAGAGGGAGTGAGCTTCTTGTGGTCTCATTGATCTCGGGCTGCCCTGGCTTTGGTGGGAGGGTAGGTGGGGCACGATTTTCCAAGCAAAGCTGTTAGCCGTGCTTTTCTCTCTACCTTTCTCCTCTTAATCAACAGATGCTCTTCTGTGTCTGTGAATCTATTTATGTTTTTATAAATAAGTTACAGAAAACAAACTTATGGTTACCAAGAGGGAAGAGGAGGAGGGATATATTTGTAGTCTGCGATTAAAACATGCACATTACTGTATATAAGATAGGTAACTGACAAGGACCTACGGTATAGCATAGGGAACTATACTCAATATCATGTAATAATCTACAATGGAAGAGAATGTTAAAAAACATATATATATATATATATATATATATGCATGTAAATACTTTGGCTACCTGATGTGAAGTGCTGACTCATTGAAAAAGACCCTGATGCTAGGAAAAATTGAGGGCAGGAGGAGAGGGTGACAGAGAATGAGATGGTTGGATTGCATCACTAAATCAATGTACACGAGTTTGAGCAAACTCCAGGAAATAGTGAAGGACAGGGAAGCCTGACATGCAGTCCATGGGGTGGCAAAGAGTCGGACTTGACTTAGCAACTGAATAACACCACCAATAATGGAATCGCTTTGCTGTACATGTGAAACTAATACAACATTGTGAATCAACTATATTTGTATAAAAATTAAAAAAAAAACTCTTAGCAGTGGACATTCAGACAGTTGGGGGCTTCCCTGGTGGCTTCTGCCTGCAATGCGGGAGACCCAGCTTTGATCCCTGGGTCGGGAAGATCCCCTGGAGAAGGAAATGGCAACCCATTCCAGTATTCTTGCCTGAAAAATTCCATGGACAGAGAAGCCTGGTAGGCTACAGTCCATGGGGTCACAAAGAGTCGGACATGACTGAGTGACTTCACTTTATTCAGATGGTTGAGAGGGTGTGTGAGTGTGCGTACTGGTCAAGTAGGGAGGATTAGACATTATCACACCCCCTACAGATCACAGAATGATCAGCTGGGTCACCCTGACACCCTATTTTCTTCCCATCTCACAGATTCTTTGATAACTGAATTATAGCCATAGAATAACCTGACGACAACACCTGGCCTCTGGCTTCATGGAGCAAAACAAGTTTCCTGGTCCCCAGAGCTGCTGGTTCCTCTCCCACCTCATTCTCAGATTGCCCCTGGCAATTCTACTGGTTTGCTGGTCCCGAGAGGAGTGTCATGATGTATTGCACAAGTACACAGAGGGAATTTTTCTGTGGGTTTCTGATTATTAGCTGTTTCAGCCATAGAGAGGAAATACATTTAATTTTACACTGTCTACTGCAACCTTTGAGATGGCTAGCCCAACAGCTCTAAAAAAAGAAAAAAATAATAACTCTGCCCTTTCTACACTGAAGTATCATAGATATGAAGTTATAAATGAGGAAACCTAGGTTCATGTTTTATTTATACCTATTACCTTTGATTTATGGTGTTGAAAAACACATTCAACCTAATTTATGCAGGAATTAACTTTGGTAGAGATTAATTTTGGATCTATGGCCCCTTCCTAAAATATATCATCTCTATTCATAATCTTGGCTTGCAGACAGAGATGGTAGTGAGGAAAAGAAAAAAAAAAAAAACCTTCCAGAAGGGAAATACTTTTAAGTCCTTAAATGAGGATAACAGAATGTTTTTAAAATTAAGATCCCTTGCAGTTCAGAGCCAGAATTTAGAATTAACCAAGCAGTGTTTTCCACTGAGTTTGGACATTTGGTAGGGCATTTTAGATGAAAATACATAAAATAGAAGAAAATAAAAAACAGGACCATGGTATACATTAATGCTTAATAATAAGTCATTAATAACTCTGAAATATTTAACCAGTATTACTCTTATGTTATCTGTGTCATATCTTATAGACTACTGAGCACATGTGAGTCTGAGTGTGTGTCTTGGAAGAGGAAAAGGATAGGAAGGAGAGGAAAAAACAATCAAAGGGAAAAATTTAAAAAAATCAAAGAGAAGTACAAAATATAGCTCCGAGCCCCAGGACAGTCAAGGGGAAAAGGCTACAATGAATGTCATGCCTAATACAAGAAAGCATGTTAGTTTGCCAAGAGGACTTAATTTTCAGAAAGTCGCCTTTGTTTTAAAAAAACAAACAGCATGGTGGATAGTGTCTCTTTTGCTTTGCTTTTCTTAGACCCCAGCTCTCTTTGCCGTTTCACACCTCACTGGCTGAGGTGAGTCACTCGCTGACATTACCTGCCTGACCCCAGTCTGCACTTGTGTTTGTGACCCCTGGTCCTGAGGCTGCTGTTCAAAGCTCATCGTGCCTCTTCCTGTGGAAGCCTCGGGCCAGTCAAAGAGCCGCCAGGTGAGTAGAGGAGGAGACAAAGGGAGTCGTCCCCCACCCTTCCTGCGTCAGGGGACACCCTGTCTCCACAGCTGTTGGTGCTCCTCTCCTGAGTCCCCTGCGCTGTCGTCGTCCCCGCCTCCAGCCAGCACCCCCATATCCAGGCCCTCGCTGGTTACGGGATGGTGTACCACAGGAGAGTGTCTGGGGAGAGGCCCCCAGAGAGCCTCCCTCATCGGTGGGGTTGTGTCTATTAGTTTTCACTTGTACAGGAATGCAGGGGCATTCCCCTTGGATATGTGTTTTACTGGACCAAAACAGAGAGTATATAATATTAAGTCACTGTCCTGGAGATTATCTGACCAAGGGAGTGATTCCGGTTGGCTTTAAGACTGTGTCCTTGGCGGTGGGATGCTTTAGTTCTGAAAGGGAAAACAAATCTCTCTCCTCTACCAGCCTGCCACAAAAAGCATTGTGCAAAGCTTAGTCAAGTGCGCAAATCTCTACTGTGAACTTTCCTGCCGTATCTGGGGGAATTACCGGGCCTTGAAAGCTCCCACCAACAGATAAGAAGCAAGGTTATAACAAGATTTGACACGCAGTTTTGAAGGCCCCACTCAGAAAAGTGGAGAGGGCGGCTTTCAAAGCACCATTTCAGGAGATTAAGATTCGAAATTGTGTTGCTTTATCTTACTGTTTTCTTTCACAGGCTTTTCCTTAGGTCTTGCTGGGGAGTCTTTTTTTTTTCCTTCATTTTTTCTTTCCCTGGTGTACATATGAATGTTTGTAACGCTTCACGCTTGAAGACTAAAGGAAAACTGAGTAAATTCAGTATGACCGACTTCAGAGTCACTGGCTTCACATGCATTTACTTGCTGTGAAGAGAAAACCATGTGAGGAAAATATATTGCCACTGCAGGAATGGATCTGTCCCACGTGTAATAGCTCATTTTTATCCACCCCTCATGTCTTACCAGAATAGGTTACTAAAGAGGCTGGCCCTGCAGCACGGAGGCCTCTCAGCCTCAGTACTGTGGGATGGGCCTCATTCCCAGGCCTCCCTGCCTCCCCTGGGCAGACCCCACCTCCCTGACATTCTGGAGCTTCTTTCAGATCTTTTTTTGTTTTTGGTTGGGCAGGGCCTTAGGTGCGGCACTCAGCATCTTTGTTGCAGCACTCGTGATCTAGTTGTGACCAGGAATCCAATCCAGCCCCCCTGCATTGGGACTGCAGAGTCTTAGCCACTGGGGCATCAGGGAAGTCCCTTCTCACAGGTCTTGAGCCCCCGTGCTGTTGGCAGCTGAAACAAAAGCTGAAAGAAACCCACTCAGATCTGCAATCTGTGTTCTATAGCCCCATCCACAGCAAGGGGCCAAATCCTTCCATTTTTCATCCTGCAGAGGCTGGAGCTGCTGGGCTCAGATCCCCAGGTTAATGGGCTTGGAGAAGTGGAAACCAAACTCTAGGTCCAGAAGGAAAGAGAAGATTCAGCCCCAACACAAAGCTGCCTCTATTTCCTGAGAAGCAAGAGGAAGCAACCACTCACCTCAGAGTTTCTGGAGCAACCATGTCTTGAGCAGCCTTATTTTGTGATCAATAAAAGTGCTTCTGTCGATGAGAGCACATGTTCTAACTGTGGCAGAGGTGAGGGGTGGAGAGGTTGGGAAAAATATACGTCTAGGAGCAAACAGAAATTGATGTTGGAAAACTTTGTTCATAGTGTAGGGATTCCCTGCAAATATTAACATACTGTGTTACTAAGAAGGGCCATGGACCAGCAAGGCAGGAGGCTGGTTTATCTCTTTGGCCCATTCTCAGTTTCATCCTAAGTAGAAACTGGGGCTCTGATGAATGGTGGGGACAGAAGAAGAATGGCAGAGTATGGAGCTGGAAACACAAGTGAGGGCCTGAAGCCCCTAGCTATGTACCATTTGATGTCCTGTACAGGTAGAGACATCCAGATGGCCCTGGAGACCCTGGTTGGGGGGATGGGGAGACTCAACAAAATGAAGGACTGGGAAAAGCTTTGCCTGTTCCCTTGTTTCACTTAAGCCAACGTTAATTCCTGGAGGTTGTGGTCGAAAAATGCCACTTGCATATCAGTAAACAAAGGATGATGTAGCCCTCAAGCCATCAGCCACTGCAGCTGCCCCTGACTGTGAACCTTGAGGGGATTCAGGATGGAGAAGAAGGGATACTGGCCCCACATAGTTGAGGAGCATATCAAAGGAATGATTTTACTGAGCCCAGACTCTTGCATAGAAAACACTAAGTTCATTACCTTGAAACAGCTGCTTTTTCCTTTAACAGCTATCTGTTGATGTTTTGACTAGCTGGCTTTTTTCAGATCAAATCAGTCGCTCAGTCGTGTCCGACTTTGCGACCCCATGAGTCGCAGCATGCCAGGTCTCCCTGTCCATCAGCAACTCCTGGAGTTCACCCAAACTTATGTCCTTTGAGTCAGTGATGCCATCCAGCCATCTCATCCTCTGTTGTCCCCTTCTCCTCCTGCCCCCAATCCCTCCCAGCATCAGGGTCTTTTCCAATGAATCAACTCTTCGCATGAGGTGGCCAAAGTACTGGAGTTTCAGCTTTAGCATCATTCCTTCCAAAGAAATCCCAGGGCTGATCTCCTTCAGCATGGACTGGTTGAACCTCCTTGCGAGTCCAAGGACTCGCAAGAGTCTTCTCCAACACCACAGTTCAAAAGCATCAATTCTTTGGCGCTCAGCCTTCTTCACAGTCCAACTCTCACATCCATACATGACCACAGGAAAAACCATAGCCTTGACTAGACGAACCTTTCTTGGCAAAGTAATGACTCTGCTTTTGAATATGCTGTCTAGGTTGGTCATAAGTTTCCTTCCAAGGAGTAAGCGTCTTTTAATTTCATGGCTGCAGTCACCATCTGTAGTGATTTTGGAGCCCAGAAAAATAAAGTCTGACACTGTTTCCACTGTTTCCCCATCTATTTGCCATGAAGTGATGGGACCGGATGCCATGATCTTCGTTTTCTGAATGTTGAGCTTTAAGCCAACTTTTTCACTCTCCTCTTTCACTTTCATCAAGAGGCTTTTGAGTTCCTCTTCACTTTCTGCCATAAGGGTGGTGTCATCTGCATATCTGAGGTTATTGATATTTCTCCCGGCCATCTTGATTCCAGCTTGTGTTTCTTCCAGTCCAGCGTTTCTCATGATATACTCTGCATATAAGTTAAATAAGCAGGGTGACAATTTACAGCCTTGACGTACTCCTTTTCCTATTTGGAACCAGTCTGTTGTTCCATGTCCAGTTCTAACTGTTGCTTCCTGACCTGCATACAAATTTCTCAAGAGGCAGGTCAGGTGGTCTTGTATTCCCATCTCTTGAAGAATTTTCCACAGTTTATTGTGATGCACACAGTCAAAGGCTTTGGCATAGTCAATAAAGCAGAAATAGATGTTTTTCTGGAACTCTCTTGCTTTTTCGATGATCCAGCGGATGTTGGCAATTTGATTTCTGGTTCCTCTGCCTTTTCTAAAACCAGCTTGAACATCAGGAAGTTCACGATTCACATATTGCTGAAGCCTAGCTGGCTTTTTTAAACCTTCCTATATATGCTGGCTCCTCTCTCCTCTTTAGAACAGCCTCTCAGAGCTATCTACGAGTCTGTATCCCAAGTTTAAGTCCCTGACAAGTTTGCTGAATAAAATAAAATTCTCAACTTTTAGGTTGTGCATTTTTTTTTCAGCTGACTGATTGAACATCTGAATAATGAATTAAAATTTTTGCCATAGTGACCTATGATAGTAGTATCATTGCTGGGGCTATTGATCACTTCTAGCAGTCTTGCTGGCATGTGTGTTAGCAGAGGAAGCGACACCAGTCTGGTGTGACCCTAGGATTTTGATCATCCAGCTCCAGTTTCTCTTTCCCAGTTCATCTTTTCCACCTTCCCAGCAGTTCCTTGCTTTTGTCTTTCTGAACTCTTCCCCATTGCCAGGCACAACCTGCACTTACACGGCTGTGCTGAGAGGATTCTGTCTGGTAGAACTCCTTCCCTTTCTGTTCTCTGGAAAAGTCTTATCAACTGTTCTTCATGTTCCCGGTCAAGTTGCTTCTATAATGGTTTTTCTAGCTCCTCAGATGAAATTAATCCTATTCACTGAAATTTTTTTTGATGTGGACCATTTTTAAAAGTCTTTATTGAATTTGTTACAATATTGCTTCTATCTTATGGTTTTTTTTTTTTTTTTTTTTTTTTTTTTTTGTCATTGAGTCATGTGGAATCAGCTCCCAACCAGGGATCGAACCCGCAGCCTGCATTGCAAGATGAAGTCTCAACCACTGGCCTGCCAGAGAAATCCCTGAACTTTCACTTTATGGTACTATAGAATATGTGAATTATAATTATTCCTTCATTGGTGTTGCTCTGCTAGATCATGTATGCTTTCTGGGGAGACCAAAGTTAAGCTGAATTGCCTTGTCCTGTATTAAACTAAATGAAAAGTCTGAAATAAGCAAGTATGTGGTGAAGTGAAAGTCGCTCAGTCATGTCCAGATGTTTGCAAATCTATGAACTATACACTCCATGGAATTCTCCAGGCCAGAATACTGGAGGGGGTAACCTTTCCCTTCTCCAGGGGATCTTCCCAACCCAGGGATTGAACCCAGGTCTCCTGCATTGCAGGCAGATTCTTTACCAGCTGAGTTACAAAGTAACTGGTAACTTTGTATCCAAGTATCTGGTAGGGGTTCATAAAAGGGGGAAGGGAATGGAAGTGGAGAAACTCAGTTTCTCTTATCACTGTTGGATGCTGGAATGCACACACACAATGTGTATATATTAACATACACACATATAGATGTATTGAGCTATTTGCTGCTGCTGCTGCTGCTGCTAAGTCGCTTCAGTCATATCCGACTCTGTGCGACCCCATAGACGGCAGCCCACCAGGCTCCCCAGTCCCTGGGATTCTCCAGGCAAGAACACTGGAGTGGGTTTCCATTTCCTTCTCCAGTGCATGAAAGGGAAAAGTGAAAGTGAAGTTGCTCAGTCGTGTCTGACTCTGAGCGACCCCATGGACTGCAGCCCAGCAGGCTCCTCCATCCATGGGATTCTCCAGGCAAGAGTACTGGAGTGGGGTGCCAGTGCCTTCTCCATTGAGCTATTTACTATGTACCATATACTGTACTAGGCGATTTTACATGGACATTTTAATTCAATCCTCACAAGGACTTGTTTCGGAAGCAAGGAAAGAGACATGATTAAGGGTTTAAGTCATATGCCCAAGGTCCCATAGCTAGTAATAGAGCATAAATTCAAATTCAGTTTTAGTCTGACTCCAAAGCCCAAGGCTTCATTTATTATTAACGACCTCCCTTCGTCACAGCTCTAATGGACAGCTGTCATTCCCTTGGCTTCCTGCCTCCACTTTAGAAGCTGAAAAGCCCAGACATTGTCCCAGCCTCCCTTGCAGCTAAAACACAGGCAGATGGCCTGGCATTGACTAAATGGATGCCTCTGCTACAGACTTTGAATTGAGAGCTGGTGACATAAAGAGGCAGAGACAGCAGAGAGTCCAGAGGCACTGGGGGAGTGGTACAGGAGCAGCACTGTCTACAGTTCGGGTGTCTGTGGTTGCCGGGCAAACCGTGGCATCCATTTTTCAGAGACGGGTCAGTGTAGTGGCTCCCACTAGGTGGATTAGGTGATGTGTTTTATTTTATTTTATTTATTTATTTTTTATTTTTTAACTTTACAATATTGTATTTGTTTTGCCATATATCAACATGAATCTGCCACAGGTATACATGTGTTCCCCATCCTGAACCCTCCTCCCTCCTCCCTCCCCATACCATCCCTCTGGGTCATCCCAGTGCACCAGCCCCAAGCATCCAGTATCGTGCATCGAACCTGGACTGGCGACTCATTTCATATATAATATTATACATGTTTCAATGCCATTCTCCCAAATCATCCCACCTTCTCCCTCTCCCACAGAGTCCAAAAGACTGTTCAGGTGAAGTGTTTTGTCTGGAGTCTACCTGTGGCACAGCTTCTCTCATCTGGTCTCCTTTTCTAGTCTGGTTTCAATCATTTTGGAAAGTCCTGGAACTATTTCACAACTCAGCAACAAATGCTTTTTTTCTGCTTAGTCAACCAGAATGAGTTTCTGTTGCTTGCAGCCAACAACACTGACTGATATAACATATACACTCATAATCTTGAATACAGGTTGACTTTGCCATACATCATTTCTACCTGGAATTAAAAACACACATGGACACAGAATTTTATGAAAGTTCGACAGAGTGGAGGGTGACTGTGGGAGGTCATTGGGAACAATTTTTAGCTCACTGATCTATTTATAATTCATATAAATAGAATATAGTTATAGTTTGCATGGATGATTATGGAACTTTTCAGTGTGGTTTTACAAAACTGGGATGCAGAAGTGGATTTTTACCTTTCAAGTGTAATTTTACTTCCAAGTCTAACTCTGAGCTTTAAAAATTTTGTGATGAATTTGGCCTTTGAATAATAAGAAAGAAAATTACTTAAATACATATCTTTCCTGTTATTATAAGCAAAATGGCTTCCCAAAATTGTATTACTTGCAAAACTAAGATCACAGAGGAAGTTGAACTGCTGAATTATTTAAAGTAATCTGACTCACTGGAGGCTTAGCTTCTGAGATGGAAGAAGATATGATAGCTTACAAAAAAGTTACTGATAAATTCCAAGATGTAATTCACTTTGAAGAGAGTGAAATGTGGTTGGTGGGTAATGAATCTCTCTGACCTTATGTAATGAAAGAGTTGCATTTGCAGTTTGACAAAGGGGTTACAATTACAAGGCATCGCTGAACTTCTGGAAGAAGCTACTGCTGCAGATGGCCAAGTGGTCTACTGAGATGTCAGATATAAGACAGGAATAAACCTTACAGAGGTCAGGGGTTTGACCTTGGTAAGTCTAGACACACTAATATGATTATCATCACTCTAATCAAGTTAGAATGTAAACACACATTCTACAAAGCAAGGACTCCCTTGTGGTGATTATTTAGAGGATGATGAAAAGCTGCTTTCTGTCTCTGCTGAGAACACAATGTGAAGAAATGAGGTGACCTTCATTAGGTCAGTGGCTTTCAACCAGGGATGATTTGGCAATGCTGGCAAGGAGAGGGGAAAGGCAGAATGTTACTAGCATCTAGCTGGGGGGGGCCTGAGATGCTGCTAAATATCCTACAAGGCACAGGGCAAACTCCCACAAGAAGAATTATCTGGGCCAGAAATGTCAATAGTGCTGAGGTTGAGAAACCCTGGGCAAGATGGAAGAAAGAAATTTCTGAACCTGAGGTTGTATAAATCTCAGAATGGGTTTACAGCTCCAGGACTACTGTGGGGTGAATGAAACACTGGCCTCAGGGTGCATAATTTGAGAATGTCAAAAGCCCCAGTAATCAAGATAAATGATACTTTTAAAAAATCAGTGCAAAAAAATCCATGATGATCAGGGTATAAAAATTTTAAATAAAGACAGGATCGAACAGAGATGGGATTTGAATAGAGGAAGTTAATATAATATTTATCTTGATTACTGAGGAAGGCAAGGATCTCAGTCTCATTCTAGTCTTGGCCTGTTGATTATCAACGGTGTGGAATTGTTTCAGCTTAAAGGTGACTTGATTTGATTGTAATTAAGCTGGAGGTAGTTAAACCTGAGTGAAAGTGTTAGTCACTCAGTTGGACTCTTTGTGACCCTATGGATTGTAACCCACCAGCCTCGTCTGTCCAAGGAATTCTCCAGGCAAGAATACTGTGCTGCTGCTGCTAAGTCACTTCAGTCGTGTCCGACTCTGTGTGACCCCATAGACGGCAGTCCACCAGGCTCCCCCGTCCCTGGCATTCTCCAGGCAAGAACACAGGAGTGGGTTGCCATTTCCTTCTCCAATACATGAAAAGTGAAAAGTGAAAGTGAAGTTGCTCAGTCATGTCCGACTCTCAGCGACCCCATGGACTGCAGCCTACCAGGCTCCTCCATCCATGGGATTTTCCAGGCAAGAGTACTGGAGTGGGGTTCCATTGGCTTCTCCGAAGAATACTGTAGCGGGTAGCTATTCCCTTCTCCCGGGAATCTTTCCGGCCCAGGGACTGGACCCGGGTTTCCTGCATTACGGGCTTCTCAGGTGGCTCAGTGGGTAAAGAATCTGCCTGCAATACAGGAGACACAGGAGACGCAGGTTTGATCCCTGGGTGGGGAAGATCCCCTGCAGGAGGGCATGGCAACCCACTCAAGTATTTTTGCCTGGAGAATACTATAGACAGAGGAGCCTGGAGGGCTATAGTCTGTAGGGTCACAAAGAGTTAGATATGACTGAAGCAACTGAGCACTTATGCTCACATGTTCCTGCATTGCAGGCAGATTCTTTACTGTTTGAGCCACCAGTAAGCCTCGTAGAAGGTAAATGAGAAGGTCTTTTCTGGTTCTAGAATTTTAGATTTCAGTAATTAAGTTAAATGAGGAAGCAACCCTCATGTTAAGCTGAACAGAATTTGTAACATGGCTTTTTAATTTCTCTGATTTATAGCATGGCCTTGGTTAGCCAAGTCATCTTTGTTATGAAATGTAATGTGTGATGGCATCTTAAAGAAATCTGTGGCATTAACTGTAGTCTTTAGCAACACCTTTCTATTGCAAATTTCCCTGCCAGGAAAAACTGTTGTGTGACTTTCCCATTTTACTTTTCTCATCCTCTCCTCTTCTCAGTCCCCAAACCTACATACTATTATTTTCTGGGATACACAGATATTGCCATTCTTCTACATTTCTTGCTTCTTTTGTTCCCCCAAATGCCATGGATGGAATCTTTGTGTTTTGTATTTGTGTGTGTTTGTGTATGGGGGGGAGGGCAGATTTTAAATATTTTTCCTTCTAATAGCCTTGGGGGGATAGTCTGTCTAAATTTAATGACTAAGTTTATGTATGTGGGCTATAGTGTACTTACAACATAATGCTGATCTCCCAGAAATGCCAGATGAAAGCTTCAAAGATAATTTACTACCCTGGGCAGGGCAAGATAGGCAGTTATAAAAATTTTCAGTAATATTACTAATTAGGAGAAATGTGGTCTTGGAGCCGTATTAGAACAAACACTCTAACCTTTATAGATTGCCTTCCATTAATTTCCCTGGTTTCCGTCTATGAGCAGCTCCCGTTAAGAGTACCTGCATTCAGCAAATGTACTCTTGCATGAAGTAACTGGATATGGGACCTACCACTTCCCCACATCCTGTCACTTAATCTAACTGACATATGTACCATTCCTTTTGATCTATGCTAACCATCATTATCTCAATGCAGATCTCAACTTCCTATCTGTTATTTTAAAAAAATGCTTTAATCAGAGGGTAGCAACAAGTTGGGTTGAATTATAGGGTTTGTTTTGGGTTTAGAATTTGTTTCATTCTATTAGAAACAAAGTAACATCAAACTTAGGCTCCTTCTTCCCAACCCCTTAGTGGTTGCTATTTTGATGAGCTATTTTGTGTTTATTTCTTGAAAAATGAACAAAAGGAAAAGAAAAGAAAAAGGAACTAAGTGGTAGATGGGTAGATGAAGGAAATTCTAATTTAATTGGAATTACCAAAGCTGCTGCTGCTGCTGCTAAGTCGCTTCAGTCGTGTCCGACTCTGTGTGACCCCATAGACGTCAGTCCACCAGGATCCCCCGTCCTTGGGCTTCTCCAGGCAAGAACACTGGAGTGGGTTGCCATTTCCTTCTCCAATGCATGAAAGTGAAAAGTGAAAGTGAAGTCGCTCAGTCGTGTCCGACTCCAAGCTAGACATCTCCAAGTGCTTTCTTCTCTTTCTTCTTCATACTTTTCATTTTCATTTTCATCCTGGTCCAGGGTGAACAAAAGTTCAAGTAGACTGACCACTACTTAAGCAAAGAATGCATTTAATTGTTTAGGATTTGGGACTATGAGCTGTCTGGGTGTGTACTTTGCTACAGAAAATCCACCAGGAGAGGATCTAAATGATCCATGTGTTCAGTTTTCAAGATGGTGATGAAAATGTTCAGTTTCCTTTATAATAAATAGGCTACCTGAACATTAGGTTTGTGGGCTTCCTATGGCAGAAAAGAAATTATGTCCCCTGGATAATTTTAGTTACATCCTCAGAAAGAAGATTAAGTGAGACAAATGGGGTGTTTCTTCTCTTTTCTATATTCCTGTTCTTTAAACAGTTGTTACTCCACCTATTTTATATAACCTTACAAACATATACTGAACAAATGGAGGAATAAGTAAATGAATCAGAGTTCATTGCAAATGGTAAGGATTCTTTTAGAAAACTTTGATCTTGGTCATACATTAAGTATGAGTCACGAGGTAAAATGTATTTCTTTTTACAGTGGTTTGCACTAATGATTGCTTAAAAGAGAATATCATACAAACAACATCGCACCCCACCCCCCCAAAAGAAAGAGAGAGTACCATACAACTTTTAAACAGAACCTTACAACTGCTAAATAAACTGTTACTTCTTTATTGGAGGCATCAACTTAGGGTTGGAACATTTTCCTTTAATCACCCTGCTCCCTATGTTAACAATATAATTTCATCTATGTTAAAAACAACTCCCTCCATTGCACTATTGTCCTTTTGTGCATGTTTAAAATTTTTCATAGAAAAAAAAATTAAAAGCTTTCCATCCACTGCACCAATTTATTGTTCAGAGTAAATAAATCAGGGAGTGCCTCTCATGTCTAATACTTTGAGGCAAACCCTTTAAATGCCATCTGGGTCATCTCAGTGCCAGGTTCTGTGCCCTAAGTTGCAGCTTCTGTTCAGGTCTGTTTCAGATTATGTCAGTAGGATGGAAAACAATCCGTTACCATAGTAAGTCAGTACCTTCTCAATATACAAGTTCAATTATGATATTCTCACAGAAAGCTTCCATTGAAAGAAACTGACAAAAATAAATACTAGGCTCTTAGGGAATGATCATTTAGAGGTTGTCTCTTCTAAAAGAGTTGTTTTCTTCTCCTTTATAGATTTAGTGGAAACTCAAAGGAGGGTGAACCTCACATTTGTAGGACACTTGTACATCAGGCATGCTGCTAGGCGCTTTCAGTCAGCACCTCCTTACTCTCCACTGCAAGCGTGGGGTGACTGGTATCAGCCTCACCTTCCAAGTGAGAACTGAGGCAGCTGAAGTTCCGACCCCATTGCTTCTGGTGAGGAGGACCAATGGCGGACTAAAATACGGCTAAAAACTTTGTGAGGAAAGAGCTGTGTATCTACCAGGGGTGACGGGATGACAGGAGTCAGTCACCTCCTCCGGGAGGACACGAATGATGTTGGAGTCCTCAGGTTAGCCCCTCAGGAGGGAGAAGCCACCTTCCTTATTCGAGTGCTCTGGGTTTCACACAAAGGCCATCTCCTTTAGTGGGGTCTCAGAGTGCTGTAGAAGAGAATACTGACCTTCAGAAATGATGCCTTAGCACCCACATGTGCTAAATTTATTAGGATGATCGATTTGTTCCAGTTCAACTGTGACTGTCCCATTTTAAAAGTCAAAGTTGACGTATGGCAAAACCAATACAATATTGTAAAGCAATTAGCCTCCAATTAAAATAAATAAATTTAAATTAAAAAAAAAAAGTCAAAGTCCTGCATCCGGAGAACCCCATCAGTCTTTAGCAAACTGAGTTGGTTGGGTTCCAACATGGCTTTGTAAAAGTTAGTTGTTTGATTTCCGACAATCACACTGATGTGAGTCTCATGAAACACACCAAGGCATTGTAAAGACACCAAATTCATAAAGGAAGGTTCAGTGGTAAAGAACCCACTTGCCAAAGTAGGAGATTTGGTTTTGATCCCTGGGTGAGGAAGATCCCCTGGAGAAGGAAATGGCAACCCACTCCAGTATTCTTGCCTGGGAAATCCCATGGACAGAGGAGACTGGCAGACTGCAGTCCATGGGGTCCCAAAAGAGTTGGACCCAATTTAGTGATTAAACAACAACATAAAGGAAATAAAGTATTGCATTTTCAATGACTCCTCTGCCACAGGAGAGACTAAGCTTCTGTGAGTTGGCTTTGGTAGTGGTAAAATGTAGTCACCAGAGCTCATGCTGGCAAATCAACATAATTTCTGGGTTCCTCTAAACCTGAGGAATTGGTATTTCTTTCACAGGTCAGTCCTGCCCCAATGACTTCACTATTCCTATTTGAATGAGTGGGTAGGCTGAACACATAAAACTTAACTTCGTGTTATACCCACTATTAAATAAGGACAGAGGGTGTAATTTCATAAGACGGAGTAGGGTCCAGGGAGACATTTCCATTTGACATCATAACAGCATTAGCTTGGAAAATTATCTGGACCCATGCAGAGGATACACTGGGTTTAGTTCAAACCCACCAAGTCCAGCTGTTTATAATAGATTCCTTTATGCAGTCTCTGGACACTTGACATGAACTATGAAGTATATTTAGCAGATCTGCAAAAAGGGAAAAAGCATTTGGAGGTATTTAGTAAAGTGAACTCGTTGGAAAAAGAAAAACAGAAAGGGTAAAAAATAAGTCCATCAGGATGAGAAAGGAAAAAAATAGGAATGGAAAGTACAGGGAAATACAGCAAGTTTTAGTTTAGATCTGTTAATTTATCTTTTTAAAACCTATTTTGGGCCTGAATTATGTTGTAGCCTAGGAATATTTAATCCAGACAAGGCTAAATGGTAAAGACAGACTGATTTTTATAGTAATTCATTTAGCATTAGATGTCTGTGTCATTTTCTTCCTGACTGTTTTTTATAACTCTGCTCTGGGAGTCCCCCAAGAGCAGTTTGGTCTTCAAGTCTTTCAACTGGTTTCAAATAATTTTTCAGATAGGCAAAAAGATTTGTCTTTCAGAAAACCTCTATTATTTTTGAATAATAATCAATATCAGGGAGAGAAATCATCTACATCCTGAAGACAAAAAGAACTTAACATCTATTAAAATACGATTAGCATGGGACTTCCCTGGTAGTCTAGTGATTAAGACTTCAAGCTCCCAATTCAGGGGGCCTGGGTTCAATCCCTGGTCAGGGAATTAGATCCCATATACTGCAACTAGCATAGATGGATTGTCAGAGTTTACTTAAATACTAGGAGTTCTGTGAGTCTCAAAGTGTGGTCTGGAAACAGCAGTATGAGTGTCCCCTGGGAACCTTCCAGAAATGAAAATGCTTTGCTCCCCACCCCAGACATGCTGAATAATTAACTCTGGGGGTGTGGAGCAGAGAGGAGGCAGCAATCTGTATCACAACTAGTCTTCTGGGTAATTTTGATGCACAGGAACTTTGAAAATCACCGAATTCATATATCCACAGTGGTGGTTTTATTTCCTAACTACTCTGTTTTATCACAAGGACAGGCTTTACCAACCAGGCAACTAAACTAAAAAGTTCACTCAATCTTCAAAAATTGGTCACGTCTTGCCTGATGCTGCCTCTGGTGGCAGCAGAGTCTGCAATCTGCAGAATAGCTCTAGCATATGGGTCATATTGTCAATCATTATTAAAATCCTTACTAAGGATCTTTTCTAATTTCAAAATTTGTTGGGAGATAAATGACATATAACATTGTCTATATCCTGCACACGTTTTCTTTCTTACATTTTAAATCATCTCTGAATTAGTTATAATACATCATACAATGTAAATGCTGTGTAAATAGTTGTAAATACAATGTAAATGCTATATAAATGGGCTTCCCAGGTGGTAAAGAACCTGCCTGCCAATGCAGGAGACGTAAAAGACACAAGTTCCATCCCTGGTTCTGGTTTGATCCCTGGGTTTGGAAGATCCCCTGGAGGAGGGCATGGCAACCCACTCCAGTATTCTTGCCTGGAGAATCCCATGGACAGAGGAGCCTGGTGGGCTACAGTCCATAGAGTCGCAAAGAGTAGGACATGGCTGAAGTGACCTAGCACTCAGCACGCTATGTAAACACGTGTCAGTGTGGAGCGAATTCAAGTTTTGGTTTTTGAAACTTTCTGGAATTACAAAAACTTTTTTTTCCCTTTGATTTGTGGTTGGTTGAACCCTCAGATGTGGAACCTGCAGATTCCAAGGGCTAAATCCAGGGCTTCTGCTTTTCTGGTTGAATCTTGACTGATACAAATTGGCAATAGTGTCAAGTCCAACTCAAGGCATGCTTTTGTATGATTCCTGAGCCAAGAATGTCTTTTATGTTTTTAGGGAGTTGTAAAATAAAGCAAAGAATATGTGACAGAGACCATATATGTCCTACAAGGCTGAAAATATTTACTCTCTGACCCATTACACGGAGAAGGCGATGGCATCCCACTCCAGTACTCTTGCGTGGAAAATCCCATGGACAGAGAAGCCTGGTAGGCTGCAGTCCATGGGGTCACTAAGAGTCGGACACAACTGAGTGACTTCACTTTCACTTTTCACTTTCATTCATTGGAGAAGGAAATGGCAACCCACTCCAGTGTTCTTGCCTGGAGAATCCCAGGGACGGGGGAGCCTAGTGGGCTGCCGTCTATGAGTTCGCATAGAGTCGAACACAACTGAAGCGACTTAGCAGCAGCAGCAGCAGGCCCATTACAAAAAGTTTGCTGACCCTTGTAGGAAAAGTAGGAGAGTAAAATGCTATGGCTGCTTTTTAAACAGTTAGACAGTCTCTTAAAAACATAAGCACAAATTTATCATATGGCTCAGAAATCCTGCTCCTATGTATTACTGAAAAGAAACGAAAATTCAAAGACTTGTACCTAACTGTTCATAGCTATTTGATTCATAATAACCAAAAAATTAAACAACATAAAGGCCCATTAACAACTGTATAGATAGACAAACTGTGATACATTCATAGAATAACAAGGAATTAACCACTGATACCCAACACAGAAAAACATAAAAAAAAATTATGCTAAGTGAAAGAAGGCAGAGACAGAAGAACGCATATTGTATGATTTCCACTCCTTTTATATGAAGTCCCAGAATTGACGATATCAATCTCTAGTGACAGAAAAAGTGCTGGTTGCCTGAGAGGTCAGTGGGGTGTTGACCTGAAAAGAGTTGAGTGAACAGCTCAAGGAACAGCTTGATTGAAAAGGTCTCACATTTGCCAAAACCCATTAAACTGAACAATTAAAGTGCATAAATTACACATCCATGAAAGCGTTATTCACTCAGTTGTGTCCAACTCTTTGTGACTCCATGGACTATAGCCCTCCTGGCTCTTCTATCCATGGAATTATCCGAACAAGAATACTGGAGTGGGTAGCCATTCCCATCCATCTCCAAGGGATCTTTCCAACCCAGGGATCGAACTCGGGTCTCCTACATTGCAGGCAGGTAGATTCTTTACCATCTGAGCCACCAGGAAAGCCCTATACCTCCAAGAAGCTGACTTAGAAAAAAAAGTCACAGATACACATTGGTTTAAAACCTAAACTTCCTATTTAGGCCACCTGTGTAACCAACATGGCAATGATTGCTGTGTTAGTTTCCTAGAGTTGTTCTAACAAAGTACCACAAACTGGGTAGGCTTAAGTGGCAGAAATCTGTCTCATAACTTTGGAGGCCAGAAATCCAGAATCAAGGTCTTGGCAGCATTGGTTCTTTCTGAGAGAACCTGTTCTGTGCCTCCCTCCTAACTTATTGGTTTGCTGTCAATCTCTGCTGTTCTTTTCCTTCAGATATATCACTCTGATTGCTGCTTTCTCCTGCGTATGTTTCTGTCTCAATTTCCCATTTCCCCCATTTCATAAGGACATTGGTCAAACTAGCTTAGAACTCACCCTAAGGATTTCGTCTTAGCTTGATGATTTGCAAAAATCCTATTATCAGATAAGGTTCCACTCACAGGTACTGGGGGTTAGGATTGTAACATCTTTTGGTGGTAGGGGGGAAATAATTCAATCACAAATTGACAGTTGTTTACGAATTAATGTAGAGGTGTAGGACTTGGCCTTATGAATTCCATCATCTCAACAAATTCCTCTTTTCCTTAAGCCATAAGCTTTCAGAATCTTTGCCCCATCTTTCCTGTCTATCAAGTTATCTTGATCTAGGCCAAGTTCTACAGGATAATCATAATTAAATTGATTTGGGAGGAGGCAAACATTTACACAGAAAAAGACAAACATATGTATTCAATATGCAGCTAACCCATTCATTGATTTACATCAAGGCTTTAAAGTAAATACTACCTATTTAGAAAGGTTGCTTTACCTAAAATAGTATGGTTGCAGCCACAGCTGCCTTTACAAAGTCTATTTTTGAGACTTCTGAATCTGCCATAGCCACACGTGCGACCAATAAACCAATAGTAAAAATCATTTCTATTAATAATATTTTGCTTCCCTTTTCAGAGTGGAAAGTTTCTAAGGCTGACTTCTTCCTTGTCCATTTATTTTTAAATGAAATGCTCTAGAATACTTACTCTAAAATTCTCTAGTGAAAGAGTTAAGATGTTTTTAATGGACAAAGCTATATCTGCCTTGCTTTTTCTTTGCATCTCTTAATTTCAACATCATATAAAAATTTCACAGAATAGAATAATTCTATTGGAAAATAGAAGAAAAAGTTCATCCAGATGTAACTGTATTTTTCCTGAAATTCTGTACACACTCCATTTAGATGTACTGTACTGATTGAACATATTTTTTTCCTTCATAATATAGATGTTCTTCTTCCTGATAGTTACTTTGATAGTATAACATTTCCACTGCAGTTTTGTTCAGAGAGGAAAACAATGTCAGATTCCTTTCTTTAAATGAACCTGGTTCACACATTTCCTAGCTTTTTCTTTATATAACAGCTGAAAAGATGAATCTAATCATCAATTATCCAATCAACGACTAGATGGGCTTATAGTAATGTTCCAGGCACTGAAAAGAAATTAGAGAGGAAGAAAAGAGGTCACTGTCCTTAAGAACGGGAAATCTAGCTGAGGAGTTTACAAAAGAAGTGTCGGATCTGCATGCAGATCAGATTCTCTGCTGTGTTTATCTGCACAGTATACTTCTATGCCACCTCCTCTGAACTGCTATTAGATGACGGCAGCTAAAGGTCAAAGACACTGATGAAAGTGAGCATGGAAAGGAAGCAGTAGACGTGTCAGCCTGGGGAAGGTCCCCCAGGCCGCTGTGTGTTGCTGCCAAGGGAAAAGATTAAGTGTGACTTGATCTCTACAAGGTATTTGCTCATGAAGCTACACAGGTGCTTGAGGGAATGTATGTGAAAATAATACTAATAAGCTAGTGAGATGTCATTTATAATTGAATATGAAAGGAAAATATGTTATTGACATACTATATGAAAACAGAGATTCCTCTCCATTTGAAATGAAAGAAACTCACGTTGACAGCTGCTAATGAAAAAGAAATTTCTACTACCTTCCCTGTGAGACAAAGCAAAACCACCTTCTTTCACATTAAATATTTAATTTCTGGATGTGGAAAATTAATTATGCTGTAGATGAGATGAAGTCAATTTTTTTTTAATTTGGATTTTTAAGCTCATGATATCTTCTATCCAGATGCTAATATTTCACTGGAGGGACAGAGGTTTTATAGATTTACCAAAAAATGGGGCCCCCTCCATGAAGAATTTTTTTTTTTCCTCTGATTAGTGGAAGTCAGGGCATAGAGCAAGTCCAAAATAGTGAAAATTACTAGAAATGCCTCTACTCAAACATTTCCAGTCTTGTTTGAGTCTGGGATAATTGTTTCCATGTCCTAGCTTAATTTGTTAGCATAAACAGTTTTATGAGTTTATCTGAATTTTTTTTTTTTTAACTTTCCAAGTTCCTTTTGCTTACAGGGTCCTAGCCTTTCTTTCTTTCTTTTCAATATTATTCATCAATTTGGTTGCAAAGGTCTTAGTTGCAACATGCGGGATCTGTGATCTTACCTGTGGCATGTGAGATCTTTAGGTGGGGCATGGGGATCTAGTTCCCCAACCAGGGATTGAACCTGGGCACTCTGCATTGGGAATGAGGAGTCTCTAGACCACCAGGGAAGTCCCCTAGACTTTCTTTGGGAAAGGGCAGGACTCACACCTTTTCAAATATTCACTGTGATTTATAATCCTATAAAACAATCTGCTTGATTAGGGCTGAGGTTCTATGGACTATAGACTAAGGTTCGTGACACTGTACAGGAGACAGGGATCAAGACCATCTGCAAGAAAAAGAAATGCAAAAAAGCAAAATGGCTGTCTGAGGAGGCCTTACAAATAGCTGTGAAAAGAAGAGAAGTGAAAAGCAAAGGAGAAAAGGAAAGATATAAGCATCTGAATGCAGAGTTCCAAAGAATAGCAAGGAGACATAAGAAAGCCTTCCTCAGCGATCAATGCAAAGAAATAGAGGAAAACAACAGAATGGGAAAGATTAGAGATCTCTTCAAGAAAATTAGAGATACCAAGGGAACATTTCATGCAAAGATGGGCTCAATAAAGGACAGAAATGGTAGAGACCTAACAGAAGCAGAAGATATTAAGAAGAGGTGGCAAGAATACACAGAAGAACTGTACAAAAAAGATCTTCACCACCCAGATAATCACGATGGTGTGAGCACTGACCTAGAGCCAGACATCCTGGAATGTGAAGTCAAGTGGGCCTTAGAAAATATTACTATGAACAAAGCTAGTGGAGGTGATGGAATTCCAGTGGAGCTATTTCAAATCCTGAAAGATGATGCTGTTAAAGTGCTGCACTCAATATGCCAGCAAATTTGGAAAACTCAGCAGTGGCCACAGGACTGGAAAAGGTCAGTTTTCATTCCAACCCCAAAGAAAGGCAATGCCAAAGAATGCTCAAACTACTGCACAATTGCACTCATCTCACATGCTAGTAAAGTAATGCTCAAAATTCTCCAAGCCAGGCTTCAGCAGTACATGAACTGTGAACTTCCAGATGTTCAAGTTTGTTTTAGAAAAGGCAGAGGAACCAAAGATCAAATTGCCAACATCTGCTGGATCATGGAAAAAGCAAGAGATTTCCAGAAAAACATCTATTTCTCCTTTATTGACTATGCCAAGGCCTTTGACTGTGTGGATCACAACAAACTGTGGAAAATTCTGAAAGAGATGGGAATACTGGACCCTGACCTGCCTCTTGAGAAACCTATATGCAGGTCAGGAAGCAACAGTTAGAACTGGACATGGAACAACAGACTGGTTCCAAATAGGAAAAGGAGTTCGTCAAGGCTGTATATTGGCACCCTGCTTATTTAACTTCTATGCAGAGTACATCATGAGAAACGCTGGGCTGGAAGAAGCACAAGCTAGAATCAAGATTGCCAGGAGAAATATCAATAACCTCAGATATGCAGATGACACCACCCTTATGGCAGAAAGTGAAGAGGAACTAAAAAGCCTCTTGATGAAAGTGAAAGAGGAGAGTGAAAAAGTTGGCTTAAAGCTCAAGATTCAGAAAACGAAGATCATGGCATCTGGTCCCATCACTTCATGGGAAATAGATGGGGAAACGGTGGAAACAGTGGCAGACTTTATATTTGGGGCCCCAAAATCACTGCAGATGGTGATTGCAGCCATGAAATTAAAAGATGCTTACTCCTTGGAAGGAAAATTATGACCAACCTAGATAGCATAATCAAAAGCAGAGACATTACTTTGCCAAAAAAGGTCCATCTAGTCAAGACTATGGTTTTTCCAGTGGTCATGTATGGATGTGAGAGTTGGACCATAAAGTAGGCTGAGCACTAAAGAATTGACGCTTTTGAACTGTGGTGTTGGAGAAGGCTCTTGAGAGTCCCTTGGACTGCAAGGAGATCCAACCAGTCCATTCTGACAGAGATCAGCCCTGGGTGTTCTTTGGAAGGACTGATGCTAAAGCTGAAACTCCAGTACATTGGCCACCTCATGTGCAGAGTTGACTCATTGGAAAAGACTCTGATGCTGGGAGGGATTGGGGGCAGGAGGAAAAGTGGAAGACAGAGGATGAGATGGTTGGATGGCATCACCGACTCGATGGACGTGAGTTTGAGTGAAGTCTGGGAGATGGTGATGGACAGGGAGGCCTGGTGTGCTGCGATTCATGGGGTTGCAAAGAGTTGGACATGACTGAGCGGCTGAACTGAACTCACCGATTATGGTGACTAGGGCAAAATTCCCCAATAAATGATTAAACACCTCAATGGGGACACACTCCCCTTCAAGGTGTTTAATGGAGCTATTAACTCTTAGTGAGAAGCAGCCGGAAACACTTGCATTTCACTCTCATGGCTGGCTCACTCACTGGGCATATGAGGTTGTCATAATGGCCTCATAAAACACAACTGATTGTCTCATTCCTCAATTAACATCTTATAAAGTTGGCAATATGATTATGATAGAATCAAATCATAAGTGAATTTGCATTTTTGTCTGCACACACCATAGCTTCCTCAAAACAATTTATGGAATAGTGTGGGTAGGAAGGGGGTTGTCAAGCTCTTTTAAACCTTTAAGGAAAATAGCAAAGTTTAGTGAGTGCAAACGGGTGCTGTCAATGGGAAGGAATCTTAGCCCTCTGACTCTTTAGCCAGTTTCTTCTCTTTAGCATATACTGTTTACAATAGCCAAGACCTGGAAACAACCTAAAGCCCCATTGACAGATGAATGGATAAAGAAGATGCATACAGTGGAATATTACCCAGCCATAAAAAAGAATGAAATGATGCCATTTGCAGAAGCTTGATGGACCTGTTACTTCCTTCAACTTACTTATCATATTTACTTCAACTAAGTGAAGTGAGACAGAGAAAGATAAAAATCATATGATATTGCTTATATGTGGAATCCAAAAAAAATGACAGAAATGAACTTATTTACAAGATGGAAACAGACTCACAGACATAAAAAACAAACTTAGGGTTACCAAAGAGGAAAGAGTGAGGGAGGAATGAATTGGGAGTTTGGAATTAACAGATACACACTACTAGATACAAAAAATAGGTAAATAACAAGCACCTACTGTATAGCTTCCCTGCTGGCTCAGATGGTAAAGAATGTGCCTGCAATGCAGGAGACCTGGGTTCAATCCCTGGGTTGGGAAGATCCCCTGGAGAAAGGAATGGCTACCCATAGTATTGTTGCCTGGAGAATTCCATAGACAGAGGATCCTGATGGGCTACAGTCCATGGGGTTGCAAAGAAGTCAGATACGACAGAGCGACCAACACTTTACTTTTCTTTCACTGTATAGCACTTCAATATCTTGTAATAATCTATGATGGAAAAGAATATGAAAATGAATGTATATATCTGGGGGCTTGGTAGCTCAGTGGTAAAGAATCTGCCTGTCAATGCAGGAGACATAGGTTTGATCCCTAATCCAGGAAGACTTCACATGCTGTGGAGCAACCAAGCTCATGTGCCACAACTATTGAGCCTGTGCTCCAGAGCCTGGGAGTTATAACTACTGAGCCCACGTGCTGAAACTACGGAAGCCCTCACCCTAGAGTCTGTGCTCTGCACCAAAAGGAGACACTGGAATGAGAAGCCTAGGCACCACAACTGGAGAAAAGCCTGAGCAGCAACAAAGACCCAGAGCAGCCAAAAATAAATAAATAAATAATAAAATTTAAAAAATTAAAGCCTTTTTAAGAAGAATATATAAACCTGAATCCTTGATCATAAATCAAGAAAACTCAGGTTATTCTTCACGTGCGAATGGCAGGAGATAGCTTTGAAATCAGAGAACAGAACTACATGCAATTCACAGGGATGCAGTTCACAGGAAGGGTTTATTCTGAGTAATAAATTTATATATATATATATATTTGAGTATGTCTATAAACATTGACTTTTTTTTTGAAGAATGCTATTAAACAGCTAGGTTTAAAGGAATATGACAAGAATAAATTTTTTAAAATAAGCATTGCCTTTAGCACAATTATTTTTTCAAGTGGCTAATTCTAGGAAAGTTTCCAAATCCTGTCTTATCCCATTTTTTGTGTGCAAATCTTTTAGGATAATAAAGCACAGAGAGATACAGATGAATGCTATGGTCTGGATGTTTACATATTCCCCAAATTCATACACTGAAAATTTAATGTTCAAGCTGAAGGTATTAGGAGCCGGGTGGGGCCTTTGGGAGATGATTAGATCATAAGGGTGGACCCCTCATGATGGAGTTAGCTCCCTCATAAATAAGGTCCGAGAGAGCTCCCTTCTTCCTTCTCCAAGTGATGATACTAATACAAGAAGTTGGAAGTCCTTGACTGGAAGATAATCCTCATCTGACCATACTGACACCCTGATCTTGGACCTCCAGCCTCCATAACGGTAAGAAACAGATGTCTGTTATTTATAAGCCACTCAGTCTATAATATTTTGATGCCAGCATACAGGGACTAAGACGATAATGGAACAACTACCATTCTTCTGTTTTGGAATGCCTTATGAGCTGACAACCTATTTAGATATTCTGATCTCACCAGAATGTTTCTGATTAATGAAATACTGTAACACAGGGCATTGGAGTGGGGAGAAGGAAGGAAAGAAGGACCAGGCAATAGAAAGAAAAAGAGGAAGTGGCTTATATACTGAGGTCATTTAGGCAAACAGTAAAGATGGTGAGGCAGCAATTCCTCATCCTCTAAAAACTCCTTTTGTTGGTTTCAAGACAGAAAGTCTCACCATCTGGGCATTCTCTGGCAGCAATACTCAGGCATGACTCTGGAAGTTTTAAATGTTGAAATCAGGAATTACAGGAGAAAAAACTGTGGTGAAGGAAAAGAAGAGGGAAGAAAAGTGGATGAAAAGGGAGGAAGAGAAGACGGGGAGGTATTCCCAGCTGTAAATTTGAATCTGAGCTCCATCCCAAGGAGGGTCTTTTCTTCACTGCTCTACTTATAAGATGTAGAATAGAGATTCAGTAAATATTTGTTGAACAAATCATGGGATTGTGGTGCTACTGTGATGTGGATGGTTGGGTGTACAGCAAGCAGTTCAGGAGGTGCACCCTCAGATCTCCCTTTAAGAAAGAATTTATCATTCAGTTGTACAACTTGACTGAGAATCACCAATTGGCTGAATCTTTAGGCTCTGCTTCAGTTTTTAAGTTGAAGGCACTTAAAAATGACAATGACAGACCAGAGGAATGGGTGCCAGTTCCTCGCCACCTCTGCCCAGTGTGGTCTCCTCTGGGGAGTTCTTTGCTCTGGAACTTATTGTAGTTGGGGTGGCCGAGACCCTATCAGATGTACATCGTGGTCTGAGACTCTGCTCAATTCTGCTTCCTCCCTCTTTATCTTTCAGAGACATCCCTACTTACCCCAATCCCAAACCTCTTGTACTAACTGCATTTCAGTGTTTGCTTCCACGACTTAGACCTAAAGGTGTGACATTTTGCCTGGAAGTCTCATTACCACTTTGGTGCAGGATGAACTGTCAAGTTCTGAGTTATTCTGGGTGATGTTTCAGTTTTTCCAAATCTCAACAGTCTTCCTGGTTAGGCTATGTACCTAACTTTCAAGGATAGTGCTACTGAAAATGTGATTTCTGGACTGATGCCAATTCCCAAACTATTTGTTATTACCTGTCCACAATAAGATGAGGGCAAAACTGAGAATAATAGTTTAAATTTTTTTTTGACAATTTGGCATCCCTCCAGCAACCAAGATCAGAGAACTGGTTTTCTTGAGTACAGTCTGGATGTTGTTGAACTCACACTGTGACTTCCACGTTGTGTGAATTGTGTACTAGTCGTGTGTTGTAGGATCACACTATAATTTGTGATATTTTAAGGTTAGTTTGTAATTATGCTCTCAGTTCAGTTCAGTCACTCAGCCGTGTCCGACTCTTTGCAATCCCGTGAATGGCAGCATGCCAGGCCTCCCTGTCCATCACCAACTCCCGGAGTTCACTCAGACTCACGTCCATCGAGTCGGTGATGCCATCCAGCCATCTCATCCAACCAGGGTGTCATACGTTGCAGGTAGATTCTCTACGGTCTGAGCCACCAGGGATACAAATCTAGAAAAACGGACCGGCGCCCCACAACCCCCAGCATACCCATTCCCTCCCACAGCTTCAGTCAGTGGGGCCAGAGATCGCCTTTGTGGGCAGAAGGGAAAGGGTTAAAGGGGTGTGGTGAAAAGCGTGAGGTCATCGGAGAGCGTCGCTCTCCACGCTCGCAGAGCTGGCGCGCCACTGACGTCACCATCGCCGACAGCTTTCCGGAAGGCAGACGTGGAAGGTCCGCGAGGTATTATTCTGAAGTGGGGTTGGAATTTTTCTCGTGCTTCTGTCTAAGTCCGCTTCTCTTGGGAGCCCCCTGTCAGGGGAGGAGCGGGGCCGTGCTGCGTAGCCTTCCGCGAGTGCGAGAGTTGGGGTAACCTGCAATGGGGGTCCATTGCAGTACCCCCACTTCCGCTTTCTTAAGGCCGCTTGCTGGCTTGGGCTTCTCTCGGCCCCTCCCGTTTCTTTGGGTCCGGCCTTTCGCTTTTCTTCGTCTGTTAGCTCCGCCTCTTAAGTGTTGGTGGGCGGAGAAATTAAAAGCTCGTGACTTCTCCGTTACTTTTCTGGTGCTTTGAAACCTGATTGAGAGAGGAAGGCAGAAGTGGAAGATGTAGGAGAGTAGCTTTCCCTTGTCATCCGCCTTTGTCATTTAGATACATGATTATGCCCTGCCTGCTGCTGCGATATTAACCCACCTGAGATGGGAAGCTAATTTTGATCCTAAGTTGAAATCTAATGGAATCTTTTAACAGTGGTTTTTCTTTGTGGTCCAGGAATAGTGTGATTCAGATTTCTGTTTGAATGTATCTTTCGTGTCTTGCTATTTGTTGACTGCAATTCATTTTTGGCTTGATAAAGATGTCTCTGTCCCAGTGAGATGTTTGCTGCCCACCTTGGACTATCTGATAGTAGAGTGACCCGAGACTTAGCCGAATGTTGACTTAGGATCCGGAAATAAGCAGATAATCCCTGTTGAAACTCCGGGAACCGTTTGTGATGGATGGAAATGATATTTTTGAAAGAGAAAAGAATGATAGTGTGAACAGTGGTTTTTCAAAATAGTCAAGGCAGTTTATATGTCATATCTCAGTTAGTGACTGTTTCCAAACTGTTGACCTTGCAAATATGGCTTTAAGCCGCCCCCAGTGGTTTGGGTGTTTGAATATTTTCACATTAGTAAAATAATAACTAATATTACTAATTAATATATTGAGTCCTGAGACAGGCATTATTCTAAAAACTTTACCTGTATTGTTCATTTAACCTGCACAGTATACCTGAGATGAGAATCTTGTCATAAGCAAATTCCATAGTTTTGGAAGGTAATTTTGCTGCTTCACATGACTAATTTTGAAAACACTTCGAATGAAACTTTGGAATTAACAATAGAATTAATTTCATTGTAATCTGATTTAACTATTTGTCTCAATCTTAAGCAACATCTTTGTAATTTATATATTTTTTTCTATTATGAGACCTCGGGATAATTTTGTTTTTAGAGGTTAGCATCTCTAACTTTTCTCTGGGATTTTACTCTAAATATGAAGGAGAGTTACAAGTGACACTAGCATGGACTGTCTGCTAAAGACAGTATTTTTGGAGAGATCGTTGTATGGTCGTTTCACCGTTATTTTCTAAGGTAATGCTGTGCATTGGAGAAGGCGATGGCACCCCACTCCAGTACTCTTGCCTGGAAAATCCCATGGATGGAGGAGCCTGGTGGGCTGCAGTCCATGGGGTCGCTAAGAGTCGGACACGACTGAGCAACTTCACTTTCAGTTTTCATTTTCATGCATTGGAGAAGGAGATGGGAGCCCACTCCAGTGTTCTTGCCTGGAGAATCCCAGGGACGGGGGAGCCTGGTGGGCTGCCGTCTATGGGGTCCCGCGGAGTCGGACACGACTGAAGCGACTTAGCAGCAGCAATGCTGTGCAAAAAAGTCATTATGTTAATAGAGTTCTGATGCAACATCTGCAGAAATCTCTCTAGTTTTCCCCCAAATAGTATATTGATTTGTTTCTGATTTAGTTCCTAATTGTATGTAACTCTGCTTGGCATAAGGATGGAAACAGCCCCGGGATGTACATTATTGTATATCTTCTTTTGAATCCACATGGTGACTATCCTAATCTGGTATTGAGATTCTCCAAAATTTGGTTCCAGTTTACTTTCATTGTTTTTAGTTAGTGAACAGATAGTTACCATATACTTAATATGTGGCAAGACTTTATGTTAATCATGTGGAGATACATTGGGAAATAACCAGTGGAGAGTTTTGAGCAGAGGAGTGATACAATCTGATTTAGGTATTTAACAGGCTCATTCTGCCTGCTGTGTTAGAGCAGCTTGTTGGAGATAGGGGTAGGGCAAAGCCAGGAGACTAATTAGGAAGGTGTTGTAATAATTCACATAAGAAGATCGTGTCTTCACAGCTGAAAGAAGTCACTGGTGAGTAGCAGTTCGGATTTTGGATGTACTTCATAGGTAAAGCTAACAGATTTGCTTATGGATTGAATGTGGATGGTAAAAGAGCTGTCCAGGTTTGGGACTTTGAGCAACCAGAAGGGTTAATTCCCATTAACCGAGAAGTGGAGAACTATGAGAGCAGCAGGTTTGTGAGGTAGAATTGAGTGTTTATTATGATATGTTAAGTTTGAGATGTCTGTTAGTTATCCAAGTGGAGATGCTATAGGCAATTGAGGTCTGGAATTCAGTGGGGAAGTCATTAGTGGAAAAGGTCAGTTGGGAGTAGTGATACGGTATTTAAAATTGTGGGACTAGAGGCAGTTGCCAAAGGACTGTAAACAGAAAAGCAGTAGACTTGAGTCCTGAGGCATTTTGGCCTTTATAGGTTTGGGGCGATAAGGACCCAACAAAGTAGACAGAAAGAACAGCCATCCGAGGACAAAGGACAATTTTGAGAGTCTAGTGTTGTGGATTGACACCCCACTCCAGTACTCTTGCCTGGAAAATCCCATGGATGGAGGAGCCTGGTAGGCTGCAGTCCGTGGGGTCGCTAAGAGTCGGATACGACTGAGCGACTTCCCTTTCACTTTTCACTTTCATGTATTGGAGAAGGAAATGGCAACCCACTCCAGTGTTCTTGCCTGGAGAATCCCAGGGACGGGGGAGCCTGGTGGGCTGCCGTCTGTGGGGTCGCACAGAGTCGGACACGACTGAAGTGACTTAGCAGTAGTAGTAGTAGTAGTGTTGTGGAATTCAGGGTGAAGTAATGTGTTTACTGTTGTCAGATGCAGGTTATGGATCAGATAAGTGAGGGTTGACATTTTCAGGTTTATCTTGATAAACATGAGAAGGAGTGTTATTGTTGGATAAATGACAACAGTATGGTAAATGTTAGGACAAAAAGGAAGAAGAGACTACTTTGGCTTGGGAGGTATGGAAGCCTTTATAGAGAAGAGGGCATTTGACATGGGTTTTAAACGATTAATAGGTTTTATTAGGCCCAGAAGACAGGGGAGGAATCGGGAGGAGGTATTCCAAGCAGAGGAAGAAGCCTTACTTCTCTCCCTTCAAGGCCACAGCTCCCAGTCAGCTGTTAAAGATACTTTTGCAAGTCCTTTCTCTTGGGCCCATTAGCCAGTGCCTCATTTTGGATTACCATTCTTGCTCCAGGCCCACTATGCTATGCTAAGTCACTTCAGTCGTGTCCGACTCTGTGTGACCCCATAGACGGCAGCCTTCCAGGCTCCCCTGTCCCTGGGATTCTCCAGGCAAGAACACTGGAGTGGGTTGCCATTTCCTTCTCCAATGCATGAAAGTGAAAAGTGAAAGTGAAGTCGCTCAGTCGTGTCCGACTCTTATGAACCCTGCTAAATAAATTCACAAAAGACCCAAATTAATGCTACCTTACTTCAACTGAGTCCTTTGTCGGTTGCCTGACAGTTGCTTTATTTATCCCTATTTTTTTCCCAGGTGGCTCAGTAGTAAAGAATCTGCCTGCCGATACAGGGGACTCGGGTTCGATCCCTGGGTCAGGAAGCTCCCCTGGAGGAGAAATGGCATAATCCCATGCCATTCTTGCTGGGATAGCCTGACTGGCTATAGTACATGGGCTCGTAAAGAATTGGGCATGGCTGAACACATACGCGCAAACATTTGTACATGAACACACGAACTCTCTTCCCACCACATACTCCTCAATGTCATGTAACTGTATAACATTTACTTAGCATTGACTACGGGCTTCTCTGGTAGTTCAGGTGATAAAGAATCCGCCTGCAATGCAGGAGACCCTTGTTTGATTCCTGGGGAGCAGGCTAGACAGGGTGGTGGCTGGGAGTCCCCCAACAACTCAGGGAGGAGTTCCTACAGAGATCGAGGCTAAAACGGCTCTTCTACCTTGAAAACAGGGAGAAAGTGGTCTTATGGTAGCTAGAAAATTTAGGTGTAGGGAAGGCAATCCATTCATATGGTTCTTTGAATATAACAGAGCTAAAGAACGTAGGTTTGATTGTAATTGCTAAGCTGGGTGGAAATGACATTTTATCTGGCATATTTGCGACTAAAGTAAAATCAGAATTTCAGATAGTTGAAATTTTTGTTTATATACGTATGTACTATTGCATTACAGATATTATTTAGAAATCTTAATTCTGAGAGTATAACATAAAATGTGCTCCTTCACCGTACTGCTTTGTTTTTCCAGAAATAACCCTAGTTAAGGGTCTCCTTTGTATTTTTTAAGAAATTTACATAAAGAACTATACCTCCACACTCATTTCTTTTTAAAAACAAGTGGGTTGTACTATGAATGCTGTTCTTCAATTTTTGCTCACTTAATATATTTCAGGAATTGAAGCTCTGCTTATTTTTCTCTGCTACACAGTATTTCATTGAAGGAATATTTCATGTTATGTAGCCAGTTCTCCTAATGAGCATGGAAGTTGTTTCTTGCTTTAAAGTGTATTTTAAGAAGTGTTGCAGTGGACATCCTTAAACGTTATCTTGTGTGAAAATGTACATTTTCAGAAGTAAAATTGCTGGGTCAAAGACTTTGTGCATATACAATTTTAAAGCATAGTGCCAAATCTGCCCCCAAAATGGTTGGTTTACACTCCAATTAATAGTGAATGAGAGGCTGTTTCTCCTCACCTTTGCCCATATTAAGTACTATCAATCTTCTTGATTTTTGCTTGTTTGACAGGTGAAAAATGGCATCTTGTTCTGGTGATTTATGTTTCTTTAATTATGAGTAAGATTGAGTAGCTTGCTTTATGCCTCTTGGTCATCTGGATTCCTTTATATGTGAACTGCTGATTTTCTTTGTTCATTTTTCTTTTGGGTTGAAGGTTTTTTTTCCCCCTATTTTATTTATTTTTGTTGGAGTATAGTTGCTTTAAAATTGCAAGTATTCTTGTGTGTTGTTGATTTGCAGAGGCTTCTTTTATCTGTCTTTATGTTGCAAATATTTTCCCCTAGTTTTTCATTTGACTGTAGGCTTGGTTTGTTTATTTTTGCATGCAGACATTTTTGTAAGGGCCAGGTAAAATGTAAGCTAAGTCGCTTCAGTCCTGTCTGACTCCGTGCCCCCCCATAGACGGCAGCCCAGCAGGCTCCCCCGTCCCTGGGATTCTCCAGGCAAGAACACTGGAGTGGGTTGCCATTTTCTTCTCCAGTGCATGAAAGTGAAAAGTGAAATTAAAGTCGCTCAGTCGTATCTTACTCTGTGCGGCCGCATAGACGGCAGCCCACCAGGCTCCTCCATCCGTGGGATTTTCCAGGCAAGAGTACTGGAGTGGGGTGCCATTGCCTTCTCCGAAAATGTAAGGCCTCAGGGTTTTTTTAAGAAGGAAGTTTGTGACATTATGGAAGTAATAGATACTAGAACAAAGCCTTTGTTGGAAATGTTAGTAATATAAACCTTATTTGAGGCCACTGGCTTTGTCTTATTTTTGTACGTTGTTCGGCAACTATCACAGCTGGTGAACACCCAGTAACCTATGTTCCCCTGACCCCAGATTATATTTGGAGTTGGAATGAAATTGTAGTCGAGTATTCTAGACTATACTTTCTATGTAGGTGTTCCCCAATTTATGGACTAGGTTATATTCAAAAAGTTAATTGATGGGTTGACTATCTAATATTTCTAATAGGAATATTGTACATGGGTTATCTTTGTTCTCAAAGCATGATTAATCCGTGAAGACCAGCTTTTTTTTTTTTTTTTTATTAAGGTAAATTCAACATGTTCTATAATTTTACCCTATATACATTAGTGTGTGTGTGTGTGTGTGTGTGTGTGTGTGTGTGTGTGTGAGACTCTTTGCGACCCCTTGGACTGTAGCCTGCCAGACTCTTCTGTCCATGGGATTTTCCAGGCAGGAATACTGGCGTGAGTTGCCGTTTCCTCCTCCATGGAATCTTCCTGACCCAGGGATCAAACCTGCATCTTTTGCATTGCAGTCGGATTCTTTACCACTGCACTCATGTGTATCAGTGTTCATTCTTAAATGATAGGAGTATTTTCTTATGTAACTGTGAAGCCATTTTTATAGCTGAATTCTAATTTCATAGCAACATTCTCAATTTCTTAGTGTCATCCAATACCTGATCCAGATTCAGGATTCTTTCTTTCAAAGATATCTTTTTACACTCAGTTTATTTGAATCAAGATCCAAACAAGGTCTGCACATTCCGTTTGATTGTTAGATCTAAAGGTAGATCTCTTCTTTCTCTCCCTGCTCTCCCTTTTCTTAGTTTTTCTTCATGCCATTTACCTGTTATGGAAATCAGGTCAGTTTTCCTGTACAATATTTCTCATTCCAGATTTGTGTATTTGCTTTCTTGTGAACTTCTCTATCTTCCATATTTCCTATAAATTGGAAGTTAGCTCCACAGGCTCAGTTATATTCAGATTCAGCTCTTCTGAGGGGAGTCGGAAATGCTACACAGATGGAGCTGTGTTTGTCACATTGCTTCACATCAGGAGGTTCATGATATGTTTATGTCCTGCTTGGAATGGTGCAGACTCACCCGTGGGTTCAGGTATTGACAGTCTTACTCTTCTGCTGTAAGCTTCCCCTTTTATCTGTGATCATTACCTGAATCAGTAATTTCACTAGGGGTTACAAAATGATGATTTTTTTTTTTAAGTTATCATTTCTTCCACATTTGTTAACTGGAATTTGAACTCTAGTTTTGTTACTTGGGTACCTAATGGTCATCAGTAACGTGGCTATTGTGGAAACATGGTGTCAGAGCAGCAGTTTGTGATGCCAGGAATATGCCTTTCCTGGCTGTAGATCTGGAGGCTTACAGCAGTGGATGGTCTTTTGATGCATCAGCTTGGCTAGGCTGCAGCCCCAGACATTCAGTCCAGCACCACCCTAGGTATTGCTCTGAAGGTATTTGTAGATACAACTGAAATACACAAACAGTTGACTTTAGGGAGATTATTCTAGATAATCTGAGTGGGCTTGATCCAGTTAATTGGAAGGCTTTAGAAGCAGAGCTGAGGCTTCCTTGATGAAAAAGTTCCACCTGTGGACAGCAGTTTCGGCTTGCAGCCAACGGTTCCAGCATGTTCTTTCTTGCTTGCCTGCCCTGCAGATTTCAGTGTTACTTAGCCAGCCGCCACAATTGCATGAGCCAGTTTCTTGCAGTACATCTCTTCAAACTACCTCCGACTGGTTCTGCTGCTGTGGTTGAACCCCAGCTGGTACTGGGAGCCACTTCCTCAGCTCTCCTGTTCTCTGACAAAGTCGGGTGAGGAGTAGTGGCAGAGGTCAGAGAAGCTCCTTTTGTTTAGGGTGACCCTGTAATTTGTTGCTCAAACTGGGACTTCTGAGAGAGAAATAGAGAGCAGAGCAGATGGTGAGCTGAAACAGCAGGCATAAACGAGGACTGTCTTGGGCAAGGTGGGACATAAAGCCATTCTGGTGACACATCAGTGTGACACCGCCTCCTCAGGGAGCCTGTAGTCAAAGGGAAGTTAAGTAAATCAACACGTGTCACCAGATCGTGCTTTAGGTGACATGATAACTTGTAGTTGTGCTCACCTAGACAGAATGGAAGGATGTCACTCAGAGAAGTCATATCCACTAAAAGAAACCTGATCTTACCTGCAAAGATAAGCAGGGTTAGTACAGAGTGAAGTGGGAAGGGTGGTTCCTGTGTCGGGAACCAGATGGGCAAAGAATATTTGGAAAGCTGCTATGGTGGCTATAGCTGTAGGATTGGAAGAGGGGAGAAATGAAAGATGAGGCTAGTCAGACAAATAGGGGCCACTGGAAATGAGCTTGACATCCATACAAGAGGTTTGGGGTTTATCTTCCGGGTAGCCGGGAGCTAAGGCAGCATTTGAAGCAGGGGTGTACCATGACCAGACTGTCGTTACAGAAAAGTCATGTTTTGTAGTATCTTAAAATTGAAAGTGGAGAAAAACTGACAGGAGGGAGACTACTTTAAATGACTTAGTGAAATTTAGTGAGAATGGAGGAGAGCTTGTGGCCCAAGGAGATTAAGAGGCCGAACTGACAGGACTGGTGGGACTGGGGCCTGAGGATGGGGTGCGGGACGACTCCCAGGTTCCTGGCTGCACTGAGCTCCCTGAAGCAGAGGGTGGAGGGGGGAGAGCAGGGATGGTGTCCTGTCCCCCTCCTCTTCTCTGGTGGGTGTTGCGGCTCTCATCACTGGCAGGGAGGGGAGGGAAGGAATGGCAGTTCCATCCTGTAAGGGTTGCTGGTAGGGATTCTCCCCTCTGTCCCTGCATCTCTGCCAGACATTCCTGAGAGATGGAGAGAGGCAGCTTCTCTCTGGTCCTCTTCCACTTTCTCCACTTCTGCGGTCGACACTTTAGAAGGAAGGTGGAGGGGTGAGGAATGCCTTTGGCACCAGGCAGGGAGTGAGGAGCAGTGGGTGAGTTCTCTTTTTCTTCTCTTCTTTGGAGTTTTACCATGCACAATCTTGGGCAAGTTGCGTGTGGTTCCATTTGTAGTCTGTGAGGAGTAAATGGAGAAATGTGTGTGGATGCTTAGAGTAATGCCCGGTTCACAGGCAGTGGAGTTCAGGTGTTGGCTGTTGCTCCTGATAGTGTCCATTCACAGCTTCATCGTGGCATCCGAGTAACAAAGGGGACAGAAGGCAGTGACTGCAGCTCCTTCCTTGCAGTGCTTCCTGTGGAAGGAGCAGATACTCCGGAACTGTCTGTGTAAAATGTTTGAAGAAATCATTTGAATTGGAGGTAATTTCTGGTACTAGAACAGTCTTTATTTTCCAGTCTACATTGCCTTTGTTTTTTAGTTAGGAAAAAGGCAAGTGGTTTGGTTCAGATTTAATGAGAGTCATTATTCTTACTTACTGCCTTGCTTTCAGTGTTCACCCTAACCCATTTCAACAATAAATAACTACTTGCTTATTGGGGCTTAGGGACAGGGAATAATTGCAGGAAAAATCTCCGTCATGATTCTTGAGGGGAAATCTTTTCTAATAGAAAAATCAGATGAAAAATTTCACATTTAAATAAAGGTCTTGTGTTTTTTATTCTTACAGTATTTGTTAAAAACCAAAGTACATTATTAAAGTTTGCCTTTTAAAATTTAATGATTGTTTATTTTTATTATGATTTTAATACATGCTTTTTGAAATAACAAAATTTAAACAATGAAGAATGAAGAGTGAATAACATGAGTCTGCGCTGATCCCATTCCCTAATTCCTGCCCCTTCGGAGAGAGAATGTCTGATTTTGTGTGTCTCCTTCCAGAGGTTTTTCAGCATTTGTTGTTGTTGTTCAGTCACTAAGTCATGTTCGACTCTTTGCCTCTCTGTGGACTGCAGCACACCAGTCCTTCACCGTCTCCGGAGGTTTGCTCAAATTGACATCCATTGAATCAGTAATGCTTTCTAACCATCTCATCCTCTGCCACCCCCTTCTTTTGCCTTCCATCTTTCCCAGCATCAGGGTCTTTTCCAGTGAGTCAGCTCCTCATATCAGGTGGCCAAAGTATTGGAGCTTCAACTTCAGCATCAGTCCTTCCAGTGAATATTTAGGGTTGATTTCCTATAGGCTTGACTGACTTGATCTCCTTGCTGTCCAAAGGACTCTCAAGAGTCTCCTTGAGCACCACACATCTACATATATATAATGGCATTTGTGTTATGTGTTCTATACTATGTTCTATGACTTTTTTCACCACTTATTGTGTATTACTATCTAAAGATTGGGAGAAGGAAATGGCAACCCACTCCAGTGTTCCTGCCTGGAGAATTCCAGGGACAGAGGAGCCTGGTGGGCTGCAGTCCATGGGGTCGCACAGCGTTGGACACGACTGAAGTGACTTAGCAGCAGCAGCAGCAGCATATAAAGATTAACTTCTTTATTTTTACTATTATCTTGGATAGATGTGGTGTAATTCACTTAACTGTTCTCCTGTTAATGACTATTTAGATTATTCTTAGTTTTTGTTCTATATAGTTTCTTCATTCAACAAATGTGTATTGACTGCCTGGCAGTGAACAAGACACAAAAATTCCTGCTCTCCTGTGTCAATGTTTACTGTCTTTTGGAGGTAGACAGACAATAAATGAAATATGTCAGATGCTATTGAGGACTGTAGGAGAAGGAGATAGGAAGCTCTGGAATGAGAGGAGGGGTGTGCATTTTAAATAGGGTGGTCAGGAAAGCTTTACGAGTAGACAGCATTTGAGTAGAGATGTAGCAAAGGTGAAGTCGTGAGCTCTGAAGCCACTGGTTCCGGAGAAACGTTTCTAGGAAGGAGAGGAGTCCAAAGGCTCCGAAGTAGGGGTGAGCCTGATAAGAAGAGCAGTGAGGTCTTCATGGCTGGAGTGGAGTGAGCTGGGGCAGAGTGAGAGGAGATAAGGTCACAGAAGAAGTAGCAGAGAGTCAGGACTTTTTCAGTCTCTTCCTGAGTGAAGCAGCAAGCCTTTAAAGGTTTCCAAGCAGAGGCTTGTGGGAGTCTGACTTAGATTTGGGATGATCATTTGCTTTCTTGATAGTAAACTATTGGAATAGAAACGAGGAGGCCATTTAGGAGGCTGTTGAAACAATCCCAGCAAGACTCAATGATGGCTCAGACTAGTTTGGACCAGGGTGGAAGCAGTGAAGGTGGTAGGACGTGGTTAGATTCTGAATATGTTTTAAAGATAGGGTGGGAGAGGAGTCAAGGGTCATTCTGTAACTTTAGGCCTGAGCAGTTGAAAAGGTGGAGTTGCCATGAAATGAAATGGGGAAGACAGCAGTAAGCAAGATTAGTCTATTTTTTTTTTTTAAATTGAAGTATATGTGTGCTCAATTGCTTCAGTTGTGTCCAACTCTTTTGTGAGCCTATGGACTGTAGCCTGCCAGGCTGCTCTGTCCTTGGGATTCTCCAGCAAGAATACTGGAGTGGGTTGCCATGCCCTCCTCCAGGGGATCTTCCTGACCCCGGGACTGAACCCTCGTCTCCTGTGTCTCCTGCATTACAGGCAGATTCTTTACCCACTGAGCCACCTGGTAGAGTTGATTTATATTGTAGTAGTTTCAGGTATATAGCAAAGTGATTTGATATGAATTTGTTTTGAAAGGGAGATGGAATATGGACTTCAGCTGGAGGCGGGGATATGAAATCAAGGTTTTTGTTTCTTGTTTAAGATGGAGGATGAAAGGTTTTAAGTTGATGAGTAAAGACCCCACCAGGGAGAAAAATGGGTGAGAGGCAGAGTTCCCACTTGAAAAGTTTGAGTCCATTTTAATAATTTTTTAATGCATGTATACAAGGATTTCTGTAGCCTGCTTTCTAAAGAGAATTTCCTGAGTCAAAGAGTGTGTGCATTTAAGAAATCTGTACCAATTTATATTCTGCCTCTAGTGTAAACCTTTGCTAACGCTGAACTTTGCCAGTCTTTAAAATTATTGCCGGTCTTCTGGGTGAGATTTTCATTATTTTAATCTTTCATGCTTTGTAGGAAGTTTTTATATCATCTAACTAATCTTTTGTTGTGTTTTGGCAAATATTATCTCTCAGACTGTTTCTTGCCTTTTAACTTTGCTTAAGGTATACTTTTACAATACAGATTTTTTTTTTTCCAGTTTTTATGTAGTTAAGTCTGTCAGCCATTTCCTTTATAGCATTTGGGTTTCATTTGGATCATGTAAATATTTTATATAATCTTTAATACATTTATACAGAATTTGCCTTTAAATTCATCTGGAGTTTATTTTTGTGTATGTCATGAAATAGGTATCTAAGTTTTCCATCTCTTTCTGTGTTCTTAAACAGTTAAATACCTTAAGAATTAACTGTTTTTTGAAGATTTGGAAGAAATTACCTGTAATGTCTTCTAGACTTGGAACTTTTTAGGAGCATAGATTTTTGACTTCTTAAAAATTTTTTTTGGTCTGTTGTTAATGATCTGTTTGGTTTATATACTTCCTTTTAGGTTAGATTTGATAACTGGGTTCCCCCCCCAACCCCCCACCCCGGTACCTCATCCTTATTAGTCAGATTTTTCAAATTTATTGGTTTAAAATTCTATGTAAAGAAAAATACCATCTTTGTATTTATGTCTTACGCCTTTATCTGGACAGTAGATGCTGGAGCTGTCCTCTCGCAGGTCTGGAGGTTGGCTCATCTGCTTTCAGCCCTCGGGGCTCAGCTCTTACTGTCCTTCATCCTGTGTTTGTTCCTGGGCTCTCCTGTTTTGTTTGGAAGGGGTTGCATTCTCCTTGCTTCTGTTTCCTATCAATCTAATCTCATTTGCTGTTTAGTTTATAAAAATGTCTGCTGTTGAGGTCTGCTGATGGATAGGTGCCCTTCTTTGTTCCAGCATTACTATGGATTTATTTTTGTATTTCTTCTGTCGTTTTGGAGAGATTTTTGGGGGGCGGGATGAGAGGCAAATCCATGGTTTTAGTTATTAGCCTTTTGAAATAGGAAGTCACAACTCTCTCCTGTGTGGTTTTCTTTTCTCATAGTCCTTTGTTTAATTGCTGTTCGCACAGTAGTTGATAGTAATTTTATAGCATGTATAGTGATGGTCCCCTGGACTTCGTCTTTTTTTTTTTTAATTTTAAATGAAACCACATGTCTCTGTGGACTTTACTTGTTGAATCGAAATGTTGATGTATTATGACTAAATAATCAAATAGTACTTTTAAAGCTTAAATGACATAGTCATAACATTTAGAACTATTAGGGACTTTACAGATTATTAGACCAACTGCCTTTTTTTATGAATGAGGTGTTTGGGGCCCAGAGAGATACTGTGATTTATCTAAGGTGACAAAAGCCAGTGACCGGGCGAGATGGAAAGCCTGAGTCTGTTTACTTCAAATTGGTTATGTTCTTTGCTATTTTACACATTCTTGATGTTCTCCTTAGTGATGTAATGAAGGAGGAATTTTCAGCTAATAAAATTTTTTTAACCTAAGGATGGCACATATGGCTTTGAATTGCTTCTGAAATTTGATCTTAGATAATGATATTAACAACGAGATTAACGATTGGAGAAGGAAATGGCAACCCACTCCAGGGTTCTTGCCTGGAGAACCCAGGGACGGGGCAGCCTGGTGGGCTGCTGTCTATGGGGTTGCACAGAGTCGGACACGACTGAAACGACTTAGCAGCAGCAACGATATTAAATACAGTGATGTGGAGTTTTCTTATTCTCATATAGATATTAAATATTGTTATAATGCAAATATGAATTTTAAAGAATGGGCTATGAAGGTATGCTCTGGCCTAAATAAAAACCATATAGTTTATTTCTCCTAAGTTTCTTCTTTTCTGCTTATAGGCTTTATGTGATTTATGGCCTCTTGAATTTCTTATTAATATTTTAAGCTTAAGGAATATGTATATATAAATATAGGCTTGAAAAGTGATTTTAGTGATAAATGATTGTAAGGTACTTCAGACCCAAGATTTCTAATTTTTTGGTTTAATATGCTGTTAGATCAATGCCTGAATTTAGAAGTGCTAAAATATATGTTTCCAAATAAAAAAGAGCTTTGCTTATCATTGTTTTCAATAAGCATTAGGGGGTAGGATATATTGACTTATCACACTTCCATTGCTTTGCTTAGTCTTTAACATCAGCCAGCCCTTGGCTTCCCTGGTGGCTCAGATGGTAAAGCGTCTGCCTGCAATGCAGGAGACCTGGGTTCGATCCCTGGGTCAGAAACATCTCCTGGAGAAGGAAATGGCAATCCACTCCAGTACTCTTGCCTGGAAAATTCCATGGACAGAGGAGCCTAGTAGGCTACAGCCCATGGGGTCGCAGAGTTGGACACGACTGAGCGACTTCAGTTTCTTTGTTTACTTTCTTTAACATCAACAAATTTTTTTTTTAATGTATTTATCATTGATATAACATATTTGGTAGTCATGTCTCAGTTATTGAGAAGCATTGAGGGATTGATATGTGTAGCATTAATGAACTTGGGTGGGTCCCTTCCTGGGACTCCCCTCTTTCTCCCCCCCGCCGCCTCCGACCCCACCAAGCAACTTAAGACGAGGGTAAGTTTGAACATGGTTGCTCCAGAATTATATTCTAAGAAGATTAGTTAAATTATCTTCAGATTTTAACTTTTAGAAGTTTTGAGACACATGATATGACCTATTGATTTTTTAAATAACCTACGGAGCAATCTCTGTCTCCAATATGAATTTTAAGAATTTAATTTTTTTTCCAGTTGATCATAATGGCAGGTGAAGGAATTAATGAAGACTATCCAGTAGAAATTCATGAATATTTATCAACATTTGAGAATTCCATTGGTGCTGTGGATGAAATGCTGAAGACCATGATGTCTGTTTCTAGAAATGAGTTGTTGCAGAAGGTATTTTAAGTAATTTCTAAAAATGTAATTCATAATACTGAGTGCTGTATTGTGAAACATACAGAAGAAGAAACAGATATGTGATTTATGCCCCTTTCTCTCCTTTTTCCCCCTCTGTTTTTAAGTGTTTAGATATGTTTAGGGGAAAATACAACAAAACTTAGGAAATGCCTCCTAACTATATTTTTATTTTGACTTGGTTTTGAATTTAAAAAAGCACTCCCCACATTCTTTCTGACAGACTCTTATCTTTGACCTTTTAAGTATTACTATGTTATCAGGGTTTCTGGAAACTCTATAGGACAGAAAGAGTAAATTGACTTTGACAGTCTAAAACAAATCTCATTATGTTTCTTCTGTCTTTGGTATTGCCTAAGCATTTTAGCCTGCTTCTTATACATAAATGCATCATGTACAATGTTTATATTGACAAATTACTTTTGACATACAAAGCCCAGATTGTAACTCCTGAAATTAAAGTAATTCAAAAGAACTTTTTTTTTGTTTTTGAATTTTACACATTCCTTGTTTAACTAAAGATGATACCCTGAAGTGAAAATTTGTGGGCAAAAATCACCAGTTAACAAAACTTTACTTTCTCAAATTATTTCCAGATTATTTGGTTATTGGATTATAGGAAGTGAAAAAAACATTTCTTTGTTACATTGTGCTTGGTGAAAGTTTAAAATATTTGATGGTACTCAAAGTTTATATTTCTTTTTTCTTTCTCTTTTTTTTTTAATAGTTGGACCCACTTGAACAGGCAAAAGTGGATTTAGTTTCTGCTTACACATTGAATTCAATGTTTTGGGGTATGTATATTACTTTGGAATTAATTACAAAGCAGAATATTTATTGTGTTAAAGGTGACATTTAAAAATGCTAACAATTTATATACAATTATACTTTATGGCAGTTTTAACTGTCAAGTATTTATTTCTTTTAAATCAGAATACCAGATGCCTATGAGCCACACATACATTTAGAATTACAAAGAGTTTGAATAATTTAAGATTTAATTAATCATTTGTGTGACGTTTCTTTTTTGTAACAAGTTTCTTTAATTAATGCCTTTATTAATATATACCCATTTCATTCCATGAAATCTTTCTCTTGTAGTTTATTTGGCAACTCAGGGAGTCAATCCCAAGGAACATCCAGTAAAGCAGGAACTGGTAAGATTGCCGTGGATTGATTTCTTTTATTTCACATGTATTTCTGTTGTAGTGTTCTTGCAGTTAAAATTAGAGTATCTTTATCACCCTAATTGTGGAGAACAAAATTATTTAGGGTTGAAATTATGAAAGTGACCCAGATTTCATTGTGTCTTTAGTTTCTCTTTCTCTCACCTTTGTCAGAGAATGGTGTTCCATATATTATATAAATCTCTGGATGGGAAAATGTTACGATTCTAGTAATTATTTATAACTTCTATATTATTTTTCCTATAAATTCTTGAAATCCTGTTCATCTCTACAACTGCCTTTTTAAAAAAAAAACAACTCTTACACAATTCTTAAAAGTATATTCTAGTTGATTTACTAGCAAAGACGGGAAAGTTTCTCCTCCACCTTTTCAATTCTTCCATTAATTCATTTTCTCAGCAGTAAAGAATCTGGTTCAGCAACAAAGCTAAAAGCTTTTTTGGCACCAGTTGTATGTGTACTGTCCAGTAATTCTGCATTAGTGACATATTTACAACCTGTAATAAATCTTCTAGGTTTGTCTTTGTATTCCATTTAGATGTATAAGTACAGTATATAAGGTCTGGTATCTTGGAATTTTTGCTGACTTCAAAAATTAAATAAAATCATTCAGTTTGAAAGAAAAAATTTAGAAATCAAACTTAAGGTTACCGTCTTGACTTGGCTTTATGAATAAGAATGTTAATAAATTTATTCTTTGTGTTTATAAAATATAAGGTAAATATATATGTGAAATACACTTGACACTGTATTATTGTTCTAAAGTCTTAAGGTGGTTGATATGTATGTATTTTATAACTTAGTAGAGCACTTGGTCATTTATTAAAAAAAAAAAAAAAAGAGTAAAGCCAGATATGTTGTCTTCAATTTTTAAATGTATAGACTGAGACCTTTTTTTCTTTTAAATTTCTTGGAGGAAAAGTAAAAAAGTAAATATTTTTTAAAATACAGAAATTGTGAAAAATACTTAAAGCAAAATATATAAAGCAATATGGTCCATAGATCTTGATTTGACAAATGAAATTGGCCTTAAATCATAGGAAGAATGCATTGTATCATCTGTGTTCAACTTTCTAATGTAGCCTTTACGTTTATAAAATTCCTCTTTTTTATCTTAAAAACAAAGTTATTTGGAGTAGTTTAGTGCTTGATTCTGTCATCTGTCTTCTTTTTTCCTCAGAATCCACTTTATGGAGAAGTGCATTCATATTTTAGACAAGGGTTAACAAATGAACAGCATCCATAAACCTGTTCTCCTTTTCTGACTCTGTGACAGATGTCACTGATTGACACAGAGTTAGGGTGTGAGAGGAAGCCTGTTTGCTATCTATATCATGAATGGGGAAAGGCATTGAAAATAGTCAATTCATTTATTCAAGAAATATCTGAGCGCCCACTAGAAGCCAGGCTTTATTTCCAAGCGAGATAGTTCCTCAGTGTATAAAGCCACCAAAATATCCCTGCCTTTGTGGCAGGTGCCACACTATCTAGTGGTAGGAAACAAACAAGCAACAAATAATACATATGTAAAGGCTTCCCTGGTGGCTCAGAGGTTAAAGCGTCTGCCTCCAAAGCGGGACACCCGGGTTCGATCCCTGGGTCGGGAAGACCCCCTGGAGAAGGAAATGGCAACCCACTCCAGTGTTCTTGCCTGGAGAATCCCATGGACGGAGGAGCCTGGTAGACTACAGTCCACGAGGTTGCAAAGGGTCAGACACGACTGAGCGACTTCACTTCACTCACTATGGATATATAATATGTTAGAAAGTTATATTGTGGGAATAAGGAAAAAATAGTACAGGGTAAGGGGCATTGGAGTACTTGAGTAGGATTGCCATTTTCAGTCATTACTATTGAACTATTAGCAAGGTGAACATTTGTTGGGATTGGAAGGAAGAGAGGGTGTGGGTTTGTGAGGGATGATCAGTTTGGGGAGGGCTGGGCCGGGTGTGTGTTGTGAGGACTTTAACTCATGAGAGGGTTTTGAGTACAGTTGTTAGTTTTTTAAACTTAAAAAATCCTAAGGTTCTGCATTTTTATGTGTATGTTTGTAAAACTATTTTGATAATTTAATGAAACTTGCTTTTAAGTGGTGATCAATCATTTACTATTTTGTGGCTCTCACACCTTTATTTCTCTAATTGAAGTAGGGAAATAAGCCTTTATTCTGATTAATGGCCTCAGAAGATTCAAAGTGGTACAGAAACCTAGTATGTTTCTCACTGTGTAAAGTTTGATAACAGCTGTAGATTTCATTAGAAAATATCACGTTCTTATCAGTCAGAACTATGACATTGGCTAAAATGATCTTGTATTTTCATTCTGCTTAGTTTAATTGTGACACTAGAAGGTAACACAAAAAAACAAATAGTTAAAATGCTGCCATAGCCATTTCCTGTTTCACATAATTTCTGGAGAATTTAGTTTGTATATTGTAAGCCTGTGAAAGTTCTATTTTAGATTATAGACTTCAGATACAAGGCAGTTAGTATATGGATTTAGGTAAATTAAAAAATTTAGTGTAACCACATATAACCAATTCAGTGTTTATCTCTGTGGTGTCTAGGTTTTCCTCTTTTGAAACACTCAGAACACTTCTGAAATGACTTTCTAATGTCTGCGTTTCCCCTAGACTGAGACTTCAGGAGAACGTGGAGTGTGTTTATCCTGTTCACTTTGCACTTAACTAGCACCACTCAATAGGCAATAAATACACAGCTGTTGAATTTAACTGAGGTGTAGTATAATACAGCTTAGTGGTGGTGAACAGCTTGGTAAATCTATTGCCTTTCTTTTTTTTTTTCCTCTTATCTTTAAGGAGAGAATCAGAGTATACATGAACAGAGTCAAGGAAATAACAGACAAGAAAAAGGCTGGCAAGCTGGACAGGGGTGCGGCTTCAAGATTTGTAAAAAATGCCCTCTGGGAACCAAAACCTAAAAATGCATCCAAAGTTGCCAATAAAGGAAAAAGTAAAAATTAACCTTTCAGTTTCAATGTACACATATTTAAAAAGTACATAATTTTGATTGTTTTCCACAAAATGGATGATGATTATGTGGCACTGTAAGGTTTAAATGTATTCCTTACTGGAATCATGTACAAAACTTGCATTTGAAATTTGTAATGCTAAGAACTGTTTCCTCCAGAAAGATTGTTATCTTTATTGGTTTTCCTATAGAACACTATGAGGTTTTTAACATTGTAGTATGTGTGTGTGTGTGTATTTTGTATGGGAGTATAGCTGATTAATAATGTGACAGTTTCAGGTGAACAGCGAAAGGACTCAGCCCTACATGTACATGTATCAGTTCTCCCCAAACTCCTCTCCCATCCAGGCTGCCACATAACACTGAACGGAGTTCCATTTGCTACACAGTTGGTTATGCATTTTACATTTATGCATACATTTACAGCAGTGTGTACATGTAATCCCAAGCAAAATTGTAGTGTATTTTATATTTATACTTTACTGTCTCTTGACCAGACTCTGATTTGTTTAGGTCAGTCTTTCAAGTGCCATTTTATAAGCAACTATGAAGTTTAAGTTAAATGTTCCTTGTAAACATTTGTCTATTTCGATGAATAATGATTTTATGAAGTATGCCGAAGTTATAAATACATCTGTTCTCACTATATAATATTAAGAAAGAGTGAAATGTCTTAAATGTCCATTTTTTTCTGTGTAGTTATTTCATTATGCTGTCATGATTTTGGGAATTACTGCTTTTTGTGATATTTGAAGTATGAAATTAAGACTTTAAGGTTATTCTTTAATTCTTGGCACTTTGCCACGATGTCCCATTTAAAGTAAAATACATTCTCATTAACTTTAGATAGGAAATGAGGTTGTATATTGATGGCTGAATTTTGGCATAATAGCTATACCCTATCAAAGCTGTTAATGCATGGCTGACCTGTTTTTTATTTTTCTCTTTTGTGTAAATTTTTCCTTGAAATTAGGAAGGTGGGTTTTAGAAGTCCTTAGAAATGGAGGAATTCATGAGTTTTTGTTCCTTGTGCATAGTGCCCTTAGTTCTCTTGGCCTCAATTTTTTCAGATGTTTTAATATTTATGAGGCTGTAACAAGTATGTACAAGTATTTGCAACTTTGTATGTTACATAGTGTCACTTAATCAGAGGAGGAATCTGAAGGAGAGTACATTGTATTTATATTGTTTTATTTTTCTGTAATGTTTATTACTGAGAGTTCTAAATATTAAAACTTTTTAAATATCTAAGCCCATGAATTTTAATTATATACCCTTAATGCTTTCAGTCTTTGAATTCACATCATTATGTATAGGAATGCCAAATATAGCAAAGTACTTGTACTTTAATTTTTGAAAAAGAAGTTGTTAAAATTTTCTCTGTGATTAATTCTCCGTAAGTAACCTTGAATAAATGGATTTCTTGATTTATGATAGCAGATATTGGAAATGGTCTTAAAATATAATGGATTTTGTAAAGCATGTTGAACTCTTTCTGTGACACATGAAGAGGAAATCACTGATAGATGCAGAAAGTCTTCTGGCTCAGATGTCAGGCAATTTTTGAAGTAGAAGCACATTTATAGTTATTTCACCCCTTGTTTTACCTTTATCTCTTCTAAATTCCAGGTTTTTTTTTTAAGTAACTTCATGAGAGAAATAAATGTTATTAAGATCAAGTGTAGTGGCTTTGTTATTTATTGCAAAGAAGGTTATAACTTTCATTTCTTTATGTTTTCTCATTTCATCAAGAAAAAAAGGTTAAAAGAAAAATGTCACAGAGTTGCAGAAAATCATTGGCCAAATTATTGGGTTGTGAAAGTCCAGCTCTTCATTCTCTTATATTTTTTTAACTATTTTATATTGAAGTAGTGTTGATTAACAGTATTGTGATAGTTTCAGGTCAGCTTTTTATTCTCTTAAACTCGAGATTCTTTAGTGAATAATTCTTTTAAGTGTTTATCAGAAGTAAAAAAAAGCAGTTTAATTGTATTCCATTTTATTAGGTGTGATTTTAAATACTATTTCTTAGCACATAGTAAAGAGCTGAATGATAGTAAGTGCATTGGGTTGCTTATTTTCTATTTATTCATTTCACAGATATTATACCTAATGACATTTACATTGCTAAATACAGTGTTAGGTTCCAGATAAGACAACTCCAGCCTTTATTCTATTTTAAGAAAGTATTACAAAAAAACTAAATCTTTCATTAAATTCAGTTTTTCAGAGTTACTGGAAAATTTATGAGAAGTTGTGCTCATTAAACTAGTCAGAATCATAAAGGGTGATGGGTTGATCTATTTGACCATGAAACAGTTATCGTTAACATAGTTTGTTCCAAACTACCATCTGCTCTAAGTTTAGATGTTAATTACATCTTGTATTAATCTCTTTGGGAATTAACAAGTTGGAGAGGTTATAGCTATAGATATTTTTTAGATTAGAATTATGGACTATTAATCTAATACTAAATAATGAGATTTGGTCTTTTAATATTTTAAGTACAATTTTCTTCTTGTTCATGATTGCAAGATGGGAAGTCATTTTTGTAAAGTAGAATATGTTAAGAGGAATATTGAAGCTTGAATTATGGTTTACATTCCTGGAATTTAAGGTTATGTCAACTTGATTGGTTTTTAAGATACCCTGCAGATTAAAAAATTGTTCTACTTGGCAGTTAGAAATGAATTAGTGTTATTTCTAAATAAAACTTAAAAAATTGACTAGAAGTGTAGGAAGTACTTAAAAATGGACAGTATATTGAATATAGATACTTTTTCTCAGATATAGGTTATTGGATTAAAAAGCTATTTTAGGAAGCAGTTTATGATATAGTTAGACCATACTTTTATGCATTTAGATTATCAGAAATTTGGCTTTAGTGAGTGACATTAACTGAGAAAGGTTTGAATAGTGATTCTGAACTAAGTTTGGTAGATAAAGTGGAGAAAAAGAGGCACTGGCATCTCATTTTCTCACTTCATAGCATAGTTAGTAAACTTGCTCTGATAAAGATTCTTTAAACTGAATAGTAACCTATTTTATATAAATGTGATCCGAATGTACTTAACTAACATTTCCTTTTCCCTATATCCTGGTCTAAAATGCATCAGTTTTGGAAATACAAACCATATTTTGTTGATATTTGTATATTAGCATTTTATAGTTGTCATTAACAATTATGTTGGGGTAAAGTATACAGGGTTTTATTCTGTTTGTTTTATTTGATTAATTTGCTATTATGTTGCTTGTGAGTAGGATTTCAAGAAAATGCTTTGAATGATTTTGGTTTGCAGATTCATTTTCCTTTCAGAGAGCAGCCACCCTCTGAGTTGACTTTTCAAGTGTTTATTTTATGGTATAATTTCAGTATAACTAGAAAGATTAGTTAAAGCTGTCCAGGAAAGGGAGTAGTTATAGTGATATCTATTGGCAATTGAGGCTTAATCTTAACTCTGTTACCTCCTACCGCCCCCCGCCTTAGGCCAGAAAGCAAAACCAGCCTAGCTCTTTATTACTCATCTGTTATAAAAGGTTGAGAAAAGATGCCAGTCCTCCCCCCGACCCCCCACCCCTGATAAACCTTGAAGTCTGGCAAATGTGTCATGGCAGAATAATTGCAGGCAAGATGTCAGTATTGTAAAGTGATATATTTCAGATAGTACACAAAATTTGATGGCAGGAAAAATAAGCTTTCATAAATGAAACATTTAAGAGACTCTTTTTATTATTTGCTTTCAGTTTAGTGTTGCCTTTAAGGTGTGCCATTTCAGTTTGGCAGCTACAATAAATGACTGAAGGAAATTGAAGATGATAATTCAGCATTTCAAGATGCTCCTGCTGAAGTGAATGTAGACCTATCCAGGGCTTGAATTGAAAGTTTATAGTAATACAATATTTTAAAGCCAAGTACCCAGGAAATTCATGGTGATAGGATTTGAATGAGATGATTAGGAGAAATAGAAAAGAATTCCTTCACTTCCTTATTAGGTGGGTATTAGCTATTGAGAGGCTGTGTTGAAAAATGTTATTGTAAAAAGGATAGAGGCTTTTTATATGTAATTTTCTATGGAATATAATTCATCGTGGACCTTGTCCAAAAATGTTTGGCTATTAAAATAACAAAAGAATGATTATAATAAGGAATCACTTCTGATTTAGTGTTACAGCATTTTGTTGCCTGTAGACCATGTTGTGCTGTATTTGGGTGGTAACTGTTTCATTTAGTGACTGTTGATTTCTCTTTTAACACATTCCTTATTTAAATTGAAATTATTTACCACACCTTTTCTGATCCTTCTTTGTTATTCTTCCCTTGAGAAGGTAATCATTATTAAAAGTATATAGAAACATTTGGGGTGCATGTTTCTTTTCAGATTACTGATTTAGTTTTTTTCGAGTATAAAACCAGGAGTGGAATTGCTGGGTCGTATGGTTAGTTCCATTTTTAAGTTTTTCAATGTCTGCAGCAGCATTGTTTACAATTGCCAAGGTATGGGAGGAACCTAAGTGTCCGTCAACAGATAAATGGATAAAGATGTGGTGTATGTATATACAATGAAATACTACTCAGCCATAAAAAAAATGAAATTTTGCCATTTGCAGCAAATGACGATTTAGAGGGTATTGAAGCGACTTAGCAGCAGCAGCAGCATGCTAAGTGAGATAGGGAAAGACAAATACTGTATGATGTTACTTAAATGTGGAATCTAAAAAATACAATAATCTAGTGAATTAAAAAAGCAGACTCACAGATACAGAGAACAAATCAGTGGTTGACAGTGGGTAGAGGGAAGGGGGAAGGGCATTATAGCATGGGGAAAGGATGTATAGTTGTTGCTGGGTTTTATGGGTTTTGACACATGAGAGTTTCAGCATTTATGATTTTGACTATTGGTGAGTGACTTTAGATGTCCATGGAGTGTATAGTATTTTGCAGTTTTGCCAAGGCATAATCTTAATTCTTCTTAATTAAGGCCTTGTTCAGTTAATGATTTAGCTTAGCTAACCTCATCATCCAAAGCTGTTTTTCCTCACTTGCAGTCACGTTCATTTATTCACTCATTCGGTCAGCAAGTATGTCGAGCTCCTCATGTGCGCCAAGTTCCGTTACAGGCATGGGAAGTTCAGCAATTATCCCAGCAATATTTTGTGACCCCATGGACTATGGCCTGTAGTCCACCAAGCTCCTCAGTCCATGGAATTCTCCAGGCAAGAATACTGAAGTGGGTTGCCATCCCCTCCTCCAGGGGATCTTCCCAACCCAGGGATCAAACCCAGGTCTCCTGCATTACTGGCAAATTCTTTACCGTCTGTGCCACCAGGGAAGCCCAAGAATACTGGAGTGGGTAGTCTATCCCTTCTCCAGGGGATCTTCCCAACCCAGGGATCAAACCGGGGTCTCCTACATTGCAGGTGGAATCTATCAGCTGAGGTACCAGGGAAGGTAGGAGATACCAAACTTTATATGAAATATGGCCACTCTGGATTGAATTGTGTTCCCACAAAATGAGTATATGGAAGTATTAACTCTTAATACCTCATAATATAACCCAGAAATAGGGTTGTTGTGGATGTAGTTCGTGAAGAGCAGGTAATAGAGTGAGCCCTAATCCAGTATGGTGAATGTAGACTCACACCTGGCAAAAACACCATGTGAAGAAGAAGGCAGAGACAAGGGTGTTGCTTCCATAAGCCAAGGAACACCAAAGGTTGCCTGCACAGCATGAGAAGCAAAGCGAGAGGCTTGGAAAAGATTCACAGCTCTCAGAGGAAACCCATCTTGCCAACAGTGATGGACTTTTATTAGCTTCCAGAATTGTGAGGCAAATATATTTCTGTTTTGTAAACTACCCAGTTTGTGGCACTTTGTTATGGCAGCTCTAGCAAACAAATGGCCGCTTCAGTTTAGTTCAGTTCAGTCGCTCAGATGTGTCCCGACGCTTCGTGAACCCATGAACCACAGCATGCCACTAGCTGAAATGAATTTAAAAGGTTAAAGGGGTAGGATGGGGGGGAGGTGGGAGGAAGGTTCAAGAGGGAGGGGACATGTGTACCTATGGCTGATTCATCTTGATGTATGGCCGAAACCAACATAATATTGGAAAGCAATTATCCTCCAATTAAATTAAAAAAAATAACTTGGATGTGAAAGTATGTCTAAGAACTTCATGATGCAGGATGAAAATGTAATTCTTAAAAACAGGAAACTGTAGACTTATCTAGGACTATTTTTGAATATGAACAAAGTTCTCAACATTTAGAACTTGAAATTTCAAGGATCTGTTATACTCTTTCTAAAGCCAAAAGGTTCAGATCTGTAGCAGACACTATTTGTTTTGATGGAGTATACCATCTTTTTCTTTTTAGCCGCACTGCAGGGCGTGTGCGATCTTAGTTCCCAGACCAGGGATCAAGCCCACACCCCCTGCATTGGAGTCTTGACCACTGGGAACGCTAGGGAAGCCCCTTGGTGTGCCATTTTTAAACTTTATCTTGGTTTGAAGAAACTCATTTCCCTGCAGGAAAGAAAACCCTGTCAGGTTTCCATGGAGGAGAGATTTTCACCAGGACTATTATCACGTGCCATGTGGTCTTTTCCTAATATAACACAGCAGTCCGGTTCAAATAATGAAAATAAATACGTAAAACATCTTACACAAGTTGTATGTAATTTGTGCTCATCCAAGAGTACAAACCACTTAAAAAATAGCTTATTGAATTCATCTGGATACAGACTTTTTTAAAGCCCTAAAACATTTTTTTTTCCGCCTGCAAATTCTTAACTCTATAGTGTACTGTCCATTTTTTTGTTGTTGTTTTCTTTAAAGTTAGGTATTAGCTAACTCAGAAGTGGGTTTTTACTCTTAAAGATTTGGGACCAATTAAAAAAAATTATAAATGTTGCTTACTGGTTTTCAGCTTTTACAATCAACCAGTAGAGTAAACAGAAGACAAGAATATAAAGGAAGACAACCTTGATGATGTAGAAGTGAAGGTGTGGTAGACTAAAGCAAGTTATAAATGGCCAGAAACACAGATGCTACACAGACTGGTGGGTGAATGTGCTTTTAAATAAGTTGTAAAGGTAATGACTATTTTTTTTCTTTCTTTTTTTAAAGTTGAAGTACAGTTGATTTACAATATTGTGTTAGTTTCTGGTGTACATGCAAAGTGATACACATGCACACATATATATGTATGTATTCATTCTGTTTAATTCTGTCAAAATTTGGAGGGGTAAAGTCAGGGGAGTAGTATAAACTAAATTCTCATCTTTAGGATGGGAGTCAATAGATGAGGGCCAGCAAATTGGTGATGTAGGTGTGTGTTGTGAAGGTAATCAGCAGAATTAAAGACCAGTTATTTAAAAGATACAGTCCCTCGCATGAACAGAAGTAAAGTGAGAGCGAAGATTTTTCTTTTCTGTTTTGTTGTGTAATGATTTATTTGGTGAAATGAGAAAAAAAAAATTATGCTGATCAACATTTGCTCAAAAAGCACGAAAATCAGATAATCTAGGAAGTGCTAGTTATTTACTTATAGCTTGCATAAGTAAATATACAATAAGTAAATAAGCCAATAAGTAAAATCCTTCCGTGGCAAGGAAGTAACATAAGAAGCTGGAGTGTAATAGCAGATATTTCATTGTCTTAAAAAAAAAACCACATTGCATATATAAAAATATCTACCGGCATTTAATATATTAATTTTCTTACATGTGGGCCCATTTATTTTTAATTGTAATGTTAGACAAATTACATTCAGATACAGTCAGAAAAATGAGAATTCTTATTTGAAAGGGGCTCATTTTCTAGCCTGTTTCTATACTCTTTTGAAACTTCAGCGTTTATTTATGAAGGTTATATGCCACAAAAATAGGGTTATATGCCACAAAAATAGGGCTATATATAAGTGATAGTGTGCGATCTTTGCTTGACTGTCTTAATGCTGACTTGTAAAAGGGAGCTTATTGCACCTATTTTTGTAAAGGGAGGTCAGCTTATAGGAAACATGCTTATAAGTTTTTAAAGATCTGTTTTCTCACCGCAGTCTAACTGGATTGTCATTGAAATTAATTGTTCAGTATCAAAAGTTATACATGTCAGAAGTGTAGCAAGATATAAGACCTGTTTTAGAATTTGTTCTAAACACAATTTAAAGGAAACCTTAAGGGAATTGCAATTGTTAGATTTTTATCTATCACTTTTTAGATTTGTAAAGATAGTAATAAAGACCAGCATAACAGTGTTTCCTTAATTATTGACTATATAAATTTTTATTTTAGTATAAGTTATTTGAGCTATATGACTGTAGCCTCCAGGCTGCTTTGTCCATGGGATTTTACAGGCAAGAATTCTGGAGCAGGTTGCCATTTCCTTCTCGGGGGATCTTCCCAGGCAGGGCATCAAACCCACGTCTCCTGCATCTGGTGCATCAACGGGTGGATTCTTTACCGCTGAGCCAACTGGGAAGTCCCACGTTATATATACTTAGGTATATTATACTGAAATACATAATATTGGAAATATTCGTGATTAAATTTCATTCACCTACTTAGCTAGGCATTTAAAGTAACTTAAAATAATTTAAATATATAACATTGAAAAGAAATGTTAAAAGCAGCTTTTGGGAATAGTGTTAATGTGTGTTTTAATCCTTTAAGGGAAGTACTATGTACAGCTTAATAGATATCTTCTTTGACTTGTTAGGCTTAGTTCTTATGTGCTGCCTTGAAATTTACAGAAACATTTGAAATAATCATCTTAAGGGAAATAGATGGGGAAACAATGAAAACAGTGAGAGACTAATTTTTGGGGCTCCAAAATCACTGCAGATGGTGACTGAAGCCATGAAATTAAGAAATGCTTGCTCCTTGGAAGAAAAGTTATGACCAACCTAGACAGCATATTAAAAAAGCAGAGACATTACTTTGCCAACAAAGGTCCATCTAGTCAAACCTATGGTTTTTCCAGTAGTCATATATGGATGTGAGAGTTGGACTATAAAGAAAGCTGAGCACGGAAGAATAGATACTTTTTTTATGTCAAAACCAATACAATATTGTAAGTAGCCTCCAATTAAATAAATTTAAATTAAAAAAAAAGACAAAAAAGAATAGATTCTTTTGAACTGTGGTGTTGGAGAAGACTCTTGCGAGTCCCTTGGACTGCAAGGAGGTCCAGCCAATCTATCCTAAAGGAGATCAGTCCTGGGTGTTCATTGGAAGGACTGATGCTGAAGCTGAAACTCCAAAACTTTGGCCACCTGAAGGAAGAACCGACTCATTTGAAAAGACCCTGATGCTGGAAATGATTGAAGGTAGGAGGAGAAGGGGACAACAGAGGATGAGGTGGTTGGATGGCATCACTGACTCAATGGACATGAGATTGAGTAGGCTCCAGGAGTTGGTGATGGACAGGGAAGCCTGGCGTGCTGCAGTCCATGGGGTTGCAAATAGTCGGACACGACTGAGCGACTGAACTGACTGACGGACTGAAGCTATAATTATGTGAGATTGCTTGTTGCTTTGTACTCTCCTCTTATTTGTAATTTTAATAGATTAATTCATGCACTTTAATGTTTAGGGTAGTTTTAAGTTCAAGAAGTTTCCATATACCTCATTTTCCCTCTCCTCCCCCTGCCTCCTGCACTAAGGACATCTATCACCAGAGCGGTGCATTTGTTACACTTGTTACACTGGATGAACCTATGTCATTACCACCCAGGGTTCATAGTTAACAGAGTTCGCTCTGAGTGCTCTACATTCTTTGGGTTTGGGTAAATATGTGATGACATGTATCCATCATGATAGTATTCTATAAAATAGTTTTAACTGCCCTGAAAATCCTCTGTGTTCCACCTGTTAATCTGTTCCTTCCCCCAGCCTCTGGCCACCACTGATCTTTTTACTGTCTTAAGAGTTTTGCTTTTTCTGGAATGTCTGATTATTAGAATCATGAAGCATGTAGCCTTTTCAGCTTGGCTTCCTTCACTTTAGTAATATGCATTTTAATTCCTCCATGTCTTTTCAAGGCTTGATGCTCACTTCTTTTTTTTGTGCCAAATAATATTCCGTTGCCTGAATGTCCCGGTTTATTTATCCAGTCATCTACTGAAGGACATCTTGGTTGCTTTCAAGTTTTGGCAGTCATGAATCAAGCTGGTGTAGCCATCCATGTGCTGATTTTTGTGTGAACACACATTTTCAATTCCTGTCCAGAGTGTATGATTGCAGTAAATAAGTATCTTACTTACTTACTGCAGTAAGATAGTAAAAGTATCTTCAGTTTTGTAAGAAACTGCCAAACTTTTCCAAAGTGGCTGTACTGTTGTATTCTCACCAGCAATGAATAAGAAGAGTTCCTGTTTTTTTTCACATCTTTGGCAGCATCTGGTGATGGTGTAATTTATTTTTGAAGCTTTTATTTGTAGATTTTGCTGTACATTTTTGTAGAGGTCCGATGCAACAGTATTTAAATGATCAAAGGAAATGTAAAAAATCTTGAATTTTTTAAATGATAAAATTGAGATATACGTAGGGTCTGCTTCCTGAGAAGCTGGCAACTAGAACATTTCATTCTGAGTAAGACTTGGGCTTTCATTTCAAATGCATCTTAAAATTCCTTGAATTTCCTAACTCATTGGAAGATATCTTCAATATATTCAAATTTCTATGAGGCAAAGCATTAGAATTCTCTTCCCCAAACATGTATTTTTGTCAAAGAGAAATAAGATATGTACATGTTGATACGTGGGTTGGAAAGCACAATTGAATTTATTAGGGCTTTGTATTTAATGCTGTGCTTTCTAATTGTTTTAAATATTTTTGCCTTTTATCAAGACAAAGTAGAATAACTGATATCCTGAAATTCCCACTGGATCGACATTTTCACTGCTGGAATCTGGGTCTATGTTTACTCTTTTTATACTCCTGTCCATAGTTAAAGCAGAGTATTCCACTTAAAAAATGATTTACAAATGAAAGATTCTACAATCATCCCTTCCTCTCTGAATATTGATTGTTCTATGAGTGTGTATATTAAGGTCATGCCTGGTCCTTGTCTGATGTTCTGGGCATTTATGGCAGCTAACCTCAGGTCTTGGCCACCAGTGGGTCAGACCTGTGTTATCTCATCTGTGATCTATACAAGCCAACTTGAAGTGGGTATTTATGTCTAAAAGCACACAATTAGGCTGGGATCTGAGTTCACTCTGGAGACTACACCTCTCACTCTCTCTGCCCTAAGCTTTATAGAAGTGCCTATTGGCCCCGGAACTACACAGACGGAGGGGCTTCGCAGGAGGAGAAGCTGGGTCAGACATGGATGCTGTTCGGTGGTTGGCTAACCCTCCACTGAAGTTTCAAACATTGGAAAGCGGGCTTCAGTTTTGGTTTATGTTGTGTGGATGTTTAATTTGTGCACCAACTTTGGAGCTGTGCAACGCCTCTGATCCTGTGCTTTATCGCTTGTGTTGGTGACAGGAAAATCATCCTGAATTTCTGAACAAGTTGTGTCAGACTTTTGTGACCCTATGAACTGTAGCCCGCCAGGCTCCTCTATCCGTTGGATTTCCCAGGCAATAGTGGAGCAGCAGCTGCTGCTGCTGAGTCGCTTCAGTCGTGTCTGACTCTGTGCGACCCCATAGACGGCAGCCCACCAGGCTCCCCCGTCCCTGTGATTCTCCAGGCAGGAACACTGGAGTGGGTTGCCATTTCCTTCTCCAATGCATGAAAATGAAAAGTGAAAGTGAAGTCGCTCAGTTGTGTCCGACTCTTAGCAACCCAATGGACTGCAGCCTACCAGGCTCCTCCATCTATGGGATTTTCCAGGCAAGAGTACTGGAGTGGGGTGCCATTGCCTTCTCCATAGTTAAGGGTAGAGACCATCTTAAAATGATTCAAGAAACATGCTATTGATACCCTTGGCATAGTCTTCAGAAACAATTCTTTCCTTAAATTAATTGGTTGAATTTATTGATTCCCCAGGCCTCTTGGCCATAAAACATGTTCTTTACAGAAAACAAGCAGAAAGTCCTCCACCCCCCACTGAAATAATTGACTTATATTCAGAATATTTTTTAAGCCTATTTTCCATTTACATTCAAATGCAAGCATAGCTTTTTCATTGTGTTTTTATTTTCCCACTTGATTATGATAAGCATTGTTTTTCTTTTTTTTTGGCCTCTTAGAATCTTAGTCCCCCCACAGCGGGGTGGAACTGTGTCCTCTGCAGTGGAAGTGCTGAGTCTTAACCTCTGGACAGCCAGGGAAATCCCTACAATAAGCATTTTAATGAAACAGATTAAACATGTAGTTGGTTAGGCTAAACAGGTGTTGAATAAGTTCCTACTGTGCATTCACTCCCAGTCAGCTTTGGTCTAGGAAGAGTGAAGCACCGAGTTCCCACTCTTGCTTGAATTTATAATCTAGGGGGAGGTTTTTTAATGCAAAATAAAGGGACCCTTGTTCATGTAACTGCCTGCTTCAACATTTATCCCTTTTCAGAATTTGCATTTTCCTGCTTTGGATTTTCTTGAAGATGTGTTTGTCTCTTTAAATTTGTCATCCTTGCACTTGCTGATCAGAGCCACTGGGTGGCAGCAAAAGAACACAGAAGAGCTGTTTTGCTTTTGCGGTCACAAAAGTGAACAGAAAGGTATTCTTTGGATTTCATGGGTGATGAGAAAATAAAATGATTAAAACTTGACACGTAACTAAAGCAGATGAGACCCCAACATGTCTCATTACTGAATGTATGTTACTGTAGTAACATAAAAGATTAAATTTATGCTTTATTATTACAAAAACCAGATTGTAAAGTTCTTTTCCAGTTTCTTTCAGTCACAAAAATTATCTTTCAAACTACCTATGCCATTACTTTTGTATTTATAAAAGTGAAGAATAAGAGCCAAACTATATATTAATAAAAACTTGTTTAGCAAGAAACTTGTGAACAGAAAATGTCAAGGAACAATGGAAAGGGGTCATTTTCTTGATAGCCTGTTTTAAAGATCATTCTTAGAGAAGAATTCATTGAGTTTGGGGATCTCATTCGTGGACAAGAATTTGTTTTCCTTTTTCTTTTAAAAAATTGCTTACCAAGCATATTTAAAGTAATGAGTCTCTTTGAAGATTTCATTCCATATCTATAAAAGTATAGAGGCTTTAGTTCTGAGCTGAATATACCTTATAAATGATAGATAGCTCCAACTGAAAATGTGAAATGAGGTTGAGGCAATGACAAGGTAACAAACACTTTTTTGTTTTATTTTATTATATGATTTTGTAAACATGCATGAAATTTGCTTAGGTAGAAATATAGCTGTCCCTTTTTCCCAAACGTTTTTCAACATAATACTTTAAAATAATTTTTAAATTTTTAGACAAAAATATATTTTTCCACCTGAGAGCTTCAATAAGTTGCATTAAAATACTAAGTGCAGAATGAAAAGATTACTTTTGTCCAGAAAGCTGAGTATCCAGTGAAGCCAGGGTATCCTGAGGCTTGTTCTCAGAAGATCATGGAAGATAAGATTATGTGTTTCTTCTCCCGTTGAACTTGGGACCTTCCAGTTATGCTTGGAACCTGAACCCTTCTTGATTTTATTTCTTATTGGCACATTATCATTGCCTTTTGATGTATGTATGATATGGATCAAGTTGAACATTATGTTACTTAGCTCTTAGTGGAAATGAAGTTTTGGAAAAATGGGAAAGTTTTCCCTCCATAATGAGTTTTATTGCCACCAGATTCTCGATGCCACCTTCCCTTCACAGTATTCAAATAAGAGGTTCCAGCGGTATTTACAGATACTGAGATCTGAAACCCCAACCTGAAACTATAGCTGATAATCTAACCAGGTCTAGACTCTGGCTGTCAGTGTCTGCTGTAAACTGAGACCAAGGAGAGAGAAATAATTCTTACTTTCCTTTTGGAGCTATTTGTGTGTGTGCCAGGGGAAGGGGCAGCATTGAAGCATGTGTATTATCTTGATGCAAGGCAGGTTTGTGCAAGATGTATTTAGTTTCTTTAGAAATTATGTAGACTCGCTACACTGAAGGAGTCTTGGTTGCTCTATTTGGGGGCTGAGGGTTTTGTTAATTCTCTTGGAAAATGTCTAGGAAAAAATGTTCTACTTACTTCTTCAGTAATAGTCACCTATACATCTCCCCTGTGTCTATCTTTGGCTATGTAATTTTCATTTATTTGTATTGGCTATCAAGATATTAAAAGAAATTATAAATATAATGACTAGTGATAAAGAATCCTCTTCCCAGTGCAGGAGACACAAGAGACGCAAGTTCAGTTCCTGGGTTGGGAAGAGCCCCTGGAGTAGGAAATGGCAACCCATTCCAGTATTCTTACCTGGAGAATTCCATGGACAGAGGAGCCTGGCAGGCTACAGTCCATGGAACTGCAAAGTCAGACATGACCTAGTGACTGAACAGCAACAAATAAATATAATGAAACAAAGTTTGTAAACAAAGGTAAAACTAAAGATCAAACTAAATATAATCTGTAGCTGTCGTTAAAATCATAGGCACCTAATTTTCAAATTTGAGCATTTATTTGACTCGACTTTTATGGCTATTTTAAATTTCATGGAATTGATGTTGGGAGCCGCGTTAGGCATTACTGACAGCTTACCTGGCCTTAAACCACTGGTTCTTAAAATGTATCTTGGGGTGAATATCTCAATAGAGTATTTGGGGGTATAAATCATAGAACTTCATAAAAACATTACAACAGCTTTGATTTTCTTTATTTTGTCCGTGACTGCTAGCTTTGAGATAAGTCACCAAAATTTTGCCTACATTTCTCCATCTATAAGGTGGGCACAACCATGCCCACTTTTCCCCATCAAGTATAAAAATTCAAATAAAAAGGAGTAGGGGTTTTGGAGTAAAAGGCTATTTAAAATGCTATGTTGATGGTATTAAAATGAATATGACTTACATTAACACTGGACAGATTTAATGGAAAGTTTGTTTGTCTTTTATTTTCTTTGTCCCAAATAAAGTTTCTAAGGTAACAGTTGAAGAGTTCCTCTTGGGATGTTAGTGTTCTCAGACCTCCATACGTATGAGTCTTTGCCTGAAAATGTGGCCTTGGAGTCTTTGGCACTCTGTATAGCTAAGGTTTTCCTAAATTGTTTAAAATGATAGGTTAATCCTTGAAGGAGTCAAGCAGTGAACAGTTTCTAACAAAGGAAAAGATACTCTATTATATGAGAAAGTGTCGGCACTTCTCTAATTTACTTGGAGAAAGAAGGCCACACCAAAAAGAACAGATTCTCTTGCATTTGTCATAAGTGGGAATTGTTCTCTTGACTTCAGAGCAGCGTCTAGACCAGCGTTTCTGAGTTTGGCTCCACATCACTCAGAGCTTAAAAACAATCCTCAGGCCCAGGAAGAACAAATCAGACTTCCTAGGCACGGGGGCCCAGGCATTGATATTGTCTGAAGGTCCACGGAATATGTAATGACTATCCAAAGTTGAGAAGCATTGATCTAGAGACTGCAGCGGAGAATAACAATTTTGTAAAAGGCTTAAAAAAGAGAACAAGGACTCCCCTGGTAGTTCAGAGGCTAAGAATCTGCCCGCCAATGCAGGGGACACGGGTTTGATCCCTGCTCTGGGACTGTCCCCCATGCTGCGGAGCAGCTAAGTCTGTGCGTCACAACTACTGAAGCCTGTGCCCCTAGAGCCCGTGTTCCACAACTAGCAAGCTACCGCAACGAGAAGCCCACGCACTGTGAGGAAGAGTAGCCCCCACTGGCCGCAACGAGAGAAAGCCCCGCAGCCATAAATAAACAAACAGCCTTCAACATCCATTACTTGTTCTTGCTTTTGTGGTCTTACTTTTCCAAAGAGAACCTGTAACTTGAAGACAAACAAACAACATATAACAAAGATGTGCTCAAAGTCAGACAGCAAATCTTGTTAGCTAACCATGGGCCTTCCTGGGACAATTCTAACTCAGCTGCACTACTGTGAGGGAAGGGCTCATTCCTTGCAGCCTATCTACTCATTCTGTGAAAACCGACTGGAAAATGAACATGAAATTCATCTAAGCCATCTCAGATACTGCTGAAATTTAGATATTGACACAGAATGAAAGATTTTCCCCAACTCGAACATGAGCCATTTAAAAAGGAAGAAGAAAATAAATGTTACTACTTGAAACATTCAAATAATGATGTAAAATAATTTGTATATGCTCATAAATAAAAACATGCAGGAGATATCCAGTGTGGGAACACAGCTCTTGATTTCATCTTGTGGTATGAAGAAGATCCACCTGGAGGATAGACAGAGATTCTGGACCTGGGTTGGTCCTGGCTAGGACATTAAACGTTTCTTTTATTCTCACTCAACTTTAATTTCCTCACTTATTAAAGAGGGTTGCATTTGTGATTCTGGCAAGCCAGAGACTTTATCTGCTACTTCTATGATCCTTATCGACTTCTCAAATTAACCCAGCTTATAGAGATATGAAGTCCCAATTAGCTGGAGACATGCTTTAGAGAAATTCCAACCACAGGTGATAATTTTTGCTGGGTGAGTAGAAAAGAATGTTGATGTCATTTACTATCAATTGCATTTGTCCCTTTTTATGAGTAAGATAATGCAGACGTCGGATTAAATTTCAAGGCTGTCTTAGAAAGACACATTACACTGAGGACTGGGAGACAGTCTTTTCACTGATTATGTTACAGACACTAATGTTTCATATGACACATAAATCAGCAAAGGACATGAGCAAGAGTCTGACATATTTTTAAAAGGAACCCAGCAATATACTTATGTGTTTGATACATAGTTAGTGCTCAACAAATATTTGTTAAATGGTGAATGAAAGATTGAAAGGCAATTTCTCAGACTCAAATGCTGATCTGAAGAGGTTCTAAAAATCAGTGGTTTGGGGTCATAATTTATACTTTTGATTTAAATTAAATTTTCTTAAATGGTTATAATTAGAATAAAGTTGGAAAACTTGAGACAAGAATGACAGTCATTAATTTGATAGTGCTTGGGTTAACATATTTTTTCATTTTGAAAAATTCGTGAAAGTTGAAGCAAGCTTTGAAATATCTTTAACCGATTTTATCAAAACCGTAGTCTCAATGGACAACTCTCAGGAAGCTTTTCTTGTGGGGCATACTCCTGTTAATAGTTATTCCTATGGTTACTTCAACTATGATAAACTTTGTGTCCCTGAAGCACAGTTTTGTTAAGATGTTGAAGAAATTGGAGGTCAAATTAGTATTCTGATATAACCTATATCTTAAACTTGTACAGGGCTATATGTCAAATATATCTCAATAAAATTGAAAGAAAAAGTATTCTGATATAGCCATTTGTTTAAATTAATACTTCTTAAAATACATTAATTTGGTCAAATGAATATTTGGTTGTGTGTGTGTGTGTGTGTGTGTGCATGCTCAGCCATTCATGCCCTACTCTTTGTGACTTCTATGGACTATAGCCCACCAGGCTCCTCTGGGCTCCATGGGATTTTCCAGGCAAGAATACTGGAGTGGGTTGTCATTTCCTTCTCCAGGAGGTCTTCCTGACCCAGGGATCAAACTTGCGTCTCTTGTGTCTTCTACATTGGCAGGCAGATTCTTTACTACTTGAGCTATCAGGGAAGCCCGAATATTTGATTCAGTTAAGTTCAGTCCCTCAGTCGTGTCCAGCTCTTTGTGACCCCATGAATTGCAGCACACCAGGCCTCCCTGTCCATCACCAGCTCCCGGAGTTCACTGAAACTCATGTCCATCGAGTCGGTGATGCCATCCAGCCATCTCATCCTCTGTTGTCCCCTTCTCCTCCTGCCCCCAATCTCTCCCAGCATCAGAGTCTTTTCCAATGAGTCAACTCTTTGCATGAGGTGGCCAAAGTACTGGAGTTTCAGCTTTAGCATCATTCTTTCCAAAGAACACGTAGGACTAATCTTTAGAATGGACTGGTTGGATCTCCTTGCAGTCCAAGGGACTCTCAAGAGTCTTCTCCAACACCACAGTTCAAAAGCATCAATTCTTCAGCGCTCAGCTTTCTTCACAGTCCAACTCTCACATCCATACATGACTACTGGAAAAAACCATAGCCTTAACTAGATGGACTTTTGTTGGCAAAGTAATGTCTCTGCTTTTTAATATGCTATCTAGGTTGGTTATAACTTTTCTTCCAAGGAGTAAGTATCTTTTAATTTCATGGCTGCAGTCGCCATCTGCAGTGATTTTGGATCCCCCAAACATAAAGTCTGACACTGTTTCCAACTGTTTCCCCATCTATTTTCCATGAAGTGATGGGACCAGATGCCATGATCTTCGTTTTCTGAATGTTGAGCTTTAAGCCAACTTTTTCACTCTCCTCTTTCACTTTCATCAAGAGGCTTTTGAGTTCCTCTTCACTTTCTGCCATAAGGGTGGTGTCATCTGCATATCTGAGGTTATTGATGTTTCTCCCGGCAATCTTGATTCCAGCCTGTGCTTCTTCCAGTCCAGTGTTTCTCATGACGTACTCTGCATAGAAGTTAAATAAGCAGGGTGACAATATACAGCCTTGACGAACTCCTTTTCCTATTTGGAACCAGTCTGTTGTTCCATGTCCAGTTCTAATTGTTGCTTCCTGACGTGCATATAGGTTTCTCAAGAGGCAGGTGAGGTGGTCTGGTATTCCCATCTCTTGAAGAGGTTTCCACAGTTTATTGTGATCCACACAGTCAAAGGCTTTGGCATAGTCAATAAAGCAGAGATGCTTTTCTGGAACTCTCTTGCTTTTTTGATGATCCAGCGGATGTTGGAATATTTGATTACTTCAGATTAAATAATTATAAATAGATGAAATGCTTGAAAATAGGAAGAATTAGAAAGCTTCTTGTTTTCCTAGCTCCTCTTATTTAAGATTAAAAAGGAAGGATGAAATTAGGTGTAAGTGTCTTCTGCTTTTAGTAATGGTGGACAGAGTTACTTTGACTCATCCCCCAAGCCAATAATCTAAGCTTGTGCCTCAAGATGTTAGAATAAAATATCAATTTTTATTTAGAGAAGGAGAAAAAGAAGAAATAATAAAGAGTAGAAATTGATGAAATAAGAAATAAATGTATAATAAGGAAAATAAATAAAATAAAAATTAATAAAGTCTTTAGCATTACAGACTAAGAAGAAATTAGATACAGACCACCAATGCTAGGAACGGAAAAGGGGATATTATCATAGATCATCTCAATAGATGCAGAATAAGCATTTGATGAAATTCAGCACCCATGCATGATAAAATCTCTGGGTAAACTAAAAGTAGATAGAAACTTTCTCTGTCTGACAAAGGGTAACTGCAAAAGCCTAAGGCTGACACCAGAATTCCCTTTGAGTTTCAGAACAAGGTAAGAAAAAAGTGAAAGGTATAAGGACTGAAAAATAAGAAAAGTGCCTTTATTTGAAGATAAGATTATATACATAGAAAATTTAAAAGAATAATTTATAAATCAGTTGAGAATACTAATTATCCAGGAATAAAAGCCAAAAACATGACCCAACACCTCTGTTAATATACTGAATGTGTACCTCCAAAATTTTTATGTGTAAACCTTGACCCCTAGTGTGGCTGTATTTGGAGATGGAGACACTGAGGAAGTAACTGAGGTTAAATAAAGTCAAGGGTGGGGCCCTGATCTGATAGGATTAGTGTCCTTATAGGAAGAGACATGAAAACTCTCTTGCTGTGTCTGCTCATTCTCAGAAGAAAGGCCATGTGAGGACAAATAGGCCATCCACAACCAAGGAAGTGACACTCACTAGGAACTGAATCAGTTGACACCTTGATCTTGGATTTGCAGCCTCCAGAACTGTGAGAAAATAAATTTCTGTTGTTAAGTCACCCAGCTTGTGGTATTTTGTTATGGCAGCCTACACTAAATAATAAACCTCTCTACAGAAAACTATAAAAAATTACTGAGAGCCATTATTTATGGACCTAAATAAATTGAATAAGGTAGCTGTTAATGGATTGGAAGATAACCATTCTCTTCCTACAAAAGTACTTCTCAAAAAGTTTACCATGTACACAAATTACCAAGGGGATCTTGTTCAGTGTGGTTTCTGATTCAGGGGATCTGGTGTGTGCCTGAGAGTCCCCATTTCTAACAAGCTGGTAGGTGATGCTGGTCTTTGAGCCACATGTTGGCTATTAAAGGTCTACAGATTCAATGAAATCCCACGAGTGCTCTAGCACCTTCTCCCTTCTCTCTTTCTGAAGTATTATTAATGACTAGTGAGGTAGCTTTCACAAGTCTCAACAAAAGGTCAGTCGTATATCCTCAAATTCCCCTCCTTTCCTGCAGTGGATTATTCTGAAGTAAAATTAGACATTGTATCATTTCATCAGTAAATACTTCAGTGGGAATCTTTTTAAAGCACAGTTATCACATCTAAAAAAATTGACACTACTTTAAACAAATCATCAAATATATAAAAAGTTTTCAATTTTACCCTCATATTTTCTTATAATTATTTATTAAGAAAACTAATGTAGTTTCTCTTTTCCTTCATGACATAGTTTATATATGCCTTCATGTCCTCCCTTGCCCATAAAATGGTAATAGATCTAGATGAAGCTTGACAAGATTTGACTTTTTTCTTTTTCCAAGAATACTTCAGAGGTATAGTGTATACCTCCCAGAACATCTAAGAGAAGGCACTAACATCTGTTTTGTTTTTTATAACATTAAGATTGATCAGCTTTTCACTTACTGGTTTTAACAGTCATTGGTGGCATCTGCCCACATCCATTATTTCATGGGGGTTGCAAAGTGGTGCTATTTCAGTTCTATCATTTCTTATTTATTAAGTGGAATTCTTCAAGAAGTGTTTTCCCTCATCATCTATTGTTACTCTGAGGTATAGTTCATATAGGGAAGGCAGAAGAAATACTTGATTAATTTCATTTGCCAGCATTCAGAATAATGAGTTGATTCTCTGGCATTCTTAAAAGGTGACTAATTTTTTAAAAAATGTCAATATCAACTCTGGGTTTCTCACTTTTATAGTGTTTCAATTTTTTTTGTAGATATCATTCTTTTTGGTATTTCATTTTTCCATCTCAGGTCAGCGGGAACCTTTTCAAGCTATCTGCAACATACTTTTGGAGAAGGCAATGGCACCCCACTCCAGTACTCTTACCTGGAAAATCCCATGGATGGAGGAGCCTGGTGGGCTGCAGTCCATGGGGTCACTGAGGGTCGGACACGACTGAGCGGCTTCACTTTCACTTTTCACTTTCATGCATGGAGAAGGAAATGGCAACCCACTCCACTGTTCTTGCCTGGAGAATCCCAGGGACGGGGGAGCCTGGTGGGCTGCCGTCTATGGGTCGCACAGAGTCAGACACGACTAAAGTGACTTAGCAGCAGCAGCAGCAGCAACATACTTTTGACACAACCCCAGTGAGTCTGTAGCTTCAGCCCTATTCACTACTTAGCATCTCCATTCTTTTCTGATTCAGAGAGATTTTTATTTGGTTTTTGAGCCCAAGTTTGTCTCTTTGTCTATGTATCATTGCCTTTATTTTTGTTTTTAATGGAGCAGACTGGTGAATCACTGTACCAGCTTAAGTGAAAAGCCTGAAAAATTTTTGAAATGATCATCCATTTATTTGTAAGATACCTTAAAGAAATAAGCTGAAATTCAGTACATGATGACATGGAACAAAAGTTTTATGATTATGAGACATACATAGGAAGATGAGAAGTCTAGAAAGGGTCAGGCTGAAGATGTGTGGTTTTGACCACGGGTTGGAAGGAGGAACAGGATGTTAGAACTCCAAGCTTGCTGTATACATTTTCCACTAGGTCAGCCCTAGCAAAATGTTGATCATTCCTGTTCTAGAATGTAGAGTAGCCACTCTTAGCAAGTTATTTTGCCTTAAGCTTTAGCTCAAAGGAATTCTTCCAAGTACTGTTTATCCTTAGATTCTTGGCTACATACCTGGTGTCAAGAATAAGTATAAGCAGGTAGAATGCCCTCCCAAAGAGCTGTGCTACGAGGTATATTTTTGTTGGTTGGGCTTTTCCTCTACAATGACATATTCAATATATTAAGTTCTCAAAATGATACTGTAGAAATAATCTGTTCATGTTTTATTTCTGAAGAATCCTCTTATTTAATTAATATTAATTTTTGAGTAGTTCAAAAGGATGTGTGTTTCTAGTTAAAATGATTTATGCTATGCTGAATGAAACTGTCTGAAATATGTTTATTAATTTAAAAGACAAATGTGTATATGTCTTTAAAGCATTGTTTTGGGTTTTAATGCTATTATCCTTACCTGACATCACAAAAATCTCTGCCCTTTCTCCTTCCCAAAGGTTCATGATTAATATTTTAAACTGGAGCTAAGTAGCAAAACAAACAAACAAAAATCAAATATAGTAATTATTATTTCCTGAGGTACTCTTGAAATCTGAAAAATTTCTTTAAATTTACTCTAAATTATTCTTAAGTTTAGAATAATTGAGCATTTCTTTTGGTAGGAAAGATATTAAAATTAATCCTAGGCTAGTATTTCATTTTTCTGAGGAGTATTATAATTTAAATTAATTCACCTTGTATTAGTTAGTTAATGTAATTGAAACAAGTTGTTTCTTTTATGTATATTAATGTGAGTGGAGTTTCAGACTGTGAAGAAGAGAAAGTGTGAAAGTGTTAGTCACTCAGTCATGTCTGACTCTTTGCAACCTCATGGACTACTATATCCCGACAGGCTCCTCTGTCCATAGAATTCTCCAGGCGGGAATACAGGAGTGGGTAAACGTTCCCTTCTCCAGGGGATCTTCCTGACTCAGGGATCAAATCTGGGTCTCCTGCATTGCAGGCAGATACTTTATCATCTGAGCTATTGGACATTAAACAACAACATGAAAAAAAAGCGCTAACAAATAAAGTATCTGATGGTTGACAAGGCTTAGACTTCCTAGTTCTGTTGTGTATGAATCCACAAACACCAAACTTTGGAAACTGAGGCCTCACTAAACTGGGTGGTTTTAATGTTCCAATGTCGATTGAAATGAATTTCCTCATAACATTCTTATCTCTGCTGGGTTGCTAGTATACGTATGTAAGTTTTTAGTTTAAACTTAGGGTAATACTTTTTATAAATCTTTGAATTTTCCAATTTTGAAGACAGGTGATCCAAAGCCAGGCATGAAGTTTAGGAAACCAGTATCTGTTTTGGCTTGTCTTCTGTCCCCTCCAGGAGCTTGCTGCACTAGGAATATGACGGAGAAGACCCTCTGATTCAGAGCTTAGTGGCACATGAGATGACAGATCTATAGTGACTGTGATACCACACCACACAGTGGGTCACCTCATTCACATTGGGTAAATATGGTTCTGCATTTCTTGTTCTCATTTTGAATCAGACAGTTTAGCTGCTTGCAAGAGCTACATCTAATCTCATCTTTTAAGTTTGATTTTTGCATTTTTCCTCTGGTGTGTGCATGTGTGCTAAGTCACTTCAGTCATGTCCCAGTCTTTCCGACCCTAAGGACTATAGCCTGACAGGCTCCTCTGTCCATGGGGATTCTCCAGGCAAGAATACTAGAGTGGGTTGCCATGCCCTCCTCCAGGGGATCTAATGGACCCAGTAATCAAACCCACAGTTCTTATGTCTCTTGCATTGACAGGTGGGTTCTTTACCACTAGTGCCACCTGGAAAACCCTTCTTTCTGGTATTTTTAGCTATATGTGTATTAGTATTCCTGCTACTAATATAATAAATGTTTACTGAAATATTCAACACGAAAGAAAGAAAGAAAGAAAGAAAGAAAGAAATTGAAGTTGCTCAGTTGTGTCTGACTCTTTGCAACCCCATGGACTGTAGCCTATCAGGCTCCTCCGTCCATGGGATTTTCCAGGCAAGAGTGCTGGAGTGGATTGCCATTTCCTTCTCCAGGGGATCTTCCCGACCCAGGAATCGAACCCGGGTCTCCCACATTGCAGGCAGACTCTTTACTGTCTGAGCCACCAGGGAAGCATGAAAGAAGTACAATGTAAAAATTAACGCGTTCAGCAATCTCACTGTACTAGATGCTCTTGGTGGCCCCATCCTCAACCAGTCACACTCATCAGTTTCATACACTTGTTGGTTTCATGCATCACTAGCAGCACCAGAGATTCTTTATCTGCAGACTTTGCTTGAGGGCCTGTTCCTCCTGTGTTTGGGATGGTAGGAAGTGTTGGGGAATTAATAGCCCTTGGGATCCCTTAACCAATGACTGACAGGATGTGTGAGTAAATACCTCGGCCTCCTTGTCTCTTGGTTGGGGTAACTGAAGATAATGAATATTCTTCAGTCTTTTCTGGCATTCCCTGGTGGGATTAAGCTGCAATTGCCCTCAGCAACTTGCTGGAAAACACACCTTCTATTGGCTTTCTTCCCTTCCTGGTTTCAGATCTGCATTCCCCTACTGAGGTTTCCAGGGATCACCTCCCAAATGAACCACTTGTACTTGTACCTCCTGAGAGGACCAATCTAAGGTACTCAGCACTCAAGGATGACACCATGGCTTTAAATTCTAGAAACTTTCTTGAATGCTCTTAGTCTGGAAATTTAACAGAGATCCTGTTTATTATTTAGGTACTGAATCGGGTTGCCTGTTCCCCCTTGTTGCTGTTCAGTCGCTCAGTCGTGTTACACTCTTTTTGACCCCATGGACTGCAGCACACCAGGCTTCCCTGTCCTTCACCATCTCCCAGAGCTTGCTCAAACTCATGTTCATTGAGTTGGTGATGTCACCCAACCATCTCATCCTCTGTTGTCCCCTTCTACTCCTGCCCTCAATCTTTCCCAGCATTAGGGTCTTTTCCAATCAGTCAGTTCTTGGCATCAGGTGGCCAAAGTATTGGAGCTTCAGCTTCAGCATCAGTCCTTCCAATGTTTCCTATAGGCAGTCATTTATCAGGGTTTCTCCAGCTTGGGACCACTGATATTTTGAGGTTGGCAACTTTGTTGTGGGGCCTGTCTTGTGCACTGTAGGATGGTTGGCAGCATCCCTGGTTTCCATCCACTAGTTGTCAGGAGCATTCCTCACCCTAGTTATGACAACCCAAAATATCTTCAGACATGGCCAAAAGTCCCAGGGGCCAGAGTTACCCCCAGCTGAGGACCACTGACTTAAATCAAGTGTTGCTGCTGCTGCTAAGTCATTTCAGTCATGTCCGACTCTGTGCGACCCCATAGATGGCAGCCCACCACCAGGCTCCCCCGTCCCTGGGATTCTCCAGGCAAGAACACTGGAGTAGGTTGCCATTTCCTTCTCCAATGCATGAAAGTGAAAAGTGAAAATGAAGTCCCTCAGTCGTGTCTGACCCTTAGCATGGACTGCAGCCTACCAGGCTCCTCCGTCCATGGGATTTTCCAGGCAAGAGTACTGGAGTGGGGTGCCATTGCTTTCTCCGAAATCAAGTGTACATGGATCTAACGGGATGAGCTTGCTTAGGGCAGGGGTCCCCAACCTGTGGGCCACAGGCTGGTACATCCTGTCAGATCAGCATTAGGTTAGAAATAAAGTACACAGTAAGTGTAATGTGCTTGCATCATCCCCAAACCATCCCTCTCCTGCCCTTGGTGTGTGGAAAAATTGTCTTCCCATGAAACTGGTTTCTGGTGCCAAAAAGGTTGGGGATTGCTGGTGTAGGGTACTTGAAAGCTTTCTGATTACCCAACAGGAAGGAAAAGACAGATTGAAGATGATCTGAAAAAATCTTTCAGGTTATCCTCTTGCATTGGAGCTACTCCTCCCAATAAAATAGATATAAAAGGTATATATTAGAAGGGTTCTTGTATGGCACTAAGGGTTCTTGGGTAATGTTACTTAATCTGAGAGAAAGTGGCAGCTGGCTGGTGTCCTGAAATAACTTGAGAAGTTGCTATTGACTTTTATAGAAAGCACAGTGGATGGAATTCTTTAATAAGAGGGTGTCCATGAAGACCTGGGTTCTGGATTGAACAATCAAAGCTATGAGCTGAGAAGAGGGTCTCATGCTGTAGTTATGCCTTTGAATTGAAGGCTATGGGTCAAGCCTCCCTGAGAAGGGAAGGGAACAAACCAGGGTCAGGCATGGTGGTGACATGGCCTTATTTTCCATAAAGAGCAAGCGGAGAGTAAATGCTTGGAGGGTGTCTAGGAGACAACTGCCCTGACCTAGTGTACTTAGAGAAATGAAATTGATGGTGAGGGGCTGCATAAACCTACCCCCTAGGATGATACCTGGGAGTGGCAAAATCTGGGGATGCACTGTGCAGCAATGGTATGCAGAATGGTATAGACCTAACAGAAGCAGAAGATATTAAGAAGAGGTGGCAAGAATACACAGAAGAACTATATGAAAAAGATCTTCATGACCCAGATAATCACGATGGTGTGATCACTCACCTAGAGCCAGACATCCTGGAATGTGAAGTCAAGTGGGCCTTAGGAAGCATCACGATGAACAAAGCTAGTGGAGGTGATGGAATTCCAGTTGAGCTATTTCAAGTCCTAGAAGATGATGCTGTGAAAGTGCTGCACTCAATATGCCAGCAAATTTGGAAAACTCAGCAGTGGCCATGGGACTGGAAAGGTCAGTTTTCATTCCAATCCCTAAAAAAGGCAATGCCAAAGAATGCTCAAACTACCGCACAATTGCACTCATCTCACATGCTAACAAAGTAATGGTCAAAATTCTCCAAGCCAAGCTTCAATAGTATGTGAACCATGAACTTCCAGATGCCCACGCTGGATTCAGAAAAGGCAGAGGAACCAGAGATCAAATTGCCAACATCTGTTGGATCATTGAAAAAGCAAGAGAGTTCCAGAAAAACATATATTTCTGCTTTATTGACTATGCCAAAGCCTTTGACTGTGTGGATCACAACAAACTGTGTGAAAAGTTCTTAAGGAGATGGGAATACCAGACTACCTGATGTGCCTCCTGAGAAATCTTTATTCAGGTCAAGAAGAAACAGTTAGAAAGGGACATGGAACAACAGACTGCTTCCAAATCAGGAAAGGAGTATGTCAAAGCTGTATACTGTCACCCTGCTTATTTAACTTCTATGCAGAGTACATCATGAGAAATGCTGGGCTGGGTGAAGCACAAGCTGGAATCAAGATTTCCGGGAGAAATATCAATAACCTCAGATATGCAGATGACACCAGCCTTATGGCAGAAAGTGAAGAAGAACTAATGAGCCTCTTGATGAAAGTGAAAGAGGAGAGTGAAAAAAGTTGGCTTGAAACTCAACATTCAGAAAACTAAGATCATGGCTTCTGTTTCCGTCATTTCATGGCAAATAGATGGGGAAACAGTGTAAACAGTGACAGACTTAATTTTGGTGGGGGCTCCAAAATCACTGCAGATGGTGACTTCAGCCATGAAATTAAAAGACACTTACTCCTTGGAAGAAAAGTTGTGACCAACCTAGACAGCATATTAAAAAGCAGAGACAGTACTTTGCCAACAAAGGTCCATCTAGTCAAAGCTATGGTTTTTCCAGTGGTCATGTATGGATGTGAGAGTTGGACTGTGAAGAAGGCTGAGCGCCGAAGAATTGATGCTTTTGAACTGTGGTGTTGGAGAAGACTCTTGAGAGTCCCTTGGACTGCAAGGATATCCAACCAGTCCATCCTAAAGGAAATCAGTCCTGAATGTTCATTGGAAGAACTGATGTTGAAGCTGAAACTCCAGTACTTTGGCCACGTGATGCAAAGAAGTGACTCATTTGAAAAGACTCTGAAGCTGGGAAAGATTGAAGGCAGGAGGAGAAGGGGACGACAGAGGATGAGATGGCTGGGTGGCATCACCGACTCGATGGACATGAGTCTGAGTAAACTCTGAAAGTTGGTAATGGACAGGGAGGTCTGGTGTGATGCGGTCGATGAGGTAGCAAAGAGTTGGGCACGGCTGAGCGACTGAACTGAACTGCACTGTGCAGCAGGAATTCCCTGGGGGTTGCTTCAAGGATGCAGGTGGATAAACAGCACTGGATGTTTCCACCTGCTGCTGTTCCTGTTTGCTAAAGGGGAAACTTTATCCCTGATGAAGACAGGAAGCCAAGAATTCTTTCCACAAACAAGAATCAAATAAGTTACATCCTAGGGTGGGAATCAGACAAGTATTTGACATAGTTTGTTTTCATGCTAGGTGTCGGAGATAAGATATGACTCTTTAATGCCAGGGAAATTGCTGGGGAAAGAGTTGATGGTTGAGAATTCTGAACCCTCCCTCAGTTCTAGTTCCCAAAGGCTTGACTAATCCCTTTCATACACCCTCAGGACATATTCCAGACTTATCTGAGCTGTATCTTTCAGTTCAGTTCAGTTCAGTCGCTCAGTCGTGTCTGACTCTTTGCGACCCCATGAATCACAGCATGCCAGGCCTCCCTGTCCATCACCAACTTCCAGAGTTCACTCAAACTTAAGTCCATTGAGTCGGTGATGCCATCCAGCCATCTCATCCTCTGTCGTCCCCTTCTCCTCCTGCCCCCAATCCCTCCCAGCATCAGGGTCTTTTCCAATGAATCAACTCTTTGCATGAGGTTGGCCAAAGTATTGGAGTTTGAGCTTCAGCATCAGTCCTTCCAATGAATACCCAGGACTGATCTCCTTTGGAATGGACTAGTTGGATCTCCTTGCAGTCCAAGGACTCTTCAAGAGTCTTCTCCAACACCACAGTTCAAAACCATCAATTCTTCGGTGCTCAGCTTTCTTCACAGTCCAACTCTCACATCCATACATGACCACTGGAAAAACCATAGCTTTGACTAGATGGACCTTTGTTGGCAAAGTACTGTCTCTGCTTTTCAATATACTATCTAGGTTGGTCATAACTTTCCTCCCAAGGAGTAAGCATCTTTTAATTTCATGGCTGAAGTCACCATCTGCAGTGATTTTGGAGCCCCCCAAAATAAAGTTTGACACTGTTTCCACATCTATTTCCATGAAGTGATGGGACCAGATGCCATGATCTTAGTTTTCTGAATGTTGAGCTTTAAGCCAACTTTTTCACTCTCCTCTTTCACTTTCATCAAGAGGCTTTTTAGTTCCTCTTCACTTTCTGCCATAAGGCTGGTGTCATCTGCGTATCTAAGGTTATTGTTATTTCTCCTGGCAATCTTGATTCCAGCTTGTGCTTCATCCAGCCTAGCATTTCTCATGATGTACTCTGCATAGAAGTTAAATAAGCAGAGTGACAATATACAGACTTGACATATTCCTTTCCCAATTTAGAACCAGTGTGTCGTTCCATGTCCAGTTCTAACTGTTGCTTCTTGACCTGCATAAAGATTTCTCAGGAGGCAGATCAGGTGGTCTGGTATTCCCATCTCTTTAAGAATTTTTCACACAGTTTGTTGTGATCCACACAGTAAAAGGCTTTGGCATAGTCAGTAAAGCAGAAGTAGATGTTTTTCTGAAACTCTCTTGCTTTTTCGATGATCCAACGGATGTTGGCAATTTGATCTCTGCTTCCCTACCCCCTAATATGATGGTATTGGGAGGTGGGGCCTTGGGGAGGTGATTAGGTTCAGATGAGGGTATCTTGAGGATGGATCACCCCTGTGCTGTGGTTGATGACTGCAGCCGCAAAATTAAAAGATGTTTGCTCCTTGGAAGAAAAACCGTGACAAACCTAGACAAAGCATATTAAAAAGCAGAGACATCATTTTGCTGACAAAGGTCTAGCTTGTCAAAGCTATGGTTTTTCCAGTAGTTACAAATGGATGTGAGAGTTGGACCATAAAGAAGGCTTAGAGCTGAAGAACTGATGCCTTTAAACTGTGGTTCTGGAGAAGACTCTTGAGAGTCCCTGGGACAGCAAAGAGATCAAAGTAGTCAATCCTGAAGGAAATCAACCCTGAATATTCATTGGAAGGACTGATGGTGAAGCTGAAGCTCTAATACTTTGGCCACCTGATAGGAAGAGCCAACTTATCAGAAAAGACCCTGATGCTGGGAAAGATTGAGGGAAAGAGGAGAAGGGGACGACAGAGGATGAGGTGATTGGATGGCATCACTGACTCAATGGACATGAGTTTAAGCAAATTTCAGGAGATAGTGAAAGACAGGGAGGCCTGGCATGCTGCAGTCCTTGGGGTTGCAAAGAGTTGAACGCAACTGGGTGACTAAACAACAACGACAAAGAAGAGGAATTGACCGGAGCCCCACACCATCTCCAACCTGTGAGGACACAGTGGGTAGGGGACATTTGAAAGCCAGGAAAAGCAACCTCGCCAGAACCTGATGCTGCTTGCACCCTGATCTCAGGTTTCCAGTCTCCAAATATGAGAAATAAGCTTATGTTAATTAAGCCACCCAGCCTATGGTATTTTGTTATGACAGCCAGAGCTAATGCAGTGCTATTATTATTCCACTTTATAAATGATGAAAGAGGTTCAAAAAGACTGAGTTGCCTGTCTTGGTTCACCCAGCTGGTAAACAGCAGAGTTGTTTTGGTTATGGCCTGTGATTCTGTCCTTGCCAGCCTGAAGGTCCCCATCTTCTGGGTGACTGAGGGTGACTTCTGGGTGACTGAGAAAATCCCTGCTTCTAGTTGAAACTTTAATGACAAGCCCTCTTGTCTCATTCATCACTCATGCCTGGCCTTTGGGTCTTTACCAGTGATCCAGGCCTCAATTTTCCTGAATGCTTCCTCCTGACTCCACAGAGTTGTCCAATTTGGGAAGGAGCTATATTAACCTGTTCTGTTCAAAATCACTCTGAGGTTGGTGCACAGGCCTCTGCTCCCTCCTCCTCTCTTGCCCCTCCCCCATGACCCCGCTCCCTCCTCCTGTGACTTGTTCAGGTTCCACGTGGCAGACTCTGAGAAGGCAGTTCTCTATCTCAACTATGCTCTCTGACTTGAGGCTGCTTTTATTCACTCTAAGCAGGCTGAGGCCTGGTCTGCCCTTAGAAGGAGGATCCTCATATCTTTGCATGTATTGCCTGTGTTTGCCATGCTTCTTTGTTATGCTCCGCCCTGGGACCTCTGTATATTGTCACTCAGTGAGACTAATACAGAATTTTTTTTTTCCCCACTATGAAGCTTTTTTTTTTTTTTTTTTAAACTTTTATTTTACATTGGAGAAGGCAATGGCACCCCGCACCAGTACTCTTGCCTGGAAACTCCCATGGACAGAGGAGCCGGTAGGCTGCAGTCCATGGAGTTACTAAGAGTCAGACATGACTGAGCGACTTCACTGTCACTTTTCTGTTTCATGCATTGGAGAAGGAAATGGCAACCCGCTCCAGTATTCTTGCCTGGAGAATCCTAGGGATGGGGGAGCCTGGTGGGCTGCCATTTATGGGGTTGCACAGAGTCGGACATGACTGAAGCAACTTAGCAGCAGCAGCAGCATAGCTGATTAAGAATGTTTTGATAGATTCAGGTGGATAGCAAAGGGACTCAGCCTTACATGTACATGTATCCATTCTCTCCCAAAGTCCTCTCTCATCCTGGCTGCCATATAACATTGAGCAGTGTTCCCAATGCCATGTGTGTGCTCAGTCGCTTCAGCTGTGTCTGACTCTTTGTGACCCTATGGACTGTAGCCCACCAGGTTCCTCTGTCCATGGGATTCTCCAGGCAAGAATACTGGAGTGGGTTGCCATGCCCTCCTTCAGGGGATCTTCCCGACCCAGGAATCAAACCCATGTCTCTTACATTGCCTGCATTGGCCGGCAGGTTCTTTACCACTAGGGCCACCTTGGAAACTCTCCTTGTGCTATAAAGCATAATTCTGAGAAGGGCCCAACTGGGTAGTTTCTTTGTGACTGAGGAAAGTTTCTTTGTGACTGATGAACTATGGATGGAGGTTCGTGACATTGTACAGGAGACAGGGATCAAGACCATCCCCATGGAAAAGAAATGCAAAAAAGCAAAATGGCTGTCTGGGGAGGCCTTACAAATAGCTGTGAAAAGAAGAGAAGTGAAAAGCAAAGGAGAAAAGGAAAGATATAAGCATCTGAATGCAGAGTTCCAAAGAATAGCAAGGAGAGATAAGAAAGCCTTCCTCAGCAATCAATGCAAAGAAATAGAGGAAAACAACAGAATGGGAAAGACTAGAGATCTCTTCCAGAAAATTAGAGATACCAAGGGAACATTTCATGCAAAGATGGGCACAATAAAGGACACAAATGGTATGGACCTAACAGAAGCAGAAGATATTAAGAAGAGGTGGCAGGAATACACAGAAGAACTGTACAAAAAAGATCTTCATGACCACGATAATCACAATGGTGTGATCACCGACCTAGAGCCAGACATCCTGGAATGTGAAGTCAAGTGGGCCTTAGAAAGCATCACTACAAACAAAGCTAGTGGAGGTGATGGAATTCCAGTGGAGCCATTTCAAATCCTGAAAGATGATGCTGTGGAAGTGCTGCACTCAATATGCCAGCAAATTTGGAAAACTCAGCAGTGGCCACAGGACTGGAAAAGGTCAGTTTTCATTCCAATCCCAAAGAAAGGCAATGCCAAAGAATGCTCAAAACTACCGCACAATTGCACTCATCTCGCATGCTAGTAAAGTAATGCTCAAAATTCTCCAAGCCAGGCTTCAGCAATATGTGAACCGTGAACTTCCAGATGTTCAAGCTGGTTTTAGAAAAGGCAGAGGAACCAAAGATCAAATTGCCAACATCTGCTGGATCATGGAAAAAGCAAGAGAGTTCCAGAAAAGCATCTCTTTCTGCTTTATTGACTATGCCAAAGTCTTTGACTGTGTGGAGCACAATAAACTGTGCAAATTCTGAAAGAGATGGGAATACCAGACCACCTGACCTGCCTCTTGAGAAACCTATATGCAGGTCAGGAAGCAACAGTTAGAACTGGACACGGAACAACAGACTGGTTCCAAATAGGAAAAGGAGTACGTCAAGGCTGTATATTGTCACCTTGCTTATTTAACTTCTATGCAGAGTACATCATGAGAAATGCTGGGCTGGAAGAAGCACAAGCTGGAATCAAGATTGCCGGAAGAAATATCAATAACCTCAAATATGCAAATGACACCACCCTTATGGCAGAAAGTGGAGAGGAACTAAAAAGCCTCTTGATGAAAGTGAAAGAGGAGAGTGAAAAAGTTGGCTTAAAGCTCAACATTCAGAAAACGAAGATCATGGCATCTGGTCCCATCACTTCATGGGAAATAGATGGGGAAACAGTGTAAACAGTGACAGACTTTATTTTGGTGGGGGCTCCAAATTCACTGCAGATGGTGACTGCAGCCATGAAATTAAAAGACGCTTACTCCTTAGAAAGAAAGTTTTGACCAACCTAGATAGTATATTGAAAAGCAGAGACATTACTTTGCCAACAAAGGTCTGTCTACTCAAGGCTATGGTTTTTCCAGTGGTCATGTATGGATGTGAGAGTTGGACTGTGAAGAAAGCTGAGCACCGAAGAATTGATGCTTTTGAACTGTGGTATTGGAGAAGACTCTTGAGAGTCCCTTGGACTGCAAGGAGATCCAACCAGTCCATCCTAAAGGAGATCAGTCCTGGGTGTTCTTTGGAAGGAATGATGCCAAAGCTGAAACTCCAGTACTTTGGCCGCCTCATGCAGAGTTGACTCACTGGAAAAGACTCTGATGCTGGGAGGGATTGGGGACAGGAGGAGAAGGGGACAACATAGGATGAGATGGCTGGATGGCATCACTGGCTCGATGGACATAAGTTTGTGTGAACTCCGGGAGTTGGTGATGGACAGGGAGGCCTGGCGTGCTACAGTTCATGGGGTCACAAAGAGTCGGACACAACTGAGAGACTGTACTGAACTGAACTGAGGAAAGACGACGTGTGTGTGTGTGTGTGTGTGTGTGTGTGTGTGTATGTGTGTGTGTGTTGATTAGAGGGTTCTATTGGCAGAGAGGGAACGCTGCTATTCTGGACGTATCTGTGTTTGTGTTGACATTTCATGTTGATGCTCATTTCATGAGCATCAACCTCACAGCTTGATGTGTTGATCCAATAAAATCATCCAGGGAATGAAATAAAAATACCCAGAAGATTGGTGGGAAGGAGAGCTGACTGTGTGTGAAAAACACCAGAAAATTCTTTTTGTCACCCAAAGCATTTCTAGAAGAGGGGGAAAAAAAAGCAGTCAAGGAAAAAAGACCTAGAAGGGAATAGAGGGATAGTGGCTCTGTGTTTGCCTGCAGCCTCTCAGGATAGGCTTTTATCCTGTGAGAACTTATTGGCACAGAGCTTATTAGCAAATTAAGTAGTGTTCATTCCTTGAAATATTTTGGACATTATATCAACTTCTTCTAGTGGGTTGTTGAAAGGACTCTATTATGTCGGGTTGGCTTGGAACCCAGGAAATGAGCTGGCACTCTTCAAAGTTAATAAAACATCATCTGTCATAGGATGTGCAGGGGTGACTCAGTTCTTGCATAACATATCCAGTAGGAGGCCAGGGCTGAGGAGCCAGCCCTTCGGCAGGCCTCATGAGTGTGCTCCAAGCAGCCTGAAATCTTCTGTGCACTGTCTGGGTTTGAAATGATTTGTTTGTGGGAGGATCAGACCTGCTACCCTCAGCACCACGCAGGCCACCCTTGCCCCTGGAAAGCTCAGGAGAACCTCTTGTTTTTCTGGCGCTGGTTGCAGGTTACTCTGCAGATGTGCTTTGAAGTCATGAATGACTTTTATCTTTCAAAAGAGGGGAATGTTATTGACAACCTCATGGCAGTGGTGGTGGCCACACTGGACAAAATCTGAGTCTTTTTTTTTCCTTTTTCCTAGATGAAATGGGTTCCTAGGGTGACTGGGAATACTGATGTCAATATGGATTGCTGTTGTGTTCAGAATCTCACCTACCCAGATCATTTGTTGCCTACAGGACCTGACCCCCATGGAGCCAGGCAGTCTGGTTGACACCCCTGGATGAAGGGCTCTCCCCTCGGCATATCTCCTCTGGCCTTTTTCTTATATGAGATTCCTTTTCAAGAAGATGATGTGTTCATACTTCAGGTAGAATGGTGATTTTTCAATCTTTTTGGTCACAGGGCCTCTTTACACTTCTAAATTATTGAGGGCTCCAAAGAGCTTCGGTTTCAGCTGGTTATATCTATTGATATTTATCGTATGACAGAGATCAGCAAACTCTGGCCTATGGGCCAAATCTAGCACATGACTGTTTTTTTGTAAAAAAAAAATTAGTGGAACACAGTCAGGTACATTTGTTTATGTATTGTCTATGGTTCTTTAGGGCTTCCCTGGTGGTTCAGATGGTAAAGAATCTGGAGACCTGGGTTTGATCCCTGGGTTGGGAAGATTCCCGAGGAGGAGGGCATAGCAACCCACTCCAGTATTCTTGCTTGGAGAATCCTCATGGACAGAGGAGCCTGGCGAGCTACATATAGTCTATGGGGTTGCACAGAGTCAGACATGACTGAGCGACTAAGCACATGGTTCTTAAATGCTCTGCTGATAGAGTTGATTAGTTGGACTAGAGACTGACTGATGAAGTCTAAAATATTTATTATCTGTACCTTTATAGAAAAAGTTTGCTGATCCTTAATATAAAAAATAAAAGGAGGAATCTGTAAAATATTTATTTATTCATTTAAAAATCAATAAAAAACCATGACAAGAAAAAATATGACTTTTTTAAATTGAAAAATGTTCCTATTTTCCAAAACAAAACAAAAAAACACTTAGTGAAACTCAGAGTGGCATTGTTTTCCATGTCTGCAAATTCTTTTGATGTGTGTCTTAATAGAAGCAGCTCAATTCTCATCTGCTTCTGCATTTAATCTGGTGTGGTATGTTGCTTTGTTTGAAGTGGGTAAAGAACACCCAGCCCCATAAAGGTATGTAGTTAGAAAAGGGAGGGGCATTTCAGTAGTCATTTCAGATATTTATGGATATTTCCCTTTGACTACAACAAATCTTGACAAGTGGTAATTTCTAGGAGACTGCATGTAGAATCTGAAACCATAGCAATGAAAATTTCATACTCTGTTACATTAAAATCCACTGGTCTAAATTGCACTTTGAATGGTTCTTATACTCATGTAAGATTTTTGTAACATCATGCATTAATTATTTTGAAAATATTAGTTCACTGAGTTATTCATATCTTCCAAATGTTGACATATTTCACTTTGCATCATATCAAAACATCACATTTGTTAATATCCCCATTGAGCTCATTAAAAAAGTCTTTAAGCTGTCAAACACATGATGGTTTATACAGTTTTCCAAAATTCTAATTTTTGCTTGAAAGCTCAAATTTTGTAATTGATATCAAACTCTGACAGTTGTTTTCCTTGTCAAGATCCTCTCATTTCATTCATTATCAAGAAAATGTCTGCCAGATACTCAAATTTGTGTAACTGTAGTTTGTCAGTCAAGTGAAGTGGTGTCCCAGTTTAAAAAAGACTAATTCAGTTTGCAACTGTAACAATTCAAGAGCTTTCCCAGACACAACCTTTCAAAATGTGCAGTTGAAATGCTTTATGTATATTTTTTATGTATTCACACAACATATTATATGTATGTGTGTATATATATATGTGTGTATATATATATATATATACGTGTATATATATATATATATACACTCAAAGGTTGCAATCTAATAAAGTTAATACTTCTTACAACTTCATAAAGGACATTTTTAAAGTAGAAGTGTTTTTTCTTTCTTGTGAGAATGCAAGGCCACTCCCTTGACATGTATTCAGGTATCCCCAGTTTCACCCTCCCCGCCCCTTGTTTTTGGATCATCCTTGTCTTTGTCAAAATAGTGAAGAAGACAAATAACATTTTACTATCATTATGAACATAGATTTGAGCTTGTGGATCTTTTGTTTTTTTTTGATTGAGGTATAATTGACTTATAATGTTGTGTTGATTTCTGTTGTGTGGCAAAGTGATTCAGTTATATGCATGCTTTCTTTGGTTTTCCCCATTGGCTCAGCGTCAAGAATTGCCTGCAGTGCAGGAGATGCATGAGACTTGAGTTCAGTCCCTGAGCGGGGAAGATCCCCTGGAGAAGAAAATGGCAACCAACTCTAGTATTCTTGCCTGGAAAAATCCCATGGACAAAGGAGCCTGGTGGGCTGCAGTCCATGGGGTTGCAAAGAGTTGGGCACAACTGAAGAGACTGAGCATGCACACACGCGTATGTTCTTTGGTGGGAATGTAAGTTGGTGCAGCCGCTATAGAAAATCGCATAGAGGTTTCTCAGAAAACTTAAAAGAAGTAAAAAGAGACTTCCTTGTTAGTGCAGTGATTAAGACTCCACCTTCCAGTGCCTGGGGTATGGGCTTAATCCTTGGTCGGGGAACTAAAATCCCACACGTCTTGCAGCCAAAAACCCAAAAGTTAGAACAGAATATTATAACAAATTCAATAAACACTTTAAAAATAGTCCACATTAAAAATATCTAAAAAAAAAAAAAAAAAAGAATTACCATATGACCCAGCAATTCCATTCCTGGACAAAACTCTAATTCAAAAGATATATGCACCCCTCTGTTCATATGAGCACTATTCATAGTAGCCAAGACATAGAAACAACTTAAATGCCCATCGACAGATGAATGAATAAAGTAGCCATGGGTCTTTGAAAGTGTGTCCCTGGACCACACTTGGAGAACCTGCTGAGGTAGAAATGGAACAAACTGAATTAAATTCTGCTGGTTCTAGGGGATGCCGCTGGGGAAAGGTGATTAAGTCCTGTTGGGAATGCACAATGCATTGTATCACGTTGTTGAAATTTCCCAGGGCTCATTAAATTTTAAAGGCTCTGAGAAGTCCTTGAGAAAAACGTCTTTGAATTTGGGATTTTCCTAAACCTTTTGGGCAAAACATCCAGTTCCCTTTTTCAACATATGTGAATACCCTTTGGGTACCTTTGGGTAGACTGGGCCCACCCGATAAGTTACACACACACAGGACTGGGAAGGTTATTGCACAGTGTTTCAAGGGTCGAGGCAGGACTAGGCATGACCCCCTTCCCCACAGCCAGGCTCTGAGTCCATCTTCCACGAGGACCCCTTACTCCAAATAGGCTGCGGGGTGGCTGCCCTCAAACCTTGCCTCTGGATTGATTCTATAACCAGTGAAGTTATTAGCACGATTCTCACGGCTGCACCCACTGCTGCAGGGTGTGGTGTCTGCAGAAGTGGGACTCCGAGCACTGCCTGCTTGTCAGCAGCATGTCCTGTAGAGTCGCGATGGCGGGCAGGCCACAGGGAGACATGCCAGCAGCCTGCTCCAGGACAAGGCAGCCCTGGCCTAAGGATCTCTGCCCCCAAAGATTAAGACTGTTTGCTAGTTGATTCTTTTTTCTGACAACTTGATGGTTTTGAGTTGGCTGTGATCCAGGGGTGTTCAAGTACCCTTTGGGAAACCATGCCCTTCAGGGCGTACTCCTGTCCTTTGGAATTCCTGAAAGCAGGCTTCGATGGGCTAGGAAGTAATGTGTTGAGGGCTGAGGGTGCAGAGAACATGCAGACCCTGGCCTGAGACCATCTCTGGAGCATCTTCTCTTTCTTCCTGGGCTGAGGTCCTGAGCACAAAGGTAGCGGCTGAACCCTTGGAGAGGATGAAATGGTGATAATCCTCCCACCTAAATTTGGGCCCCTGTTGCCTCCTCCTCATGGAGGATGCCAGCAGATCTGCAGAACTGCATTTTTCATGTTGCTTAGTGGATCTTGAAGAGCTGAACCAAGGCAGGAAGGCCCCGATGTCAGCCCTGAAGGGGGCAGGTATTTCTCAGGGGTGCTTGACAGTGAGGTATCTGTTTCTTTCTTCCTGCCTCTGTATTTGTAAGTCGAGAACCTCAACAGCCTGGCTCTGGGGTTCTTGTGTGATAATTGGGTGCAGCCCCTCATTAACTGGGACCAGGTGGGGCCCTCCAAGAGGGTGCAGGTCCTTCTAGGGGCTATTCTTCTGAGGATTGACTCTGTACAGCCCATCCTCTGAGAAAAATATTTCCCTTCTTAGGAAAAACACTGAGTGTGATGGTTCATCCCCAGTGAAGTTGAACTTCAGAGGTTTCTTCCCTCCCGACAAATACCTCCATCAATCTGTATACACACCCCTTTGTTGTGGCTTCTCCAAGCTGTCCCAAGGCTCTGTGCCTGCATAGTTTAATCAGATTTGTGAGATGGTTTTTCCTACTGCTAAGTCACTTCAGTCGTGTCCAACTCTGTGCAACCCCATAGACGGCAGCCCACCAGGCTCCCCCATCCCTGGGATTCTCCAGGCAAGAACACTGGAGTGGGTTGCCATTTCCTTCTCCAATGCATGAAAGTGAAAAGTGAAAGTAAAGTCGCTCAGTCGTGTCTGACTCCTCGTCACCCCATGGACTGCGGCCCACCAGGCTCCTCCATCCATGGGATTTTCCAGGCAAGAGTACTGGAGTGGGGTGCCATTGCCTTACAGATAGCGACAAATCTACAAATGGAGTGAGTGCTGTTTCTGTAGTCTTTCCACATGCCCACTCAGGCCCAGGTATTCCATCCTGTCCATGGGTCCCCTCTCTGGCTGATGCCACCAAGGTCAAGCTGTGATTGTGGGCAATCACTTTTGTTGGCCATTCTCTGTGGGCAAGGTGCTCCACTATGGGTGTGTGAGTGGGGGAAACACAACCAATTAAACCTCCTAGTGTGGGAAGATGAGATGTTCATGAATATCCTAAGTGCAGGGGGAAGTGAAGCAGGAGCCAAGAGGGCAAGACATGGGCACTTTGGACTGGGAAGATCCCAGGAGGCTGCCTGGAGGAGGTGGCATTTCTGGTGGCCCTTGAAGGCTGATTAGAAGGCTTCTGGGACAGGGTTTGTGTGGGAGGTGTAGAGTAGGAAGACCCTGCCGACAGTGATGTGTGGGTCAGGTGGGAGGAGGTGTGGACAGGAATGGGAGGGGAGAAAGGAGAGCGCACGAGGGCTCTTATGCAAGACAAGTGAGAGAGAATCAGGGCATTGGTAATGCAAAGGCAAGGGAGGGCGACCTTATGTGTCATCCTCTGTGAATGAGTGGAGCATCTGCCTGGATCCTGGGGATGGAGAAGGCAGGGGGATGTGGCCACAGTGTTCTCGGTTCCCATCTCCTTTCATTTAAACACACCTGCTTTTAGCTGTTCTAGACCCTGCAGTTTGGCATCTGACTCATTCAAACCAAAGATTCTGCTGCTTAAACAACACACTGAAAATCACTAGACAGCATGTCTGTGAAGGCATCTCCTAATTCTAAATGGAGCCCATGCTTCTTGGTAACCCCAATTTCCTGATGCTTTGGGGGTATTTTCTTATGATTCTCATGCATCTGGTCTTTTGTCCATGCTCAGGGATGAGCTTCTAGAAGGCAGGGAGCATTTATATACTCGGTTGTTAAAGCACCCAGTATGGGTGCATACACAAGCTTTCCATTACTGTTCCTGGGGTGCTGCTGCTGGTGCTCTAAGCAGGCTTCTGAGTTCCCACTATTTCCCTTGTCTGAAAACTGGCCAGTGGGCACCTAAAAGGTGTGATGAAAATGAACTGGGCAGCAGACCTGAGTTCTAATTCTGCTCGTCACTCCTTAGCCTTGGGACTGGGGCCATTCACAAAGACTCTCCTGTTCTTGGTTTTGCTTTCAGTGAAATAAGATAATTTTTTAAAAGCTGTGTTTCCTAAATGTGGCCACGGGGAACTATGATGACTACAGTGTGTCCAGACTGTTCCGAATTTTATAGGCTCAAGACATATTGTGCACACTTGTATATGTGTGCCTGTATGCTCAGTAGCTTCAGCCATGTCTGACTCTTTGTGACCCTATGGATTACAGTCCACCAGGCTCCTCTGTCCTTGGGATTCACCAGGCAAGAATACTAGAGTGAGCTGCCATGCACTCCTCCAGGGGCTCTTCCTGACCCAGGGATCAAATCCGTGTCTCTTACATCTCCCACATTGGCAGGCAGGTTCTTTACTGCTAGTGCCACCTGGGAAGACCCAGTGTCTTGTACATATGTAATTATTGTTTAGATATATTTAGAAGCAGTTGGTGATGGACAGGGAGGCCTGGCGTGCTGTGATTCATGGGGTCGCAAAGAGTCGGACACGACTGAGTGACTGAACCAAACTGAACTGAACTGAGAAGCGGTTGGAACTTACAAAATGCACGTGCATTTTAAAACGTTACTGAGTTCATAGTACCTGTTAATGGCAAGTGTAATAAAGACTAACGTTTATTAAATGCTTGCTCGTTGTGAATTATGGTAAGTGGCTGTCTCATGTTGGACTTGCAGGCCTAGAGAAGGGAATTTGTGTACAGGGGACTCTTGTAGGATTTCTCTGAGAATGGAAGAATCAGGGCCGAGGAAGAGAAGAAACCACCCTGGGCTGTGAGTTCAGGGGAAGCCCCAGGCTCAGCCTGATCACATGTTGGGGCTCTGGAGTGTAAGTTACATCATGGAGTTTGTCCTCACTGATGGTGAGGGGATCTGGGCTTTTGTGTACTCACCCCAGTCTGTCATGGGCTCAGGATCACCACAGTGGGGTAACGGTGGTGCTGGGGCCCAGAAAATCCCAGGTACTTTTGACTTTTTGTGCTATACACCATTAAGCAGCTTCACCAGGCTTCAAGAGTTAGAAGATGAAGGGAAAAAAAATCCAAACAGCCTCAATCAGCAGTGGTGAGGACAGGTGCATAGAAACCATGCAAGTACTCTAGAGGTTCTGGTGGAGTGTTCACAGGACCTACTTGCTCATTCTCAGCCCACTCAATCTGATAAAAGAAATTTTCACATATTGAGATATAGGGAAATTATTCTTGCTTTTCTATAAATTATTAACTTGAGTCTTTTGCTAACTAAAAGAGCCTGTTTGTGGCAAGTTAAACATACACTGGACATCTGCTTTAATTATTAGAGAAAAATAAAAGTAAAAATTATTGACCAAAAGTAAAGAAAGTCCATGTTAAAAATAAGGATTAAATGCCTCTTTTCCTGGGATGCTGATGCTGGTCCCTGTTTAATGATAAGACTCCCTTCCCAGGCACCAAAGCCATACTGACTCACTGCCTACAGGCTGGTCTGTTCTTTTTTTTTTGAAACCTTGAAGAAATGTAACCCTGATTTGTTTAATGTTCTTTGTTTTTTGTTGTTGTTCAGTTGCTAAGTTGTGTCCGATTCTTTGAAACTCCACGAACTGCAGCACACCAGGCTTCCTTGTCTTTTACCATCTCTTGGAGTTTACCAAAACTCATGTTCATTGAGTCAGAATGCAATCTTTGTCCTGACAAGATATAAATATAAAACTGTGCTGGAAACCATGCTTTTCTGGAGCAGTTCCTCAGAGACATTTGGAAAGTTGGCTTTCTGGCTAGCCTTCAGTCTCACTCAAGTAAAACTCTTTTCCATTCTTATTATTGACTGTGTATTGTTTATTTCATTTACAAATCCTTATAACAGCCTTGAGAAGTAAGTATTATTGTCTCCATTTTACAGGAAAGTGAGGCACAGAGAGGTAAACAAATCTGCATGTGGTCACACAGCTACTAAGTGGCAGATCCAAGACTCACAGCAAGAAGCCCATGCTTTCCCACCATATGGCATAGTGCTCCCTGCTTCCCCAAACCCAGCAGCTGTCATGTGTGTAATCAAGAAAATTTGAGGAATGAGTGAACAAGATTTTGGTGTTCTGGGTGGTGGTCTAACATTTGATGACATCATAATCTCTCGCCAGTTTGTGCTCTGATTTCAAAGCAATTTTAGGGGCAATTTTGGATTTCAATTATTTTCTGTCTTAACAGTCACTCTGATTGAAGCAATTTAAATCAAAATCAAAAGGTCCAGCCGTAGTTGGTTAATAGCTACGAAAACAATGGCCAGAGGTGAGAGATTTTTAGAGAACTACAAGGTACTTCTGTTGGCAGAATAATTGAGAGATGGCTATTTGGGTGGGAAACAAGGTGATCTGGATTTCTAGTTTCAGCAAAATTACTTAATTGACAACATATGTTTCCCAGTTACCATAGCAGACTGGGAGGGTGGCTTTTAAGTGGGGGACATGTAGAACAGTGCAAGATGGATGATTTCTAAATACAACAAGGGAAAAGACTGCCTTCTAGTTATGTTAAATACTTGGCATTAATTGTCTCTTTCCCTCTGTAATCCTGTGTTCATGAGGACAGTGACACATGGGTCACTTTGAGAATTCCATGGGTGGTGAAGCACTCTACAACTGTGCCATGGGCAATAGCCAATGGTTGAGGGCACTTAGGGCAGGGGGAGGGCTGACCTCGATTAACAGTGGTTTTCAGTAAGGGACAGTATCCTTGCCCTCCCCAAGGGTTTTTGGAAATATGGGAGGATGTTTTCTTGCCACAGTGAATAAGTTGTCACATGATGAGTGTATGTGAGCTACTGGAATTTAGTTCTCAGGGGAACTAAATATCTTGCAATGCACAGGACAGGCCCACTTGAAGAAGAAGTCTCACTCTAAATGATAATGATACCAGCACTGAGAAACTCTGGGAGAAGTGATTTGAAGGAAACAAATCATCTTCAGGTATGAGACACAATGGCCTTTGAAATGACTTACACTTTCCTATGTGCCTCTGGAAAAACACATGTGAAATTAGAGGGAAACTGAGTATCTCAGCAGTTAAGGCTGCTCAGGCTGGACTTGCCGTTATCTTTGGTAGTGAGCTCCCTATCCCTGGAGGTATTCAAGAAGAGACTAGTTGACCTCATCTTAGGGATATTGTAAAAAGGATACCCAGACTCAAAATCAGCATGGATTAGATGATCACTGAGAGGTATCTTAGTACCAAGATACTGGGATTCTTCTTACGGTTTATTCTCAGAATTCCAGGTGAGGTTGGGAAGAAAAGAGTTAAAACTGAAAATCATACATGTATGTGAGGTCTAGTCTGGGACAAGAAGGTTGGACTGAAGGAACATGAGTGTAGCATGAGGAGATAAAGCAGAAAGCACATCATGCTGGGAAGGCCTCTGGGTTGGGAGTCAGACGGCCCTGACTCCTGCCTCCGTGGTGAGCTCACTGGTGAGTGTAGAGCTGGGCTCATCACATTTTCTTTGCATCTGTCAGGTGATGATGCTCAGTGGTTCAAGCTCAGAATCTGTGATTCTATAGTTCAATGGTAGACTATGTTCTTTGATATAATTCTACTGTAGTCTGAGACAAATACTTTATTATTCTTTCCCAATATGTGAAATAAAAATGTCTATTTGATTTTTTTTAATTCATAAGGAAATAGAATTGAGTAAGCATAAAGGCTAGACTATCTACCTTAATATTAAAAGTAAAATAACTGTCATTTCGAGATTTTTCTTTTCTAACACCAGCCTGTGAGTTCTAGTACCTGTGGGTAAATGAATCTCACAAAGTTGCTTGCTTCCTTCACATATCCTTGAAACCCTTATTTTTGGAGCCTAGTGCCTCATCACAGAAAACATATTATAATATTCTCACATCCCCATTAAATAAAATTTACACATATTAATATGTTTTTATTCTGATAAAATGTTTTATGAGCATTTAATTAAATTATGGTGAGTTTTATATTTTGGAGATAATTTTTTTATCTAATTCAAACTTTTTTGGTAGAACTTTTAAAGACTCAGAGTTACTCATCACTTTTAATAATTCATCATAAATGTCTTTAGAGAAAGTCAGGAACAAGACAAGGGTGCCAACTCTCACCACTGCTATTCAACATAGCTTTGGAATTTTTAGCCACAGCAATCAGAGAAGAACAAGAAATAAAAGGAATCCAGATTGGAAAAGAAGAAGTAAAACTCTCACTGTTTGCAGATGACATGATCCTCTACATAGAAAACCCTAAAGACTCCACCAGAAAATTACAAGAGCTAATCAATGAATACAGTAAAGTTGCAGGATACAAAATTAACATACAGAAATCCCTTGCATTCATATACACTAACAATGAGAAAACAGAAAGAGAAATTAAGGAAACAATTCCATTCACCATTGCAATGAAAAGAATAAAATACTTAGGAATAAGTCTACCTAAAGAAACAAAAGACCTATATATAGAAAACTATAAAACACTGGTGAAAGAAATAAAAAAAGACACAAATAGATGGAGAAATATACCATGTTCATGGATCAGAAGAATCAATATAGTGAAAATGAGTATACTACCCCAAACAATCTATCAATTCAATGCAATCCCTATCAAGCTACCAATGGTATTTTTCAGAGAACTAGAACAAATAATTTCACAATTTGTATGGAAATACAAAAAACCTCGACTAGCCAAAGCAATCTTGAGGAAGAAGAATGGAACTGAAGGAATCAACCTGTCTGACTTCAGATTATACTACAAAGCTACAGTCATCAAGACAGTATGGTACTGGCACAAAGACAGAAATATAGACAATAGAACAAAATAGAAAGCCCAGAGATAAATCCACACAACTATGGACACCTTATCTTTGACAAAGGAGGCAAGAATATACAATGGAGAAAAGATAATCTCTTTAACAAGTGGTGCTGGGGAAACTGGTCAACCACTTGTAAAAGAATGAAACTAGAACACTTTCTAACACCACACATAAAAATAAACTCAAAATAGATTAAAGATCTAAGTGTAAGACCAGAAACTATAAAACTCCTACAGGAAAACATAGGCAAAGCACTCTCTGACATAAATCACAGCAGGATCCTCTATGACCCACCTCCCAGAATATTGGAAATAAAAGCAAAATAAACAAATGGGACCTAATTAAACTTAAAAGCTTTTGCACAATGAAGGAAACTATAAGCAAGGTGAAAAGACAGACTTCAGAATGGGAGAAAATAATAGCAAATGAGGCAAATGACAAAGAATTAATCTCAAAAATATATAAACAGCTCCTGCAGCTCAATTCCAGAAAAATAAACAACCCAGTCAAAAAATGGGCTGAAGAACTAAACAGACATTTCTCCAAACAAGACATACAGATGGCTAAGAAACACATGAAACATCACTCATTATCAGAGAAATGCAAATCAAAACCACAATGAGGTACCATTTCATGCCAGTCAGAATGGCTGCTATCAAAAAGTCTACAAACAATAAATGCTGGAGAGGGTGCAGAGAAAGGGTACCTTCTTACACTGTTGGTGGGAATGCAAACTAGTGCAGCCACTATGGAGAACAGTGTGGAGATCCCTTAAAAAACTGGAAATAGAATTGCCATATAACCCAGCAATCCCACTGCTGGGCACACACACCAAGGAAACCAGAATTGAAAGAGACACATGTACACCAATGTTCATCTCAACACTGTTTACAATAGCCAGGACATAGAAGCAAACTGGATATCCATCGGCAGACGAATGGATAAGAAAGCTGTGGTACGTATACACAATGGAATATTACTCAGCTATTAAAAAGAATACATTTGAATCAGTTCTAATGAGGTGGATTAAAGTGGAGCCTATTATAGAGAGTGAAGTAAGTCAGAAAGAGAAACACCAATACAGTACACTAATGCATATATATGGAATTTAGAAAGATGGTAATGATGACCCTGTATGCAAGATAGCAGAAGAGACACAGACTTCTCCTGTAGTCTTTTGGACTCTGTGGGAGAAGGCGAGGGTGAGATGATTTGAGAGAATAGCATGAAAACATGTATATTATCATACGTGAAACAGATTGCCAGTCAAGGTTCGATGCATGAGACAGGGTGCTCAGGGCTGGTGCACTGGGATGACCCTGAGGGATGGGATGGGGAGGGAGGTGGGAGGGGGGTTCAAGATGGGGAACACATGTACACCCATGGCTGATTCATTTCAATGTATTGCAAAAACCACTACAATATTGTAAAGTAATTAGCCTCCAAGTAAAATAAATAAATAAATTTTAAAAAAGTCTTTAGAGAAAAAACATTTGGTAGAAAGACAAAATTCCTTTCTCAGAGTCTTCCTCTGTGCTCCAACAGGCTATGCCTTTCAGGTCAAGATGGATCTGGGTGCAGGAAGGGAGGGCATGGGGAGGCCATGGGTAATGGCCAAGTGGCTGCAGCAAATTTGTAGGTAGCTCTGAAAAAGTAGTGAGTGTATGAGTATGCTTATGTATGCATGCATTTGTGTATGTGGTAGTGAGGGTGATGGAGGAAGGTGCTGAGGGATAAAGGGATATGAGAGAAAAGACAGCACAGGGTCAATGGTAAGGTGTGGCAAGTAGAGTTCTGAGATTGCTCTCAAGATACCCAACCCCTGGCTTACACATTCTATATAATTCCTCCTTGCCCCCCCCCCCCGCCCCATTTGAGTGTGTGAACACGATGAAATTTCACTCTTGTGATTAGGTTGTGTTATATGGCAAAGGAGTATGGGTTTTTTAGATTTAATTAAGGCCCTTAAACAGCTGACTTTAAGTTATCAAAGGAAAGACATTCTAAGTGGGCCTGACCTAATCAGGTGAACCCTCTAAAAGTTGGTCTAAAGATCCAAGATGAATAAGGTTGGAGGCACTCTCCTGTTGGCCTTTCCTATGGACTGAATGCTTGTGTTCCACCCCACCTCCAATCATATGTTGAAGCCTTGACCCCCAAAGTGATGGTTTTGGGGTTTTGGAGACAAAATCTTTGGAAGGTCATTAGGGTTAGATAAGATTGTGAGGGTGGGGCTCTCATGATGAGGTTAGTGCCTTATAAGAAGAGACAACAGAGAGCTTGTTCCCTCTCTCCCTCTCTCTCCTACTCTCCCTGAGCACTTGCATATGCAAAGGTCACATGGGCCCACAATGAGAAGGTGGCTGTCTGCAATCCAGTGGGAGAGCTTCACAGAGCTCAACTATGCTAGAACCCTGATCTCTCCCAGTGAGAATATAACTTTCTATTGTTTAAGCCACCCAGTCTATGGCATTTTGTTATGGCAGCCTGAGCAGACTCATTTAGTCTTGAACAAGCAAACTATCATATCGTCAGAGGGCCTCACAGCAGGACCAGCAGGTGTTTAGAAGCTGAGAGCCTCAGTTCTACAGCTGCACGTGTCTGAATTCTGCCAACAGCCAGTGAACTTGGAAACCTGAGTTCCAGATGAAAATGCAACCTTGTAAGATCCTGGGCAGAGAATCCCACCAAGAGATGCCCAGGTTCCTGACCCATGGAACTTCAGATAATAAATGAGTGTGGTTTAAAGCCACTTCTTGTTGTTGTTCAGTTGCTCAGTCATGTCCAACTCCTTGCAATCCCATGGACTACAGCCAGGCTTCCCTGTATGTTACTATCTCCTGGAGTTTACTCAAACTCATATCCATTGAGTCAATGATGCCATTCAACTATCTCATCCTCTGTCACCCCCTTCTCCTCCTGGCCTCAATCTTTCCAAGCATCAGGGTCTTTTCCAATGAATCAGCTCTTCGTATCAAGTGGTCAAAGTATTGGTGATTTCTCATGTAGCATAGAACACTTACGCACAGTACCTGTTGGAGGGCTGCCTTTGGTCAGGACAAGACAAGATTTTGGGGGAGAGGTAACCTGTTTTCCCTCACTTCCTTTCTTAGTGCCACTCAGTTGAATTTTTGCACCTGTATGATTCACAGTACATTTATCTCAGGAAAAACAAGGAGACTTTGTGCATTGGCTTCATTATTAAAAGTCCAGCTGCTCACGAATTCTGTGTGTGATGGAATTTCTGTGCTGAAACACTTTGCAAGTTTTCCTAGGAAGGTAGCTCAGGATGGAATTAAGAAAATGAGAGGCTTTTATCAGCCATGGCTTCAAGGAAAGCTACAGCGCCACAGGAGACTGATAATTCCTTTCCGGATACTACTTCCAGTTCTTCTCTCTGTTGCTGACAGGTGCTCTTGTTCTCAGACGAATTCTACCAGTCAGCCTGCCGCTGGAAGTGTGTTTGGTCACCAGGAGGTTGTCTGCTCTGCCTTCCTCCTGGAGAGATGAAAAAACTGGGAACTCACCCTGTTGCTCTCGAGTTTCCTGTCTTTCTTGACTCAGCGTTAAGCAGAAAGAAAGTTGAGTTTTGATAGAAAAAAAATCTCTCTGACTCTTCCCTCTCAGGGCAGAGAAAGAAAATGTATCCAGGAACCAGAGCCCTGATGGGTGTGAATTGCACAATTTCCAGGAAACTTGATCTTGTATCCTCCACTTGACTAGGGACTGTGTCCTCCTACTGATGGAGTCTCTTTCCCTCATGACCCAGGTCCTCTCCATAATCCCTCTCTCAAAACCTGTTCCTTTTCATTATGTGGCCATAATTATTTCTCTGTCAAGCACATAACCTAACACCTCTCTGTGCACAGTGCCAAGGTTTGAAACCATAATAAGCGCAATGCTCACCTTTGAAGCCATTATTTCGATCATTAGAACACAGTTTATTCCTCAAGAGGACATTAACATTTGAAAATGTGTCAACCAGAGTAAGAAATTCATCATGATCATGGACCACCAGCCAACTGATTAGAATGCAATGTTCCAATCTTCCTAGATTTTTTTCAACAGTCTAACATCTCACATCAGTTTATGTTTTTCAGATGTTTTTAAGTTGTTCAGTTCTCAGTGAATTGTTTGTGAAGATCAGAGAAGTTGATTATTAAACACCAAACTAGGAAAGAAATGCAATCAGAAGAGGGCAAAGGGATCCACTGAGTGCATCAGAGCTGATGAAAGAGTCTGGTCCCCAGCCCACGAAGCCATTCGATTCTAGTGCAACTCAAAGCCAACAATGATCTCTGTATTTGGGCACCTATAATTTTCAACAAAAGTGAGTCTTGTTGCCGTGCTGAATTTCTTAGAAGACTTTAATGAAATCACCTCTGAAGTTCAATTGGTAGGGAGTAAAGGACAAATATTCTACTTCTTCCTAGAAAAAAAAGCCACATTTCACCATTAATAGCATGAAAACCATTAGTTGAAAACACCTAGCAAAAAAAAAAAAAAAAAAAAAAATGTAGGTTGGAAAGTAAAATATAAATTCCCCGGGAGCTGAAACCCACAAGGATTAATATGTCAACCTAGAGATTTTCTGGATGGTCTTTGTCATTCGGGTAGCACTACTTTCTAAAGCTTAGGTAGGGAACCAGCAAAGAGAGATGGTGCAATTAGAGTGACCTTAACCATTGACCCTGCAGTTTGGGGATGTATTTGAAATGGGGAATATTTTTGGTTCTGTATTCCACAGCTCTTCACCTGTGGATCCAATCTCTTCCTATTATCTAATGCTGTGTGATGAACCACACAAATTTTAGTGGCTTCAAACAGAAATATTTATTTTGCTTATGAATTTGGGCAATAGAGACTGTTGGGAAGTCAGCCGGGGTAGCCTGAAGACTGGGGTTAGAATCATCTGAAAGTCATTCACTCCCATATCTGGGGATTAATCCTGGGAGGATTAGAACAAGGGGGCTAACACAGTTGGGGTTCCTTGGGCATCTTTCTGTTTCCATGTGGCCCCTCCAGCTACTTATATGTCAGCTCAGCATTCCAAGGTGTTCTAAGAGGTCCATGTTCTAAGAGAGATCTAGGCTGTGGTCAATAAACTGCACTGTACACTTAAGCTTTTATTAAGAGGGTAGATCTCATGTTAAGTGTTCTTATCATAATAAAATAAAATTTATAAATGAGAGAGTGTCAGGAAGAAGACACATCACCATTTGTGATCCAGTCTTGGAAGACATGCTGCATCACTTCTGCTGCTTTCTGTTTGCTGGATGCTCATTGCTAAGCTAGCCCACATCCAAAGGCAATGGGATTCCACTCCACTTTTAATGATGTCAAAGAATCTGCAGACATATCTTTAAAGCACTGCAAATTGCTAAAATGTTTTGGAGAATCTCTGCCAGCATCTATGCAGACACAGTCCAGGATAAAGAGACACATGAGCTATGTCCCCACCCTCATTTAGGTGCATCTCAGCCTGGATATAAGGTCATACTAAGTAAGATGACAAGAGGGAAAAACAGTGAAACACATAGAGGAACATTATCGCTAAAAGGGATTAATTAAGGAACAAAGCCAAAGACAGAGCTAGGAAATCTGAGGCTCCATGTTACTGCAAATGGCATTATTTTGTTCCTTTTAATGACTGAGCAGTATATATATTCCAATATATATTGGAATACATTACATATATATATATATATATAATATATATACACACACACACACCACATCTTCTTTATCTGTTGATAGACATTTAGGTTGTTTCCATGTCAAAGTCAAGAAATATTGATCAAAGTGCTTTACGCTGTGCTAGATGTTTTTACACACATTTTATTATTTAATTGTCAGGACAGCAAACGGATATATTAACTCATAATAAGATTTCAGAGACTTAATTTTAAGGACAAATAGAGTAAATACTGCAGGAAAGCAGGAAAGCTTTAGAAAACCTAATTCTCATTTACCTTAGGGCAATAGTCCTCAATTCTTAATTGGGGTAATTTTGTATCCTCCCAGGGATGTTTGGCAATGTATGGAGACATTTTTGCTTGTCACAACTGTGAGGTTGGGGACAAGAAAGGGGCCTTCTATTGGGCAGATGTCAGGATACTGCTAAAAGTTCTATAATACACAAGACAATACCCAATAACAAAGCATTATCTGGTTCCACATGTCAGTAGAAATGAGAAAACCTGCCCTAGAGATGTGATAGAATCTAAAAAGCAGATTGCAATAAATACTCATGAAAACTCACTCTTTCATCTACATGTTGTTCAGCTCACTAAGTTGTGTCTGATTCTTTGTGACCACATGGACTGCAGCATGCCAGGCTTCCCTATTCTTCACTGCTCCTGGAGTTTGCTCAAACTCATGCCCATTGAGTCGGTGATGTCAGCCAACCATCTCATTCTCTTTTGACCCCTTCTCCTCCCGTCCTCAATCTTTCCCAGCATCAGGGCCTTTTCCAAGTTTTACAGAAGAGGAATCAAAGCTTGGATAGGTTAGATTGAAGATAAAGGCAGGATTCAGATCCAGGGTCTCTGACTTCAAAGGTGTCATGCTTTCCTTTAACCAGGTTTCTCACCCTCAGCATTATTGACATTTAGGACCAGGAAGTCTTTGCAGGGAAGGCTGTCTTGTGCATCTTGGGATGGCCAGCAGCATCTCTGACCTCTACCCACTAGATGCCAGTAACACTCTCCACCCAGTTGTGACAACCAGCAATGTCTCCAGATATTGCCCAACGTCCCTTGGGGGGCAGAACTGCCCCAGTTGAGAACCACTGTTCTAAACCACACAGCCGAGCTAATTAAAAGTTGTGGTGCCTAAAAATCCATACACCTGCAATTGAGAAATGCCACTGGAATTCATGTCTTTACATTTTCACACGTTTTTGTGTGTTTTAGAAAACTGAAGCCCTCTCATGTGTGGTCTCTCAAATCTAGTAGGAGACAGTAAACGGTTTGTCATATTAAGGAATTTTGGGTGTCGCTGGCTTATAGAAACACATCTTCATTTGGAATGTCCTTTCAGGAATCAGACAAAGCTTCTATTAATCAGACAAAGCTTTTTTGCAGAATCAGACAAAGCTTCTATTAATAATATTAAGTAAAGAGAAAATGTGGTAATTTGCAAGGTGTTCTGCTCTGTCTGACACAGTCTAGGTAAAATCAACGTGGGAGGATCTCTGCTTTAGCTCTCCCCAAGAGCCCCTTGGCATGTGTACAAAGCTCTGCTTCTGAGAGCAGTCAGGCTGCCCTTTCTATGCGGAGAGAGCGTGAGTGAGCAGAGTTTGGAGAGGAACTTGGCACAGCCCCTGCTGACTTCATCCGGCCTGCCAGTCTGAGCCGATTTGTAAGGCTGTGTTTGGTGCCAGGGACAGGGTGGGAAAGGGAAAGTACATTCAAACAAAAGAATGCCCCTGAAGTATCTGAAAAGAGGCTTTTAGCACCATTCTTTTGGTGCTCTCAACCAGACGGAAGGTGCAAAAGTTGAAAAAGCAGCCACAACCTCTTTGGAGAAGCGTTTTGTGGATTCAACACAGTGATATTATCGCATCTATTTGTTGGACAAAGGACTTCATTGTATCACAAAATAAAACATGTTTCTCCTTCCACTTCCTGCTTTGTGATGTGTCTTCAAAAGTGAGCTTGCAAAAGAGCAGCCTGGAAACTTGGCAAAGGTGGTTTTTTTGACAAGCGCCTTCCCAAATATCTGATTGAAAGGGTTTTCAGACTGTTTTCCTGGCCTACTGTGCAATTTGCAAACGATCCCCTTTTTTGGTCAGTTGGGGGTGAGGGACTGATGCAAACCATTGAAACTCATTTCTGACATTTATAGACAAACCTCTTCCAAGTTTGTTAGTTTTCAGCACAGGCAGCAACTGAATGGTCTTGCCATCAATTATGGTTTTCATGTCAGGATGCCCAAATATCCTGGACCCCAAATATCTAGTTGCAGGGCTATTTTCTGCTTCTCCTCCCTCCCTCCCATTCCGGATCCCTCATGAACACCCTCCAAAGTCCTGGTAAATTCTAACTAGTGGTTAAATTCTTTATCTTCAAAGTTTGAACAGATTCTCAAGACACTGAAACACTGCATGACCTGAAGATGGAATTCATTCTTAGTAAAAATCTATTAATAGTCAAGGCCACAGATGGAGAGAACAAACTTGGAAACGGGGGCGTGGCAGGGGGAAATGGGAGTGTGATGAACTGCAAGACTGGGATTGACATATATATAATATTGATACTGTGTATAAAATATATTACTAACGAGAACCTACTGTATAGCTCAGGAACTCTATACTCCTTCCCATCCAAAAAAGGAGGATCCAAAAAAGAGAGGATATATGTATACATTTAGCTGATTCACAGCAGAAACTAATACAGCATTGTAAAGCAACTATACTCCAATAAAAATTAATTAAAAAATCTAGGCAAGAAATTCTCCCCAGCCAAGAAATCTGGAGTCAGGATGTAGGGTCAATTTCCCATGAGTGTAAAACTGCATGCTGCTAAGTCGCTTCAGTCGTGTCCGACTCTGTGCGACCCCATAGATGGCAGCCCATCAGTCTCCCCCATCCCTGGGATTCTCCAGGTAAGAATACTGGAGTGGGTTGCCATTTCCTTCTCCAATGCATGAAAGTGAAAAGGGAAAGTGAAGTCGCTCAGTCGTGTCCGACTCCTAGGGACCCCATGGACTGCAGCCTACCAGGCTCCTCTGTCCATGGGATTTTCTAGGCAACAGTACTGGAGTGGGTTGCCATTGCCTTCTCCAGTAAAACTTCGTAGTTTATCTCAAAAAGTTAGATAATGTATGAGTCCATTTACAGAGCATTCTCAAAATGACAAAATTAGAGATAGGTAGCAGATCAGTGGTTGCCAGGGATTAGGTAGGAAGGGTGTGACTCTAAAGGGATTGCATAGAGAATTCCTTTGTGGTGACAGAACAGGTCTGGATCTTAAACAGATCTACACACAGGATAAAAATGTCATGGGAGGCAAGGACATACCACTCCCCACCCCGCCCCCAAAAAAAGTCCATGCAAAGATTGGTGAAATCTGAAGAAAGTTTGTAGTCCTGTTAATTGTATCATCCCAGTGTTAATTTCCTGGTTTTGAGAATGTGCTGTAGATATATAAAATGTCAGTAGGAGCTGGAGGATGGGTACACAGAACCTCCCTATACTCTTTTTACAATTTTTTGTGCATCTATAATTATTTAAAAAGATAAAAAATTTCACCCCAAACTGTATATCATTATAGCATCTATCATGGGAGAGAAGAGATGACCCATCTTAATCTTAGGCGATTAAGAAATGAATGAGGTGAACAACTGAATAAATGAAGGATCTTTTGCATTACATTAGTGGAAATTTAAAAGAATCAGCATAATAGATGACATTTTTTAATACTTGCTATGTGTCAGACACTGTGCTAAGGATTTTAAGCATTATCTCATTTAATCCTCTTAAGGATTTTATGAAAAAAAGATAATTTAAAAGATAATTCTGCATATTTAGTAAAACTGTTGAGAAAAACATGGAAATTATGAATGACTAAAAAAAAATTGGGATATTGACTAAAACTGGTTGGTAGGAAGAGCAATGCTGTCATGGGGTGGGGAGGTGGATGTGTGGAGACAAAACAGAGGTTATATAGATATTTGTTGTATCATTGGTTCTATTTTTATTTTATTTTTAAAAATTGCAGTATGGTTGATCTACAATACTGTGTTAGTTTCTGGCTCAGAACTGTGGGTCACTGTGATCACTGGCCAGGAACCACAGCAGATCCTCACAGAGAGCCCCCTGCTGCTGCTAAGTCACTTCAGTCGTGTCCAACTCTGTGCGACCCCATAGACGGCAGCCTACCAGGCTCCCCCGTCCCTGGGATTCTTCAGGCAAGAACACTGGAGTGGGTTGCCATTTCCTTCTCCAGTGCATGAAAGTGAAAAGTGAAAGTGAAGTTGCTCAGTCATGTCTGACCCTTAGCATGGACTGCAGCCCACCAGGTTCCTCCGTCCATGGGATTTTCCAGGCAAGAGTACTGGAACTATCCATATGACTTCCAAATGAACAGGTGCAGTTGGGAAAATGAAATGGTTTTCCCTGTAAAATCTGGCAGCAGACTCATAAGTCATTAATTCCTCATCAGCCCCTGGCCCCGCATAGACATATAATCAAATCCCAATGATTCATATTGATGAAGGGGGCAAGTGTTCACACTTTCTTGTCCCAGTGCCTTTAGGATGTGGAAAAGAGAGGGAGCCTGGCAAAGGCACCCTAAATGTTAAGAGCTGCAAAGGGTCTCTGACAGCACTGGGCCAGCCACTGAATTCTGCAGATTAAGAAGACAAGTGTGGAGAAGCTAAGACTTATTCTGGAATCACTGCTGATGGTAACTTCAGCCATGGAATTAAAAGACGCTTGCTCCTTGGAAGAAAAGTTATGAACAACCTAGACAGCATAGTAAAAAGCAGAGACGTTGCTTTACCAACAAAGGTCCATCTAGTCAAAGCTATGGTTTTTCCAGTAGTCATGTATGGATGTGAGAGTTGGACTATAAAGAAAGCTGAGCACCAAAGAATTGATGCTTTTGAACTGTGGTGTTGGAGAAGACTCTTGAGAGTCCCTTGGACTGCAAGGAGATCCAACCAGCCAATCTTCAAGGAAATCAGTCCTGAATATTCATTGGAAGGAGTGATGCTGAAACTGAAACTCCAATACTTTGGCCACCTCATGCGAAGAGTTGACTCATTGGAAAAGGCCCTGATGCTGGGAAAGATTGAAGGCAGGAGGAGAAGGGGACGACAGAGGATGAAGTGGTTGGATGGCATCACTGACTCAATGGACATGAGTTTGAGTAAACTCCAGGAGTTGGTGATGGACGGGGATGCCTGGTGTGCTGCAGTCCATGGGGTTGCAAAGAGTTGAACATGACTGAGCAACTAAACTGAACTGAACAGACCTGAGCAGTCTGGATCCCAGAGCCCCAGACTCAGGACTCTCTACTACTCATGATACTTACTGATATTCTCTATCAGGGTTTAAGGGTGCTCACAGAGACATCCACAAAATAGTCAGATGCAAACACATGTGGGACGTTGGGAAAATAAACCAGGAAAACAAGATCAAGCTTGGAGTATAGCTTTTGTTCACTGAGTGCATTTTAAACTCTTTTCACAATACCAGGTGATTTTAGCTGCCTTACCCGTGTATGTCAGTTCTATGGAGAGGACCCAGCAAGTAGTTCCTTTCAAAGTATGTGACAGAACAGGGAAGTTTGGTGCTATTTGATCTTAATTTCTTTTAAAAAATTATAGAGGTAACATGTGACTATTTGGTCCCTGTAAAAGTTTGAACAGTACAGATGTATATAGAATGAAAAATGAAAGCACCCATTCATTTCTTTCCTGGATGCCAGTCTCTTCCCTATGGGAAACCATTGCTAACCATTTGGTTTTTATCATTCAGAATTTTCTCTATGTATTTATATATGGATATAAGACATACTTGTATGTAGTTTAAAAAAGGTAAAAGGATCCAGCTATTCATATTGTTCCGTGATTTGTTTTTTCTCTTGGTGTGTCTTAGACATCTTTCTGCCTGGGTCCATCTGGCCCTGCTTCCATCGTCTTTGTGACCGCATTATAGGACCTTTGTCATAACTGTCTTCAGAGTGATGGCCATTGGACTGAATCCAAATGAACAAGGATCATCGAATATTCTAGTGCTCGTGGCTTGGCGTGGGCCATCTGTGTGTGTTTCATGAAATCAGAAGTAGAAGAACCCATTGTCTGCATGTTTGACCAGATATTGTCAAGGTGGCCACCAAGAAGCCTATGATGAGTTACACTCCTACCCCAGTATATGTTTATCCATTTTTCCACATTCTTTCTAATAAATAAATACTCTCAATCTTTAAAGATTTTGCCATTCTGAGGGAAGAAAGGGTATCATTACATTGCTTTAATATTCACTTCTGTATTTCCTAGTGAGGTTGAATATCCTTTCTTATCTGTCATGTGTGTTTCTTCTGTGAATTACCTAATCATATCTGGTTTCCTTTTTAGAAATATCATTCTTACCAATTTGTAGGCACTGTTTATGAACAGAGAGTGACTTTATTATGGTGCAAATCTTTCTTGTTGGTTTATTGCTTTACTTTAAAGCGTGCTTATGGTGTTGTTTGCCTCAGAGATGCTTTAAATTTGTGAATCATCAAATCGGTAATTTTCCTTTTATGATTCATACATTTTTTGTTTGGCTTTGGAAAACATCCCCCAAATTATAAAGTTATTATTTCAAACTTTCTTCTGACAACTTTTTAGTAGTAAGATCTTTAATCTAACCAGGATTTAATCTTGCATATAGTGTAAGAATCTGACTTTATAACTTCTTCCCAATTGGATAACCATTTGTCCCAAATCATCTATTATGTAGTTCACCCTCTTATGGTCATAATACTAAATTTGCATTTGGTTGTGAACCTGTATTCAATTTCATTGTTTCAGTTCAGTTCAGTTGCTCAGTTGTGTCTGATTCTTTGCCACCCCATGGACTGCAGCAGGCCAGGCTTTCCTGTCCGTCACTACCTCCCAGAGCTTACTCAAACTCATGTCCATCGAGTCAGTGATGTCATCCAACCATCTCATCCTCTGTTGTCCCTTTCTCCTTCTGCCTTCTATCTTTCCCAGCATCAGGGTCTTTTCAAATGAGTCAGTCCTTTGCATCAGGTGGCCAAAGTATTGGAGTTTCAGCTTCAGCATCACTCCTTCCAATGAATATTCAGGACTGATTTCCTTGAAGATTGGCTGGTTGGATCTCCTTGCAGTCCAAGGGACTCTCAAGAGTCTTCTCCAACAGCACAGTTCAAAAGCATCAATTCTTTGGTGCTCAGCTTTCTTTATAGTCCAACTCTCACATCCATACATGACTACCGGAAAAAACCATAGCCTTGACCAGATGGACCTTTGTTGGCAAAGTAATGTCTCTGCTTTTTAATATGCTTTCTAGGTTGGTCATAACTTTTGTTCCAAGGAACAAACGTCTTTTAATATTAGGGCTGCAGTCACTATCTGCAGTGCTTTTGGAGCCCCCCACCCCCCCACCCCCCTGCAAATAAAGTCTCACTGTTTCCATTATTTCCCCATCTATTTGCCATTAAGTGATGGGACCAGATGCCATAATCTTAGTTTTCTGAATGTTGAGCTTTAAGCCAACTTTTTTACTTTCCTCTTTCACTGTCATCAAGAGGCTCTTTAGTTCTTCAGTTTCTGCCATAAGGGTGGTGTCATCTGCATATCTGAGGTTATTGATATTTCTCCCGGCAATCTTGATTCCAGCTTGTGCTTCATCCAGCCTGGCATTTTGCATGATGTACTTTGCATATAAGTTAAATAAGCAGGGTGACAGCTTTGACATACTCCTTTTCCTATTTGGAATCAATCTGTTGTTCCATGTCCAGTTCTAATTGTTGCTTCTTGACCTGCATAAAGATTTCTCAGGAGGCAGGTCAGGTGCTCTGGTATTCCCATCTCTTTAATCACTTTCCACAGTTGGTTGTGATCCACACAGTCAAAGGCTTTGGTGTAGTCAATAAAGTAGAAGTAGATGTTTTTCTGGAACTCTTATGCCTTTCCAATGATCCAACAAATGTTGGCAATTTGATCTCTGGTTCCTCTGCCTTTTCTAAATCCAGCTTGAACACCTGGAAGTTCATGGTTCATGTACTGTTGAAGCCTGGCTTGGAGAATTTTGAGCATTACTTTGTTAGTGTGTGAGATGAGTGCAATTGTGAGGTAGTTTGAACATTCTTTGGCTTTGCCTTTCTTTGGGATTGGAATGAAAACTGACCTTTTCCAATCCTGTGGGCACTGCTGAGTTTTCCAAATTTGCTTGCATATTGAGTGCATCACTTTCACAGCATCATCTTTCAGGATTTGAAATAGCTCAACTGGAATTCTATTACCTCCACTAGCTTTGTTCATAGTGATGCTTTCTAAGGTCCACTTGACTTCACATTCCAGGATGTCTGGCTCTAGGTGAGTGATCACTCCATCGTGATTATCCGGGTTGTGAAGATCTTTTTTGTACAGTTCTTCTGTGTATTCTTGCCACCTCTTCTTAATATCTTCTGCTTCTGTTAGGTCCTACCATTTCTGTCCTTTATCGAGCCCATCTTTGCATGAAATGTTCCCTTGGTATCTCTAATTTTCTTGAAGAGATCTCTAGTCTCTCCCATTCTATTGTTTTCCTCTTTTTTTTTTGCACTGATCACTGAGGAAGGCTTTCTTATCTCTCCTTGCTATTCTTTGGAACTCTGCATTCAAATGTGTATATCCTTCCTTTTCTCCTTTGCCTTTATCTTCTCTTCTTATCTCAGCTATTTTTAAGGCCTCCTTAGACAACCATTTTGGCTTTTTGCATTTTGTTTTCTTGGGGATGGTCTTGATCCCTGCCTCCTGTACAATGTCATGAACCTCCGTCCGTAGTTCTTCGGGCACTCTATCAAATCTAATCCTTTGAATCTATTTGTCACTTCCACTGTATAATCATAAGGGATTTAAGTCATACCTGAATGGTCTAGTGGTTTTCCCTACTTTCTTCAATTTCAGTCTGAACTTGGCAATAAAGAGTTCATGATCTGAGCCACAGTCAGCTCTTGGTCTTGTTTTGTCAGAGTTCTCACAAAACGTGGTCCACTGGAGAAGGGAATGGCAAGCCACTTTAGTATTCTTGCCTTGAGAACCCCATAACAGTATGAAAAGGCAAAAGATAGGACACTAAATAAATTAGTGGAGAAATAACTCCAGGAAGAATTAAGAGATGGAAGCAAAGCAAAACAACACTCATTTGTGGATGCGACTGGTGATGGAAGTAAAGTCTGATGCTGTAAAGAGGAATATTGCATAGGAACCTGGAATTTAGGTCCATGAATCAAGGCAAATTGGAAGTGATTAAACAGGAGATAGCAAGAGTGAACTTCAACATTTTAGGAATCAGCAAACTAAAATGTACTGGAATGGGTGAATTTAACTCAGATGACCGTTATATCTACTACTGCGGGCAGGAATCCCTTAGAAGAAAGGGAGTAGCCATCATGGTCAATAAGAGTCCAAAATGCAGTACTTGGATGCAATCTCAAAAATGACAGAATGATCTCTGTTTGTTTCCAAGGCAAACCATTCAATATTACATTAATCCAAGTCTATGCCCTGACCAGTAATGCTGAAGAAGCTGAAGTTGAACAGTTCTATGAAGACCTACAAGAACTTCTAGAACTAAAACCCCCCAAAGATATCCTTTTCATCATTTAGTATCATGTGAATAACACCCTATAAAATACTGATATTTATCACCTTGATATTTTTGTGCACTTGTTCCTTTATGTGAACTTTAGATACAGCTTTTCAAGTTCCCTTAAAAACACTGTTGATGTTTTAACTGGCATTTCTCTGAGTTTATAAATTAAGTATGAGATAATTGATATTTTATGAAAGTTAGTTTTCCCATTTATCTGGAAAAGCTTTTTTTAGTACTTTAGTAAAATAGTTTTTTTCTGAAGGTTTGTGCATCTCTTTATTTGGTTATTTCTAGCTATTTCATAGTTTTTGTTCCTCTGGACACTTTGAGATTTCATTGTAATTTCTATTAGTTTTTTTTTTTTGAATACAAAGCTAATTTTTTTTTTAATGTTAATCTTGTAATTCACTGCCTTACTGAACTTCCTTATTGTTCTCTATGTTTTTTGGTTTAATTTTTTTGCTTTTAAAAAAATAGCTAATGTCATCTGACAATAACAACTATTTTATCTCTTTTTCTCCAATACTTATTAATTTTATTCACCTTTCTTATCTAATTGCATTGATTTGAACTTCCAGAATAATTGTTGTGTAGCATCTTTCTCTGGTTTGAATTGTAATCAAATGCCTCTACTATTTCACACTGAAGTATGATGTTTTCTGTAACACCTTTTATCAAGTTAAGGAAATTTTATTTACTCAGTAATATAGTAAGTTGCAATAGTAAATGTCCTAAATTTGAACCCTCATTGTAGTTTCTGAATAAGCCCTACATTTTAATGCCATTAAATTCGATGCCAAACCCTACTTGGCAGTTTTAAATGGTTTATTAGTAAATAGAGGCCTAATGGAGAAGGCAATGGCACCCCACTCCAGTACTCTTGCCTGGAAAGTCCCATGGATGGAGGAGCCTGGAAGGCTGAAGTCCATGGGGTCACTGAAGGTCGGACACGACTGAGCGACTTCACTTTCACTTTTCACTTTCATGCATTGGAGAAGGAAATGGCAACCCACTCCAGTGTTCTTGCCTGGAGAATCCCAGGGATGGGGGAGCCTGGTGGGCTGCCATCTATGGGGTCGCACAGAGTCAGACACGACTGAAGCGACTTAGCAGTAGCAGTAATAATAAAAACAGGAAACAGAAAATCAAATGTTTTCAGCAAACATGCTCCTGCTGCTGCTGCTAAGTCGATTCAGTCTTCAGTCATGTCCGACTCTGTGCGACCCCATAGATGGCAACCCACCAGGCTCCCCCATCCCTGGGATTCTCCAGGCAAGAACACTGCAGTGGGTTGCCATTTCCTTCTCCAATGCATGAAAGTGAAAAGTGAAAGTGAAGTCCCTCAGTCATGCCCAACTCTCAGAGACCCCATGGACTTCAGCCTTCCAGGCTCCTCTGTCCATGGGATTTTCCAGGCAAGAGTACTGGAGTGGGGTGCCATTGCCTTCTCCGTTCAACAAACATAGGAGGTGGCAAAAGCATGATAGGCATCTTGCCTTGTTCAAGAGGAGCTTCTATGTATAAATTGTTTTTCAATCTTAAAAAATATTTAATTAAAACATTTTAAATACTTGTGTTTAGCATACATTTAATCTTGAGAAAAGTGGAACTATAACATGTTATTTCCAAACCAGTAGAGCAAAAAAGGAAACAAAAAACTTCTTTAATCAACAAAAGTAAAAGAAGAAGAAAAAAGAAAAACAGCACAATGATAGCTCATAGAAAAAAAGGGTAACAGGAATGAGGATGTTATCAAATAGCAGTAATCAAAATAAAGGTGGTTATATCAAAATAGTCTATTAAGTGTAGTGACACTTAGATTGAGTTAGAGAATAAATTCCAGTTATTTGATGTATACAAGAGTCACACACAATGACAGAGAAACATTGCAAACAAAGGATGGAAACAGTTATATCAGACAACTTATGACCAAAAAAAGATAGAAAGGTCAATATTAATTTCTAAGCAAATTAATTTCCAATTGACAGCCATCTTTTTTCCCTCTTTCCTTTCTCCCTCCTTCCCTTTCTCATTCACCTTCCCTTCACTCTGTCAGCTATCAATTTCCATAGAATGTTTGACAATACTTCATGGCACTATGTAATTTTGGATAAGTGCACATAAACAGACACACTTGATAGCTCGGATGTGTTTTCCTAGCGCAAATGAAATTCCTGTTTCTCTTGGGATCACTACAGTTCTGGTTGGAGGTGTTGGTGCTTCTTTTGGAATGAAGAACAGTTATGGGTCCCAGTGGACTAGACTTCCCTTTTAGGTCAACCAGTAGTTTGTCTTCAGATGAAGGTTACAATTTTCCCTTGGGGTAGCCTACAGTATTTAGGAAATTGCTTTGTTCTGGCCCCAGTACCTACTCTGAGAATCTCCAGTGTCAAAATGTCCATGTTATGGAGCTGTACTTGAGGTCAAAGCCAGCATCTGGCATTCTCCCTGGGCAGGAACACAGTTCTCCACAGTCTCAAAGGGACCCAGGCCTAGTCCTAGACCTTCTGTCCCTACTGCCTCTGATCATATGGTTGTTTACAGTTATTCCTTGGAGGACTTCTCACTGCCTTTATGGAATTCTGAGTTCTTCAGATATGTTTCCACTTGCTTTTTCTAGAAAATTCTCAAGGTTCTGATGTGTTAGTGGCCACTCTCTTGGCTTTTCAGCTCTGCTAAAATTTATTATGTTTGTGCACTTCTCAGTCACATCAATGGAATTTGGAGAATGTGACCAGGCAAACACTTTACTTCAGTCAGCCATTTGAAACCTTCATTTGATCTTCCTCACTCACTTAAATGTGTCTGAGATCATTTTCTGGGAAAACCATCTCCAGAATTTTCTGCTTTGTAATAAAGGGTCAGACAGCTAAAGCTACAGTAGAAAACTCAGTTGTTATCCCCACCCACAAATTAAAATGGCCTTATTGTTCAGAAATAAAAAAGAAGTATAAAAAGAAAATTAAAAAACTCTAAAATCCTAATATCAAACATATTCATGTTAATAATTTGATCTGAATAGTTTTGAGTTGTTTATATATACACAGATATATTTTTCTCCATAAAATGAGGTTGTAGTCTTCAGTACAGCTAATATTTATCATGCAGTTGGTATATATCTCAGACAGTTTGCTGAGATTTTAAAAATTATTTTTAGTTATTTTATTTAGTCAATTTTCTCACTCATCCTTTTAACAGCCCTTCACACTTGAGATTATTCATAGCTCCTCTTTTAATGCTCACTGAGGTAAGTAACTTGCTCATGTTCATCTAAGATCCCCACTTAAAAAAATTTTTTTTGGCTATGTCACACAGCATTTGGGAAGCATTCAGAATCTTAGTTGCTTGACCAGGTATCAAACCTGCAACACTTGCAGTGGAAGTGCAAAGTCTCAACCTCTGGACCACCAGGGGAGTCCCTTGTCTAACACTTTTAAGCCCTACATTCTAGTACTACCATAGGTATTTATATTGTTTTATACGTGTTTTGGAAAACAAATCCATGGATTTCTTTTTATGTAAGTAAAAATGTATCTATATCAGAAATTATAATTCTAATTTATTTTTCCAGAATAAACAGTGCTGTATTGCAGACTATTCACCAAGTTGTATCAAGCACTGATCAGGAGTCAGGCATTGTGTTGGGCACTGATGATAAGCCAGATGCATTCTCTGACAACATTGGGTTTTACATTCTAGTGTGTAAACGCTACACAATTACAAATGATGATACAAAAGACTCTTTAGTTACAAATGTGATCATATACCACTTAAATGTGGAATCTAAAAAAAAGGTACAAATGATTTTGTTACATGATTAAAAAGATTTTATAGCATTAATAAAAATTAAATAATAAAGTTTATTTTACCTTACAAAAAGCTGTCTATGATATGTGCACTTTAAAAACATCTTTAAACTGACTTATGGTTGCATTTTACTGTAACCAGAAAAAATATTCCACATAATATTTTTTGAAATTTGTGATTTGTCTTACAGATAACAACATAATCTTGTTTTTCAAATGTTCTATGCACTCTTTACTATAGTTTTAGCTTATAGTATTATAATCATGACAATTTCATCAGGTCTTCTAGTCATGTTATTAAAATCTTCCATATTGCTTATTAATTTTTTTGTATACAAAATTAATTAATTACCGATAAAGCTGTATTGAACATTCTCATTATAATTCTGGATTTGTTTATTGGTCAAATAAAACTGTACTAATATTTTTTTAAAAGGTATGTGAGAGATACAAGATTCTAGTGTATGCTCAGCTTGAGAGCTTGTCTGACCTGGGAGGTTTGAGCAGCCATCTCTGAAGAACTGACATAGTGGAGAAAAGTTTTGCTATTGCTTGCTGGGTTTTTTTTTGCCTCTATGGTTCAGTCTGTGAGATGGTGTTAAGTAAAATCCAATCCAAGAAGCCTTTGAGAATGATATTAACCTAAGGATGTTCTCACTAAGAATCCCTGGGATTAAGATCTTCTTGCTGTGTTCAAATCATCTGAATGAATTAAACATGTAATTGAAAGGCTCATCGTGTGCTACTCGAATGCTTGGCTGTACTAGAAATAAAATGAAAATGAAATCATTTTCTCTTTCAAATAAATATTATATATTGTGGGCTTCACTGGCTCCATTAGCACTATCCAATTGCACAGAGGCGATTATATTATTTATAACACATGCAGATACTAAGAGGCTCCTTCAACTTAAGGCAGATAAGCACTGTAGGATCATTTCCCTCCTTACTCAACTACCCAGAATTTCTTGTCGCCTTTCTCTAAAACCTATAGACTGGTGATTTTTTCAAGACTCCAGAGCAGGCAGTTATTTCCAAAGGCTGTTTATTTGCTCAAAATAATCCAGCACCATCATGAGACTGGAATGAGAATTCCTTGTACTCTGGTTGGGTCATGATTTTGTTTGCAGGTTACCCTTCTTAAGCACTCAGGGTGTGTTATCAGCAAATAAAATGCCTGTCAAATTAGTCACTGACCCTGCAATATATTCTAAAAATCTGCAAAGGGAATCCAGTTTTAAAAAGTCCATATCATCTTCCTCCACAATATGATAAAAATGGAAAGAATAGATGGCCAACAGGCACATGAAAAAATGTTCACTATCACTAACTATTGGTGAAATGCAAAAAACAAACAGACCCAAACCAACTATAATGAGGTACCACCTCATACCAGGTAGAAGGGCCATCATCGAAAACTTTACATATAACATATGGTAGAGAGGGTGTGAAGAAAAGGAAAACTCCTGCACTATTGGTGGGAATGTAAGTGTTAACAAAGATGAAATTTTACATGAAACCTGAATTTCCAGCTTCTCTGGGAAAATCAGAAAATCTGGAGACACTGGGTCGGCCTCCCATAAGAATACAGTCTTAGGTTTCTTTGTAGCATCTGCCTTCTTCATGTGGGCCTTTGCGCTCAAGTGTTCGAGTCCTCAGCACTCCTGATTGCGTTACTGGCCTTCCTTCCTGTCTGCTCACTGTGAGCGTTTGTGTTTGTAGAATTGAGAGACAGATCATCTTATAGTCTGTTTTTGAGTGTCAAAAGGTGCCTAAAAGTTATTGTTTCTTCCACTCTTATCTTCTAAAATTCAAGTTCAGTTCGCATTATTATAATCTATTTTGCATGTATAGCAGTTATAGTAATGACTGGAATACCTTTTAAAGCTATAAAGTAATACAGTTTAAAATGAACATTAAATCCCAAAACTTATATTTAAGCATCCATCTGTCATGATAAAGATGGAAGAGAAGTCAGCTAACTGTTTAATTAGAGAAAAAAATTCTCTATCTTGCACGAAGCTTTGAAAAAGAAGGCTATCCTTCAATTGTGGACTTAATGCTGACTCTATTTAGGATTTACAAATGGATTTGTTTTGGAAGAGGACTCTTCTTTACCAGAGCCCTTTCTGGAAGAGAATTTAGATTTTGGCATGAATCCATCCTTCTGTGGTTCCTGAGTTGAAACTCAGCTCTTTTGTGTAGCCATGATAAATCATTTGATTTAGGAGAGCCATCAATGAAAGTAGCTGCTATTTACTTTGCTAGCATTAGTAGAATACTAATGTGATGGCTTGGTAAGAGTCTGAAAAGGTAAGAGGAAGAGAAAAAGAATTTTCATATTTACTAAAGATTTAAAACTCAAACCAGAGCAGAATAACTTGTATTTATTTTCATTGACAGTCTGACAGAAGGAGATGTTTTAATTTTTTTTTTTTCACTCAAACTTTAGGATTAAAGAAAGGGGAAGTGATAATCAAGGGAAGCTGTGGAAACAGTATAGAGATGTTTAATAAAATACCAAAAAAAAATTTCTAGATAGGAGAAAGTCATTCCAACTTTGGAGTGAGGCAGAGATAGATGATAAGGAAGACAAGTGAAAACTTGAAGACCTTTTGAAATCTCCAATAGAACTTTAATCAGGGGCTGCAGACCCATAGCAGAAGATCTGAACAAGATTGACTTGAAATTGTGTGTATATTGTATGGTCATTACTTATTACAGCTAATTGGTGTTTACTGTTAGAATTGTGTTCTATGGGTTAATGCAATCTTGACACTCAACCATGGCTCCAGATTATTTCTTTGGCCCTGTTCACTATGATGCAAATCGCAAAAGAGGTTGTCTGCCTCATAGAATAAGTGCCACATAGCAATGCTTTAGCTTCTGACTTTTACATTTAGATTTTACATTTTAGGAGAACTGTTGCAGTCAATATGTGGATACTTGCTGAGAGAGTTTCCAGCAAGGAACCATGGATGTTGATTATAATAATGCTTTTGGTCATTAGAAATCAGCATTGAATGACTAAATCCACTAGGTGCACTATCAATAACAGTCACAGAAAGTCATGGATAGACAGACAATGACACAGATTCTGTCCATGAAACAAGCATATCTTTTTCTTTTTTTAAACTTTTAATTTTTTATTGGGATATAGCCAATTAACAATGCTGTGATAGTTTCAGGTGAAAGGTGAAGGGACTCAGCCGTGTATATACAGGTATACATTCTCTCCCCCCAATCCTCTGCCATCCAGGCTGCCACATAACACTGAGCAGAGATCCATGTGCTATACAATAGGTCCTTGTTGGTTATCCATTTTAAATATAAATCTAACAACAAAAGCCTGTCCCATTGTGGTGGATGCTGTGATGTACTTGCCTTCTTCAGGAATGAAAAGCTTCAATTTCTAGTTTGTGAGACCATTAATAGCAGAAAACCCCCAGTTGACAGCCCCCTCCTGGGTTTGTCTTGGTGGCTACTACTACACCCAAACTACACCCAAAGTTACCATCCTTCCAGGGGCGACACAGATCATATCCAATATCATATCCATGATATCCATCAAAGTCAGGATATAGAAAATTCTCCAAAACCACCTTCATTCTTGAGACTAATTGCAGAATTTGGGCATCTGTAAGACCAGTCTCAAGTTTAACAATTCACTAGAAGGGCTCACAGAACTTCTCGAAAGCTATTATGATCACGGTTACAGTTTATTAGAGAGAAAGGTTTTTTTTTTACAGTTTATTAGAGTGAAATGATTAAAATCATTCAGGATAGAGAATCATGGACAGAGTCCAGAAAAGTTCCATGTATGAAGTTTCCAATCCCCCTCTCTCAGTGGAATTGCAGACAGCACAAAATTCCCTAGCAACAATATGCGACAAAGCACAGGGAGAACTGCCAGACAGGTAAGCGTACCTGAGCCTTTGTGTTCAGAGTTTTTATTGGGACTCCATAACATAGATGTGGTTGACTGCCTACATAGCTGGCATCAGTTTCCAGCTCCTTTTGAGATCACACTGAAACCTTTTAACCCAAAAAACCTACCATAAATCACATTGTGAGACCATCTGCTGTGGCTTAAGGCTCTTAGGTAAACAAAAACTTTTATCAGGCAGGACATTACAAGGGCTTAGTTATGACCTTCCAGGAACCGAGGACCAAGGCAAGATTTCTCTTTGAACCAGGTTAATTTTTTTTTTTTTTTTTTTTTTTTTTACCACACAAGACATAAAGACCCCCTTCCCCAATTTGGGACAATTTTGAAGGTTCCTACTAGTTTCAGATCTCACTGTAGGGTGAGTTGAATCCTCCTTTGAGATTGCAGTGCAGCACAGCTTGTCCCTCTACCCAATCCTGGTTTCCTCTCTTTCCTTCCGTAGTTAAGTTGAGGATCAGCTCTTAATAATTCATTAGCATACTCTTCTCCACCTCAGGGACCACTTCAAAGGGAACCCGATTTGCAACAGTTGCCATCACAAGTGGTCAAGAAAGCAGATGCTGAAGTGAGATTTTAGAGCTAGATCTCTGGCTGCCCTGTTGCTGTTTAGTTGCTAAGCTGTGTCCAACTCTTTGTGACCCCATGGACTATAGCCCGCCAGGCTCCTCTGTCCATGGGATTTCTCAAGGAAGAATGTTAGAGTGGGTTGCCATATAATTCTCCAGGGCATCTTACAACCCAGGGATCGAACCCATGTCTCCTGCTTGGCAGGCGGATTCTTTACTACTGAGCCACCTGGAAAGCCCATGTGGGAGGAGGGTGCCCTCTCCACCCAGATGCTAACAAAAAGCCCATCACCAGTAGAAGGTAGAGAACAAATAATCCCTGGCACAAATAACAACATAGCGGTTCCATAGTTAAAACTTTGACAGTGAATTAGAATTGTATCCTGGTGGAAAAGAATGCAGTTAGGCACTTCCCTAGCAGTCCAGTGGTTAAGAATCATCACTTCCATAGCAGGGAAAGTGGGTTCAATCCCTGGTCAGGGAAATAAGATCTCACGTGCCACAGGCACAACTGAAAAAAGAAGAATGTAGTTACCAGATGTGATTTGATCAATCAGGTGCTGAGAATTATTGGGGTATTAATAACTATAAGATGATGGAATTGTGTGGCTATTGTTAACTGATGCTCTGGAAAAGTATAATAAGAAGCAGGTGATTAATTAGCAATTAAAAGCTAAGTAGGAAATCTAGAGGGCCTTCTTGATATCATACAGAAAGATTTTAATCTCTTTCAGGGGTAAGTGAAGGGAGGCAGCATTAGGGTGACCAACTATCTAGTTTACTTGGGACTTAGGAGGTTCCCAATATGTGGGGATATTCAGTTTTCAAACCAGGAATGCCCAGGCAGACTGGGACAAATTGGTCATCCCAAGTGATACAGAAAATAGACCACACTGAAGACTGCACTGGCAGAAATCAGTGCCACTCTTCGAGACCTACGGAGAAGGCGATGGCACCCCACTCCAGTGCTCTTGCCTGGAAAATCCCATGGACGGAGGAGCCTGGTGGGCTGCAGTCCATGGGGTCACTAAGAGTCGGACATGACTGAGCGACTTTCCTTTCAATTTCCATGCATAGGAGAAAGAAATGGCAACCCACTCCAGTGTTCTTGCCTGGAGAATCCCAGGGACGGGGGAGCCTGGTGGACTGCCGTCTATGGGGTCACACAGAGTCGGACACGACTGAAGTGACTTAGCAGCAGCAGCAGCAGATTCAAGACCTAAAGATGCAGGATGATCCCCATCATATTCCTGTTGTATTCATCAGACTGACTCCTGCAAAATCCAGGAAAATCCTGACGAATGATAGTAGACTACTGGAAACTCACCCAAATAGCAGCTACAATTGCTACTGGGGTATTTTTTGCCGAAGCCAATTGACACAAGCTTGGACACATGGTATGAAGTCATTTATCTGGCAAATTCATTCTTTTCCATTCCTCTTGAAAAGGAGAGGATCAAAGCCAGTTGATATTCACTTTCAGTGGACAACAGTGTACATCTGCAGTCTCACCCTGGCACTATGTTAACTCCTCCAGTCTCTGACATAGTATAGTCAAAAGAGACCTGGGCTGTTTGGTGGAAAGTGTATTGATTAATGTGTGTTCAGTCTACCCTGTTTAGCTGAAAGTCAGATCGTTTTTCTAATGGAGCTGTGGGAAGAGGAAACAGCTGCCTCCCGAGGAATGGGAATTTCCTTCACTGGGAGAGTCCTAGCATAACCAGGTGCTTCTTGTTATGGCCATTGCAGAAAGGAGCCATGTTTCTGATGGAGGGGGTTGGAACCATCAACCATCATATCTTCCGATTTGGAAACAGGGTGAAGAAGACTCAAGTTGGTGACACTGGGATGTAAACTTTGGAAAAATACCTTCAGGTGTTTATTTTTAATCAGAAGCCAAGATTAGATGACCCAAGTCCCCGTCATCTAATGGCATGAACTTAAACAGAGTGGAGAAGGTATGTCTGTCAGAAAAAGAGTTCATTCTTGGAAGTCTGCTTTGAGAACATTTCAGCCTCTTCAGGTTATCTCTTGGTGAATGCTGTTCATAACCTAATGTCATTTGGGCTTTATCTCTTATTCCAGTCACTCCTGTGGGGACCAGGTCAGTAAAGATTTCCAGCAGTGTCATGGGTACAACTCTCAGGCCAGTGCTATGCTCCCCATTGTGCATCTTTTCCTCTGCTGCAGTGTGGAGGTCCTTCAGAAATTGCTTGGCTCTCAAGCATGTGGATGCGGCAACTCTAGACCAATGGGCAATAGGAGCTGGTGGAGCAATGCTTTATCTCTTCCCCCTTGGTGGACAACATGGGCATCACACATGATCCCACACCCAGTCTTATATAACAGGGGCCAACTCAGTAATGCATCCTTATGTTGGCTCTTTCCTGTTCTTTCTTCCTTTCAGCTTGCTTCCAACTTCTGCCTCTTGAGGTCACACCTCTGGATAAACAACTTGCATGCGAGTGTTTGTCTCAGGCTCTGCTTTTGGGGAAATGAGCCTATATTCTGTAACATGATAAGGCATGTGTTATCTACCCAATCAGATGTTACGTAGAAGTATATTGTTAGCATGCAATCTCCACGGTGTGTGTGTGTGTGTGTGTCCTTCTGTGTTCTCACTTGTTTTCTAAGCTACATAAAACAAGGCAAAGGAGGTCAAGTTTTATTTTGAAGAAGACAGACATTTGAGGAATAGCACCAATGAACATTCTTTGGATTGGTCCTTATCGGTTAAGTGCTGTTATAAGTGGTTTATATGCATGATTTTACTTACTTTTTTCACTAAATCCTATGGGGAAGGTGCTATTATTGTTTCTACTCAGAGAAACTGAGGCTGAGGGAATGTTGTCAACTTTCTTTAAGTAGCTTGGCTGGAGAATAGTGAAGCTGGGAGGACATCTGATTCCATTGTCTGATGTCAGAGCAGAACTCTTAAATATGAAAAACCCCAGATGCAAATCAATATTAGGCCTTGTGGGGGTGATGAATGGGGTTTGATTGCCAACATTTAATGGGCAAGTATTAGCACGGGATTGTGTACCAAGCTGATTTTTCTCAGGAGCCTGGAGAGAGTTGCTAGGCTCTGGCAGCAGAGATAGCATTTCTCATTCTCCAGGCAGGTGAGGGTCAGCAAAATGGGGCCATTTGACCTTTTATCTGGCTTTATCTGATTGCTGGAAAAGGGTGAACACTGTGATATTTATTTACGGTTATATATAATGTTTATGATTATTTATGATATTTGTAAATAGATGGCTCTGCCTGGTAATTTATGGCTGTTTCTTGTGCTTTTCATCATAGAGACGGCCTTAAAAATAATTTCAGTTTGTCATTAGAGGACAAATGGTTGGTGTTTGCTATGTCAGTCTTCAAGTAGAAGCGGCTGGTGACACCTGGGAAAGAAAACAAATAGGATTAGGTAATTTACAAAAGTGCTTCATTTTTCAAAACCTTCTCACTTTCCTCACTTCTTTGTGTTATACCAAAATAGAATGTTTGTCTTAATTAGAAGAAACAGGTCATGACTCTGAAGGCAAACAGATCCATTATTCTTCAAGAAATGCTCTAATCCTCCAGCCTGAGGTCAGGCTGTGTGGATAAGGGGTACACTGGGGGAGGGGACTTTTTAAAAAACAACAACTACTGCTGAGCAAATATTTCCTTCTCCCCATGATAATCAGCTTCCAAAGCAACCCACAAATGTCTTTCTGGAGAGTATACATGGAACCCAGACCCCAGGCCCAGTCCTGGTCCACCTGCTCAAGCTGAAGTATTTTCGGTTTAGGCTCCTGTGATGACAGAAGTCATCCACACCGTATCTGTCCCCTGGAATGCGGCTCAGCAAAACCAGTGAAGGTGGGGTTTCCTTGTGATTGACTTTTGTAAAACATACAGTCATTCATACAGTCTCAAGTTTGTAACAGGCATGTAAAATTTTGTCACATGGCATGGAGTTATTTGCATGAACCAACTTTATTAGTTTCCTGGGACTCTGGCCCCAAATGAGAACCACAGTGACAAGAAATATAACTTAGGAGCTCTGTGTCCTTGCTCAGCTTAAGGAGGCTTTCTGAGCATGTACTGGAGTGACAGGTGATTGAAAGATGAGCCAGATACAGGCCATGCCTTCCAGAAGCTCACAGACTAATGGAGGAGCGTGTTAACAAATATACCCCAAATAACTAAAGCCTGAGAGAGAAAGAGTCAAATTTCATCACAGGTCGAGTGCTAGAGGAGCTTAAGAAGGAGCTTATTTCCATCTTAAGGATCCAGGAAGGCTTTGTAGAGTCCTTTGGATTTAACTTGAAGGGAGGATTGGATTTGAACACTCAGAGGTTGGGCTGGGAAGAACTTTCCAGAGGAAGGGTACAGTCTGTGCAAAAGCAGAAGTGAGCAAACATCAGTGTATGTGTGGACAGCAGTCTGAGAGCAGTGCAGAGTCCAAGGAAATGGGGAAAGAGAGTGCAGGGATTGATTTGCCCATTGGATGAGGGATAGTTGAGGAGCCGTGTAGATAAATTAATCCTTTGAGAGCTGGAGCTGTGAACTGTCCAAGGTCACATGGCTGGCAGTTGGCAGTAGGGTGGATTTCAGTCCCAATCTCTTGGTTCTTAGTTCATTAAGATTTTTCTTCCTCTCTTTATATTACAAAGGGTTTCTAAACTTTGCTTTTCTACCAGCTTTGTGAATAGGGTTACTCTTGCTTTTCTTCTACCCTCATTTATCCATTAGGATACCAGCAGGTCTGAGCCAGTAAGGCTTTGGGAACAGGCATGTGTCTGTGTCTGGAGGTATGTGTGTGTGAGAGAGAAGGATTTGCGTACGTGCGCCTCTGCTTGATGTCTCTGTACTGAGGCCAACTGTGAATCACCTTTGGAATTTTGTTAAGTCAACTTGACATGGGCAAAAAGCCAGCACAAAGAATTTTACTTTGCGCTAAAGTGTTTTTATTTCTGGGTCTAGCTGGAGATCAGGAAATGGGGAGTGTTTCATTGACTAGGAAAGCCCTTTTTTGGGTGTTGGCTGTGTACTACTTTAGAGGAGAGATATAGACAGAGAATGAAGAGACCTTAGAGGTCACCTGGCGTAAAGCTTTCCATGACAGCACGTGGCTTCCTCACACAGGCTGGGATGTGCTTCTTAGGGCCAGTCCTTTGGTCAACAAATAGCAATTGAGAGCTTAGTATTTGCCGGACAGGCATGTGGCAAGGAGAGAGTGAGGCCAAACTAGCCAAGTGCCTAGCAAAGTGGAGACACTCAGTTCAGAAATGGTAGTTTCCATGTGGAGGGTGCTTCTGGAGGCTGAGAAACTTGGTGTTCAAGAATATTCGGGTTGGAGAGGGTCAGTTTCCCAGGACTTCAGCTCTGAAGATTCCCTTCTCTCTCAAAGCCCAGGTTTTCAGCTGATATCATCGTTCTTTTACAAACTTAGCAACCCGGAAAAACAGCTGGAATTGCTCCAAAACCCAGAGCCAGTTTTTAATTTTTCTGTTAAACCTTTTCTATGTTTTGAAATTTTTCCTTTGGTGATTATTTTAAATGGAATCACTACTTGTTTTTCCTTTTTCAATTGGTTTTGAATTTAGCATTTCTTTTAGTTTCCCAGTTTATCTGTTCAGTTCAGTTCAGTTCAGTTGCTCAGTCATGTCCAACTCTTTGTGACCCCATGAACTGCAGCACGTCAGGCCTCCCTGTCCATCACCAACTCCCGGAGTCTACCCAAACCCATGTCCATCAAGTCAATGATGCCATCCAACCATCTCATCCTTTGTTGACCGCTTCTCCTCCTGCCCTCAATCTTTCCCAACATCAGGGTCTTTTCAAATGAGTCAGCTCTTTGCATCAGGTGGCCAAAATATTGGGGTTTCAGCTTCAACATCAGTCCTTCCAATGAACACCCTGGACTGATTTCCTTTAGGATGGACTGGGTTGGTTCTGTTACAAAGTACCAGTGAGTGGTTTAAAATGACAGAAATTTATTTTCTCACAGTTCTGGAAGCTTAAGGGGTCATGTCTCTTCCTTGCTTAAATACAGCTTCTGGGGGCTCTTGACAATCCATGAGATTCCTTGGTTTGTAGGTGCATCACTCAAATATTTGCCTTCTTATCACATGGCCTTCTTCCCTGTGTATCTCTGTGGTCACATAGCCATCTTATTAATACAAGAATTCCAGTCATTGGATTTAGGACTCATCCCAATCCAGTCTGAACTCATTTTAACAGAACTAGTTATTTCTACAAAGACTATTTCCAAATAAGGTTGCTTTCTGAGGTCCCACATAGATATCAATTTAAGGTGACATTCTTTAACCCATTTCAGTAATCATAAAGGGATTTTGGGAAAGAAAGAAGGGTCATAGTAAATGATGAATTCACATTATTGTTTTTCTCTTGCTTTTTATCTCTCTGAACTCTAGATTTCCTGAGGTGGCTGTAAAGCTAGGCTCTAAAGAGTTAGGGAGTTGGTGATATAAGATCACTGGCATGTAGGGAATGGGGCCAGGAGGGCAGATGTCCAGGATGGGCAGTGACATTGACTAGTTGGTTTTGACCAAACTTCAGTGATTTACTATGGTTCATTTACCCCTGTCCAGAAGGAGTTAAACAAGAGTTCTGGCATGGCTCTGATCATTTATGACTCATGTAAATTCAAACAAATCAGAAAATCTCTCTGAGCCTATTCCCCACTTGTGAATTAGGAATAACAACAATACTTGCCTATCCTACCTGTGGAGGGTGTGGTAAAGATTGAGGGAAGGGAAACATGAGCGGTCCTTGCCTGCTTACTGATGATCACCTCTATGCATCTAAAGTCAGGGTGACCTTTCAAAAACATACTTCAAATCCTTTTACTTCCTTCTTTTAAACCGTTTAATTACTCCTTAATATTTAGGATAAAGCCCAGACTTGTCAGCATAGCTTAAAAGTCCTGTAGAATCTGGCCCCAACATACATTTTCAGAGCCAGATTTCTCTAGAAGTTCTAAGTTCAGTTCAGTCACTCAGTCGTGTCCGACTCTTTGCAACCCCATGAATTGCAGCATGCCAGGCCTCCCTGTCCCTCACCAACTCCCGGAGTTCATTAAGACTCATGTCCATCCAGTCAGTGATGTCATCCAGCCATCTCATCCTCTGTCATCCCCTTCTCCTCCTGCCCCCAATCCCTCCCAGCATCAGAGTCTTTTCCAATGAGTCAACTCTTTGCATGAGGTGGCCAAAGTACTGGAGTTTCAGCTTTAGCATCATTCCTTCCAAAGAAATCCCAGGGCTGATCTCCTTCAGAATGGACTGGTTGGATCTCCCTGCAATCCAAGGGACTCTCAAGAGTCTTCTCCAACACCACAGTTCAAAAGCATCAATTCTTCGGTGCTCAGCCTTCTTCACAGTCGAACTCTCACATCCATACATGACTACTGGAAAAACCATAGCCTCGACTAGACGGACCTTTGTTGGCAAAGTAATGTCTCTGCTTTTCAATATGCTATCTAGGTTGGTCATAACTTTCCTTCCAAGGAGTAAGCGTCTTTTAATTTCATGGCTGCAGTCACCATCTGCAGTGATTTTGGATCCCCAAAAAATAAAGTCTGACACTGTTTTCCCATCTATTTCCCATGAAGTGATGGGATCGGATGCCATGATCTTTGTTTTCTGAATGTTGAGCTTTAAGCCAACTTTTTCACTCTCCACTTTCACTTTCATCAAGAGGCTTTTGAGTTCCTCTTCACTTTCTGCCATAAGGGTGGTGTCATCTGCATATCTGAGGTTATTGATATTTCTCCCTGCAATCTTGATTCCAGCTTGTGTTTCTTCCAGTCCAGCGTTTCTCATGATGTACTCTCTGCATAGAAGTTAAACAAGCAGGGTGACAGTATACAGCCTTGATGTACTCCTTTTCCTATTTGGAACCAGTCTGTTGTTCCATGTCCAGTTCTAACTGTTGCTTCCTGACCTGCATACAAATTTCTCAAGAGGCAGGTCAGGTGGTCTGGTATTCCCATCTCTTTCAGAATTTTCCACAGTTTATTGTGCTCCACACAGTCAAAGGCTTTGGCATAGTCAATAAAGCAGAAAGAGATGTTTTTCTGGAACTCTCTTGCTTTTTCCATGATCCAGCGGATGTTGGCAATTTGATCTCTGGTTCCTCTGCCTTTTCTAAAACCAGCTTGAACATCTGGAAGTTCATGGTTCACGTATTGCTGAAGCCTGGCTTGGAGAATTTTGAGCATTACTAGAAGTTCTACCTCTTCCCAATTACCCTTCTCTGACTATTCTAGCCCACACCTGAGAGCTCACTTATATCAGTACTTGATTATAATTTGTCTTGAATTATTCTTTGATTCTTTCTTGTTCTTTCATGTAGGAAAATCTAATCAAATGAAATATATCAAAGCACCATCAATAAAAGCAGCAAGCTCTAGCTGGGAAGTGTCACTTGATCAGCTCTTATTTTGGTGTCACATCCTTGCTCTTTCTCTTCATAAGCTTGATCTTGTGGAGCACTACCTGAAAACCATTTCATGGACTTTAGTTCTAAATGGCAGAATTGTTCTCCCTTTCTCAGACAGCATTAAAATTATGTAAAGAGTTAAAAACTAAAAATGTATAAAAACTAAAATTAATAAGTGTGTAAGTGAGTAGTGATGGTTCATAAATCTCAACAAATCTCTAAAAGGCAGAAAACATTTTGAGACTTGGCTAGTAAAACAGAGTGAATAAAGTTTAGCGTACTAATGTGTACTTGGATTTTAGTAAAAGGAAAACACCCATTGCCCAAAAAATCTATCGGGAGGCTCTGTCCGTGAAAGTAGCATTCATGTCAGTAGGACTGAAAATGGAATACAGATTGGAGCTCCATGCAACTGTTGACATCACTCCTGCCATCTTCCCTGTGCAACTCAGAATAGCCCCTTTTCTCAAGATGAACATTCTCTAAAGAAACTGAACACAGTCTTTGGAAGAGGACTAATGTGAGGATTACTGCCCTAGGTCAAAGCTCTCTTCATTATGGAATTGAGGAGTCTCCAGATGTAATGGCAGGTTCCCCCCTGGTTCAAGTAAAGCAAAACCTGCTGGTTGATAAGCCAAACCTTATTCACAGACCTGGTCAGCTGTTCTACTGTTTCCTTCTTAAACATGAAAAGATACTTGATGATTATCAAAGTCTTGAGCAAAGCCAGTAACTTGAAAGGGAATGGCTAAGAGAAACAACAAGAAATAGAAATAATTCAAGAGACAGAGGAGAACTTAAAAAATTAGCTTCTTCACAGGGATTTAAGAAACTTTGGTATTCATAAAACAAAAGAGAATGTTATAAAAAGGAAAAAAGAGATAAAATAAGAAAGAGCTTGTGAAACATAAATGATGATTGCCAACAAAATAAAGATATATATAGATGTAAAGATTGGGAGGGGGAATGAAGGAAATCTCTAAGAACTTAGAGTATAAAAATGAAAAAGAGAAAGAAAGAAAGGGAGGAGAGAAAGAAATAATTAGAAAGAGAATGAAAACTTAGGAGGATTAATACAGGAGTAGTATCCTCTGAATAATACACTGGCTTTAATAGGGGTTTCTGAATTTACAGAGGAAACCAGAGAAGAGGAAATTATTAAATAAATAAGAAAAGAAAATTACCCAGAACAGGAGAAAGATACAAGTCTTCAGATTAAAATGATGTTCTAAGTATTGAGTGCAATAAATTAAAAAAGATCCTCACCAAGACAAACAATCATAAAATTTTGTTTTATTGGAAATAAAGATAAGGTCTTAAAAGTTTCCTGAGAGGAAAAGCAGGCAATTTAGAAAGGAACAAGAGTCAGTGTCTTAGTTTGTTCATGCTAAGTCACTTCAGCTGTGTCTGACTCTTTGCGACCCTGTGGACTGTAGCCCACCAGGTTCCTCTGTCCATGGGATTTTCCAGGCAAGAACACTGGAGTGGCTTGATGTGCCCTCCTCCAGGGAATCTTCTCAACCCAGGGATTGAACTCATGTCTCTTACGTCTACCTGTGTTGGCAGGGAGGTTCTTTACTACTAGTGCCACTTGGGAAGCCCATTGTTCATGCTACTATAACAAAATGCAAGAAACTAGGGTAGCTTATAAAAACAAACATTTATTTCTCACAGTTCTAGAGGCTGGAAGCCCAAGATCAAGGGGCTGGTATGATCACATTTGGTGAGACCCTCTTCCTGGCTCATAGTTGGCCCCTACTCATTGTATTTCCAAAGTGGTGGTAGGGGGCTAAATGCACTAATTCTATTCATTAGGGCTCCAACCCTCATGACTGAAGCAACTCCCAAAGTCTCCACCTCCAAATAATATCACATTGGGCATTCTAATTTCAATATATGAATTTGAGGGAGACACAAACATTTCAGTTCAGTTCAGTTCAGTTCAGTCACTCAGTCGTGTCTGACTCTTTGCGACACCATGAATTGCAGCACGCCAGGCCTCCCTGTCCGTCACCAACACATTACTTACACTGCGTTAAAAAAAGACATATATACACACAAGGAAAACTGCTGGATGACCTTTGAAACTTGCTTTTAGCCCTCAATTTCAATTATAATTAGCTGAAATTTCAGCTCAGCTGAATATAACTGTAATTAAAAATCTCAACTGCCTAATGGCAGACAATTAGCTGGAGCTGTCAGGAGCCAAAAAGAATGATGGGCAGCTTGAAGATTTTGCTGTAAGGCTTGGCAGCAAACTGCCAAGGATTCCCGCTCCCTGATTCTGCCTTCTTGTCTTCTAATCCCAAGGAGACAGCAGGATTTATGGCAGAATCCTTGGCTTTAGACTTCACTGCAGACCTCCTTCAGGTCTTGACTTCACCACTTATTGCCGATGAGACCTTGGACAAATTATTTAACCTTTCTGATATTTTGTCAGCTGCAAAATGGGGATAACACCTGCTTTGAGGTATAATAATAAATATTGAATAAAATAAATAGGTGATGATCACAGCATAGTGCCTGGGACACTGTAGCTATTCGATCAGTGGCAGCTATCAGAGAGAAACAACACTTTTATGGTTAAAACACTATTCTGGAAAAATATAGGGCCTTTCCACTTGATGAAATTTGAAACATTGGTGTGAAGTCTTCTGTTCTAGCCTTTGGAATCCGCTTGTTAGGAATAGCTAATAAGCAACACCTATGTTACCAATCTCACCCATGGCAGACATAGCTCATTGATCTCAGTATTCATTTTTCTTTTTTAAATTGAAGTATAGGTCATTTACAATGTTTTGTTAATTTCAGGTGTACAGCAAAGTGATTCAGTTATACATATATATGTATATACCTGTATTAGTTTTTTTAAAAAATTGAAGTGCAATTGATTTATAATGTGTTAGTTTCAAATATACAGCAAAGTGATTTAGTAACATATATGTATACATATATACATTCTTTCTCAGATTCTTTTCCATTTTAGGTTATTATAAGATATTGAATAATTAAATATGGTTCCCTGTGCTATATAGTAGGTCCTTGTTTTTTAATCTGTTAATCTCAGTATTCTCATTTGCTAGATTTGAATGTGGCTGAAGGATCTTTTTCAGTATAACTTTGAAGATAACCATTAAGAATTAATCAAAATTGGAACTTGAGGTAAAAATCTATTTTTTTTGTCTTTGCTTAGGTAGATAACAGATCTATTAAGATGACCAGTTATCTTTTTTATTTTTATACAATTTTAAAGGCTACTTCGGAGAAGGTAATGGCACCCCACTCCAGTACTCTTGCCTGGAAAATCCCATGGACGGAGGAACCTGGTGGGCTGTAGTCCATGGGGTCGCTAAGAGTCAGACACGACTGAGCGACTTCACTTTCACTTTTCACTTTCATGCGTTGGAGAAGGAAATGGCAACCCACTCCAGTGTTCTTGCCTGGAGAATCCCAGGGACAGGGGAGCCTGGTGGGTTGCCATCTATGGGGTCGCACAGAGTCGGACACTACTGAAGCGACTTAGCAGCAGCAGCAGCAAAGGCTACTTTCCATTTACAGTTATTACAAAATATAGGCTATATTCTCCATGTTGTAGAATACACCCCTGTAGCCTATCATACACCAATGCTTTGTACCTCCCATTCCCTCACCCTTACATTGCCTCCCAACCCTACCCACTGGTAACTGCTAGTTTGCTGTCTGTATCTGTGAGTCAGCTTCTTTTTTTGTTATATTCACCAATTCTTTGTGTTTTTTAGATTCCACATGTAGTGATATCATACAGTATTTGCCTCTCTCTATCTGACTTATTTCACTAGGGCAATGTCCTACAAGTCCATATACATATACACATGTATGTCATTTCCTATATATCTTAGGTCAATTCCATATCCTGGTTATTGTAAATAATGCTGCTATGAACATTGGGGTGCATGTATCTTTTTGAATTAGTGTTTTTTTGATATATACCCAGGAGTAAAATTCCTGAGATCAGTCATCTTGATGACTGGGTGTCCATATGGTCACATGCAGGCAGCAACATGCGTCAGTTTTCTCTGTTGATATACAGTGATTCCCCCATTGGTGCGTGGAGCTTCATGGACAGGGTTGGTGTAGAAGGGCTTCAGTGACCCTGTGGAAGCTAGTATGTTTATCTAAAAGTTCATCATTAGCAGAGTAGGAACCTTGGGGGGATGAGGATAAAGTCCTGATGATTGTAGGATCATTATGGAACTGTTTGGGCTACAAGGGGATACATCACAGGTATGTTCTCAAATGCACTTCATTTCAATGACTGAAACTTTCAGAAACCAACCAAATTCTTAGTTATATTAACTACTTTATTACTGATTCATCAAATGTTTGTGAATTTCTTTGCTGGGCTGCTTGCTTTCCATGCACTCTTCTCTCCAGGAGACTACCTACAGAAGGGGTGGACCAAGCCCTTTAAAGTAGCTGATCCTTAAGTCTATAGAGTAATTTCCCATTCACCCACCCATGATAGCTTCTAAACCATCATACCCAGTTTACAGACACATAATTCCATAAGATTCCATGCAGGGGAGATAGGGTGGGGAGGGAGGGCCTATGGGTGGTGGACTGGTGGAATCTTTTGCAAAGAGTCAAAGCTGCTGCTCCTGAGGTTAGAAGAAGGCATGATTTTGAACTCACAAGAGGATGAGCGCTTTGGGCTTGGGATAGTTGTCCTTCCACTGGTGTTTATTTAAATATTATGTAATGGCTGCCTGGGCTTCTCCGATAGCTCACACGGTAAAGCGTCTGCCTACAGTGCGGTAGACCTGGGTTGGGAAGATCCCTTGGAGAAGGAAATGGCAACCCACTTCAGTATTCATGCCTGGAAAATCCCATGGACCGAGGCTACTGGTAGGCTACAGTGCATGTGGTCGCAAAGAGCTGGACACGACTGAGCGACTTCACTTTCACTTTCAACGGCTGCCTCCTCTTTGCTTTCTCTGAGAGAAAAACAAACACAATCCAAAGTCGGCCCCTGAACCCTGTGACATTAGAACCAGAGAGAGTCTTCAGAGGAGCAAATTTGATCTGTTACAGATAGATCTGAAGCAAAGTGCACTCTGCCCCCAGCACCCCCATCCCCTGCACACATGCCTGCCTGGTTGGTACAAAGGCATACACTGGTGTGTGGTTCTCTTTTGTGCATCTTCTCATTCCTGGCTTTCAGATGGACTGCTCTCCAAAAAGGAAACAACTTGCAAGAGGAAACACACCCACACCATTCCTGTTGGGGCGGGAGGGTTGTGTGTGGGTGGAGAGAAGGAGAGTGTGAAATCCAAAGGATGATTAAGAGAATTTGACAAAGAAAACGACTTTTTCCACCCATTTAACACCCACATTAATCCACTTGGATGATCAAATGCAAAAGACAAAGAGAATTACAACCTTTTCCAGTCCAAGAAATAATAATTATTCAGAGGAAAATCTTGGCAAAATGAATAAACCAAGCAAAAAGAGGAGGGGAGAGAGAGAGAAAGAAGACACACACACACACACACACAGACACACACACACACGTGCACACACACAGAGATGGGAGAGACAGATATTGAAAGAAAAAAAGCCAACAGTTGGGTCTCTGTTTGGGCAGGCTTTATATGTTTCACCCTCTCTCAGTTTAAAAGTAAAAAACAGAAAAGAGTCAAACTGTTTATATGAACCAGCAATGGAAAACTAGTGATTGTGCTAATCCTGATGTCCCCTTTACAGTGGCTCTCTGCCAGTTTCCTGGCAGAAGTCGCAGAGGTCAGCTGAGGAGAGAGTAAATTCTCAAGGCTGTCACGTGGCAGCTGTGTCATTCTATACAAACTGCTCCTATTTATGTGCTGGGTTTTATTTTTAAAAGCTCTGCTGTCCCCTGGTAGAAGGAGGGAGTAGAAGCGGGAAGAGGTAACTTGTGAACAAGGTTAGAAGCAGAAAGTGAAAGGAAGGAGAGAAAGAAAGAGGATGGGTCCAATTTTCTTGGAAAGCATATTGTATTGTTTGGCTTGCCTGGCTCTGTTCCAGGGGCTCAATTGAAAGTGAATTTCTCTTATTGAATTCCATCCAGAGATATCATAACCTCAAAAGGCTACTATTACCCAGAGGGCTTCAGATGGAACCATTTGTGCGTGACTCTTGAAATGCAGGGAGTCAAAATTGTCATTCGACAACACGAGAGCCGTCAGGCCAGCTCCTTTCAGGGTGAGGGGGACTGTTGACATAATCTGGCCTCTGGTCCCCTTCAGAGCGACCAGTTTCTCTGCTTCTCAGGCTGCTTCTTCTTTTTTTTTTTGGCTTGGCAGGTGCAGCAGCAAGAAAACCGGGGAGTTTCACAAAAACGGACGAGAACAACAACAACAAAAAGGCTCAGAGTGATTTAAACATCAAACGCCTACCCCGTGCAGGCAGAATAAGGGGCCACAGGTCACTGTACAGGCCTTCAGGGCCCTTGGGACTAAGTTTATCTTTTTAACCAAAAGAAGCAGTGGAAATATTACAACCCCCCCCCCCCCCCCCCCAACTAGTAGAAAACCAAATACAGTCTCAATAAAGATACTTGAAGAAGAGCAAAGGCTTTGGGAAAGCAAATCAGAGTTGTCTTTCTGGTTTGTATGGATAGTTTTTTTTTTTCCTTCTTTTGAACCAGAACAACAGACAGCTATATGCTGTGATAGTGGTTTCTCAAATATTTCCCATCCTGTCATCTCCCGTTCCTTCTGTTTCTCCATCCCCTCATTCCTCTTTAACTGCCTCCTTCCATTCATGGCAGCTTGGATTCCCTTTTCTTTTCTCCCTTCCTTTCAGCATTAAGTAGTGGGAGTTGCTTTCCGAAGCTTCGCCCTGATAATAAACCTCTTGTGTGGTGACCCCACTTATTCTTAGATACACACAACCTGTTTTGAATGGGGCTATGGAGAGAAACTCAAATAGAATTAACTACTCTTTTCAGAAGTTGCTGAATACAAGCTTTGGTTCTCAAAATCAAGTTTCAATGACTGGTTTCTTTTGAACAAAGTGCAAAGGAATTCAGAATAATAAGTGTAACAAGATGGAGAAAATTTTATTCACCAGTATTCTTGAAGAAAACACCGTAGGCGTTTGGGAGAACTACTTTGATAAGCCACTTCGGCTGGGGATTAAGCCCCCAAAAGATGCTCAAGTAACAAAAGACAGTCACTCCACTGCCTCGGAAGGAGGGTGGGTCCTGTTACTTGGAGAGTCCTTTGTTTTGCTGAATTCGGTGGAGTTTTGCTGAATTCAGTGGGGTTTAGTAAGCCAGCATGGAAGAGGAGGAGGGAAGAACTGGAGGCCTGAGAGAAGAGGAAGTTCGAGTTGCAGGGTGTGGAGGGGAGACAATCTGAGAAAAGGAGAGAGGAGACCGCAAAATGAAATGCCACAGGCTTCACAGCTAGGGTGGGTGGGGGGACTGAGTTTATTTGTTTAATATTTTAATTACAAAATTTTGAAACATATTTAAAAGTAGACAAAATAATATAATGAATCTCCAGGTACCCATCACTATGCATGGACAGTTTCCTTTGCATCTGTATCTTCAATGTACTTCTTCCTCTCTCTCTTTTTCTTTAAATGTACTTTTTTTTTTAAATGCTGGGTGGTCGTCATGGCTGCGTGGGCTGTTCTCTAGTTGCGACGAGTGGGGGCTACTCTCCAGTTGCAGTGCGTGGTCTTCTCCGTGCAGTGGCTTCTCTTGTTGTGGACCTCGGGCTCTAGGGAGCATGGACTTCAGTAGTTGCGAAGTGTGGGCTCAGCAGTTGCGGCTCCCAGGCTCTACAGCACAGGCTCAATAGTTGTGGCACATGGGCTTAGATGCCCCCGGGGTTTGTGGAATCTTCCTGAACCAGGGATCAAATCCGTGTTTCCCACATTGGCAGGCAGATCCTTTACCATTGAACCACCAGGGAAACCCTCGCCTCTCTCTTTTTATTTTGAAGCAAATCCAAGGGGAACTTGGAAGGAAAGAAGTATTTTTTAAAAATTTATTTTATTGAAACATAGTTGATTTATAGTGTTGTGTTACTTTCTGCTGTACAGCAAAGTGATGCAGATTTATACATATATTCTTTTTCATTTTGGTTTATCACAGGATATTAAATATAGATCTGTACTATATAGTAGGACCTTGTTATTTAATCATTCTATACACAATAGTTTGCATTTGCTAACCCCAAACTCCCAATCCGTCCCTCCCCCTTAGTAACCACAAGTCTGTTCTTTATGTCAGTGAGTCTGTTTCTGTTTGGTAGATAAATTCATTTGTGTCATATTTTAGATTCCACATATAAGCGATATCATATGGTATTTGTCTTTCTTGTTCTGACATACTTCACTTAGCATGATCATCTCTAGGTCCATGCATGTTGCTGCAAATGGCATTATTTCAATGGGAAGAAGTATTTAATAGGGATTTTAACACAGCTTGCTGTAGTACGTTCTGCCTCTTGCACAAGCATGTGCCTTGGTCACTATTGTTTATGTGAGTAGATTCATCCTAAAGGAAACCACGGACACACTGTTCTGACTAGGGATTAAGCAAAGCAAAAAGTCACAACACACGTGGACCCAGGACCTGGCTGATGAAGAATTAGCTGAGAGACCTAAGTTGTATAGATATTACAGATTTTGGCTGAAAAGAAAAATGTGATCTAAAAACAAGATGTTAAAATATCTATATACAAGTTTCTTTTAAACTTTTCTACTTGCCACAGATTTTAGACACACTTTCAAGTGTCTATCTACAAAGTGGCTTGATGATGGACAAAGAACACTTGACTGAGAGTTAGACTCTTGTATGACTTAGTTATGAGCTATTGGGCAAATTGCCCATCTCTCCAGGTCCATTGTTTACTCATATCTGCCCTAATTCTCAGTGTTATTTTGATTGTCAAATTTGGGAAATGCAGGTAAAAATGTTTTAAAACATGGTGCTTTATCAATATGAGCTATAGCATTAATGTTATTGAAGAAGGCAGGGCATGATTCTCCCATCAGTGCTCAAAGCCAAAAGGACTCCATCTTTTAGGTTCTCTTAAAGGATTCATGTGTTAGGATCTGAAGTCTTAACAAAAGAGTTAAGTTATTGGTTTTACCGTTAGAATATGCTTTTCTGAATGCCCTCATTTGTTGTTCAGTTGCTCAGTTGTGCTCGACTCTTTGCGACCCCATGGACTGAAGCACACCAGGCTTCCCTGTCCTTTGCCATCTCCCAGAATTTGCTCAAACTCATGTCCATTGAGCTGATGATGACATTGAGTCACTGATGATGTCCTCATTTGATCTTTGATTAAGAAAGTGAGAGTGAAAGTCGCTCAGTTGTGTCTGACTCTTTGAGACTTCATGGACTGTCCATGAAATTCTCCAGGCCAGAATACTGGAGTGGGTAGCCTTTCCCTTCTCCAGGGGATCTTCCCAACCCAGGGATCAAACCCAGATTTCCTGCATTGCAGGCGGATTCTTTACCAGCTGAGCCACAAGGGAAGCCCCTTTGATTAAGAACCATTTCTTAATTTTTGTGTTGTTTACCATCTAGAGAGGCTGGGAGTGTGCAAAAACAGCAAGCCTTGGTACCCTTTGTTTGAATAGTTCTTTTGGTCTCTTTTCTTTTGCATTTTACTATAAGCAGCAAAAAGAAACCTAGAGGCCCCTTTAACATTATGGCTGAGAATCTTCTCAGCTAGATTATCCATTTCATTAGTTACATGTTCTGCTTTCCACAGTACTGCAGGTGACAGTGTTGCTAAATTTTCTACCACCATATCTTAGTAAGGCTCTCCTTTCCCTCACTTTCCTAAAAGAGCTTTTTATTTTCTCTACTAGTAGCCTCCTCACATTCCAAAGTTCTTCAAACAGTGTGTTCAAGGTACTTTAAGCTCTCACTAACAATCTATTCAGAATTTGATAGCTTCGTAGCTTCTGATCACTCTCTGGATCCTTCTTGTCACTCCCCTATTTGAGATTTTTGTTGCAGCTGAAATTCATTTCCAGGTGCCAAAATATGTATTAGTTATTAAGGCTGAGTAACAAATCATCAAACTTAGCAGGTTAGAATAATAAACTTTTATTACCTTGCAGTTCCTGTGGGTCAGGAATCTGGGAGCAGCCTATGTGGGTGCTTCTGGTCCATGGTTTCTCACAAGGCTGTAATCAAGGTGTCAGAAGGGCTGCAGTCACCTGAGGGTCCACCCAGGCCAGAGCACCAATCCCTGCTATGTGGGCCGTAGTGCGGCTCACAACGTGGTGGTTAACCTTCCTCAGAACAAGTGATCTAAGAGCACGAGAGAGAGGTACCTTACCGCCTCTTATGACCTGGTCTCGGTCACACAGTGTCGCTTTTTCCTTATTCTAGGCATTAGGAGTAAGTCATATAGTCCAACCCATACTCAATGAGAGTATGCACAGAAGCATGAACTGCTGGAGGTCATGACCATTTGCGGGCCGTCTTGGACACTGGTGACCACATCTATTGATACTATAAGCTGGTTACTACAGTCAGGTCATGTGATCTCCTGGAGACACCCACAGTGAATGAGATGTTATCCTTGTCTCTAAGGAACTCTGAAGGAAGTTCAAGTTGTGGGGGATACAGGGAAGTAAACTGGAAGTGTCACAAGTACCATGACAAAGATACAGGGAATCTGTGAGCAATGCGGCAAGGTGGCCTAACCTAGACCAGAAATGAAGGTTCCTGTGTGGGTGAGAAAGAGGGTTCTGTGGGGGAGAATCAGGGAAAAGTAGGGACAGAAGATAGAAGACCCTGAACACCAGGCCAGGGGTTTTAAACCATGCTCGGTGAGTGATAAGGAGACACTGAGGTCTTTGGAGTCAAGATTGTTTGAATCTAGATAATAGACGGTCAGGTCTTCCCAGGTCGGACACAACAGAAACGACTTAGCACTCATGCAATAGAGGATCAATTCCCTCCCTGCCATCTTCGTTTCTTAAAAACATAATGCTGAAACAGGTTCCTTCCTGCCTACATTTGGAAGGACCCAGGAAGAGAAGGATCTAGAATGTAGACCTCAGGACTCAGAGTTCTGTGAGCCCCAGTCAGACCATGGGCTCTGTGTAACAGGTACTGAGTCCTACTCAGGGAAAATACTCTCATAGGCTCAGTATTTTCACTGCTCATCTGATTACTGTTTAGCATCTTGTCTGATTAATGGAGCTTGCAGATGTTTGGCAGGAGAAGTTAATCAGCTATTAATCACCATAGAGTTTCTCTGTAGCTTTTCTGGAAGAGTATCCGTGTTCTAATTGAAATTGTAGTTGTTTCCTGAACTTGGGTGCAGAGAAGGGCCAGAGGTAGACAGTCGTGGGTCTCTTGTTGGGAAGGTTTGGCACAGGTACCTTGGGGTTTTTTTGGCTGCTGTTAGAAGAAGGTAACTTATTTTCCCAAGCTCATGGGTGTCTAAAGAAGGCAGCCTTCAACTAGAAGAGAAGAAAAACATGGGCCATGTGGTTCTCTGTGATGAACCACAAATTGAGCACTTCATACGGTCCTAGCTCTAGCTCTGCATCTATGCAGCCACACCACGCTGGACAGATGTTTTAACTTCTTGGGACTCAATTCTCTTATCTTTAAAATCAGACATTTTGGGAATTTCCAAAACCTGTTTCTGTAGACCACATGTCCCAATGGCTGCTTTAATGAACACAGAATTCCCAGTTAAATGAGTTTGGAAACTCTATATACTACATATGACTCTCGGAGAGTCATGACAGACACCAGTTTAACGAAGAGTGAAAATGTTGTGGCCAAAGGCCAAATAACAAAACAAAAATATGTTTCACCTAGCACGTACCCAAACGCTTTTGATCACAGAACCCTTTGTTCATTAAACATCTAGAAACACCAGCAGATTGTGTTCCTGACTCTGTTTTTCTGGTTTCTGATTCAATTTCATTACCAGCTTTCAGTTTTCTCTCCAGAAATATTCTTGTGGGCTCTTTACTGGCAAACTTCATAACCAACCCACCTGCTTCTCAGCCTTAAGATGGTCTCCTGGATTATAAACTGAGGCTCACATCTGATTTCCCTCCCCTACTGCTAACCTGTGGTGACAGGGGCTTGGGACCATGTCTCTAGTCTGCTCAGCTCCCACCCTGCCATCCATTCCTTTGTGTGGTAGCAGAATACCATTTGGCCAGGATTACCTTTTATTGTATAAAAAGGACAGTGTAATTTGGTGAAAGCTGGATATGAAGATTATTTGAAAAGTTAGCCTTGTGACTTTTGAGGATCAAATTCTGATTTTTAAATGACATCCTCATCTTGTGAGTTCATTGTTTGATTCAAGATACATTGACTGCCATAACTCTACCATTCTACAAAAAGAACACATTTATTTCTGTGAGTTAGCACAATATTAGACTTTAGGGGGTCTTACTCTTTTCCTTTGGATACTACTTGTCATCTTGGAATTTATTGTTTCAATCTAAAGCAATACTGTAGGCTTGCGGCTGGAATATGCCTTTTCAGAGACTGAATGTAAATTGCCAGAATGAGGCAGCAATCTATGTAACTGTTAAGTCCTATTAGTCATGTTAAAGACCATTGATTTTGTGAGAAATTAGCTAAAACTATAGAGATCCATGTGAAGTCAAAGGTTTGCAGAAATATCCAGTGGCTCATCTTCTTTGCTAACTTTCATGATGAATTTTAGGACACGAATTCTCAAGGAGGAGGAAGAGATTAAGGAATTATCCAAGTCTTAGGTAACAGTATCTGGTTACTAATTTTGATTCAAGCCAGTTCTGAGTCATTTATAATTCTTGATAAATATGGTGGAGCTGGATGTCCAATTACTTTTTGAGCAAGAAAAGTCTGTTTGATCATAGGCATAAAATCTACCTAAGCATGCATTGTGACTGGTTCATATTCTTAAACCAAATTTATTATTGACTTGGTTATATGTACTAAGAAATAAAACTGATGACCATACCATAATGAGATTATCTGTTAACCAGCACCCCACAACTTTATATTCACATCTCTTATATTTTTGCTGTTTTTCTGAGTCATCAGGATTCCCTGAGCCCACTGTTTGCATGCATACTTCTGAGGCCAGGTTTCTTTTTGGTATTGAAATATTAATGTAATAAAAATTTTTTAACACTATTGGAAAAACTGTAGGGGAAACAAAAATTCCTTCTACCCTTCTGGGTTCTGTGACTGGCCTAGAAATGAAACTGACATATGAGAGGGAAACAGGAGAAAAGTATACAAATTTACTTAATCTTTTCACATGTAAGTGGGATTCTTCAGAGGGAAAGTGAGGACCCAAAGTAGCTGTCAGGCTCCAAAGCTTACCAGTGAGTGATAAATTATAGGGATGTGACAAGACAAAGAGGTTTGGACCAGAAGGAGTAAGGGTGGAACAATGATCAGGAAATATATGGGGAGGAACTAATGGAAGATATAGGTTGTTACAGGAGATTTTTTTGGTAGATCCATTTCAGCATGGACTCTCAGTCTTTGGTGATAAGGATGTTTTCTTCTGGGTTCAGGGCATACCAGAGCCTTTCCTGCATCTGCTGTTTCTCAAGTGCCTCAAAATAATCAAGATGCCTAAGTGGCATATTTTGAGGATGGTGGGCAAGTTCCAAACCCCTTCGAAATCCCACTTTATGCCAAATGGTAGATAAACTCATTGACCTGGACTGTCTTCTTGAGCTCTGCAGAAGTCACTGGCTTGTCAGCATGGATGCTTACCACAGTTATTGCATCTTCATGAGACTCTCATAGAATCTGATAAAGGATTTGGGCCAGATTGTCTCTGAGTTCCCCTGTAGCTCTACCATTTTGCAACTCTGAAAAGAAGAAATACCAAAAACTACTTTACTTCATTTCCAGAAAGCAGGTAAGAAATTGGCCTTAATGTGATAACATAAATGATTAAATTAAAACTTCTCTTGAAAATAGCAGTTTCAAGGTCCTCTTGTCTAATTGCTGTGTCTTGAGCATCCATTTGAAATGGTCTCTTGCCCTGGTATTTCTTGTAGCAAAGTTGTCCCTGTTATCAAGGGCTTTGGTATCATGCCACACTTGGGTTCAAATTCCATCTTACTGGCTTTGTGACTTACAGCTGGCCTCTTAACCTACCAGAGCCCCAGTTTGCTCCTCTGTAGGAGGAAGTGGACAGCTCTGGCATTTGCCTCCCAGGGTTGCTGGGAAGATTAAATGAGTCAATCTGTGCAAAGAGTGAGCGACTTCACTTTCACTTTTCACTTTCATGCATTGGAGAAGGAAATGGCAACCCACTCCAGTGTTCTTGCCTGGAGAATCCCAGGGACGGGGGAGCCTGGTGGGCTGCCGTCTGTGGGGTCTCACAGAGTCGGACACGACTGCAGCGACTTAGCAGCAGCAGCAGCAGTGCAAAGAGTGCAGCCTAGTGCTTGATACAGCGATGCTCAAATTCCTGATTTGGGGACCACAGAGCCTCTGTCTTTACCCTTTGTTGTGTGGAAACTTAGTTTGCATTTTGTTCAGGTTGGCTGCTCCGGATTGGTTCCCCTCTGGAGCCTTGAGTCCCCATCCTTGTCATTGTCCTAAGCCTCTGCCATAGCTTCTTCCACTATCCACCGTCTACACACTTGCACACATTCACATGTTCCTTTTGCTCCTCACAAACCCTCCTATTGCTTCTTGAAGGTAGAAAAACTCTCCTGATTATCCTGAAAGCATTTTTCTCCCAAGTACTGGTTACCAGTCCTTCTCCCTGATGAGACTGTGCTTTTCCCAAGAACTGAAGTTTGAACAATTGGGACGGGCTTGGCTTCATTCCGTCTCTCCTTTTAGGAAGCATGGAGGTGATGTGAAGGCAACTCTCATTTGTGGATACTGTGGCCCAGAGAGGGATGATCTATGTCAAGAATGCATGGATGGATGGAATGTATAATGTCTAGAGTCAGCTTCATACAATATCTGGAGTTAGCTTCTCTGGTGGCTCAGATGGTAAAGAATCTGCCTGCAATGCAGGACACCTGGGTTTGATACCTGGGGGAGGGGAGGAAGATCCCCTTTAGAAGAGAACGGCTACACTTTCCAGTATTCTTGCCTGGAGAATTCCATGCATAGAGGTACCTTGTGGGCTACAGTCCATGAAGTCGCAGAGTCAGACACTACTGAGCCACTCACTAACACTTCCACTTTTAGAGTCAGCATAACTCATACTGATATGTATTTTTTTTTTTTTCCTAAATCAAGAGTTTGGTCCAGAGATTTTAATTTTTTTTTTTTTTTTAATTTGAGGCTGTTCAGTGCCAAGCAGATATCACTGGGGTGGTGATACTATCAGAAAAATATCTTTCTTCCATAGCTGGGATTGCATGTGCATGCTCAGTCGCTCAGTTGTGTCCTATGCTTTGTGACTCCACAAATTGTAGCCTGCCACGCACCTCTGTCTATGGGATTTTCCAGGCAAGAACACTGGAGTGGGTTGTTATTTCCTCCTCCAGGGGGTCTTTCCAACCCAGGGATTGAACCTGTGTCTTCTGTGTTTCTTGTAGTGGCAGGCAGATTCTTTACCACTGAGCCACCTGGGAAGCCCTTACTTGGGATTGCTATGCTATGCTAAGTCACTTCAGTCGTGTCCGATTCTGTGTGACCCCATAGACGGCAGCCCACCAGGCTCCCCTGTCCCTGGGATTCTCCAGGCAAGAACACTGGAGTGGGTTGCCATTTCCTTCTCCAATGCATGAAAGTGAAAAGTGAAAGGGAAGTCGTTCAGTTGTGTCCGACTCTTCACGACCCCATGGACTGCAGCCTACCAGGCTCCTCTGTCCATGGGATTTTCCAGGCAAGAGTACTGGAGTGGAGTGCCATTGCCTTGGGATTAGGTGAACCATTTTTTTCACTAAGGGAGCACAGAGAAGTGGAAGATCAAAGCACCTCCATGCTGAGTCCTTTTATATGGACCACGGCCTCCCTGGCCCTGGTAAGAGCTGGATAATGTCTCTGCTGATACCTAAGCCAGAGGATCTCAGGCACTGGGATTTTATTACTGAGCAAAATAGGCATCACACAAATTTGGCAGTTAACAGTTAATTTTGCCAGTAAGGATATTTACAAAAAAACAAAAGCAAACTGAGAAAGCAAATTTTAATTTAGAATCACAGTCACTTCACAAAAGAAAGAACTTCTTAATATCAAAAGTAAGACAAACATAATAGCACTCTCCTTTAACTTGAATAAATTTAGCCTTATAAAGAATTGATTACAGTGTCCTTATTTTTTAAAATATGCCCTGAACTGGGAAAAAGGTTGGTACGAACTAGCACCTGTCCATGGCCTCATGTTTGAGGCATGCAAGGACACCAATAAGTGCAAGGAAGAAAATGATTGAGATGAAATGAATAAATTAAACAGAAGTTCCACTGTGTCTTTTAGATAAAGTAGTATTCAAACTTTCATCTTGTTATATTTTGAGTCTCCAGTTCTTATTGCTTGATTAAAATATTTCGGAATAATGCATTTAAAATAGTGAGATAAATTCATTTTCCATTGACAAAAAGGCCAGTGGCTTTTCTTCACTTTATAGTAGGATGATTTGCTCAGAACGCAGTTGGCCTCTGCAGTCCTTATTCAGAGAGTTCTTGCCCATAGCCTGCTGGTCCCATCTGCATGCTAATCATTTCTGTAATTGTTCTCCCCAGCTCCCGTCAAACCTGGTAGGAGGCAGCTCTGAAATTAACTAAGGTTTGCAGGGTGGGGCCATGCCAGTTGGGGGCCGGGTCACGTGGGCATTGTGGAGCTGTCTGACTCTCCACTGCACTCTGCCCTATGACCCCATAATGGAGAATTCTGGTCAGTGTGCAGGTAAAATAGCCTTGATTGTAACACAGAGCTCATGGTGCAGGTCAGCCAGGGGTTATTATTGTCAAAATGGAACAAGAGAAGTTTAATTTTGTCTTATGTTTAGAGGAAAGTAGGAGCGATGCTAGTGACCAGGCAGCTGGTTGTTGGGTTATATATTGATATTTAGATTGTATGCCATAAAATGCTTCTCTCTATGAGGGTCACTAACATGCTGAGAGGAAGGAGAAGGGGGAGAGAGAGAGAATAAGAATGTTCCTAATTTTAACCAAAAATCTGAACACAAGGGGAAGAGCAATTGTTGTATTTACTCATGTATTATAAAGTGAGACAGCTCCAAGGAAACACAGACATCTCCAAGGAACCACAGATATCTCTTATTCTTACTCTCAATTTCTCCAAAATGGACTAAAGATTCAGGGAAGTTTAATGACTTGCCCAAGGTCATACCCTTGGAACAGGGTATGCGTGCTAAGTTGCTTCAGTCGTGTCTGACTCTTTTTGACCCTATGAATTGTAGCCCACCAGGCTCCTCTGTCCATGGGATTATCCAGGCAAGAATACTGAGTACCGTGCCCTCCTCCAGGGGATCTTCCTAACCCAGGGAAGAAACCCATGTCTCTTATGTCTCCTGCACTGGCAGGTGAGTTCTTTACCACTGGCACCATCTGGGAAGCCCCTGAAACAGGGTATAGAGCTGCACTACCCAAGATGTTTGGAGAAGGCGATGGCACCCCACTCCAGTACTCTTGCCTGGAAAATCCCATGGATGGAGGAGCCTGGTAGGCTGCAGTCCATGGGGTTGTGAAGAGTCGGACACAACTGAGCGACTTCCCTTTCACTTTTCACTTTCATGCATTGGAGAAGGAAATGGCAACCCACTCCAGTGTTCTTGCCTGGAGAATCCCAGGGACAGGGGAGCCTGGTGGGCTGCCGTCTATGGGGTCACACAGAATCGGACACGACTGAAGTGACTTAGCAGCAGCACCCAAGATGGTAGTCATTAGCCACACATGGCCATTTAAATGGAAATTGGTCAAATAAAATGAAAACTTCAGTTCACTAGCCACATTTCAAATGCTCAGTGGCTACCATATTGGACAGCACAGAAAGAACATTACCATGGCTGCAGAAAGGTTTATAGATAGTGCCATTCTAGAGACTCTTGGTCCAAGTTCTTTCCATTATTACACTAAGATTCCTTCTCTACCTTATGTACTCAAATCTGTATGTATAATTCTTGTGTACAGGGGGAAATGCATATTTTAACAATAATTTAAGAATAAAGTCAAAGTCTCCTGTTCTTGCCCATCTTTGAAAGTAGGAGCAACTTGAGTGATTTTCATAACTTTTCTAGGACTGGCACTTACCTGTAAGCATTTTTCCCATCCTGCAGAACTATTAGAGTCTGGTTTAGCAATGTGGTTGCTTTGACTTCAGGGTGCAACTTTTCCTTTAAAGCTAATATTGATCTAACAGTGAATTCTTTAGAAAACTCATACAGCTCCTTGAGGAAACATTGGCCAAGGTGGTATGGTGTCACAGATGTCTGAGGGCTTTAAATTAACACCGTAAATCTCAGGATTATGGGGGGGAGAATGAGCAAGTTTATTGAATGTCTCCCATCTGGCTGTGTTTCAGGCACCGCCTGACTGGCAAGGGGAGTGGTAGGTATGAGAGCAGAAATTCAGGTATCAGAAAGTATTTAATCAGGAGTCTGTTTGGAACCTTTACCAAGGGACTCTATTTCAAATGGACTTTTCTTATTGTGATCAACAATAGGACATTACGCTGCTGACAGCGGCGGGCAGCACAAGCCCAGGCTGTGGAGCCCACATTGGCGTGAGGCAGGGCTGAAGGGGTGAGGTTACGTGGATAGCATAGGTTGAGGAGTCCTGAATTCAGGGACAAAATAGCTCCCCAGCAGGATGTGGTTAATGAGATATACTGTCCCCTGTTCCTATGGCAGTTAGGGTTTGCTACTGCCTGTTAGGTGTAGGCAGCCCAGAATCTTAGGGTGTTGAATAACTGGGGTGAAAACTGTGTTCTATCTGACTAGCTTAATCTCTGTCTGTTATTTCTTACACTATCCAGGACATGTGATAGTATATATACATATTTTCAGAGCAGTGTAGAATCTCAGTGTTAGAAACTTGAAGGTGACATTGAGATGGTCCATGGGCTTTTATAACTGTGCTCCATGGACCAGCAGCATTACGTGAGGGCTTAAAAGAATCAGTTTGGGCATAAAGATTATTTTAAAGTGAAAACATTTGACATCTTACTTGAGCTTTTCTTATCTAACTAAACTAGAGCTTCCAGAAAATAGAGCTGCCATTAACTCCCCTCTAAGGATGTTCCCTTTGAAGTCTAGGTAGGAGACAGACAACTGCCCATTCCAATTAGCATTAAAAAAAGCCCCAAGAGAACCATTCATACTTTCCCATTGAAGCCCTAACCTTTCCTCTGCTTTTTTTGTTTGTTTGTTTGTTTTTAAGTTGGTAAACCAACTTTTACCTTTAATTATTCATTGGGCTACTCATCCCCTATTTGATTCAGATAAGGAAACCTAGATGGTTCATTCAGCCTTTTGTCCCCAAGGTAACATCATGATGCCTGGCCTTAAAAGACCCTTCATGAGTGTTTTCTGAGTGAATACATGAGAAGTAACTTTCTGGTAATAAGCAGAGGTAGGAGATGAGTTGCCTGGCTACTAGTCCAGGGCCTTTTCCTTTAAATAAGGCCAGAAAATCATGATAAAAAATAAGTGTGAAAAAAAGAAAAAATAAGTGTGTGTCTGAGCAGAGATTTACACTGGTTCATGATAAATCCACTTTTTTGGCAGAAGAGCCATTCTGAGCCCCCAGATCCTGTCTGTGGTAGACATCAGTCAGGGCTGTTCCTCAGTACTTCTGGTTCTTTCCCTCCAGGCCCCTGGTGAATGGCACTGCCCCAGGCTCTTGAGGTTAGGCATGGCCATGTCACTCACTTTGGCCATTGAGTGGAAGTGAAGTAACTGAGCAGGGTCCTCTGGGGTCTTCCTGGGACAGACACTCCCCACCTTCCAGTATCCTCTGCCTGTTTCTTGTTTGTAGAAAAGCTGAAACCATCACAATATTGTAATTATCCTCCAATTAAAATAAATTAATTAATTAAAAAAAGAATTAATGATTGAAAGAATGCGAATGCATTTTGGTTATTTTTCGTCAGTTGTTGGAAATTTGGACAATTTCTACTTTTTGGCTATTATGAATAATGCTGCTGTGAATATTAGTGTGCAACTCTCCATTTGAATGTATGTTTTCATTGCTTTTGAGTACATGTCTAGGGGTGGAATTGCTGAGTCATGATACTTAATATTCTGAGGAACTATTGCCCAAAGTGGTTGTATCATTTTGCATTCCCATTAGCAATGACGGGGCTCCAATTTCTCCACATCTTCACCAATGCTTGTTATTATCTGTCTTTTTGATTATAGCTATCCCAGTGCATGTGAAGTGGTATTTCATTGTGGTTTTAATTTGCATTTCCCTAATGACTCATGATATCAAGCATCCTTTCATCATTTCATGTTCTTAGGGGCCATTTAAGTATATTCCTTGGAGAAATGTCTGTTCAACTCTTTTGCCTGTTTTCAACTGGATTATTTGGTTATTTCTTTTATTGTTGAGTTATGCAAGATGACTTTATAGGTGGGAGATTCATTTCAGTAAGACTAGATTTTAGGTTTTTAATCCATCAAGGAGAGGGTACCACTTCTATTTTCTGTAGGGCTCTGAGGGCTGGTTAAATTTGCTGTATATTTACTCCCTTCCTTGAGGTAAATGCTTGAAAATAGGATAAAAGCCAGGGAATTCTAAGTTGAAATGGAGAAAGGAAAAAAAAAAGATTTGGGAAGTTTACTCTGCAGTGAAGAACTTTGTCATTAAAAAGGTTTTGGAGCTTTCTTCTCTTTGCAGAGAAAGAAGCCTCTTTTAGGATTCATAACATTTGCCAAAGGGGAAAAAACTTTTTTTAGAAAAAACTTTTCCTCCCTTTCCCTTCAAACAATTCTTTGCGAGACTTGTGATTTGTTCGTTATTGCCTTTAATGGTTGAACTCGATACAAGGGTTGAAGGTTTTAAGTTGAATCAGTCATTCACCTCCTGCGGAACAGATTCCGTCTTTGTTACCTGGACCAAAGCCTAGTCTTGCCTCCCGACTATGCAAATCTAAAGCAGATAAATGTGAGCTATCAGGAGCCAATTTGCTGGAAATCTTCCCCTTAGTAATTGGCTTCATATTTCAGCTCTTAGAAAAAGTCGTGTCTCATTATCACCCCTGCCTTCTCCCCTAAGGCCAACAGAGAGAGAGGTAGGGTCCACTGGCGACAAAGAAGGGGAGAGAATGAAACTGCGGATGAATTATTGTTTTTTTTCTCTCTACTGGCTTTATTTCCAGGTGCCCCTTCTCAGTCATGCTTCTTCAGAAAAGCATCTCATCAGCTGGCTGGGGCCTCCTTGGCAATGGTAATCATGTCCTTCCCACCCCAGGCTCACTTTAGCAAGATAGGAAGTGACAGGCAGGGAGACCTTCTGCTCCTGAGTTCTTGGGAGGGGTATACAGAGCATTATATCAGACACTGCCATCAGGCTGGCTCTTTGGGGTTGCATTAGGCAGTCAAGCATTTTGCTGCCTGCTGAATGTCATCTCATTTAACATTTTGTTAAACAGCTTCTAAAGGTCTTAACAATATGACAGATGGGCCATTGACTAGGTACTTAGGAGCTAAGTACCAGTTTGGCTGGGCTGGATTGTGTTTATTGTTCATTAAGTGTTATTTAAAGAACCCAATCTTGATGCCTCCCACCCCCTGCTCACCCCTCAATGCACACTTTCTGCGGGACACCAGGGTGTCACATTAGAGGCCTATTTCTATAGAAAAGCTCAGTGGAAAGGAAAGGATGGAGAGAGGCTCAGGAAGGAGAAGAAATGAGAAAACAAGTGGAAAGAAGTAGAAGGAGGCAGAAAAAAGGATGTGTGTGTGTGTGTGTGTGTGTGGTAAAGAGTAGCTGGAAGGGGTTATGGTTCAAAGGCAAACGTAACAGCCAAATGAGACAGAGCTAAGTGGATTTCTTCTGCAGATGGCAGGCCCTGTCCCTCTTGGCTTTTATTCCAGAGAGGGTCACCCTCCACCTTGTTCTCAAATTCAGAAGGAGGGAAGAGGGCTCTGTGCACTGAGAGTTGCTTCTTCCACTGACCACAGCCAGCATTATCCTTGTTTGTATGGCTATTGTCTTCCCAGGTCACTCAAGTGGTGCAAAGACACAAATACTCTTCACCTGTGTTTTCCCCAAGACGATAACAACGCCTGGTATAGAAGAAATACTGTGTTACTTGTTTTTGATTGATTGTGAACTTACTCTGTGCAGCACAGTCAGGTCTTTGCAGTTAAGAGATAAACTGAGTCATATGAAAAATTTTAGTTTATTTGAGCAAAAATCAATTTGGCTTGGGCAGCACCAAACTGGAAATGGGTAGGAGCACTCCAACAGCAAGAGCCAGGAAAAGCCTTTGTTGATTAAAAAAAAAAAAAAAATTGCACAACGTTAGATTTGTAGAGTTGTGAGTTGTTTTATTTGGGGCAAAATGAAGACTGCAGCCCTGGAGACAGCACCTCAGATAGCACTGAGAAACTGCTCAGGGTAGGCAAGGCGAGGAGCTAGGATATAAAGGAGTTTTGCAACAAAGGGCAGGTAGTCAGGAATGTCAAAATATTAACTTAAGAAATCAGATATGTCAGGTTAAGGAATTTAGCACTTTTTTATATATGTGAAGATGCAAGAGTCTGGGATTACTGAAATCATTCCGTTGATATGCACATCAGCTATCTGGGGCCAGAATCCTGTGTTTTCACCTCCTGAGTTTCCTCAGGGCTTACCTTAGGGAGTGGTTGCAGGGAGTGGCCGCAGTCTGATGGCTACTAGATGGCAGGTATTCTTTTCAGCCCCGAGTTTTCTCAGGGCTCACTGGCTCACACTGGAAGGCTGCAATGGCGGATGACTGTGACATCCTATGTTTACTGATATAGCAGGAAATATTCCATTTCACCTTATATAGAGAAGGTACAGAAGCAAAGAAAGGAGCCTTTTGATTGGCTATAGCTTGTGATGGCTGGTCCTTAGATTTTGATTTCATTACCTTGAGACATTTGCAGGCTTGGATTTTGGTTGGCTTACATGGGTCATGGAGAGGGGGCTGAATATGCAGAAGTGAGAGAATGCAGAAATAAAGTAAAAGCAGTCAAGAAAATAATATTTCAGCATCTTAGTTCATCCTCAAGGGATATATGTAACAGTCTGACACATATCTTTGAGATGTTCTGCAGGAACTAAGATACCCCATCCAGGAGGAGGGTGGTGACCCCAAGCTGACCACAAGCACATAGACCCCAGGTTGGTTGGAATAAGATTCCCCAAATATCACCCTATTACCTCACTATCAACCAATCAGGATTAAGTCATTCCCCTTGTAATCCTTATTCCAACTGTTGCCTTTAAAACTAAGCCCTTCCCTGAAAGTCACTGGGGTTTGGGTCTTTTGAGCATGAGCTGCTCATACTCCTTGCTGGGCCCTAAAGTAAATGCTATACTTTCCTTCACCACAACACAAATTGGCTTTGCTGTGCAGTGGGCCATCAGACCCATGTTTGATCTGCTTAACTGCCTAAAAGAATTTATATCTGGACCTATACCAAGAAGAGAACATTATCAGAGACAAGTTTTTATGTTGGAAAGATTTATCTGTGCGGCAAACATTTGTTTACCAAACATTTTGTTTTTCTTGTCTTTTGTGAATTGTCTTTATTTTTGAAGCCTCAGATATTTACCTGCTTCTTAGTTCAGGATGGGTATATAAAACTCCATGATATATGGAGAGAGCCCTCTGGGAAGGTTAGTACAGTGACCTGGAGCGAGGGACAGAGAGCCTGAGCCAACAGAGAGGAGGGCAGGCCTGAACTAACCAGCACTGACCTTTGGAGATCATGCTGGTTCCTACTGACATGTGTTATGCTAAAAACATATTCTCATATTTGCCAAATCAGATTCCATCCTTTTGATTTGGGGAAGCTAAAAAAGTCACATCATTACTGACTTCCTTCTAGATTCACTAGAAACCAATGAATATTTATTGGATAAAATAAATATATTTTCATCAAGTAGAAGTTATTCACACGTATTTCAGGGGATAGTCTTCTCTGAATAGGTTTCTGTTGCCAGCTTGATTGTGCTTTCTTGTGCTCAGTCACTCTGTGGTGTCCGACTCTTTGTGGTCCCATGGACTGTAGCCTTCCATGGAGAAGGAAGAAGACTTCCTTCTCTGTCCATGGAATCTTCAAGGCAAGAATACTGGAGTGGGTTGCCATTTCCTACTCCAAGGGATCTTTATGACACAGAGATGGAACCCTCATCTATTAAATCTCCTGCATTGGCAGGCAGATTCTTTACAACTAGTGCCAGCTGGGAAACCTGCTGGAATGATTGGACTCAAATAAATATTCTAAGAATTTACTAAGACAATGTCATAAATTGAGTAGAAATCACATTCCCATTTCCTTTCAGTTTCTTGTGACTAGGAGCTTGAGATGTCAGCTTGAAAATCACGTTTTATAATCTCTTTGTTAACTGATGGGTATTGTGCTGATATTCCTGTCCTTTGTGAAGTGGAATTCTTCTTGGTGGCTGAGTTTAACTTTTATCTGTTGGTGGACAATTCCTTTCCTCCCTTCCAGAAAATTTTTTTTCTTGTGGACATTCTTTTTTTTTTTTTTTAATTGAGTGTAGTTGATTTACAATGTTGTGTTAATTTCTAATGTACAGCAAAGTGATTCAGTTATACATATATATATATATATGTGTGTGTATATATATGCATTCTGTTCTAATATTCTTTTCCAACATGATTTATCACAGGATATTGAGTAGAGTTTCCTGCACTGTATAGCAGGATCTTCTTGTCTATCCATTCTATATAAAATAGCTTATATCTGCTAACCCCTACCTCCGACTCCATTTCCCTTCCATAATTATTAAGTGCACCCACCAACACTTAAGGCTCAGTGTTAGCTCTGTGTTGAATATAAAGAGATATCACAAATATGCCCTAACTTTAAAATGCTCACAATTTAGTTAAGGCATAGGCACAGAAAGAGTTAAATAATAGAGTAAGACAAGTTGTCACTCAGCACAGGCTGAACTTGCTATGAGCTCACAGGAGGAGATGGAGGGATGCTGTGGCGAAATGATGTCTCAGGGTAAAGGCATTCTTGAGGCTGGCCTTGTGTGGTAAGGGTGGCTCTTGGTTTGCACTTTTCACACTGTGCACTCTCCTGGAAAATCCAGACAGCAAGAGCTATTGCTGCTCCAACCCAGAGGGCTTGAGTGGCCTCTGCAATTTCCGTCTTCCATCCTGCCCACTGCAAGGGTTAGTGTGTGCTCTTGAACAAGTCCTCTACTTGGTTTCCAGCTAAGGGACACCTCAGAGGACAGCTGGGCACTTGCTGTGGGCAGATTACATCTTCAGCATTTTTAGAAGCTGAAAAACTGGGTCGTCCTGCCATAACTGAGCTGGGGATCTGGGAGACTGGCCTGGAAGCTTGTTCTGAATATATTACATATGTGTCTTCTGGGTCAGAGTAAATTGGGCCCTTAAAAGACAGCCAACTTTCTGGGTAATTAACACAGTTTTGTCTTGAGAGGTATAACTGAAATTTATGGGGAGAGACATCCTGACACATTTTTTGTGAAAAGGGGCAGCTCAGAATAGACTTTGGTGATTCACCATACAGAGGTGAGAAGAGAGACTTATCCATGGAAACTCACAGTGAGAGTCCCTCAGAAGGTGGTGGGTGGTTCTAGGACCTACTCCTTCACCCCCCCACCTCCCTGCCTGAAATCAGAGAAAATAACTTTGATCTCAGACACCTTGCCAAGATTTGCCTAAAAAGCAAAATTAACTGAAAATTGACTGAATTGGCCTAGTGCAGAGAGAAAATGGGTGAGATAGAAAAGAAGTGACTTCTTTTTATTTAATGTGATAAAAATCAAATGATTGCTTTTTGCATATTATTGTCTGTACTTTCTGGGTTTATACTTAATACTTCACTCTCTTTTCCAATCTAGTGCCTCAGAGTCTAAATGACATGCCTTAGCTGTTGTCCTGACACACAATCACAAATTCTCAATTTGTAAGCTGAGTTAGAGCCACAGCCCACATGCATGATGGCCCATAACATTTAAAAACAAAATTTAAAATGATGCCACTTTAAAGCTGGACTATTTCTATTGCTAGACTATAAAGACGAAGCTTCTGGAATGCTTTGAAAAATCAAAAATTAGCAACACTAAGTCTGGTGTTCTGGCATGGAAATAATTATCCTGAGCTCAAATGTCAGCTTCTCTGCTTCAAGGGGACAAACATTCCCCTGTGGAACACAGTATCAACCAGGCCCTATTGTCTGTTTTATCTAGCCCACTTCACCTACGTAAATGACCTGTCTGACGTATGTTGCTATTTGAGTTTGTGACCTTACCTCAACCAAAAATACAAAGTCCTTGGTAAAAAGGAAAAAGAAAAAGGCACAGTCTAGAAAGAACTTGCAGCATCCCTTTGAGACTTACCTCTGCCCTAAAACATAGATGTCCTACTATCCATACCGGATGCAAAATAAATGTTTGAGATTGTCTGATGTTTTTGGCTCAGTCTTCAAAAAGGACAGATGGAATGTCCCTGTACTTCCAAGGGCATGAGTCTGGGACTATGGCTTTCTTAGAGAAGGTTTAAACCCTTGAGCCCTGTTTGGCCTTGGCCAGTGAAATGGAAATAGGCAGCCATGGATATGTGTCATTGTCTTTCCCCTACCGTTCTTAAAGTCTGAAGAGTTCTTTTAATTATCTTTTTTTCTCTAGCCCAAGATCTTTTTACCTCCCGGGTATGTGGCTAAAGGAAACGAGTAGGGCAAGATCCTTACTTCAGCTCTCAACTGCCAAATGACATATGAATCTGATGAATTTTCCTATTTGGCTTTATTCAAAGTATTTCATGGCCTCCCTTTCAACTTTCTTTTGCTTAAACTTTGGATCTGAAATAACAAAATATTACAGTTGAGGTCTGATTATTGCCCTTTAAAGTTTTTTCTTTTTTATTCTTTTCTATGACCAGGCTTTACAAAAAGCTATTTTACTCTAAGAAATTAGGTTTCTGGTTATCAAGAGTCCTAAATAGACATGAATTACAAGAACGTCCTCTGAAAACCCCATGCAGCACTTGTTTCATTAAATTCCATGAAGCGACCTTAATTTAGTGGAACACTGGATGGGCTGTTCTTTTAACCTATTATCACTTTGGCCAGGCCCATAAACCATATTCATGGATGATTCCATCAAGAAAGACAACAGTGGGATTAATATTATTTCAGGATACAGTAAATGCCACAATGATGAAGCTGTTTAAGATCTGGTGCTCACGGTGTCACACTGAATGCATTGACATTTACTCTGCTATCACTTCATTTCCAATATTCCTTCCAAATCAGCCGATGCTAATACTTCAGCATGTGTGCAGAATATAATATGGGCGGGGGTGGGGAGACTGAGAAGGGATCGCACAAGTCCTCTGCCTTTCTTTTTCCTTTTGGTGTTGAGTGCGGAACTACACACGGAGAGTATCTGACATGCAACGAATCCCACAGCGTCTATTGTTAGGATTGCAGAGGGTCCCAGGAAGTCAGCTTTCTCCTGTAGTTGGATCAACAGAGGCCGTGATGCCCTTCTTGGCTGTCACTGTGCCTGTGACATGAGTTTGATGTGAACCAAGGACGCACTGGTGGGTGCTTTTGGCCTGCATGGTGTTTTGGAACTGAGCACACACGAGAATTCAAATGTTTATAACATCATATCATTTGGAAACTCTTATTTGTGGTATAATCTCCTTGACCCTTAAACTTGATGTGCCTGACACCAGTATAAGCCTAATGATACTGCATGTCTGAAAGCTCATGGGTGATTTTAAGGAATCTCTTTTAAAGAAACAGCAAAGAGATTACCCAGAATAACTTTACTAATGTCTAGTTTCTCAAGGGATCCCAGTGCCTAATTTTGAAAGTGACGTTCTCAGGGTTGGAAGGAAATTGGAAGACTGTCTAGTTTCTGGTTCTCAAAGTTTAATGCGTGTACAAATCACTTAGAAGACTAGTTAATTCTAATAAACTAGAGTCTGCTGCTGCTGCTAAGTCGCTTCAGTCGTGTCCGACTCTGTGCGACCCCATGTACTGCAGCCCACCAGGCTCCTCCGTCCATGGGATTCTCTAGGCAAGAGTACTGGAGTGGGGTGCCATTGCCTTCTCCAAACTAGAGTCTAGGAGATTCTAATCCAGTAATTCTGGATTAGGGCTGAGAAGCTGTATAGTGTCTAACATCCAAGTCTTGTAGATGGGTATAGGATCTAGTCCAATCATCACCTGTATCCTCTTATGATGAGCATTTAATATGTGTTCAAACCTGTCTTAAAAGGAGGTACTCATATTCTCTTAAGGCAGTCTGTTCCATCTTTGACTGATTCTGAATATTGTATTGCACATTACATATTGCAGCCACTGTCCCACTCCTAAGACCTGTCAGTCACTGGCCCTGGCTTTAGTCCTTGGTCCTGTTCATACATATGGCAAGGCAAGAAAACATTTCTCCTATTGAAAAGAGGGAAACTTGTTAGGTAGAGAGAGATAGCTGACTCAGGAGTAGTTTTTGTCTCTTGGGGTTCACAATTCCTATTGACTTCACTGCCCTCTGTTGGCCCCTAAAGTCTCATGCTGGTTCTTGGTTTGGTTCCCATACTTTGTGTCCTAATTAGATGACATTTTCCCATCTTTTGAACTATAACATTGCATCAGATCAGATCAGATCAGTTGCTCAGTCGTGTCCGACTCTTTGCGACCCCATGGATCGCAGCACGCCAGGCCTCCCTGTCCATCACCAACTCCCGGAGTTCACTCAGACTCACGTCCATCGAGTCAGTGATGACATCCAGCCATCTCATCCTCTGTCGTCCCCTTCTCCTCCTGCCCCCAATCCCTCCCAGCATCAGAGTCTTTTCCAATGAGTCAACTCTTCGCATGAGGTGGTCAAAGTACTGGAGTTTCAGCTTTAGCATCATTCCTTCCAAAGAAATCCCAGGGCTGATCTCCTTCAGAATGGAGTGATTGGATCTCCTTGCAGACCAAGGGACTCTCAAGAGTCTTCTCCAACACCACAGTTCAAAAGCATCAATTCTTCGGCACTCAGCCTTCTTCACAGTCCAACTCTCACATCCATACATGACCACAGGAAAAACCATAGCCTTGACTAGACGAACCTTTGTTGGCAAAGTAATGTCTGTGCTTTTGAATATGCTATCTAGGTTGGTCATAGCTTTCCTTCCAAGGAGTAAGCGTCTTTTAATTTCATGGCTGCAGTCACCATCTGTAGTGATTTTGGAGCCCAGAAAAATAAAGTCTGACACTGTTTCCACTGTTTCCCCATCTATTTCCCATGAAGTGGTGGGACCGGATGCCATGATCTTCGTTTTCTGAATGTTGAGCTTTAAGCCAACTTTTTCACTCTCCACTTTCACTTTCATCAAGAGGATTTTTAGCTCCTCTTCACTTTCTGCCATAAGGGTGGTGTCATCTGCATATCTGAGGTGATTGATATTTCTCCCTGCAATCTTGATTCCAGCTTGTGTTTCTTCCAGTCCAGTGTTTCTCATGATGTACTCTGCATATAAGTTAAATAAACAGGGTGACAATATACAGCCTTGACGAACTCCTTTTCCTATTTGGAACAAGTCTGTTGTTCCATGTCCAGTTCTAACTGTTGCTTCCTCACCTGCAAACAAATTTCTCAAGAGGCAGATCAGGTGGTCTGGTATTCCCATCTCTTGAAGAATTTTCCACAGTTTATTGTGATCCACACAGTCAAAGGCTTTGGCATAGTCAATAAAGCAGAAATAGATGTTTTTCTGGAACTCTCTTGCTTTTTCTATATATATATAATGTGTGCGTGTGCATCATAAAATACAATTTTTCCTCCCCCATTATAAACCCATGAAGGCAGAGATTGTGTCTTATGCTTCTTCAAATTCTCTCCAGTGCTTTGCACGTACTAAGAGCTCAAACCATGTGTATAATTTGGAGTAACACATAGAAACTGCTTCAAGGAATTTGTAGCAGTAACACAACAAAATGTGAAGACAATAGCACAGTAAAGTGTCACCCCAGCTGGCAGTGCCACAGGTGGACTCAGAGAAAGGAGGAGTCCAGTGCAGACAGGAGCAGAGCCAAAGGGCTTTGTGAGCAAGGGGAGAGGAGACATACAATTAAATTGTCTGGACATAACTCATATTTCTGTGAAGGATTCTGAGGCTAGATAGGAAAAGACACTAGTGGACAGTGTAGGAGTCATATGGTTCTTTCCCAGGAAGTTGGGGGAGGGAAGAGCTGTATCTTGGACGGATTCAAGGCAGAAGTCAACACACCTTTTCTAAAGTTCTGAATAGTAAATATTTTAGGATTTGTGGACAATGTGTAACTACTCAACTTTTCTACCGCAGTACATGGACCATATGTAAGTGAATCGGCATGGAGGTGTTCCAAAAAACTCTGCAGACATGAAAATCTCAGTTTCATGTAATTTTCATGTGTCGTGATGTATTGTCCTTGTTTAGACACTTTCAAACAAACTGTTTAAAAATGTAAAAATCATTCTCGGCCTGGGGCTGTACTGAAAAAGGCAATGGGCTAGATCTGGCCTGAGCTGTGGTTTGCCAATGCCTGGTTGATGGCCTGGGTGTCCTAGTTGAATGCTTCACCAGCAAGGATTCTGGGGAGGGGTGACTGGAGACAGATACCACCCCTCAAGAAGGGAGTGGTCAGTAGCATTCAGGAGAGAGTGGTTGTTTGAGAAAAATGTGTGATGCTGAGTGAGATGTTATTTTACAGGTGTGGCTGGTTCCCCAGAAGCTATTTCCTTGTGAGAGTGAGCTTATCAAGTGAGGTTATTCTCATCCTCTCTTCCGCTCCTCTTCCTATTCCTTATCTTCTCTTCCATAACATTTCTGATTCCACTTTTCCACGGTGTCATTTTTCTATCTTGTCAAGTTTCCTATGGCATCTCAGGCTTTTAGAATTTTGTAAATAAATTTTGTTTTTCCTTACAAAAACATTCCTGGTATTGGAATATGATCACCATCCTTATCTGATGAAATTAAGCTTTCTATGTGTAATATGGACATAAGAAATGAACCATCTGCACGAAATATTTGGGAAAGCATGTACCTTAGGGAGGAAAAGAGACAAATGCGTGTCCAGAAAAAGTACAACTAACCAGCTCTGAGACTTGGAAGAACCACTTTCTTCCAGGAAGAGAAGCAGGGCAGAGAGACGGAGTTCAGTGTGGGACGTGTGAAGCCTGCATGGCCTGGATGAAGTTTGATAACCAACCAGGAGGACATATTTATTAGGTTGTCAGATGATCAGATCCAGAATCTGGGACAGAGATACAGATTTGGGAATCATCAGCCACTTTTGCAATGGGGTGAGCCTCTGTGTCAGGCAGGAGAGGGGCTGTGTGATTTCTGAGCTAGGTCATAAGGTGATATGGCTTCTGACTGACTTTCTGTCAGGGAGTGGTCACCCTGGAAGTGTAGCTACCATGTGGAAACGCAGACCACATGGAGAAACCATGCACAGGTGTTGTGGCTGACGTTACCCAGCTACAAGCTCAGCTGCAGCCAGCATCGGCTGCCAGGAATGTAACAGAAGTAGGCTCCAGATGATCCCAGCCCCCAGTGTCTAAATCTTCCAGCTGAGAACCCAGCCATCAAGGAGCAGAAGGTTTGTCCCCTGTCTACTGTGAATTCCTGGCCCATGGAATTCATGAGTGTAATAAATGCTTATTTCATTCAGTGCTAAGTTGGGGGTAATTTCCATAGTAGTTGGGAAGGTTGTGTGGATAAATGATATTTATGAATGTGTATGTATAGGATCATTTATACACACAAATAGAGCCCAAGACCCTAGCACTTCCTGGGTGGGGAGAATCTCATATACCTTTTCCCCTTCTTTTGTGCAGTCAGATAAGCCAATTCACATTAAGGCATCAATAACTGATGATTGGTTAAAGGGTGGAGTTTCAGGCAGGGTGACAATTGACTAAGCACAGCAATTTGCAGTGGGCTTGGGTTGAGGCTTCTGGGAACCTTATGTCAAATCCATGCTGGCTTTCTCTGATGTTTGTCTTTATTCCTTGTTGCAGTTGTCTACAACTCTCAAGAAGGGACTGAGTCTCCTGCAGTGTGCCAGTGAGGCAGAAGCCACCAGACGATACTAATGGCAGGAAGCCAGGGAAGAGAACAAGGAAAGGACCCTCCCTCACAAATGGTGTGAGACATAGAAGGAGGGAACTTGGGAAATGACATGCTCCTCCTTCTCGGAATCCTGGGCCACATGGGTGCATGGGTGAGTGTCACCTCTGAGGTGGACTCAGGTCTTGCACCCACCCCCATGACCCCTTTCCCCTGGGGCTACAACAGAAGCTATCTCTTCCATTCCTGTCCCCTTTGTTCCTGTCCTGGAGTCAGGTAAGCCCTGGACAGTTCCTGAGTTGGAGGTGTCTCTGCCTTTTACAAGTAAAACTTGATTCTCATGAAAGATAAGAAGAACAAGAACAGTATTATAATCACCTCTTTTTCCTCTGCCTCCTTTTCCATCCTCTCTCCCCATCCTTTCTCCTGCACTTTTCTCCTCCTTTACACTTTCCTTTCTTTTCATTCTCCTTCCATTCTCTTCTTGCCCTTATCTCACTTGGTCACTTCTTCCTTCCTTCCTTTCTGTCTTTTTGTTGTTGTTATTATTGAGCTATTCAGCATGTGGAATCTTAGTTCCCTGACCAGGAATTGAACCATACTCCCTTGCACTGGGACCATGGAGCCTTAACCACTGGACCACCAGGGAAGTCCCTACTCCTTTCTGTCTTGATTCTCTTTTCAAAGCCATTTATTTTAATTTTGGCACAAATGGTGGTAAACTGAGGCTGGGGGACACTGGTTGCCAGTTTGGTAACAGGATCATATTTTCACAGTGGCTGAGATGACTCTGGAGGGGAAAGTAGACAGTCGGTTTCGTTGTTGTTGTTGTTGTTGGAGAGGGTGGGAGTAGAGGGGAGGGGAGGAGGATGTGGAATCAGAACAGAGGAGAGGAACTTCCTAGCATCACTAGAGAAATAGCCTGCCAGTAGGAGTCCCAGCCTTCTGGGTCTTTATTGGATATAAGAATTCTCTGGTGAGTGAGCTGGAAAGGTCCTGCTGAAGCTAGACACAACATAGTTCACGGGCACTACTATGGCCTTGCCATAAATGTTTCTCTGGGGCATCCTCTGGGAAACTCAGCCACATGGATTGCTGTTGAGCTTTCAAGTCACCTGCTCAGGGCAGGTCTGTGAAAAGCACAGAAGCCCAGGCTTCAAAAATCTTTCTGATTATTTTTCACTTCTGGGTGCTTGATGGAGCAAAGAAGGAATTCTGGCTCCCTAACCTCTCTGGAGTCACAGACTAAAAGCTATTTGCTGTGGGATGGCTACTCAGAGCCAGCTCAGTCTCAACACAACTGAACTGGCTGCTTGAATAGAGCGATAATCGAGGTCTATTTTCAGCTCTGCTCTTCAGCTTGGTCTAAGCCATGCGGTCGATGGGTTTAGACTCTGGCTTCTCAGCATCAACTTGCTTTGGAGCAGGCGAGGGTGGTTCTGGATACAAGTATAGAACAAGCCACCCTTACCCACTTCCCATTATGCTGGTTAATGAATGGATTTGGTTATTTGCAGTTGGAACTGGGTTTTCTTCCCCTCCACTCTGTCTTGAGCCCCCTCCCCAAGCTGGGCTCATCTTCTGTTGCCCTCTGTCACGGAGCAGGTCAGAGCTGGACCAACACATAGTCAGGAGCTGGGTGGTGTCATCACCTCCTAACACTGAATGTCACCCCCCACGCCCACCACGGTCCTCTGACAAATGATGCTCTGTGCAGCGGGCCAGTTGTAAACAGGGCTCTAGGTATGGGGAGTGACGGTGATGGGTTAGGCATTTTTAGGTTTGCTTTGTTGTCTGTTTTGCCTTTTTAAGACCATGAGCCTTTGGAATTTTTACAGCATTAATGATTTGGCTGAGCGCAGTGGTCTGCCTCCATTTGGTGGGCTGAACTGGTGAGGAACCAGCATCTGACTGAAACTGATGAAAGACCAGAAATTCAGAATCACATCCTGATCCTTTTGGCTTCAGTTTAGGGTTCTTTAAGGTCAGCTGACAGAGTGCTGCTAGGCCAAGAAACAGGCTTGAGTTTTGAGCTTAGGGCACAGTGCTCAGGGGTGGGGACTGGGGGAGGACCCAGATGCTGAAACCTCTTTCTCATGAGGTGGCAGGGGCAGGGATGTGGGTCTCAGGTGGAAGCAGTGAGGTTTTGCATGAATCCTTTTCTGATTGGCTCTTAGGTCTTTTCTCCTGGGGACACCTATGGTCTTTGCTTTCTTTCTGACAAGATCCCTGACCAGGGAGCCACAGGCCTTGCCCCTGGCTGGCAGTGGAGCCGGATGTAAACAAGCAGAGGGCAGTGCTTGGTATCAAACATTATGTTTACTAAACAAAACCGACAAGTTCTCATTGTTCCGTGAGGAAGCCCTGCAACTCTCAATCCCCTGGAGCTGAAAAGGATCCATTTTATTGAGCTCTGTAATGACAGCCTCGGCTGGAACAGCTGGGTAGTTTGTATTAACTCTAAGAGACTCTGGAGGACAGTTTTTCTTTAGAAAAATTATGTTTTTCATTTAGCCCAACACCAGCTTGTCTCAGCACACCTTCCTGTAATTGTACAAAGAGTGATACAGTCGTAGTCCAGGCTGTTCTGCCAATACTGAGGGTGGCCAGAGTTAGCAAATAAGAATAGGGGACATCTAGATAAATTCAAATTTCAGATACTTTTCTAGTACAAGTGTGTCCTATGTAATCTTTGGGACAGACTGTTACTGAAAACATATTTGTAATTTTGTTTACATTTAGATTCAAATGGGACAGTCTGGATTTTACCTGGCAATACTTGATACTTTACTAAACATCCATGATTGCATACCTGTAGTGCTGAGGAACTCACTACCTTTCAAAGCCATCATTAGACAATTACTAGAAAGCTCTTCAATGGCACCCCACTCCAGTACTCCTGACTGGAAAATCCCATGGATGGAGGAGCCTGGTAGGCTGCAGTCCATGGGGTCGCTGAGGGTCAGACACGACTGAGCGACTTCACTTTCACTTTTCACTTTCATGCATTGGAGAAGGAAATGGCAACCCACTCCACTGTTCTTGCCTGGAGAATCCCAGGGACGGGGGAGCCTGGTGGGCTGCCGTCTATGGGGTCACACAGAGTTGGACACGACTGAAGCGACTTAGCAGCAGCAGTAGCAGTAGCAGAAAGCTCTTCTGCACATTAAGATGACAGTCTCATACACCTGCTCCTCATGTGAATTTCTGGAGCCCCTTGGAATATGCCTAATTCATCTGTCATGTGCCAACCCTCCAAATGTCTATGGATAGCTCTGTGTTACCTTGAAATTGCTGTTCTCCAGCCTGAACATCTCCTACTCTTTCAACTTTTCCTCAAGTGGTGTGGTTTCAGATCTGCTGGTGAATGTGCTCTGGCTTGTTGAGAGCCTTTGTAATCAGATGGGATCTGAAGGCCTGAATAACGATTCCAACTGACATGGCTTTGTGCCTGTTGTCACGAGTCTATGTCTCTGGTGCCAGGGAAGTTCTGGCCTGAGCCAGACTTTGGCACAGATCCTTTCCTGAAACAGTGCTGCTAGATTTCAGAGTGGAATGTAGGAACCACTGGAAAACTGAACACTCCTTACTATACAATGATTTGTGTCCTCTCAGAGGCTGAATGTTGAAATGTAATCGCCAGTGTGATGGTATTTGAAAGTGATCCTTTGGGAGGTGATTAGGTCATGAAGGTGGGATTAGTCCCATGAATGGGATTAGTGCCCTTATAAGAGACCCCAGAAAACTCCCTTGGGCTTCCCAGGTGGCTCAGTGGTGAAGAATCCACCTGCCAATGCAGGAGACCTGAGTTTGATCCCTGGGTGAAGCAGATCCCCTGAAGGAGGAAATGGCAACCCAGACTAGTATTCTTGCCTGTAAAATCCCATGGACAGAGGAGCCTGGTGGGCTGCAGTGCATAGTGTGGCAAAGAGCTGGTAATGACTGAACAACTGAGCATGCATGCAGAGAACTCCCTTGCCTTTTCCACCTTGTAAAGGCACAGGGAGAAGATGTTCATCTGTGAGCCTGAAGCAAGCTCTTAGCAGACATCAGATCTGCTAGTGCTTTGATCTTGGACTTCCCAGCCTCCAGAACTGTGAGAGAGAAAATTCTGTTGTTTATAAGTCACCCAGTCTGTGGTATTTTTGTTACAGGAGCCCAGATAGACCAAAACACACCAAACTGACAGCCCTATTCTCATTTTAGGTGATAGTTGGTAGTTAGGACATTAGTATTACCAAAAGTCATGCCAGGTATTGATGAAAGAGACCTACTAACAAGAATACTTTCTATTTCAGGTCATATGGAGAAGGAAATGGCAATCCACTCCGGCACTCTTGCCTGGAAAATCCCATCTATGCAGAAGCCTGATAGACTACAAGTCTGTGGGGTTGCAAAGAGTCGGACGCGACTGAGCAACTTCACTTCACTTTCACTTTCAGGTCATATTGGAGTTGTGAATAAAAACATCAAGCTTGTCTCAGAGATTTGCTACACCGATGGGTTGGAACTTTGGGAAAGTCACTTATATCTCTAGCTTTCAGCATCATCATCTGAAAAACAAGTTAATTCTTGAGTTTATTAACTGAGTTAATTCTCGAGGGCAGAAGTGCATCTTCCAAAGCCTGTAGTCATGGCTATGGGCATGTGAATCTGACTGGAATAAAATAGATTTGAAAAAAAAAAAGACAAATAGTATTACTAGTTCTAGACCTAAATAACTCTTTGGTTCTCAGCTTTCCTTGCACAGGAAATGGTTAGAAAATTAAGTGCTGTTTACCTGTACCCGTTGGTGCATGCCTTCGAAATATTTATGCCTGGTCCATGTCAAAGCAATACAGAAATGGGATAGTTTTTAGAAACTTTTGAACCTACTTGACGTTGTTGTGACATACAACTGTATGATCAGTGGGTTGTTTCCTTGAATAGGGTATGAACCAGTCTGGGTGCTATTGAACTTATGGGTGGTGAGTGGCATATGACATGAGTTATGTGTCAGTCGCTTGAAGTAGAAACTTGTCTTGGTCTATAATTGTTTAGAAAAAAAAGGAAAAAAAAAAGTGGGTTTAATACCCAGTTAGATTGAGGCAGAGCTTCCTTACTGTCATGTCATTCTTGAATTACAGCTGTGCCTAGGTGTTGTGCCCTTGACTGTTGGGGCAGCTGGGAGAGGCCTGGGCCAGTTTGGGACCAGTCAGTCAAGTTGCTTCTGGCCATGAGTAATTAATGTGCTCTACAAATATTACCATTTCTATGTGTGCCATGAAGTGAATAAGGGAGAAGTGAATAAGCTGGAAATGTTACCTTTTCTCCAAAAGAGCAAATAGACAAAGAGAGGAGACTGGGATTATTGTTTCTTCAACCACAGCCTCCAAGTGAACTGGCCTAAGCTAGAGATCCAAACTGAAACTGTGCTCCCAGGCAAAAATGCACAACTTTTCTTCTATTAATTAATATCCATTAATACCTATTTATCAATACCTTTTAATATCTATTAATTAATTAATACCCATTAATATCTATTAATACCTCCTATCTATTAATACCTTTCTCTTATATTTAAATTGAAGACTTCCCTGGTTGCCCAGTGGTTAAGAGTCTGCCTGTCAATGCAGGGGGCACGTGTTTGATCCCTTGTCCGGGATGATTCCATATGCGGCAGAGCGACTAAACTCCTGCACCACAACTACTGAAGCCTGGGCGCCCTAGAGCCTGTGCTCCACAACGAGAGAAACCACCACAATGAGAAGCCTGTGTGCTGCAACTAGAGAAAGCCTGTATGCAGCAACGAAGACCCAGTGCAGCCAAAAATAAATAAATACATAAATAATAAATTTAGAAGGAGTTCCTTGGTGACCTAGTGGTTAGGCCTTCACTGCTGTGGTTCAGGTTCAATCTCTGGTTGGGAAACTGATATCCTGCACGCCATGCGGCACAGCCAAAAAAAAAAAAAATAGTAAATTTAGATTTATCATAGAAATATATGCACGTCTCTTAAAAGCAAGCCGTACAAAAGTAGAAAACATGAGTCACCTGTACCTCCCTCCCCAAGTCCTGTTCAGGTTCCCCGGAGGTAATTGCTTTCAAACTGGAGCTTCAGTATTTATGGAAAGAGGATCCCACAGAGAAATGCCCCGATTTCCCCACGGAACTCCAGTGGGCACGGTGCCGGAGGCACTAGCACCGTCATGCTCCACTGGGAAGGTTCCAAGTCTGAGCACATAGCAGTCGGACCAGGGGCCTCCCCAAGGCCACCTCACCCATCCATCACAGTCAGGCAGCTCCTCCTTGCCCTGGTTCTTCTCAAACCACCCTCTCTTCCACTCCTTCTCTGCAGAAGTCCAGAGGTTTAATCTCTGACAAAAAGGAATCCGAAGGATTTTGGACTCTGGGATTCTGGATGCAGCAGACGGAAGAGGTGAAGCTTGGGCTGACAACTAGAGGGTTCTGGGAATGCCTATACACTAAACTGTGCCACCCCAGGCCTTCCCTCTGATTTGCTATCAGAATTATCAAAGCTGAGGTGGCCTAGCAAAGGGGACCATCAACAGAATGAAGAAATAACATATGGAATGGGAGAAAATATTTGCAAACCATTTATCTGATAAGGGGTTAATATCCAAAATATGTAAGGAACTTATATCACTCAATAGCAAAACACTATACCACTCAAAAACAAACAAAAGCCCAAACAATCTGATTAAAAAGTGGACAGAGGGCTTGAATAGACATTATCCAAAGAAGGTCAACTGATACATAGGAAGATGCTTTGTTGTTATCGTTCAGTCACTAAGTCATGTCTGACTCTTTGTGACCTCATGGACTGTAGTACCCCAAGCTCCTCTGTCCTCCCATGTCTCTCAGAGTTTGTTTAAATTAATGTCCATTGAGTCAGTGATGCTATATAATCAACTCATCCTCTCCTGCCCCTTCTCCTTTTGCCTTCAATCTTTCCCAGCATCAGGGGCTTTTCCAATGAGTCAGCTCTTTGCCTCAGGTGGCCAAAGTACTGGAGCTTCAGCAACAGTCCTTCCAATGAATACTCAGGGTTGATTTCCTTTAGGATCACTAATCATCAGAGAAATGCAGACCAAAACCACAATGAGCTATTGCCTCACATCTGTAAGGATGGTTATTATAAAAAAGAGACAACAAGGGTTGTATCCTGGTGGTGGGAATGTGAATTGGTTTATCCACTATGGAAAATGGCATTTAATTTTAAATAGAACTACCATACAATCCACTTAAGTCTACTTCTGTGTATTTGTCCAAAGGAAATGAAATCACTGTCTCAAAGAGACATCTATACCTCCATGTTCATTGCACTATTATTTACAATAGCCAAGGTATGGAAACAACTGAAGTGTCTATCAATAGATGAACCGACAAAGAAAATGTGGTGTACACACACACATAGACACAAACACGTGCGTATGTGTGTGTGCATATATATATATACATATAAATAATGTCTGAAATATTACTCAGACATGAAAAAGAATGAAATGCTGCCATTTGTGACAATATGAATGGATCTTGAGGGCGAAGGATGAATACTGTATGATCTCTTATACATGGAATATAAAAAAGTTGAACTCATAGAAACAGAAAGTCTAATGGAAGTAGGGGAAATGGAGAGGTATTGGTTAAAGGGTGCAAACTTCCATTTACAAGAAGAATAAGTTCTGAGGATCTAATGCACAGCATGGCAACTATAGGTAACAATACTGTATTGTATGTGTGCTTGAAGGTGGCTGGTAGAATACATCTCAAATATTCTCAACGCACATACATATGCGCACACACATATAGGAAATTATGTGATGTGATAGATGTGTTAACTAACATTATTATGGTAATCATTTTACAGTATACCTGTAGCAAATCATGACACTATACTTTTTTAAAAACTTATTTTTATTTATATATTTATTTTGTCTGTGTTGGGTGTTTGCTGCAGGCTTTTCCCTAGTTGTGGTGAGCAGGGGCTACTCTCTAGCTGTGGTTCAAGGTCTTCTCATTGTGGTGAGCTTTCTTGTTGCAGAGCATGGGCTCTAGGGCATGCAGGCTTCAGTAGATGTGGCCTACAGGCTTAGTTGGAGAAGGCAATGGCAGCCCACTCCAGTACTCTTGCCTGGAAAATCCCATGGATGGAGGAGCCTGGTAGGCTGCAGTCCATGGGGTCGCTAAGAAGTCGGGCATGACTGAGCGACTTCACTTTCACTTTTCACTTTCATGCATTGGAGAAGGAAATGGCAACCCACTCCAGTGTTCTTGCCTGAAGAATCCCAGGGACAGTGGAGCCTGATGGGCTGCCGTCTCTGGGGTCGCACAGAGTCAGACATGACTGAAGCGACTTAGCAGCAGCAGCACAGGCTTAGTTGCCCTGTGGCATATGGTATCTTCTCAGACTAGGGGCCAAACCATGTCCCCTGATTATACTCCAGTGACCTTCGGCTGTCAGCAAGCTCCGCCGTCCTACACAGCACTTCCGATAGGCTTTCAAGTGCCTCACACTTAAATAGCCAAGGACCATGAGCTCTTTGAGTGAGTTTTTCAACTTGAAGGATAGATGCTGTAGTAGATTGATTTCATTAATTGTCCCAATTAATGACCTGTCTTCATGTCTTTTGCTCTGGGATTTCTGCTATTAGCCTGCTAGAGAAATATGAGAGGCACATGCGGCAGAGTCAAGACCACCAAATCCAGGCCATCCTAGCCCAGCCAGATCACAGTAGTCCTGCTAGAGGAGCACCGGTACATGAATGTGCCCAGCCAAGAGCAGCCAAGTCTGATTCAGCTGACTCATAGACCAGAACTGCCCTTTCTGAGGAAAGCAAAATGCTCTGACATCAAATCTCTAATTTGTTAGTGTGGATGAATTCATCCCCTGCCTTCTCCTTCTGCACCATCCAGCACCATCCCTCTACTGCTTGAGGTCTAAGAACACTCCCTCACGTGCCTCTGTAGGTGTGATGCTCTGGGTCCCATCCAAAGGAGAAGAAGAGGCCATGGACAGAAGTCAGGAAAGGCAGATGCCAGACAGGGCTTGCTGGACACAGTTTTATCCTCTGGCTGTTTGATGATGATCTCATCTGGCCTATGGCTCCTTGGTATTTCTGTCCTTGAGTTGGTGAGAATGCCAAGTGAAATTAGATCTTGAATTCAAGTCTAAGCCTAGGGAAACTCTTGGGTTTGTCTGTAAGCTGGAGGCAGAGGAAATTGTGAAGTGGATAAAAACTCATCTACCACACTAGCCCCAGGCTACTCCTTTCCATGGCCCTTATTCTCTCCTTCTCTCCTGACCTTTTCTATCCATTTTCCCTTCCTTCCTTCCCTACATTCAAAGTACATACAACTCTCACTTTCCACCAGTCTCATTTTAAGAATCTACTGAAACTCAGGAAACATTTAAATGTTACCTTTCTCAGTTTGTCTTACAATTCAATCTTGTTTCTAATTGGGACTTGAGTCTTTTCACTATTTATTTATTTATTTATTTTTTTTAGGGCTGAGGTCCCTTCAGAGGCTTCAGAATAGGATCTTTCCTGACTTTTCCATGTTCAGGGCCTCCAGGGGTCCCTATGCTTGTGCCCCGCCCGTCTTTTCACTATTTAGAAAAAAAAATTTCTCTAGAAGTTGGAAAGCCTTTTGGGGAGGATGGGGTTTTTCATTGAAATGCTAACCTGTGGCTAGATTGCTGTGGTCGAAGCCCCGTGTTGGCACTTTTCTTTTGCCAGAAACATTCTTAAAATGGTCATGAGCTCACTGGGGACTGGAGAGAAAGTAAATAAGAAAATTTCCTTGCAAAAGTACAATGTGTTTTGCAATTTGGACTCGTTCTCTGCTGATATTCAAACAGCATTCAGAGCCACGCACCATTACCTGAGTAACCATCCTTGAGTTGGCATTTTAGGATCAAACAGGATTCAGAGGAATAATTTCATTCTTTCCTGGGCCTTTGCCAGCTTTCTGAGAGATGTCTTCCTCTTTTTGATACTAAAGTAGACCTTACAGTCTCCTGGGATGATGAACTCTAATAAATCAGTAGTCACTGCTCTGGGCTTTACAGATGAAGCAAAGGGACAGTTGAGGTAATTGTCTGAATAATATGGGCAAAACAGCAAGCTATCCTCAATGGACAGCAAAAGTTGGAGTTACTGAAATAGAACAATGCACCAAAACTACCCAGTCCCACTCTTTCTTTTAGGGGATACTCAAATGTCCCTGTTCGCTGCCCTGGGAATGGGGCACAGAAGAACTCCATGAATGTAATAACAATAGCTGATACTTATTGGGCTGGTGTGTGTTCTAGGCACTGTATTAAGCATTTAAAATAGATCTCATTTAGATGTTGTCATAATTAGCCTATTACCACCCCCACTCAGCAGCTGTTGGACAGGAAGCCAACAGAGCTTAAAAGGACTTGGGTGAGGCTCACAGCTGGTAAGTCGCAGAGCTGAATCAGCCAGTCTGACTCCAAATCCTTGCCAACATGAAGCCTCTTGGTGGGATGATGCTCTGAGGATACTGACATGCAGAAAAATTGTGATTGGTACAAGGGAGATTTGTTTCTTAGTGGAAGAGATGAACTGTATAAAAATCACTTTCTAGCTGGATGATATAAGGCAAGAAATGTCCCCTTCTTGGCCTGAGATTCCTCAGGGGTAAATGAAAGGGTGGACGGGATAATTTGTAAGTCCGTCTCAGGTCTCACTTATGTTTTTTAGAGTGGTCTGTGTCTGTGATCCTCAGTGTTCATTTCCTGAGCTCTGATTGAAGCTCAGCTTAGCACTATTTGAGTCCAGCTGTTCTGGCAAGGAGGGATGAATGAATGGTCAGCGTAGGCTGAGTTTTCTTGTGGTAACAAATAGCCTTCAAGTCTCAGTGCTCTTAACAACCCAGCATTCGCTGTATCTCATGTACATCTGTGTCCACTTCAGGTGTCTGGGGACACAGTAGTCCTCCAGAGTCAAGACTGATGAAGCAACTACCATCTCTAACATTTTGGGTCACTCTGACTATGGAAAAGAAAGCTCTGGAAGGTATTAACACTAGAAATTAAATGCTGTGGCCCAGAAAATGACATAGGCTATAGTCTCTCCTAACTCATTAATCAGAACTAGTCCCTTGGGCCTGTCGAACCATGGGACTGGGGGTGGGAATAAAAGGTACAATCTTACCATCTACCCAAAAGTGCAGACAGCTGGGAATATTTGGAGAATATTTGGAATATTTGGAAACCAGTATTTTAATGACCACCTAAAATTCAAATGGAATAGTGTCTTTTAGAATCCTTTGTGACTGGGGAGGAGAGCAAAGTCAGGCAGACAGGGCTGCTAGTATTGCATTGTGGTCAGGAGGACAGGTTGGACAAGAGAACACTTCCTTTTCAATGAGATAATGGAGACTGGGTTGGGGGTGGACATGGGGGTAAAGAGAGGTCACTCAAAGCCAGATTTTCTCTAGGGTCACCTTGATCACATTCCTTCCTTTACTGTTTCTTGTAAACCACTAATTAAGATAACTAAAAATGTTACCATGAGCTAAAGTCAACATCAATTAAAAATCCCATATATATTTCACATGAAAACACATGGCCTTCAGACATGTGTGATTTTCATCAGACCTCCTCATCTGTTTGTCATTTAAGGTTCAGGCCATGTTCAATATTTCTATCAAATGCTGCCTGCTGTAGATGAAAGCCTGGCAAATAACTGTGCAAAAGAAACTTTCTGAAGTTATAAATAATCAAATGCCCATGGGGGGTTGACCTCATATACAATAATACACAGAGTAATGATCAGAGCTCAGAGGGAAATGGAGCTCAACGATGGCCTTCTTGGTAAGGAGATGGGTGCAGTGTTGCTTACAATAACATGAGTGTCATTTTCCTGACCCCCTCATCCTCTGGTAGGAGTAGGACAGAATGGAAGAGAGAGGGAAAGAAGCTGAAACGGTAGGGACAGTGAAGTGTCAGGGTGTTTAGCATTTCACTCTCTGGTGAAAAAAGGCCAGATTTGCAGTATTTGCCAATTTTGATGGTGTAAATACCCTCACTGTGCCTGAATTTCAAGGTACCAAGATGATGGAAAACAATAGAATGGGAAAAACTAGAGATATCAAGGGAACATTTCATGCAAAGATGGGCACAATTAAGGACAGAAATGGTATGGACCTAACAGAAGCAGAAGATATTAAGAAAGAGGTGGCAAGAATACACAGAAGAACTGTATTAAAAAGAACTTCACGACCCAGATGATAATGATGGTGTAATCACTTACCTAGAGCCAGACATCCTGGAGTGTGAAGTCAAGTAAGCCTCAGGAAGCATCACTACCAACAAAGCCAGTGGAGGTGATAGAATTCCAATTGAGCTGTTTCAAATCCTAAAAGATGATGCTATGAAAGTGCTGCACTCAATATGCCAGCAATTTTGGAAAACTCAGCAGTGGCCATAGGACTGGAAAAGGTCAGTTTTCATTCCAGTCCTAAAGAAAGGCAATGCCAAAGAATGCTCAAACTACCGCACAATTATACTCATCACGAGTCATGTATTGTTGAAGCCTTGCTAGAAAAGTAATGCTCAAAATTCTCCAAGCCATGCTTCAACAATACATGACTTGTGAACTTCCAGATGTTCAAGCTGGTTTTAGAAAAGGCAGAGGAACCAGAGATCAAATTGCCAACACCCATCGAAAAAGCAAGAGAGTTCCAGAAAAACATCTGTTTCTGCTTTATTGATTATGCCAAAGCCTTTGACTGTGTGGATCACAGTAAACTGTGGAAAATTCTGAAAGTGACAGGAATACCAGACCACCTCACCTGCCTCTTGAGAAACCTGTATGCAGGTCAGGAAGCAACAGTTAGAACTGGACATGGAACAAGAGACTGGTTCTAAATAGGAAAAGGGGTACGTCAAGGCTGTATATTGTCACCCTGCTTATTTAACTTATATGCAGAATACATCATGAGAAACGCTGGGCTGGAGGAAGCACAAACTGGAAACAAGACTGCCAGGAGAAGTATCAATAACCTCAGATAAGCAGATGACACCAGCCTTATGGCAGAAAGTGAAGAAGAACTAAAGAGCCTTTTGATGAAAGTGGAAGAGGAGAGTAAAAAAGTTGGCCTAAAGCTCAACATTCAGAAAACTAAGATCATGGCATCTGGTCCCATCACTTCATGGCAAATAGATGGGGAAACAGTGGAAACAGTGTCAGACTTTATTTTGGGGGGCTCCAAAATCACTGTAGATGGTGACTTCAGCCATGAAATTAAAAGACACTTACTCCTTGGAAGGAAAGTTATGACCAACCTAGAAAGCATATTAAAAAGCAGAGACATTACTTTGCCAACAAATGTTGTCTAGTCAAGGCTATGCTTTTTCCAGTAGTCATGCATGGATATGAGAGTTGGACTATAAAGAAAGCTGAGTGCCAAAGAATTGATGCTTTTGAACTGTGGTGTTGGAGAAGACTCTTGAGAGTCCCTTGGACTGCAAGGAGATCCAACCAGTCCATCCCAAAGATCAGTCCTGGGTGTTCATTGGAAGGACTGATGTTGAAGATGAAACTCCAATACTTTGGCCACCTGATGCGAAGAGCTGACTCATTTGAAAAGACCCTGATGCTGGGCAAGATTGAGGGCAGGAGGAGAAGGGGATGACAGAGGATGAAATGGTTGGATGGCATCACTGACTCAATGGACATGAGTTTGAGTAAACTCTGGCAGTTGGTGACGGACAGGGAGGTCTGGTGTGCTGCAGTCCATGGGGTTGCAAAGAGTCGGACATGACTGAGCGAGTGAACTGAACTGAACTGAAGATGATGTCATTGAACATAGATTTGGAAAGAAATATGTAACTGGCTCTTGTAAGTCAGTACCTCCATATTGCTGGCTAAAGAAATTAGGATGCTTTCCTGTTTCCTGTCCTTTACTCACCTCTAGTCCCAAAATATGATGTTAGGAGCTTAAAGGCAGGAAGCGTAGAAGACAGTGGCAAGAGGGAAGCAGATCTAGCGCTGAGAAATGCTGATGACTCCTGGATTGTATAGTGTCCTAGGTCTGTAGCAAACTGGGTGGCTTAGACCAACAGAAATGTATTCTTTCACAGTTCTGGAGTTCCGACTTCTGACAAAAACGTGTTGACGGGGTTGTGTAGAGGAAGAAAACCTTTTCCTTTTTTCTAGGTTCTTGGGCTGGCCTAATAATTAAATTGGCATAAGACAGATTTGCAAAGAGTTGGACACGACTGAGCGACCAAACTGAACTGAACTGAAGATGGATTAACAGGAGGAAAAAAAATTGATTTTGTGGGTATGGGAATCCCAAATGTATGGGAGCTTCAGACAGGCAATTGAGGTTTATATGCCAATCTGAGCTAAGGAGAAGGGGGTGGGGGTCTGAGACTTCAAAGGGGAGGAAGAGAATTCACCAGAAGATGGGAAGAGCAATATATGGTAAACAATGTGTGCCATGCCATACGGATAAGTCTTTCTGATGTAAAAATTTATCTCTGGTAATAACTCTCTTCCTTGTACAGGCCCCCTATCTAAATTCTTTCAGGCAGTTAAAGGAGGGGTAAAAAGCCCTTCCTCAGTCTGTTGGGCCATAATTGTCTTCAGCTCAAAATAATTCACATGCCCAAGTAGCACATTCTGGGCAGCCTGCCCTGAACCCCATCAGTTGGTTCTTTCTGGGGTCTCTTAAAAGAGGAACCATCCCACATTTCTCCTAGCTTCTAATGACTGCTAGCAATCCTTATCATTTCTTGGTTTGTAGACATATTCCAGTCTCTGTCTCCAGCTTCACATGGCCTTCCCTGTGCACCCCTCTGTGTCTTCTCCTCTTCTTATAAGGACACCAGTCATTGCATTTAAGGTGGACCCACCCTAGATTCCAGAGAAGGCAATGGCACCCCACTTCTTGCCTGGAAAATCCCATGGACGGAGGAGCCTGGTAGGCTGTAGTCCATGGGGTCGCTAAGAGTCAGACACGACTGAGCGACTTCACTTTCACTTTTCACTTTCATGCATTGGAGAAGGAAATGGCAACCCACTCCAGTGTTCTTGCCTGGAGAATCCCAGGGACGGGGGAGCCTGGTGGGCTGCCGTCTGTGGGGTTGCACAGAGTTGGACACAACTGAAGCGCCTTAGCAGCAGCAGCAGCAGTAGCAGCACCCTAGATTCAAGGTGATTTCATCTTGAGATCCATAACTAATTACTTCTGCAAAGACTCTATTTCCAAATAAGGTCACATTCTGAGATTCTGGGTGGACAAGAATTTCTGGGAGATAGGATTCAACTCACTGCACACATATAAACATAGCACAGAAGGGAGGGGCAGGCAGGACCAGAGCTGGCCACCTGGCTCTAACACTTCCCCTGGCTTCCCAGAGCATCCTTCAGGCTGTGATCTGCTTCCTGATTTATAATGGCAGGTCAGGAGGGGAAGTGGTCTGTGATGGCTGGATTGCCTTTCCACTTAGTCATGCTCCTAGCCTCCAAGCCCAGCTGGGTGAGGGGTGGAGTGACCTTGGCCTAGGATGCTTTTATGTTTATATTTGTGCAGTTGTCTCCTTATATCATCTTCTATTTTCTTTGAAGATAAATTTTGGCAAAAATAGCAGAAATCTTCAGAGTTCTGTTCTTTGATTAGTATCATACACCCTACGTGGTAGAATAGGCCATTAATAGACACTGAATGAGTGAGTGAATGAATGAATGAATGAGCAGAGTTAAGGGCTACTTAAAATGGGCCTTCTCCAGGAAAAAAAAAAAAAAAAACAACAAAAAACAGATGAACTCTCAAGTTCAAAAAATATCTTTTCAATCTAAAAGACATATTCTGGCCCATTAGGTCAGTGGAAGACAGTGACAGAGGATCAAGTGTCAAAGGCCCTGGGGACATTAAGTAGGGCTTTCCTTGGCCCTGTAATAGGAGCCAAGCATGGCCCCTCCCCACAGCCCTGATGAGAAAGCCAGCCTGGCTGGGCCTCAGAGGGCAGGAGGAGGTCACTGAGACTCCCCCTGTGGCAACTTTAAACCACATCTTGTGGGTCCCTTTAGTTTCATCCGTGACACTCCTCTCTCAGCCTGGAATGCAGAGGAAGGGAGTGAAGGGAATCAGGTTTCCAGGAAAGAATCTGCCTTCTGAGTTTCTATGCTTCTGCCGAGAGCTCACACCTAGGAAACTTCATGGTTTGGAGCATCTGATACACCAAGGAGATTTTCACATCTCAGGCCCCTTCCCCATCTCCACCCACCGTGCTTGAGATGGATTGAATTTATGTGCCATGGTTTAAGAGTTCATAACAAACACCATTCTCTCAGACACCTTGCCCTCTGTTCCAGCCCCTTCTGCTCCCCCAAGATTGCTCTTTCTCCTGGGCCTAAGGTATGCAGTCATTTGGCTGGTTGAGCCCTATGATCACATGAAACAATGACCACATAAAACACACCTCAATTTAGAGATAAGCACTGATGCATGCCCTGAAGCTGAGATTAAAATCTGTCCCATAAATCTCTTTATAATGCTGTATATTCCACACCATAATGATGAGAAGTGAGCTAGTAAATAAACAGTTGAGGAAAAAACTCCTCACAATATACCCGATGATTAAGTGGCTTGATCTCATTTTGCTAGAAACTATAGAAGTTAAGATTTGTCAGTGATGTCAGTTCCTCCATTCACTATGGCATTGCATGAAAGGTTTGATTTCATTCATCATACATTTTTTTAAAAGTCTACTGTGTGCTGGGGATGTATATAGGTTTAACTGGGAGTTTAAAGACTTATAATCGATGAAACAATGGAATTTGAAGACATGTCAATTTGAGATCCAGCTATGGAAAATCCTATCCATGTGTGTATGCATTTTGGGATTTAATGATAACATTGCTTGGAGGCATCTGATACACTTTTTCACATATAGGGAAATATAAGCTCCCAAGGTTCAAAATAAATAATAATGGAACAAACCAACCAATTCCATGATTTTTTATGCCTCTGTCATGATGGTAGGCTGCAGTCCATGGGGTCGCTAAGAGTTGGACACGATTGAGCGACTTCACTTTCACTTTTCACTTTCATGCATTGGAGAAGGAAATAGCAACCCACTCCGGTATTCTTGCCTGGAGAATCTCAGGGACGGGGGAGCCTGGTGGGCTGCTGTCTATGGGGTTGCACAGAGTCGGACATGACTGAAGCAACTTAGCAGCATGATGATGGATTTTCTGGAAAAGGATTTATGGGTTCATACCTGTGGCTCAGACGGTAGAGTCTGCCTGCAATGTGGGAGACCTAGGTTTGATCCCTGGATTGGGAAGATCCCTTGGAGAAGGAAATGGCAACTCATTCCAGTATTCTTGCCTGGAAAATCCCATGAATGGAGGAGCCTGGTGGGCTACAGTGCATGGGGTCGCAATAAGTCAGACACGACTGAGCGACTCACATGCACCTGCTCCTTGGTCTGTTAGTAAACAAAGACAATCTGATGGTCTGAATCTTGGTGTTGCCCTTTTCTCTCATCCAAGGTAACAAGGAGTGTGTGTATGTGTGTATGTCTGTTATGTGTGCACAACTGGGTGCTTTTGTGTGAGTATGAAGGGGTTGACTAGGAGCCACAGAATTTACAGAGGAAAACTAAACGTCATGAGAGTCCATTCTGAGATGGTGAGTCAACTCATTTTATCCTCAGTAATTCCTTGTTCCAAGTGAACTTGTAGTTGGAGAGTCATTACATTGGTAGGATCAGGTCACTGAGGTGCTCCTCTGTGTCATGTGAAACTGAAGGGGCCCACAGGATGAGGTTAAAGGAGAGTGCTCTCCTGCCATGATGGCTGGGCCATGAGGTTGCAGCCATAGATTAAGGAGAAGACAGGTTGGGGTAAAAGGGAAAACTTGCCCTCTGCACTGAGCTAAGGTGGGAAGGGAATGCGGCTGAGTAGTGGGTTAATGAAATGCATAGCCTAGAAAAGCTATGGGGGGGAGCAGACTTAAGGGTCTGTTTCTCTCACCTCCTTGGTCCCCATCCTCTGTGCTCAGAGAAGTATGATGGAGAAGGAGAAGCTGGTGGGTTGGTGGTGTGTGGGTGTACGTGTGTGTGTGTGTCTGTGTGTGTGTGTATGAAAGGGGAGAGGGAGAGAGTGAGAGAGAAAGAGGTCCCAGGCTCTAGGAGACCTCCAGCATGACTTGGGAGGTCTGGTGAGGAAGAAGTTAGAAAATGGAAGAAGGATAGATTGAAAGACCAGAGGCCATGGTCCAGGTTACCATAGGGTGACTGGGGTGTGCCAGGAGCCCAGAAGGACCCACCTACCTGGTGAGGGCATGGAGGAGGGCTGAGAGGCTTGTGGTCAGAGTGAAGAGACTGCACAGGGCAGGGACTACACACTCAAGTGGTGAGGGACATTATGTTTGCCTCAAGTAACAGTGCTCCCCCCAACCCGTCCCCCAAGAAAGAAGCACATCATTTTCATCACCACATCTACTGTCACTACTCTAGAGTTCAAATCTGCTCTGGGTGTTATACAACCGGGATCAGGGATAATCCAGAGAAGCTTCTCCCCTGCTGGCAAGAGGGTGAAAGCATCCCTTTGTATATAAGATGACCTCTAGGGAAGACAAAGGGGAGATGAAAAGCCAGAGACCAAAATTTGTCTAGATACAATGACACCCAAAAGGGAACATCTGAATGACTCTGACTTAGGGAATTTGATTTTGAAAAGTTTGAGTGCCTAAGGGGACATTTCCTAAGGGATAGAACTGAAATAGAGCTGACTTGTGGACAACGCAGAGGTTAGGAACTGTGACTCCCCACCACGCAGTCAAAAATTCAAGTCTAACTTTTGACTCTCTCCAAACTTAACTTCTTAGCCTTTTGGCTAAGACCAAGTGTGGTATGGGGGCTTCACAGGTGGCTAGTGGTAAAGAATACATCTGCCAGTGCAGGAGACTTAAGAGACGTGTGTTCCATGCCCTGGGTGGGGCAGCTGACTCCAGTATTCTTGCTGGGGAAATCCCATGGACAGAGGAGCCTCGTAGCTAGAGTTCATGAGGTTGCAGAGTCAGACACAACTTAGCAACTGAGCACACAGCACACAAACTTGACTACTAATACTTTTGACCTTTTGACCAGAAGCCTTACCATAACATACATAGTTGATTAAAATATGTCTTTGTGTTATATGTATATCTATATATATTCATGCATTCATGCCTTTTTTTGATCTATATATATTTTTTGATATTTCTAAGCTATGCAGTTTATCAGCAAGTCTTTTTCAAATTGTAGCAAATTTCCAGAAAATAATTCTAATGTATTTAGTGAAAAAAATCACAGTTCTATCTTGTGTAGTTCAAGGATCAATTGTACTATTATTTCTCAAGTTAAAATTTCCCATCTGCCTAGCTAGGAGCAGTCCCTTTTTGGGGAAAAAAAAATTCATTTCCCTGAACAAACAACTGTGATATAACAGAGCAACCCTGATACATATGGATAAAAAAAAGCTGTGAACTTTCAAATAAATAAACTTAACTTTAATTTTAAATAAACAAATTTAAAATAGTCATGAAGTCTTTCGAAATTTTCAGTTGTCTTTTGAGACTTTTCTGAAAATAGCCTGGGAATAAGAGTCCTTGTCATATCATCCAGCTGGCATTCAGCAAGAAGAGAATAGGGAACCCCAAGCCGAACATCCCAGCAGCACCCAGGGGGTCAAGCAGATTTGAGACTGTCAACATCACTTGAGGACACTGGTCCAAAGATGAATGAAGAAAAGATGCTGAGAAGTTTAGTCTTCAGGGAACATTTCCCAGTGGAGACCTCAAAGCCTGTGGAGCTCAAAGCTTCTGCAGACAGTGACAGGCCTCTCTCTGGGGACATTTTCTGAGTAAGGGAGATTGGTAGTCGTGTGACCAAGACGATTTTGGTGCAGATTGTTCTGGACACAGGGGAATGGTCTAGGTGACCTTCCAAGAATTTTGTACCTAATCTGTGATTCTGTAAGTAATGAGTTGACAGAAAATTGCATTCTGTATTTGGTTGGCCATCTGCTGTTTTTCCAACGCTGGCTGATAAAGGCATGGCTATGTGGGGAGAAGGTGAGCTGCAATTAATTATCTATGGCATTGATGAATTTCTTGTAAGATATTCCCCTGCTAATCCAGCAATATAGCTGCATCCCTCCCCCCACCTTCCCAGTGTTAACGGTCTATTTATGGACCCAGCTCCATAATTAAATGTTTCATTTGCAAGAAAATGGTTCCGAGGAAAATCCAGGCTCCCTTTATGTGCCTGCAATCGGCTACTGCAGACGTTACATAAGAGATTAGTCCACATTGGCCTGCTGCTCTTAGCTTTTTGGATAATCTAATGTATTATGTTTCTGGTGTATGTAAATTACTAAATGTAATATTCTTCAGTATGTCTGTTGAATGAAGCCAAATGTATTGTGGGCATAATTTTAATTATTTATATGCTATAAAAATGGAAGAAATTGGAATTACAGAAATAGGGCTCTAAAAAACCCCTCTGGTTTTCTTTTGGGCAACAGTTTAATCAGATTAAAACCATAATTGTTTTCCAGTTCTTGCCTCACACTTGTTTTGGCCATCTCTTTTGTCAGTATGTGGCTATGCCCCATGAAGGCATTTAATGTCAGTCCGAAGTGTTTGCCTTATTGGAAAACAGCACATCCTAGTTGGCTGGGTTCAAGGCAGGGACACCATTGATTGGGAAAACGCAAAGTTTCCTTCTGAGCCTTGGTTTTTGTTCTTGAAATTGGTCCTGGGCAACTCCTTACCCGATTTCTTCTGAGTCAAGGAGGTAGCAGCTGCATAGGTAAGACTGGAAAGCAGAATAGAGGAAGATGATGAAATGAAAGTGTTAGTCGCTCAGTTGTCCATGGAATTCTCTAGGCAAGAACACTGGCGTGAGTTGCTATTCCCTTCTCTAGGAGATCTTCCTGACCCAGGGATTGAACCTGGGTCTCCTGCATTGCAGGCAGATTCCTTACAGTCTGAGCCACCAGGGAAGCCCCGATCGAAAGAAAGGTGAGAGGAACATGCATATCTCTGAAAGTAGCAACCAGCTACTTTTGTTAACTAGCTAGAGATGTGGAGGCCAATTTTAGTTCAAGATGGCTGATAAGGATTGAATGGATTTGGGTACCTGTTCAAGTCTCATAGACTGTAACCTGAAATGAGTTTGTCCAGTGAGTGCTATTGCATTGAGACATCGTGGTAAGACGCAGTGGAATCCAAGCACCTGGCTTGGAATCCTGGTCTTATGTTTCAGGTGAAGCTGTTTGATTCCAGAGCACCACTCTTAGTTATCTTGCCACTCAAGAAAGAGTTTATCATTGTTGTTATTATTATTACAGACGGAAAAACTGAGTCCCAGAGAGACAAATAACTTGCCCAGTGTAGCACAGAACTGAGATTAAAAGCTGCTGGCATCCTGTGTTCCTCGCTTGTTTGTGTGGCTGGGTCCTGGGAATTTAGATGAATAAAATGGCCTCAGCCTGTCCAGGCAGACAGCACCAAGAGCCGTGCCTCTGCACAGTAGATGTGGATGGATGAGGGCAGGGTTCATGACCTCTGACATCCCCCTGGAGGAGCTGAGGTCTCTGCAGTGAGTCTGAATTATGAGGTTGCAGAGCAGACTTGTTGGAGCCCAGAACCCATCCACACCCAGCTTTGATTTACATGGGAACATTTCCTCACTGTTGGCATTGGGAAAGGGAAATAGCAAATTTGGGGTGTTTGCTTATTTCCGTCAGTAATTTCGACTGCGAGGGGTGAGGGCTGATGAATTATACAGCACTGCATTAAAACATAATATCCCTTTGAAGCCCAGAGCAGCAAGTAGAGAGCTGTTTTGCAACGTTGGTGGGAGACTGAGGAAGTCTCCAGCTCATCCCTTTGATGCAGCTGGATAGGGTGTTGACTCTTGAGTTGTACCTTTCGGCACAGTTGAGGAAAACTTGGAGTTGGGCTTGAGGTGTACAGAGAACTCTGGGAATACAAGGCTACTAAAGAATTCCACAGAAGGACCCCCAGGCTGAGACTGGGCTTAGCCCAGATCCTGTCCCCAGGCTCCCGACTGGCCTTCATCCCCCGGCCTGGACAGCTGCTACCTTTCGCCATGAGCCAAACTATCCCAGGGAAGTTGGGGGCCACAGTTGGCCAAGAACTGTTGTGGCTGCCAGTGCCTCCATCTCAGGAAGACACTGCAGGCCAAGGAAAACACTTGGTAAACTTAGACTGGGCAGCTCTCAGTAACTCATTTAGGATTTAATGCTTCTTTTTAAACAGAACACAGAAGGCTTGGAAAGCAAGCTCAGTGACTCCTGAGAGGATAACCTAGTTCCATGTCTTATTCATCTTTGCTTTTGGCACCTAGAAGGTGCTCCATAAATGCCTGTTCAATTTCAATCATCTTTTGTGGTTTTGAAAAAAAGTTTGGAAACACCCCAACCATCCTCTATTGGCTTGCTTAGATGTTGGCCAAGGCCAAGTGTTGAAATCTTGGGTTGCTTAAGACTGATTATTCCCAATTAAACAAATAGTCGGTGAACATTTATTGGTGAGGCATCGAGTGGGATGCTGTGGTAGGAGAAAGATGCAAGGGAGTTGGTAGAATGCAGAACAAGGAGCTGCCACAACAGGAATGGAGATGAGCCAGCCACAGGGAGAACACAGAAGGCAAAATCAATTAGATGGAGAGACCAGGAGCATCATCACACAGGGGGATTGTGGGAAGAGCCTTAGAGGATAAGATTTTGAAAGATGTTGGTTCAAGTGGGGATTTTTGGTTAGTGTCATTGACAAGAGCAAAGGCTTCTAGGCACACAACTGCACTGTCCAGCATGTAGTGAGATTGAGCTTCTGATCTGAAATGTCAAAGATATAACTTTTTAAAAAATTTAAAGAAAATTCTCATACAACTATATGGTGAACCCATGTCAAAGACTCATTAATTAGGGGACCAGTGGAGTGGGAAATTGGTTCAAAGAAGAATTGGAGAGATCAAAGCATGTATAATCAATAAAAGAAGGAAAGCTGAAAGGAGACTGTACAGTTAGATATGAATCTGGTTAATATTTTGCAGAGCAATAAAACCATAACCGGTGGAACAATTTTTTCTATCAGACAGTATTCATGCAATTATAATGGATCAAAGAAAATCATTTGTAGCTTGCCAATTTTATACACATTCACCCAATTATATAGAATACAGGATATTCTATTGAATATAGGATACTAGAAGAGAAACTTTTGCTTTATATTCTTCTCTACAGTTTTAACTTTTGCTTTTTTTCTATAGAATCTGGGCCAGAATCAATGGTAAAATGTAAGACGAAAAAAACTTCACATTTTTCTAGAACATTGGATGACCCCAAAGCAGACTTTTATCACTATGCTCCAAAATGACTTTGAAAAGTCAATAATCTTCTTCCCTAATTTCCAAGGTTCAGGTTATTTAGCTAAAAGAAAAATGTTCTGGATGGATTTGGAGGACCTAGTGAACCTGAATTTGATTCTTTGTAAGTTTTAGCAGAATTGACATGATCTGTACTAGCATACGGCAAGATTATGGGAAAAACTGAGTGGAGAGGAGAAATAATAGAGAAAGAAAGCCTTGTTCAAAGGTTATGGTAGTAGGCCAGGTAGAGATGATGACATGGTACTGGATTTAGAAAGGTGGGGACTGATATGGAGACCAAATGAAGATGAATTGACTGAAGGGAGCTGTGGGAGGGAATTCAGTTTCACAAATGTTTATTGTGCATCTGCTGTACATCACCACGATCAACACCAGCAGCTCAAAGTGAGTAAGATGTTACGATTGTCGCCCAGGAGCTTAAGACATGAAAAATTATTCTCAATTCCACGTGGAAAAGACAATGTATGCTTTATGTACACAATGCATATATGTACAGGATGAACGGGGTCAAGATCAGATGAGGGAGGCTATCCAGAAAGGGTCTTTAAGAACTAATGGGCATTGCCTGGCAAAAGAAGTTGGACGGTGCTCAAATGCTGGCTGCACAATGAAATCACTGCGGTAGCTTAAAAACTCCTGATCCTGTTGCCCACCCTCAGAGATTCTGATTTAATAGAATTTCTGAGAGTAACCTGCTTGCAAGGGGCTTTTATATCTTCCCAGGTGTTTCTAACTTGCTAAGTGGATAAGGCTTAAAATGGAAGAAACAACAAAAGCTCAGGAAAGGAGGTATTATGGAGCCCGGAATGTCATGCAGAAAGAAATGTAGTAGTACTTCACAATTATGGTTGTGATGTGGGAAAAACTGGGAGGAGAGACTGGGCTGGCTACTGGCCACCGTGGAGAGCCTCGTCTTGTCAGTGTAGAACCACAGAGCATACTATTCATGTGCTACTCTGGGAGATTTGGGGCCTGGGATGCCATTAAAGACCTCATATAAGGACAGAGAATTTAGAAAAATAGTCTTGTCCCAGCTCTACCCTGAATTTGTTATGGGACCTCAATTTTCTTATATTGAAAGTGAAGGGTTGAACTTGATGGTTCCCCTAAGTTTCTTTCAGTTGAAGAATAGCAAAAATCCTACTTTTCTGTCATCAATTTGGTTTTACTGATGTTGGGTTGCCTTGTACTTGAGACATCTATGGTCAGAACCTAAGGGACTATCTATTTAATTAGAATGACGCTTTCTTTTCTTTTATTCCAAAGAGTACTATGGACTTGTAGTAAAAAAGCAAAAATTAAAACTGTAGAGAAGAATACAAAGCAAAAGTTAATCTTCTAGTGTCCTGTATTCCATTTTCCACAGCCTCTTGGGTATCTTGTGTACATGGTATCTTTTTGTGTATAAGCATATACTTATGCTTCCCTGGTGGCTCAGATGGTAAAGAATCAGCCTGCAATGTGGGAGACCTGGGTTTGGTCTCTGGATTGAGAAGATCCCCTGGAGGAGGGCGTGACAACCCACTCCATTATTCTTGCCTGGAGAATCCCCATGCGCAGAGCCTGGCGGGCTATAGTCCATGGGGTCGCAAGGAGTCAGTCGGACATGACTGAGCGACTAAGCACACACACATATATGTATGCACACTTAATATAGTACACAAATAGGGCCATATTATGTAAATTGCTCTGTAACTTGTGGTTTTCACATTACAATATATTTTGGGCATCTTTCCATGTCTGTGTATTTTTATCAGTTTTGTTATCATTTTTTAAAAATTGAAGTATAATGATTTACAATGTGTTAATATCTGCTATACAGCAAAGTGACTCAGTAATACACACACATACATATATTCTTTTCAATTATAGTTTATTCCAGGACCTTGTTGTCCATCCATTATATATGTAGTAGTTTACATCCACTAACACGGTGATGGACGGGGAGGCCTGGTGTGCTGCGGTTCATGGGGTCGCAAAGAGTTGGACATGACTGAGTGACTGAACTGAACTGAACACCAAACTCCCAGTTCATCCCTCCCCCACTGCTCTTCTTGGCAACCACAAGCCTGTTCTCTCTGTCCCGTGAGTCTGTTTCTGGTTTGTAGATAGATTCATTTGTGTCATAGTTTAGATTCCACATATAAGTGATATCATATGGTATTTGTCTTTCTTTTTCTGGAATTCACTTGGTATGCTCACACTAAGTGATTATCATACGAAGTCTATGTATTTAGAATGACCCCATTCTGGGAATCTCCCAGTGGTCCAGTGGTTAGGACTCCATGATCCCACTGTACAGGTCACAGGTTCAAATCCCGCATGCCTTGATCTACCCCCCAACAAAAGTGAAGGAATGACCCCCTTCTTATTGCCAGTTGTATGGTATGACCCCATAATTTCCTTAACCTATGATAGCCATTTTAGGTTTTGTTAGTAATTCATTGTTTTACAATATGTTTCAGTGAAACTTCTTGTGTGTGTGTGTGTGTGTGTGTATATATATATATATATATATAATTGTGGAAGTTCCATTTTTTCATAGGACCCATCCTTATACATGGAATTACTAGTTCTGTGGTTAACACTGAAAATTTTGATAGGCATTAACAAATTGTCCCCTAAAATTGTTGTACTGAGTTATATGCTTAACTACAAATTCCTTGTCACTTTATAAATGCTGAGTATTTTTCAAGTTTTAAATTATTTTTGGAGATGGAAAATGGCATCTAATTGTTTTAATCTGTATTTGTTTCATAAGAAAAGAATTGGTTATGTTTTCATATTTTATTGGTTATCTGTGACCTTTCATTCCAATCCCAAAGAATGCTCAAACTACCACACAATTGCACTCATCTCACATGCTAGTAAAGTAATGCTTAAAATTCTCCAAGGCAGGCTTCAGCAATACGTGAACCGTGAACTTCCAGATGTTCAAGCTGGTTTTAGAAAAGGCAGAGGAACCAGAGATCAAATTGTCAACATCCAATGGATCATCAAAAAAGCAAGAGAGTTCCAGAAAAACATTTATTTCTGCTTTATTGATTATGTCAAAGCCTTTGACTGTGTGGATCACAATAAACTATGGAAAATTCTGAAAGAGATGAGAATACCAGACCACCTGACTTGCCTCTGAATGCAAGTCAGGAAGCAACAGTTAGAACTGGACATGGAACAACAGACTGGTTCCAAATAGGAAAATGGGTACGTCAAGGCTGTATATTGTCACCCTGCTTATTTAACTTATATGCAGAGTACATCATGAGAACTTGAACTAATAACTTCTAGATGTACAAGCTGAACTTAGAAAAGGCAGAGGAACCAGAGATCAAATTGCCAACACCCATTGATTCATAGAAAAAGCAAGGGAGTTACAGAAAAACATCTACTTCTGCTGCATTGACTATACTAAAGTCTTTGACTATGTGAATCACAACAAACTAAGGAAAATTCTTAAAGAGATGAGAATACCAGACCACCTTACTTGCCTCTTGAGAAATGTATGCAGGACAAGAAGCAACAGTTAGAACTGAACACGGAACAATGGACTGGTTTCAAATTGAGAAAGGGGGTATGTCAAAGCTGTATATTGTCACCCTGATTATTTAACTTCTATACAGAGTACATCATGCAAAATGCCAGACTGGATGAAGCCCAAACTGGAATCAAGATTGCTAGGGTAAATATCAATAACCTCAGATATGCAGATGACACCACCCTTATGGCAGAAAGTGAAGAGGAACTCAAAAGCCTCTTGATGAAGGTGAAAGAGGAGAGTGAAAAAGCTGGCTTAAAACTCAACATTCAAAACACTAAGATCATGGCATCTGGTCCATCACTTCATGGCAAATAGATGAGAAACAGTGGAAACAGTGAGAGACTTTATTTTCTTGGCCTCCAAAATCACTGCAGCTGGTAACTGCAGGCATGAAATTAAAAGACACTTGGTTATTGGAAGAAAAGCTATAATAAACCTAGACAGCGTACTAAAAAGCAGAGATATTACTTTGTTGACAAAGTTCTGTATAGTCAAAGCTAAGGTTTTTCCATCAGTCATGTATGGATGTGAGAGTTGGACTATAAAGAAAGCTGAGCGCTGAAGAATTGATGCTTTTGAACCGTGGTGTTGGAGAAGACTCTTGAGAGTCCCTTGGACTGCAAGGAGATCCAACCAGTCCATCCTAAAGGAAATCAGTCCTGAATATTCATCGGAAGGACTGATGCTGAAGCTGAAACTCCAGTATTTTGGCCACCTGATGTGAAGAGCTGACTCATTTGAAAAGACTCTGATGCTGGGGAACATAGAGGGCAAGAGGAGAAGGGGATGACAGAGGATGAGATGGTTGGATGGCATCACCGACTCAATGGACATGAGTTTGAGCAAGCTCTGGGAGATGGTGAAGGACAGGGAAGCCTGGAGTGCTGCAACCATGGGGTCTCAACATGTCAGACATGACTGAGTGACTGAGCAACAACAATAACAAAGATAAGAGTGGTTAGGGATCATGCCGGAAAGAAAGACATGCCTCTATTCCTTATCTTTTGTGTGCTATTCATTGCATTCATCAGAGAGCCCTCCACATGTGATAGAAAAATCCACAACTTGGATGCCTATGTGGGGTGTGTGTTTGTGTGTGTGTGTGTGTGTAGCTGGACAAGGAACACAGGTACCAATCTCAGAACTGTGGGCTTACGTGGCAGCTGATATTGCTGGCTTCGTTTATAGCCAGCATGTTTCCAACCCTAAACTGGCATGCAAAGCAAGTGCAAAAAAGTTAGCTTCCCTTGATAATATGTAGTGGGGTCAACTGGAGCACGGATTTGCTTTCCCTGGGATATGAGAGCAGTAGATAAATAGCAAGACAGTTAAAAAAATCTTGTTTCAAGTGAAAATTTGTTCAAATGGCACCAAAGTTCCCCAAATGGCCACAAATCTCTGACTTGGCTGGAGTCTGGCCTCCCTTTTTCCTGCCCATGTTTAGCAGACTTGCCGCCAACCATCAAGGTTCCCTTGGCACAGCAGGGTGCAGGAAGAAGAGCTGCTTGATTGGCATATGGCATTGCTCTCTTCCTGATGCTTTCTGTTTGTCCAGCTTCGTGCTTTGGCAATATGGTGACTTTCATTGGCTGTGATATTAGTGAAGGGTAAGGATCTATAAATATCATTGCACTTATGAAAAAAACCCTTCCAACAACTATACCCTGAGGGCTAGCCAATAGACTGCCAAGAAAGCAGACTTTTCTAGTTGTAAGACCTGAGGTGTCCAGCTCTGAATAAAGAAGGAGCATTGACATGGAGGCTGATGGTTAATTCTTGGTGTTTGTTGTTGTTCAGTTGCTAAGTTGTGTCCAAATCGTTGTGACCCCATGAACAGTAATATCAAGGTTCCTCTGTCCTCCACTATCACCCAAAGTTTGCTCACACTCATGACCATTGAGTCAGTGATGCCATCTAACCATCTCATCCTATGCCGCCTCCTTCTCCTATTCCATCTTTCTGAGCATCAGAGTCTTTTCCAATAAGTCAGTTCTTCGCATCGGGTGGCCAAAGTTTGGAGCTTCAGCTTTAGCATCAGTCCTTCCAATGAATATTCAGGGTTGATTTCCTTTAGAATTGACTGGTTTGATCCCCTTGCCGTCCAAGGAACTCTCAAGAGTCTTCTCCAGCATTACAATTAGAAAGCATGAATTCTTCAGTGCTCAGCCTTCTTTATGGTCCACCTTTCACATCCGTACATGACTACTGGAAAAACTTTAGCTTTGACTATACAGACCTTCCTTGGTAAAGTGATGTCTCTGCTTTTTAATTCACTGTCTAAATTTGTCATTGCTTTCCTTCTAAGGAGCAAGCATCTTTTCTTTTTTTTTTTTAATATTTTATTTTATTTTTTAACTTTACAATATTGTATTGGTTTTGCCATATATCAACATGAATCTGCCACAGGTATACACGTGTTCCCCATCCTGAACCCTCCTCCCTCCTCCCTCCCCGTGCCATCCCTCTGGGTCGTCCCAGTGCACCAGCCCCAAGCATCCAGTATCGTGCATCGAACCTGGACTGGCGACTCGTTTCATATATGATATTAAACATGTTTCAATGCCATTCTCCCAAATCATCCCCCCCTCCTCCCTCTCCCACAGAGTCCAAAAGACTGTTCTATACATCAGTGTTTCTTTTGCTGTCTCGTATACAGGGTTATTGTTACCATCTTTCTAAATTCCATATGTATGTGTTAGTATACTGTATTGGTGTTTTTCTTTCTGGCTTACTTCACTCTGTATAATAGGCTCCAGTTTCATCCACCTCATTAGAACTGATTCAAATGTATTCTTTTTATTTTTTTTTTTTGTTTTTTGTTTTTTTTCTTTAATTTTATTTTATTTTTAAACTTTACATAACTGTATTAGATTTGCCAAATATCAAAATGAATCCGCCACAGGTTTACATGTGTTCCCCATCCTGAACCCTCCTCCCTCCTCCCTCCCCATTCCATCCCTCTGGGTCGTCCCAGTGCACCAGCCCCAAGCATCCAGTATCGTGCATCGAACCTGGACTGGCAACTCATTTCATACATGATATTTTACATGTTTCAATGCCATTCTCCCAAATCTTCCCACCCTCTCCCTCTCCCACTGAGTCCATAAGACTGTTCTATACATCAGTGTATCTTTTGCTGTCTCGTACACAGGGTTATTGTTACCATCTTTCTAAATTCCATATATATGCGTTAGTATACTGTATTGGTGTTTTTCTCTCTGGCTTACTTCACTCTGTATAATAGGCTCCAGTTTCATCCACCTCATTAGAACTGATTCAAATGTATTCTTTTTAATGGCTGAATAATACTCCATTGTGTATATGTACCACAGCTTTCTTATCCATTCATCTGCTGATGGACATCTAGGTTGCTTCCATGTCCTGGCTATTATAAACAGTTCTGTGATGAACACTGGGGTACACGTGTCTCTTTCAATTCTGGTTTACTCAGTGTGTATGCCCAGCAGTGGTATTCCTGGGTCATACGGCAGTTATATTTCCAGTTTTTAAAGGAATCTCCACACTGTTCTCCATAGTGGCTGTAGTAGTTTGCATTCCCACCAACAGCGTAAGAGGGTTCCCTTTTCTCCACACCCTCTCCAGCATTTATTGCTTGTAGACTTTTGGATCACAGCCATTCTGACTGGCGTGCAATGGTACCTCGTGGTTTTGATTTGCCTTTCTCCGATAATGAGTGATGTTGAGCATCTTTTCATGTGTTTGTTAGCGATCTGTATGTCTTCTTTGGAGAAATGCCTGGAAAATCCCATGGATGGAGGGGCCTGGTGGGCTGCAGTCCATGGGGTCGCTAGGAGTCGGACACGACTGAGCGACTTCCCTTTCACTTTTCACTTTCATGAATTGGAGAAGGAAATGGCAACCCACTCCAGTGTTCTTGGGATGGGGGAGCCTGGTGGGCTGCCATCTATGGGGTCGCACAGAGTCGGACACGACTGACGCAATTTAGCAGCAGCAGCTGTTTTGGCCCAGTTTTTGATTGGGTCATTTATTTTTCTGGAATTGAGCTGTAGGAGTTGCTTGTATATTTTTGAGATTAGTTGTTTGTCAGTTGCTTCATTTGTTATTATTTTCTCCCATTCTGAAGGCTGTCTTTTCACCTTGCTTATAGTTTCCTTTGTTGTGCAGAAGCTTTTAAGTTTAATTAGGTCCCATTTGTTTATTTTTGCTTTTATTTCCAATATTCTGGGAGGTGGGTCATAGAGGATCCTGCTGTGATTTGGTCACCATCTACAGTTACTTTGTAAAATAAAAATAAAATCTGTCACTGCTTCCACTTTTTTCCCTTCTATTTGCCAAGAAATGATGGGACTGGATGTCATGACTTAGTTTTTTAATATTGTTTCAAGCCAGCTTTTTCATTCTCTTTCTCCACCCTCATCAAGAGCTCTTTAGTTCCTCTTTACTTTCTGCCATTAGAGTGGTATCATCTGCACATCTGGGGTTGTTTCTATTTCTCACAGCAATTGTGATTCCAGTTTGTGATTTATCCAGCCTAGCATTTCATATAATGTACTCTGCATATAAGTTAAATAAGCAGGTTGATAATATACAGCCTTGTTATATTCCTTTACCAACTTGGAACCAGTCTCTTGTTTCATGTTGGGTTCTAACTGTTGCTTCTTGACCTGAATACAATTTTCTTAGGAGATAGGTAAGGTGGTCTGGTATTTCCATCTCTTTAAGAATTTTCCATAGTTTGTTATGATCCACACAATCAATGAAGCAGAAGTAGATGTTTTTCTGGAATTTCCTTGCTTTCTCCATGATCCAATGAATGTTGGCAATATGATTTCTGTTTCCTCTGCCTTTTCTAAACCCAGCTTGTACAGGAAGTTCTTGGTTCATGTGCAAAGTTCTTGGTTCATCCTTCTAGCTTGAAGGATTTGGAGCATAACCTTGCCAGATGTGAAATGAACGCAGTTGTATGAACATTCTTTGGCATTGCCCTTCTTTGGAATTGCAATGAAAACTGATCTTTTCCAGTCTTGTGGCCACAGCTGAGTTTTTCAATTTGCTGACATATTGTGTATCACTTTAACAGAATCATCTTTTAGGATTTTAAATAGCTTAGCTGGAATCGTGTCACCTCCACATGCTTTGCTCATAGTAATGCTTTCTAAGGCCCACTTGACTTTATACTCCAGGATGTCCAGCTCTAGTAAGTGATCACACCATTGTGGTTATCTGGGTCATTAAGAATTTTCTTATATAGATCTTCTGTATATTCTTGCCACCTCTTCCTAATCTTGTCTGCTTCTGTTAGGTCCTTACTGTTTCTGTCCTTTATCATGCCCATTCTTACATGAAATGTTCCCTTGATATCTCCAATTTTCTTGAAGAGATCTCTAATATTTTCTAATCTATTTTTTCTCTCTATTTCTTTGCATTGTTCATTTAAGAAGGGCTTCTTATCCCTTCTTGCTATTCTCTAGAACTCTGCATTCAGTTGGACATATCTTTCTTTCTCCTTTGCTTTTTGCTTCTCTTCTTTCCTCCACTATTTATAAATCTTCCTCAGACAATCACTTTGCCTTTTTGCATTTTTTTCCCCTTTGGGATAGTTTTGGTCACTGCCTCCTGTATGATGTTACAAACCTCCATCCACAGTTCTTCATGCAGTCTGTCTAGCAGATCTAATCCCTTAAATCTGTTCATCACCTCCACTGTATAATCATATCCTAAGGACCTGTTTTTCTCTACTTTCTTCAATTTAAGCCTGAATTTTGCAATAAGGAGCTCATGATCTGAGCCAGAGTTATCTTCAGATCTTGTTTTTGCTGATTGTATAGAGCTTCTCTATCTTTGGCTGCAAAGAGTATAAGCAATCTGCTTGTGGTATTGACAATCTGGCGATGTCCATGCATAGAATTGTCTCTTGGGTTGTTGGGAAAGGGTGTTTGGTATGACCAGCATGTTGTCTTGACAAAACTTTGTTAGCCTTTTCCATGCTTCATTTTGTCTTTGAAGGCCAAACTTGCCTGTTATTCTGAATATCTTGACTTCCTACTTTTGCATTCCAATACTCTATGATGAAAAGGACATCTTTTTTTGGTATTAATTCCAAATGGTGTTGTAGGTCTTCATAGAACTAGTCAACTACAGCTTCTTCAGCATCAGTGGTTGGGCATAGACTTGGCTTACTGTGATGTTAAATGGTTTGCCTTGGAAACAAATCGAGATCCTTCTATCATTTTTGAGGTTGCACCCAAGTATTGCATTTAGGACTCTTTTGTTGACTATGAGGGCTACTCTATTTCTTTTAAGGGATTATTGCCCATGATAGTAGATATAATGGTTATGTGAATTAAATTTGCCCATTCCTGTCCATTTTATTTCACTGATTGCTAAGATGTTGATGTTCCGTCTTGCCATCTCCTGCTTGACCACATCCAAATTTACCTTGATTCATGGACCTAACATTTCAGGGTCCTATGCAATATTGTTCTTTACAGCATCGGGCTTTACTTTCACCACTAGACACATCCACAACTGAGTGTCGTTTCCTGTTTGGCCCAGCCACTTCATTCTTTCTGGAGCTGTTAGTAATTGCCCTCTGCTATTCTCCAGTGGCATATTTTGGGCAACTTCTGACCTGGAGGACTCATCTTCTGGTATCATATCTTTTTGCCTTTTCATACTGTCCATGGGATTCTTCAAGCAAGAATACTGGAGTGGGTTGCCATTTCCTTCTCCAGTGGACCATATTTTATCAGAACTCTTCACTATGACCTGTCTGTCGTGGGTGGGCCTGCATGGCATGGCTCAGAGCTTCACTGAGTTTTGCAAACCCCTTCTTCATGACAAGGCTGTGGTCCATGAAGTGGTAATCCTTGGTACTTTAAGACTATAGAATAAGAATGAAACTTACCCATGGTTTGGAGGAAAAGCTCTTTCATAGAACAGAATTAACTCTCAAATTCTAGAGAAGCATTTCTCAGGTTGCCAGATAAAATACAGAACATCTAGTTACATCTGAATTTCAGATAAAAAATGAATACAAATTATTCCTACTTTTATTTGGTAACTCTGGCAATGCTAAATAGTGAGTCTTTCTAAAATAGAGATATCCATATGGTATGGGAAAAACATGAGCAAAGCTGAGCAGAACTTTACTGGGTTCTCCCATTGGCTGAAGTCTCTTTGTTTTTTAATTAATTAATTATTTTTGGTTTTGCTGAGTCTTTGTTGCTGCATGGGCTTTTCTTTAGTCTTGGTGCACAGGCTTCTCATTCCTTGTTGGGGAGCATGGGCTCTAGAGTGTGTGAATTTCAGTAGTTGTGGCATGTGGGTTTCCGGGCTCTAGAGCACGGGTTCAATAGTTGTGGCACACGGGCTTCATTGCTCTGAGGCATGTGGGATCTTCCCAGATCAGGGATCGAACTCATGTCTCCTGCATTGGCAGGCAGATTGTTTACTCCTGAGCTACCAGGGGAGCTGTGAAGCCTCTTTGGAAAGAAGTATTCAGAGCAAGATTTCCTAGACATCCATTAGATTGCAATCACTATCCTTTCTTTGTGTACTGAGCCCTCACTTCTACCTTGTCCACTCCATTCCATGGCCCTCAAGGGAATTCCAACTATCAACAACATTGATTCCAAATGTTTGTGCTCAGTGACTAACTCTAGGGGGTGTTTTTCCTCTGCAGGAAGCTCCTAGTGGGCTCTCTGCTTGGTTGCCCTCTCTCTCAACACTCCCTTCACACCACACAAGTCCACCCTGAGCATGATCATCTGAAAAATGTTTTCCCAACACTGCTTCATTATGTCCTATGGTGGTGTGCTGGCAGTCAAGCCCACGCACCCATAGAACTTGAACCCCATCTGTATGTGGCCCGGGATTTTCAGCTGTGTGATTTTCTCTAGCTTAGTCGCATCTTGAGTTCATGTGAGCTGATCTTCCATACCCCATTCACCGCTCCTCACTCAAGAAACACTTGCTGGTTGACTGGTTCTAGTGAATCCTATCAGAATTGGCCACATTTCTTGAGTGGGAAAATTGTTTGAAGCCCAAAGTTCTTGTGCTGGAGAATCCTGCTCCCACCTCTGTGAGCCCCTCTCTTGCTGTTGTTCCCAGTTTGGGGGCTGAGAAAGCAGACATCTTTGTATTTGAACTCTTGATTGAGACAGTGGGTTAACTGATGTTCCTTTAAACTTCAAAACTAGCTTAAGCAGAGAGGGACACATTAAAGCTGGTAATGAAACTGAATTGAGAAGTTTGCTCTTCGAGTTCCTAAATTCTTGATTGAAATTTGATATATTTGTAACTTACCATTTGTGTCTATGATCTCCTTCAAGAGAATAATCTCATTGGTGACTCTTCAAGAACATCACAGAGCCTTGGTGGAAGTGAGGGAGAGAGGTTGGAAATGAGAACAGTAACACTACTAATAAAAATAGCTGAAAGCTATAATTATGTGTTTTGGGTGATTTATGCATGTTTGTCTTTAAATTCTACAACATTACCAGTAGGTGTTCTTCCTATCATTTCACAGTTCAGAAAACTGAGAATAGTTAAGGTATTTGTTCACAGATAAAAACTAGTGAAGTCCTGAAGCCACTATTGGAATAAGAATCCATCTGGCTGAAATCCTAGGTCTATTCTAGGTTTACCAGGTTTCATCCCTCCTCTTGTTGGTTGTTGGGGGGGATTTTTTGCTTTGTGATTGCAGAGACAAGGGTCCACTGAAGGGAAGTGTGAGGGCTGGATCGTATAGCCTGGGACCCATGGCCAAACAGCTCTCTCCTCAGGGGTTTTCTGATTCCAAGACCAAGAGGAAAAAGGCAAAGGAGCCTAACTCCTGGGAGCTGAAATGTGTTGTGGGTCCCCTGGAAGGTTTCACTGAAACCAGACCCTGCCTTGACCCTGTTTAATTACTCTGTAATTAACACACAACCAAATTCCTGCTGTCAGTGGGTCCTGTGATGCACATGGAGGTGGTGGTGGTTTGGTTGCTAAGTCATGTCCGACTCTTGCGACCTCAGGGACTGTAGACTGCCAGGCTCCTCTGTCCATGGGATTCTCCAGGCAAGAATACTGGAGTGGGTTGCTATTTCTTTTTCCAGGGATCTTCCCGATCCGGGAATAGAACCTGGGTTTACTGCATTGTGGCTTCCCTGGTGGCTTAGACGATAAAGCATCTGCCTCCAAAGTGGGAGACTCGGGTTCAATCCCTGGGTCAGGAAGATCCCTTGGAGAAGGAAATGGCAGCCTACTCCAGTACTCTTGCCTGGAAAAATCCCATGGACATAGGAGCATGGTAGGCTACAGTTCATGGGATCGCAAAGAGTCAGACATGACTGAGCAACTTCACTTTCACTTTCCTCCTGCATTGTAGGCAGATTCTTTATCAACTGACCTACAAGGGAAGCCCCATGGAGGCTGCCAGCAAACACAGGGCAGCACTGATCCTGATGAGCTTGTCCCAGGGCTGGGCAGGATGTCCTATCGAATGATTATCATGTGATGAAGCCCGAGAGTTCTCCATCCTGACCTGGCTTTCCGGCTGCAGTGTTAACAGCCGGGGCATCCGGGAGAGGGACATCGCTCACATGGATTACACATGTGCTGCAGGCTTCTTTCACTCTGGCTTGATAGCAATTGAGCTTCCCATTTGGAGTTTGTTATCTGGGAGCTGTCCAGATCCAATGATGTAAACTGGCTAGTGGGTAGTCTTTGTGGTCAATTATCAGCAGCCCATTAGAGGAGGGCTGGTAAATCTGGGAGGCACCAAGAGCCGTTTCCAAGCCACTTTGGGTGTATTGTTTTTCCTGAGTCTCTCCTCTTACCTGCTTTGGCTCCATTCTTTTTTTTTTATGTTGAAACTCATGGAAATATGAAAGGAGGTAGAACCCATGGATTTCTGATTCCCAGGATAGGGCTCCTGGGTGGTGGGATGGAATGAGATGCTCTGTACCCTAAAGATGGGCTGAGCCCTTTTCACCTTTCAGGAAAAGAATGTTGGCTTTGTTGAGAACCAGTGGACTGTCGCTAGAGAAGTCAGCATGGCTAGAAACTGAGTGCTTGAAGAGTTCCTCTGGGCCTTCCCAACACAGAGAGAAAGGAAGCCACCTCCCCCAGGAGGGGTGCATCTAGGCCTTTTCAGGCTCTCAGGTTGGTCCACCTCTAAAGGTAACCTGTGCTCATGATTTTGGGATGAAAATGCAATGATCAGGCCCCACACTAGACCCACTGGATCAAAAGCTCTTGGGTAGGCTTGGCAGTCTATTTCAGCAAAGCCTTCCTGATGATTGGGAGGCATGCTGAAATCTGAGATTTATTTTTTTAGATGAGGGTACCCAAAGTATGCTGTGTGGATCACAACATCAGTAACCTAACAGTTTCCTGAAAATGCAATATCTTAGGCCCACCTCTCTGTCAGACTTGCTGAATCATAATCTGCATTTTAATAAGTTCCCTGCATGCTTTGACTGTACTCTGAAACTTGAGGCACAGCTTAGAGCACTGGTTCTCAACCTTGGCTGCTTGTCAGGCTCACCTAATGCCCAGGCCCCACCCTGACCAATTAAACCAGAATTTCTTGGGGGTGATGCCCAGGCATTGGTGTTTACAAAAATTTTCCTAGTGATTCTCATGATAGTCAAAGCTGAGGGCAATTGCTTTGGACCACCACAGGCTGTTAAAAAACAAAACAACCAGCCAACAATTCAATGATCAGAATAAAACCAATGACATGGAAGAGAGCTTCCCAGCAACATAGAGGGAAACATTTGGGCCTCATGGATGTGTTGGGTGGATGTAGAATTATTGATCCTATCAGGCCTTGAAGGTGGAAGGATGGCACCTGGGTTGCCATGAGCACCATTTTTGGACTATTACAAATACCATTTTCTATGTATGCCATGGCAGGAAAAAGGTGGGAAAACATGCTACAGAGAACCTGAATAATTCTATTATTACCGTGTTAATGTGCTAACTATGGCGATGGGTTATGAGTCAGTGTTCCCGGAGGGAAATGCTGAAAGTCTTGCCCTGGGACAAGAGGGCAGAAATATGCCTTCAGATATTGGAAGACTTCTGTAATTCAAATCCAGATAAATACTTTTAGACCATTATTGCCACCTGGTCTTTATTTAGCATTTTTGCTATTTAGAGATTTCCCAGTGGTTATCTAGGGCCTTCTCAAGTGGCTCAGTGGTAAAGAATCCACCTGCCAATGCAGGAGACATGGGAGATATGAGTTTGATCCCTGGTCTGGAATATTCCCTGGAGGAGGAAATGACAACCCACTCCAGTACTCTTGCCCCGGAAATCCCACGGACCGATGAGCCTGGTGGGCTACAGTCCATGGGATCACAAAAGAGTTGGACACTACTTAAGGACTAAACTCTGGGAGATGGTGATGGACAGGGAGGCCTGGCGTGCTGCGATTCATGGGGTCGCAAAGAGTCGGACACGACTGAGCGACTGAACTGAACTGAACTGAACGACTAAACATGCACACACAGCGGTTACCTAATTATTTCTTACAATAGGCATGGATTATTTTTCCTTCTTTGATGATGAAGAAATTGAGCCTCTGGAAGTTTCAGACTCCCCAGGGCCAGCTCAGAAAGGACAGTTGAAGAGTGAAGAGGCGTTTCCTTATTGCCTACTGGAAAGATCTGGAGATGTCACCTTCCATTTCAAAATGGCAAATGCTACCTCTTTGGAGGGGCTTGGCAGTGGGGTGGGGGGTACTCAGCCCCTATTTTCAAGCAGGGACTACTTTCTATTGCTGCCTTTTGCCCTGAAGGCGCTGCCTGGAGCCTGGGGCTTCCTGGGAATATCCCAGGAAAGCTCTCAAAGAGGAACTGTTTAGCTAATTACAAAGCCTAACTGTTGTTTGGCGGGTTTGTGTGTGTTAACACGTCCCCGTCTCACACAAGTTTTCATCCCAGTGCTGGAGGAACATATTGTAATTATGCTAATCATGCTGGCTGGGCAGTTAGAGGCCAGGAGGGAGGGGGCCCCTCTCCCTAATTGTTTCCCTCTCCTGGAACAGTTGGTTGTCTGCCCGAGTCCCCAGACAAGCAGAGGGAAGGCTGCGGGGGAGGGGCAGGCGGGGCTAGGGCTGTGGGGCTTCCTGTCCCCAGGGCTGCTGAATCCACCTGGTCTGTCAGGAGGGAGGGGTTGAAAGAGTTGCCAAGGATGAGTCTGCTGGGCAAAGGGATTTCTGGCAGATTCACTGGGGACTGTGTTCAGGACTGGCCCATGGGAGTTTGTGAAAGAGGCGAATTTTCATTGATGTCCTTCCCCATGTCTTTGATGGTGGTGGCTTTTCCTCTTCTCTCCCTCCCTGCCTCCTCCTTCTCCCCTATGCCTCTTTCTTCTTCATTTCCTCTTTCCTGAACCTCCAGGCACACAATGCTTTGCTGCTTGTTTGGAATTTGTTGGCAGGCAAGTTTATGATACAGGCATAATTAGAGATACAGATACAGATTCAGATATTGATGTAGACAGAGCTATAAACATCCTCACTTAGAGAAGACAATGAACATGTGACTGCCAACAACAGCTTGCTAGGAAACACAATGCTGAATGAATCTAAGGCCATGAATGAGGGAGATATTTTCAACGTGATCGCCAGTGTTTTTTTTTTTCTTTCATAAAATGTTTATTTGGATATCATTCAAATGAAGACAGAAGTAGAGAGACTAGAACAATGAATCACATATTTCCCAGATTCAACAATTATCAAGTTTTTGCTGCATTTGTTTCACCTATTTTTTTTTACTGAAGTATTTTTCTAATGTAAAACATTAGGTTGCTTTACCTCTACATTTTATTAGATATGATCATATACACCTACATCTAATAAAATGTATAAGTAATAAAAATAAAACACAAAAAGAAAAAATAGGGTAATTTAGTATGCAGTCCATAATCAATGTAATTCTTACAAGAAAGCTTAAATGCTCATTTTTTTTCTTTTAATATTGATAGTAAAGGATTGGTGCCCTAGTTACTTTCTTTTTTTTTTTTTTTAAATACTGAGGTGTAGTTGATTTATAATATATTATTTCCAAGTGTATAGCAAAGTAATTATATATCTATAACTGAATATATCTATTCTTTTTCAGATTCTTTTCCACCATAGGTTATTATAAGATATTGACTATAGTTCCCTGTGCTATATATTAGATCCTTGTTGTTTATCTATTTTACATGTAGTAGTTGTGTCTGTTAATCCCAAACTCCTAATTTAACCTTCCTACTTCCCCTTTCCCCTTTGGTAACCATAAAACCCTTTGTTTTCTATTTCTCAGTCTATCTATGTTTAGTAAATATAAATTCAATTGTATATCCAGTGCTTTTAAATGATATACATTATCACAAGAAAATTATTAACAATTGGCACTAAAAAATTCAATTCTTCAGAAAAGAACTGACTTTGTTTCATATGATGATATGGTGGGTCACTGGGCATTGAAAAGAGAGGTCTCAGGGAAGTTCCTGGAAGGAGAGAGCAGAAAAAAATGGGAGTTCTTAGGAAGATGGAGAATTTGTTTCTTGGGGGCAAGAGGGAAGTAAGCACAAGAGCAGAGGAACTGCAGGTAGAAAGGCTGACAGAATTTTAAACACAGGATTGATGACGTATTCTGGATTTTTAATTACGTTGCTTGCTCTCACTTTTTCTAATGCCATCCATCTTCAAGAACTCTTCAGTAAAACTTGCTTTGTGTGGACTTCCCTGGTGAGGGTGGCTGTGTGTGTTCTGTATGTGTTTCCTGTCCATCCAGGGAAAGGAGACAAGTCCTGCACCTGAGTTGATGTATACTGAAAAGAAACTTAATTGAGGATGGGTGACCTTGAGACAGTTAGCCTCTGAGCACCCATATGGACTTTCTCGGGATGTGTAATGTTGGCCCTCGCCCACTGTAAGTGGATTTTATAGGCCAATATGTCACCAGATATCATTCTGGGTTGCACTGGAGTAATAGCCCAGAAGCCAACCTTGACTCTGTTATTAGCCAGAGCTCTGCAATGATCCTATTTTCTGCTTATATTTAGTTTGTATACTTCCATCAGTAGTCTCATAGCTAACTGTCTGGAAGACCATGGAAGAACTTCTTTTTATATCATACAGGTCTTTATAGCTGTAAAGGACTCCAGGGAAATGCTGAGCCCTTGTAAATGGCTGATGGATTTCATTTAGCTCCATGATTCTTCTGTGGGATTTTGTTTGGTGTTGGTTGTGAAACTCATGATTCAATCCAAAATTTCCTCGCCTCAACTAGACTGGTTTATGATCCCATGAACCAAGTATAGAACAAAGATCATTAGTTCAGTTTATGCTGTCTGTCAGTCCAGGGCAGCTGGGTCCTTGGTGCTGCTCTGTATTTTAGAGGAGTGAGAAATGCACAAAGCAGAACACACAATCCCTGTTCCCGGGGCAGCATATCTTGGGGGTATATTTAACATTATTCTCAATCTCTCTATATAGATTTCTTTCTTTGAACATTTCCCTCTTTTTTCCTAGTCATGTTTTTCTCCTTCTTCTGTCTCTCTCTCTCTTTTTTTTCTGTTTCTGTTTCCTTAAGATGTCTTCACTCACATTTTTACAATTAAATATTTTCCCTTTTCCCTTAAGTTCTATTACTTCAACAGTTTTGTGTTTTTTTTTTGCTTTAACATTTTTTAAAATCATCTGGTTATAGATTTTCAAGCAGGAAACAACAAAACACCTCTTTGAAGCCTGATTCCTGAATGGAGTCACCAATGGGTTATGCAGAACTTCCCTCTCTCCAGATTATGTAACCCTGCTCAGGTATTATAACTCAAATGATCCATTATCTGAAAGATCTTCCTAACAGTAGGCATTCTGACCTTGGTAAAGCAATATGAGCTTTTCCCATCACCATTTACAACAGGCTAATGCAGGACAGAATTTCAGTCCTAAATCAGAATTACCCTGGATTCTTGGCACTTGAAGCCAGAATGCTAATACCTGGTGATTTTATTAGAGTATTTCATTTGGGCGTGGACTTTTTTCATTTTAAATGCTAGTTAAAAGGGGAAAATGAAAAGCTCATTCCTTCAATAAAGAATTTTGGCTGGTGGATAGCTTGATTCTGGAGCAGATGGTTTAAATATTGTTTACATTTATTTAAAGTCACAATATAGGCTTGTGTATATTCCTACAACATTAAATAGCTTTTCAACTTGCAATTCTTATCAAGAGTTGATCAATGTATTTGAAAGAAGAGAAAGCCTAGGGTGAGTTGTTATCTCCAGGAAAAGAAGCTTACTGCTGTAGTGTAATGTCTATGCAGTTGATGGGAAAAAGAATATCTAGGGCATTTCTCCACTGGGGCAGGCAGCCTGTAACATGGTTTAGAAAACCACTGTCCCCCAATATGTGGTTATTGACCTGTTCAAATGACTGCTTTCATTCGCTATTTCTAATCAAATTATTGAATCCAGTAGAGACCACATTTGTTTACCATAAAAGTCAACAGCCTTCTCAAATTTGAGGATGGGACAGGGAAGTAATTAAAAGGAAAACTGACAATCAAACAAAACATCATTTAAAGATGGCAAATCTCATTCTATTTTTTAATCATTATTTTAAGAAAAATTTGGCATTTACTTGAGAAAACCTGATGAAAAGCCCTTGCTATATTCAGTCACATCTTGCCATATTTTAGGCAGCAATCAATTTAAATACTTCATGTGGAGCTCATATGGAATAACAAACAATCCCCAGCTCTCAGGGGCTTAGTATATACTCATTTCTTCCTCATGAGAATTCTACTTGTGCTTCAGCTCTTAGCTCTTCAGGAAGCTCCTTTCCTAGAGAACTAGGTTGCTTGCCTCTGTTGCTATCTGGAACACATCTTCCATTTTGGTTATGAAAGCATGGGAAGGGCCTGGCATACCAGCTCTTCAATGCTTCACTCTAGCAGTGACATGCATCATATCTGCTTGCAACTCATTGAACGTAATGAGCCACAGTGTCCCTCCTGACTGCATCCCATGTTGGGAGATGTGGGGAACTCATAATAAGGGCTAAATGTCTTTGCCTCAAAGCATAACTGGGGCAAATGAGCTGCCATATTAAGAGGGTCTCATTTTGTTAACTACCTGAATTTGTGTGGTAGGAGTGCTTTAGAGAAACTTGCAGGGGGCTGAACTGCTGGGAGGGGCAATGTCAAAGCCCTCTCAAAGGCAGACGAATTGGAGGCAGCTCTATGCCTATTTGAACTGCTGGGTTTGGGCAGACAGGACAGTGGGAGACCTGCAGAGGCTGCAGGCAGAACATCTGGTTGCCTTCATGGGGACCACACACTACACAGGGCAGCAGATGTGCTGGTGGGTCTGATGCCCAGCACTTAGAGTCTGTGGGTGTGTCAGGTCTCTTTCTTAGGCTGCCTAATGCCTTGTAGACACTCACCATCCTTGTATGTGGTCCACCCAGACATTGAACTCACCAAAACCTGGGACCGTGGCTTCCCGGTTGTTGTGAGAGCAGTAGTGTGTAATGTGGTGACTTGCCCACAGAGTACTGTTAATAGCTGGGTACTTGCTGAATTGGAAAAGGAAATGGCAACCCACCCAGTATTCTTGCCTGGGAAATCCCATGGACAGAGGAGCCTGGTGGGTGACACTCCCTCGGCTCTCAAGAGTTGGACACAACTGAACAACAGCAACTAGGTGAATAATGTGGGCGGTCAGAGTGGGTCCATCTACACTGCTTCTGTGGTATGAGCCATTGCGTCTCAAACTTTGTTATGCTTACCAGTGACCTCGAGATCTGGTAAAAATGCAGATTCCAGTTCTGTATATCTGAGGTGGAGCCTAAGATTCTGCATGTGAAAAGTGAAAGTGTTAGTTGCTCAGTCATGTTCAAGTCTTCGTGACCCCATGGACTGTAGCCTGCCAGGTTCCTCCAACCATGGGCTTCTCCAGGCAAGAACACAGGAGTAGGTTGCCATTTCCTTCTCCAGGGGATCTTCCCAACCCAAGAATCGAACCCAGGTCTCCTGCACTGCAGGCAGATTCTTCTCCATCTGAGCCACCAGGAAAGCCTCAGATCTGCATACCTCCCAAGATTTCACACTCTGCACAAAGGTATTGACTGAGGATTCCAACTGGGTCTGTTAATCCGGTGAGGCTCAGTTGTCTGAATACAGTGTGAGGTCTTCCTGGAAACCACTGGTTGGAGGTGATCATTTCAATCTGGTTCTTCCTCTTGCCCAGACAACTGAGCCTTAAGAGAAAAAGAGGCCTCTCTGGGCTGAGCTATTTGTGAATATATGAATTCTCAATACACCTGGTTCTGTTTTCTCCTCTTAAGGCATCTGACAGGCAGTTAATAGCTCGTGAAAGAGCCGTATCCAAACTGTACTTTGAAGGAATCAGAGAGTACTGCTTTTGAATTACTTCCTTCCCGTGGCAACTCCCAAATCCAGTCCAGCAAGAGGCCTGGAGGCCTCACGGTCCCCTCAAGCTTTCAGATGGTGTCTGAGCAAACGCAAGGGCCAATCAAATTAGCCCAACACTGGCCACTTCCGAGCACTCACTCGAGATGACAGCTTCAGCTTCAAAAGAGGTATGCAAACCGGAATAATGAAATGTTCCATTTTATTAAGTCCCTGGCCAGAGGGAGGGATTGTATTAGAAGAGAGAAAAGGTGGGGAGTTTTTAGCTTGATTTCTGTGACGCTGATAAGCAGTAATTTTTGCAGAGGGGGGAAAAGTAACCCACTGCAATAAAACCATTTTCATAATACCGTGCGAATGAGTTATTGCTCCGAGGCAGGCATGGCTCCTCATGGCAGCCTGAGCCTCTGTCTCCATCTTTCATGGGTCAGCCTGACATTTTTATAGTGCTGACACAGAGAGAGCACTTGCGGTGCCTCCCTTCCCCTTTGGTTAGAGTACAGGCCACCTCCTTGAGTTCACTTTGGGTCTGATTTCTGTGTCAGTTTGGCCCTGGACTGGGGGTGAGGCCATGGGAGTCGGGTGGCTCATGGGGTCAGTTGCATCATGTTTTCAGACCATGAATGGTTAGAAGGACTGAGAGGAAATGGTTTTTGCATGAATCCAAAGAAGAAAGTGCTATTTCCTCTGCTTTATGGCTCACCAGACCTTTGGCCACACTGCGTTGGCCTTGCTTTTCAAAACTTTGTCCAAGTTCATTTCCAGAAAGTGGGACTCTTTGTTTCTCGCTGGACTTAGAATATGCCTGGCTCTGAAACAGCAACTCAAGACAGCTGGTTAAATTCACAAATGGAAAAAAAAAAATTGTATTTTATGTGTGTGCCCGTGCCTCCACGTTTCCACCCCTGCTGTTAATGTCTGTTTGACTTGTGTTGGAACATGTGTACTTTTCCTATCGTTTCACTTCAACCCCTTCAAGATCTGTTGGAACTGGAAAAATTAGAGAGAGATGAAAAATCTTGGTGTGAGGATGATAATGATGTAAATGAAAGAGACAAGATTCTTCCTATCCTTCGATGTGTTCCATTGATTTGGGGTAACTGATTTGTGAACAATTATTAATGGAAAAATACAAGCGCTTAAAGATAATTCCTGTTGTACATAGAGTCACTTACAAAGAGGCCTTGTGGGTCGCCCTAGTCCAGAGGTGGGTGAGTGTAACTCCAGGTTGAGTACAAACTTGATCAGGGAAGCTTCTAAGAGACCAGAGATTCAAGCAGCATCTGGGAGAATTTTAGTGTGTTCAGTTTCTGCCAGTCTCTGAATGCTTGTCATTGCGTTTCATCTTTTTCCTTTAAGGAAGGCCGGATGAGATAGAGCCAAGAGAATTTTGAGCTTTGTTAATTACTGTGGTGTCTTCCGAGCTCAGAGTCCTGTACAGCTTAGCCGAGTGCTTCATCCATGATGGAAAGAAACTGGAGGGGAGGGAGTTGGACTAATTTTGTTCAATGGAGTAATGTTGATGGATATAATTTTTTAGCACTTTTCTGTACCATTGCATGCTTTACTTACACTATCTCTAAACCCAACAACCATCTTGCAAAAGAGATGTTCTCTTGTTTTATTCAGATAAAGGCACTGAGAGACAGAATATTAAGTAACTGGCTTAGGATTTGTGGCTAGTAGGTAGATAATTAACTGAGTCAAACTCCATCCTATGATCCCTCCTGTCCCTTTAAAATGGGATTTGACTTTCAGTTATCACTTGCCTATGGGCTATAAACATATTTCTACTGTGTTGTATGAGAAATCACCTTAGTTTATGAGGACTCAGCACCTAAATTTCTGCTAAAAAGGAGCATAGACTTTTCTGAAAGAAAGAATAACAACTCAAAAACTTGTTAAGATATATACAATAGATAGCCAATGGGAATTCGCTGTGTGACTCAGGGAACTCAAACTGGGGCTCTGTAATAACCTAGAGGAGTGGGATGGGGAGGTAGGTAGGAGGGAGGTTCAAGAGGGAGCAGACATAGGTATACCTATGGCTGATTCATTTGATGTTTGGCAGAAACCAACACAAATTTACAACAATATTGTAAATCAATTATCCTTCAATTAAAATGAAATAAATAAATAAAAAACCAAGAAAAAAACCACGTTAAGAATACATGTCTTAGCATTTATTTGTTGGTATTTATAAGTCACCCACTTTGTGTACAGTTCCCCTTTTGACAGTGTCAGAGGGATGAGGGGTAGAATAGGGATTGGTTACCATTGTTTCTGGAATTCCAGGAACCTGGACATGACTTCTCTTTCTTATTAATATCTTGATCCCTAACTACTTGAGTCTGCCCCACAGTCACACGCTCACCTGTACTGTTAGTTACCTGAGCTCTGCGATCAGAAAAACTTTGTGTTTCCTGCAGTGAGATTCCAGGTGCTTACTTAGCAGATACCTGGTGTTTGTTTGATCAAATATGGATTGACACAGTATCTGCTTGGATTGGCTTATACTTTAAAAGACAGGATGGGGACTTCCCTGGTGGACCAGTGGCTAAGATTCTGAGCTCCCAGCACAGGGGTCCTGGGTTTGATCTCTGGTCAGGGAACTAGATCCCACATGCTGCGACTAAGACCTGGTTCAGCCAAATAAATAAATTAATTAAAAAATAAATAAAAGACAGGGTGTTCAGAGGGTAAGACAAGACAGTCGGCTACGGATGTAGGTACTGATAGCTCTGCAGAGGTACCATCTGAGGCAGCTGTAAAAGACCATCCCTGAGCCAGAGGAGAGGGTTCCATCAGGAGAGAAAAGAGTTGAGTGCTCATGCAAATTGCACCTCTGTTGAATGGAAGTCTGATTGTGGACCATAGCTGTCCCTCTGCCGAGACTTTTGGAGTTTCTGACTCCTAAGGATCTCATTCAGCTTTAGTTTAAGATGGTAATAACTTAAACTCTAACACTGGGATGGCCATTGATCAATGAAATGAACTGGCAGTTTCCAGACAGATTCGTGAAATGAAATACCTCAAATTGACCAGCCCGAGAACATTTTTCACCTCCTATCCATCCCTTCTGAGCTATTCAGAGAGCAAAGTAAAAGAAATTAGAACTTTGAAATTGCTGCTTGTCCAGGGGCAACCTCTCTGGGACACAGAGAGAGTTGCAATTTATCCAGTGTTCCCATGTAGAGAATTGGCAACACAGTGGCACCAACCACAGCTTAATAAGTATAGCAGTGTTGGGTGCTGTACCAGGTCTCTTGACCTCATTTAATTTTCACAGCAAATGGTCAAGATAGCAATAGTTATACTGTCTTGTAGATGAGAATTCCAAGGCTCAGAGAGAGAAATAAGTTACCCAAGGTCACACAGGTAGAGGATAGCAAAAGCCAGACTTGAACCCTAGATCTATTTGATCCAAAGCCATGCTCTTAAATGTTATATAAACTGCCTTTTCTCTTTTCTGGACATCACTTCTTAAAGAGAAATGTTCCTTTACAAAGTGCAATGTGAGGACAGTTGGTTAGGTCCCCAGTCAATAAGTGGTGTGTCCTTGTGATTTGAGAGATAAGAAACATTAAAGTCATTTTCTGCTGTTTCTCAGTTTGGTAGCCATTTTAAATAAACTAACAGAACTGTTTTGTAGGAGAACTTCACCTTTGAGGTCTGTTGTAGCAGGGTCATGGGTATGATTTAAATTCTTCCTAGAAGTTGGGCTGCCAAGATGGCCAGGAGAAGGACAATCAAACCAGGAAGGTCTGAAAGATAAATAATAAGAGTGAGAGAGAGGGAGGAGGAAGAGTTTGATTAGACATGTTTTAATCAGTGGAAGAACATCCAGTGGTGAATGTTGAGCTAGAAGATGCAAGAACACAACTGATGCTTTGATGTGAAGTCACCATGTGGTTAAAGAAATAGAAGATCAGTTAGAGGTCACTAAAAGATGCAGGGTATAGAGGAAAGGAGGCAATTAAGGTGAGAATCTTGGGAGGAAGAGGTATGTATAAGGGAAAGTGAAGGTATTCGAAGCTTGGAGAACAGGATTATGCAGGAAAATTATTATGCTGGATAATTGTTAAGAAAGTCTACTGAGCTGTTAGATGATTAAAGGCAGTGTCTACCACAGCTGAGCATGCATGCATAATCAGGTGACTTCGGATCTCCTCGGCCTTGCTGTCAGCTCCATAGGAATGGGTATGTATAAGCATGTACCCATACATGTACAAGACTCTTCAGGACACTTTTATTCCTAATAGCCACACGGACATTGACAGCACAACAGATAATAAATTATAACATATTTAATTGCACATAATTATAATAGTACATAGCAATTAGAAAATGAACTACCATACCTGCAAAAAGATAGACTAATCTCACAAACAAAATGCTGAGTGAAAGATTTTTTAAAAAGAATTCATAGAGATACTGAAAGTTGAAGCAGATTAATTTCATCTTCTCCCTGGAAGAGGTATTTGGGATTCCATTCTTCCTCTCTTGAGTATTTATATCAAGTTTATCTTGATGGAGATGGGTTGTTTTTGCTTGCTTGTTTTTTTTTTTTTTTTTGCCCTAATAGACTATTGAATTGACTTATTTTATTTAATTTGCAGGTCCTCTTACTCTCCAAGCACTAGAGTGAAGATAAGTGTTGATGTCACAGAAATTTTATTAATAAATGGATCAGATCTGACCCTGGTTCTTTGAGGCCTTTATGACAGGCACCTGCTCACGGATAACTGGTCTGGATCCCAAGTGGAGGTTTTATACTTGGTCTTTATTTTGTAGTTTGACCTTCACATTTAGCCCAAAGCAGTCACCCTTTGTGGAAGACTCCAAATGAAATACAGAAATAACAATATCCTTATCAAAGGTTTTGTTGTTGTTGAGTGTGAATTTTGTGTATCTGTTTGCCCTTTATGCCCCAAGGAGTCATGAGCGCTAATTTAGGAATCCTGTTGATGTGGTTTCCTTGTGAGTTGTCTTTTAGAAATTAGCATAAACTCTGTTTCTGACACGAGGCCTCAATGCTGCAGTCCTTTTCCTTTTGCATCTAACAAGGCAAAGACTCCACAGGGTTAATTAATGCCAGCTATCATGTGATAAGATTGAGCCAGATGAGAACATTAATAAATCACGCAGGATGAGTAAGCCAGCCATTGAGGGGAGAAAAAAGAGAACAAGCATATTTAGCAGGAGATCAAAGAGCTAAGAAACAGGGAATCTGAGACAGAGATTTCTGACATCTTATGAGAGTAGCTGAAGCAAAGGCTAGAGGTTGAGATGAGGAAGTTGTGCAGGACTGAGTTAGTAATAAGAGGCTAAAAGTGAAGATCTGAGGATGGTGATGGCAAAGTTCATGAACAAGTTGGAGAAAAGGCGAGGGCCCCGATAGAATAGGGATGAAAGCTCAGGCAGCCTCCACCAGCCATCAAGATGTCAGAATGAAAAGCGACATTTCCCCCACAAGTAGAAGCAACTGAGTATTTCCAATCATTGAGGCATTTTGTGTTGGGGGGGTGGTGGTATAATCCCTAAGGTGTGCCCAATTCTTACAGCCCTGTGGATTGTAGCCTGCCAGGCTTCTCTGACCATAGGATTCTCCAGGCAAGAATACTAGAATGGGTTGCCATTTCCTTCTCCAGGGGATCTGCCTGACTGAGGAATTGAACCTAGGTCTCTTGTGTTGCAGGCAGATTCTTTACCAACTGAGCTATGAGGGAAGCCTTTGTGTTGGTATGGGAATGGGTAAAACATCTCAGAGATGCAAATGTTTACTCTTCAATCATTATTTTAATTCAGCAGAATTAATTCAGTGGAAATATGGTTTTAAAAAAATGACTATTATTCCCTTTTTTATTATGGAGATTTAAAAACATACAAAAATGGAGAGAATATTATGATCCCCTAGGTGCCCATGACTCATTACCCAGGACTAACAATGATCAATAGTTTGTCATTCTTGTACATACTCATTTTAGTAAGATGAGTTCAGGAGAATTTTAATTAGTTTTTGTTACTGAACAAGAGCTTGTGTCTACCTCTCAATCTCATTTGCATTTTAAAATCAAAATAGCCACCAAATATCCAACAGAGAGACATTTGGGGACAATTCTTCTTTTTTAGGAAGCACAATTGACACAATCACGGGAGCAAGTAGCAAGACCCACCGGGTTTGGTCCCATTAGGGATGAGGCATTTGCACCAGATGATAGCCAGGCAGAATGATAAAGGATCCTGGCAGGTTTGACTACCTCAAACCCTCTCCTTGATCTTCTAGACCCTGGTCCAGGCATCTTGGAGCTGAGCATCTCTTTAACTGTTTTATCAACAAGGCATCTTCAGAAAACGTTTTGTTGGACTCATTCACAATGAGTACGGATGGCTCATGGGCTTCCCAGGTGGCACTAGTGGTAAAGAACCCTCCTGTCAGTGCAGGAGACCTAGGAGACACAGGTTTGATCCTTGGGTTGGGAAGATCCCCTGGAGGAGGCATGGCAACCCATTCCAGTATTCTTGCCTGGAGAATCCCATGGACAGAGGAGCCTGGTGGGCTACAGTCCGTATGGTTGCAAAGAGTGGGACATGATTGAAGTGACTCAGCATGCATAATCACATGGATGGTGGGTACCTTTCATTTCTATTTGTTAGGAGCATCTTCACTGTAATTGAGAAGAAGAAATTGGGTGAAATAGAAACCTGTAATTGTGAAATTGCAGTTGTTAGACAGTAGGTTAGGTGCTGGGAGCCGGCATATTGCATATTGAGTGAGGATCTGGAATAGCTCAACTGGAATTCTATCACTGCTGAGAGCCAGCGTGAGGCACTCCACCCATGACAAAGGTCATGAGGAAGGAGGCTCGGCATACGCAAAGGCGGGATCGAGCCTCAGGAGTCCCCCTGGAAATTCTCGAGCATCTACCCCCAAAACCAGAGTCTGCCTACTTTCTGCTTTGTGCTTTCACCTACACCTCTGACTTTACGGGGGGCTGTCTCCCACTACCTCTCTCAGAAAAAAGAGTTAGCTTACAGCTCCAGTTAATAATTCTTGGATGTGACAGTGTTTAACCTACAAACTCCTTTGGAAATCCTCTAGCCTGCCTGAATAGGTTTTTCTGGCCACATGTGATTGTTCAGAGCCTCCCAACTGTGAGAGGCAGGAGATGTTCTAAACTGCCTAAACACAGATTCCTTTGAGTAGTTAAAAGATTGATTAGAAAATGTATTGGTGAAGGGTTTTTCACTTGTTGGGCCAATGTTTGCTGCTAAGTCTCCATACTCCTTACCTACTGTGTCTTTGGCAGTGTATTGGTTGATATAATGGGTGTATAGAAATGTAAAATGCCGCTTTGTCCAATGCTTTTTGGAAGGCTGGCGCCTGACTTTGGAATAATCACCTTTAGAGAAAGATAAGTTTCTTAAAATGTTAACAGGCCTCCGGGCCAGAAGATGATGTCAATCACCTGAACTTTTGCATATGATAAGTTTGCAGGAAGAAAGCCTGGCTTGCTGCATGACTCTACCCCTTCCCCCATTATCCTCTATGCATACCTTAAGGTATAAAAACTACTTTGGAAAATAAAGTGCGGGCCTTGTTCACTGAAACTTGGTCTCCCCATGTCATTCTTCCCTTTAACTTCTGGCTGAGCGTCCATCTGGAGCGTGGATGTCCTCTGCGACCATTTATTTGCCTGGGCTTCTAAGACCCACTCGAGAAGGTGTCTAAGGTGGGGCACCTTCCGCTATTCGAGAGGGCGCCTGCGGCCTCCGTGGTCAGAGCTAACCTGGTGTCACGGGTTATATTGATTTTCCGCGTAAACCAAGCCACTCAGCTTCTTTTCTCCACTGAATTTCCTCACTGAGCTATCCTCATTCTATTACTCTTTGAATCTTTGATGAATAAATAAATATAAATAGGTCGCCGACGCCGTCCCCGCTTCGAATACCCTGGATCAGCTGGGGCTGGTCCCCGGCAGGTGGCGCCCGAACAGGGACATTCGAAGGTAGGTCCCCAACCCTTTCCCCCAGTGTTGAATTTTAGGGACGGATAGGACCCCACTCAGGGTGCCGCGGACCCCCCTGTAGGATAGACAGGGCGAGTAGGAGTGGGAAGTGTTGAAAGTGTTAAAGAGTTAGAAAAAAAAAACAGTTTCTGAAGTTAAAAGGCCAAAGAAAAGCCTGATCTTTTAAAAGCTAAAAGCTTTATCTTCTATTATACTTAATTTTCTGACATGGGTAACACTGAAACTAAGAATGACAACTCTTTATACAACATCTTGAAACTGATAAAGAGGCTACTGTTAATTTAGATACTTGGGTGAAGGTAAAAAACAACTAAAAACTTATCCTATAAATATGATTAAAAATGTTCTGGACCCTCATCATGAGGCTGTGGGATAGCCTATGGGAGAGGCTATAGCGGTAGATGGTAGTGGGTCTCCACCTTCTGCACAGATCATATTTTCTGCCATTGACAAAAGAAAGGAGGGAGACTGTGCTCTACCTCCCGAAAAAGGAGAGGGCCTACAGGACGCTGCGGCCGGGCGCCCTGGCGAGCCCCCTCCCCCTCTACACAAACCTTTAAAAATTTATCCAACAATTTCTGATTTAAGGCAACTACCCCACCTCCGCTTGCACCTCCCAGGGCCTAGGAATTCCCCAGTTTACATCCAAAGTCTCCCAGAACATTGCCTAAAGCTGAAAAAGATAAAAAAGATTTTTTTAAAACTAAGGAGCTTTTAAAGAATACACAATATACAGAGCCTGCTCATTGCAGAAAAACCCCTCGGGGCGCCTCACCCAAGCAAAAAAAAAAAGAAAAAAAAAAAGGTGGAAAAAAAAAGAAAATAGAAAAAGATCTAAAAAAAGAGCTAAAGAGTGAAAAGGAGAGGAACGGAAAAGGAAGGAATCAGGGAACGCATCAAGATAGAAAAAAGAAGTTAAAAAAGGAGATACAGAGAAAAAGATAGAAAAAAAAAAATTTAAAAAATTAAAAAAGAAAAGAGGGTAAAAAAAAAAGAAACGAAGGAAAGAAGGGTAGCAAAAAAAGGAAGGGTGAGAGAAAAGTGAAAAAGGCAAGAAGAGAGAGAGAGAGACGGTAAGAGACGCTGTGACCAGGTGCCCTGGCGAGCTCCCTCCCGCTCTGCGCAAACCTTTAAAAAACAAAAAACTTATCCACCACTTTCTGATTTAAGGCCATCGCCGCCGCCTCCGTTTGCGCCTTCTAGGGCCCAAGAGTTCCCTGCTTTGCCCCCAAAGCCTCTCAAAGTGTTACCTAAGCCTAAAAAAAAAAAAAAAAAGTTTTTTAAACAGTGGAGCTTTTAAAACAAGACTGCATGCACAATATGCAGAGCGTGCTCCTTGGAGAAAACCCCCTCAGGGGGGTCTCACCCAGGCTAAGAGAAAAACCTTAAGGGGATTTAGCAACAATATTAACCCTTGACTAGCTGGTTGCTCCGATTCCAATGGGAGTGGCTGGCCCCCTGCCTGAGGGCATTGTAGGACTTGTGCTAGGGCGTAGCTCGCTTTCTTTTCAAGAAATTTTGGTGGTGTATGGTGTGGTAGATTCTGATTATATTGGAGAAATTAAAGTTTTGATCTCGCAGCCTACTAAAACTGCAAATTAATAAAAGTCAAAAAATAACACAGTTTTTGCTTTTACCTTATCAGACAGAAAAAAAAATTTGACTTCTCAAGCTAAGAGCCACAGAGCGTTTAGATCTAGTGATCTAGCCTTTTGGGTGCAGGAAATTACAGCTCCAAGGCCTTTAAAAGATCTTTTAATTCAAAAAAGTAAAATCTCAGGGCTATTAGACACAGGAACAGATGTCTCTTAACATTTCTGGGAAAGACTGACCCAGCTCCTGGCCAACACATACTACTGAAAATGAGTTGGTGGGATTAGAAAAAGCAGAGTGGGAATGCTATAGAGAAAAAGGTGAGAGAGCGTTTAAAGCCTTGAAGAGTAGTGAGTTCCCCGTTGCTGGAAGTATTCAAGCAAAGATTAGATGGTTACTTGTCATATAAAAAGCTATAGACCAGATTTAGTTTACAAAATGATAATTGGAGAAGCTTATAAAGATGTTGTGTAACACCTCTTTACTTGCTTCTCATATTTAGGTGCCAAAAGTTTTAAAAATTGATAATGCCCATTTGAAGATTGTTTACTAACTTTAAATGATTTCCAAAAATTATTAGGGGACATTAATTGGATACGCCCACATTTAAAACTGACTACTGCAGATTTAAAGCCTTTGATTACTTAAAAAGCAATCCTAATTCCAGTTCTAAGAGAAAGTTGACTAAATGAGACAGTCAGCTCTTGTTAAAGTAGATGAGACTTTAAATGATCAGTTAATTAGGATTAATATTACCAAAAGATGAGATTAAATTATTCTTGCCACAAAACATACACCTACAAGGCGCTTGTGACAAAAAGGCCCATTGGTTCCATCTATCAGTGACCCCAAGAAAAATAGTTTTATCTTTTCCCAGCCTGGTGACACAATTAATTATAAAAGGAAGAAAAAAGAAGTGTAAAACTTTTTAGAAAAAAAGTAACAAATATAATAATTTCACTCAATAAGGATCAACTGCAAGTCTTTTACAAAATAGTGATGATTGGCAAGTTGCCCTGATAGATTTCAAGAGTCAAATTTTGTTTCATTTGCCCTCAAGCCCCCACAGTAGTTAAAAGTTCAAAAATGTTAGATTGGAAGTTTGAGGATACCTGTGAAACTTTCCAACCCTATGTAGTTCCTATGCTCCCCTTTACCCTATGGGGGAGGGACGTGCTGTCTCAAATAGGAGATACTCAGAGAAGGGTTTTCTCAATTTCTTAGTTGTCAACAGGCGGTACAATTAACAATACTTTATATGTTGTTATAAATACATAATATAAATATATTTACATAATTACAGTTTGCCTAGTTAGGTATGGGTATAAATAAAATATAATAAAGGTATACCTAATTCTATTTATAGATCTATACTTGATTAATTTGTATATAAATATGTATGCCATATATGCATATTATATATATACTGTATAATTAAATATGTATTGCAGTAATATAATGTGTGAGTGGCTGATATTAATTGGTATAGATTGATGTGCTGTGATGATATATGTTCTATATACCGTATAATTATATATGTGTGACATGTATTATTGCAGTACATTGGTTTGTGTTGGTTGGTATTAGCTGTGTACGTATTGTATTGCTGTAATATATATATTAATATATTAATTATAAAGATTAATTCAAGTATATCGATTTATATATATTATATGGTAACAAGTATAAACTATATAAATACATTTTACATTTAGGTATATCTGTATACTAAAATGAGATAAGGAGGTTATACATTTATTTTTTAAATTTATACAAAGACCTAAACTAAACATTAGACCTAAATTAACATATCTTTAAATTCATGTTGTTAAAATGTAAATTTTAAAAATTAAAAAATTAAATTGACAACTGCTTGACAATTCCTTTGCCATAAAACCCCCATAGGTGTAATTGGGGAAGCCAGGCAAAAAATTGGTTTTATGGCAAAACGGCTCCCTAGAGTGGGTCCATCTTCTCGCTCAAACTAAAAAAGTAGTGGCTTCTTATCTAGGATTAATAGCTACTTTGATATTAAAAGAAAAAAGCGGAACATTGAATTATTTGGTAAAGAGCCATCAGAAATTGTAATTCCATATAATAAAAAACAACTTGATGTGCTTCTAATGTTTGAAAATTGGCAGATTACTATAAGAAACTATTTTGGTCAAAATTTTTGCATCATTTTCCTTCACATGTTTTGCTGAATTTTATATCCAGACATCCAGTTATTTTTCCTGTCAGATGTAAACAGTCTCCTATTCCAAATGCTCAGATAGCCTTTACTGACAGGTCAGCAAATGGTAAAGCCTCCATAGTTACTAAAAATCACCAAAAGGTTTTAGAAACACAGGAAACTTCAGCTCAAAGAGCTGAACTAACAGCAGTCATAGAGGCTTTTGCTATGTTTACAGATGAGGAATTTAATCTTTACTCTGATTCTCAGTATGTGGTCAGGCTGATTCCACACATTGAAACTGCGGTTTTGCCTGAAAATAAAACTACCATATTTCATTTGTTAACTAAGTTACAGCAACAAATTTGGAAAAAAAAATATTTTTCATTGGACACATTCGGGCTCATTCCAGATTGCCTGGCCCTTTAAATGCCTTTAATGATTTGGCTGACTTGTTAACCAGAAATACAGTGGCTACTGTGATTGAGGAGGCCAGAGCCTCTCACTCACTTCATCATCAATACGCTACTGCTTTAAGACATCAATTCCAAATTCCCAGAGAGACTGCTCGAGAGATTGTGCGTTCTTGCTTACACTGCCCCACTGTTTATAATAATCTACCTATGGGAGTTAATCCTCATGGTCTCAAACCTAACGTACTCTGGCAGACAGATGTAACTCATGTTTCTTCATTTGGAAAACTGTCCTTTGTTCATGTAACTGTAGATACCTTTTCTCACGTTATTATTGCAACTGCTCGTACCAGAGAGGCAGGTAAAGATGTGATACAACATCTCTTTACTTGTTTTTCATATTTGGGCCTGCCAAAAGCTCTGAAAACTGACAATGCTCCTGCTTACACTTCTAAGTCTTTTCAGAAATTTTGTATAAAGTTTCAAATTAAACATAATACAGGCATCCCTTATTATCCACAGGGACAAGCCATTGTTGAAAAAACGCATCAAACATTAAAAATCCAAATTCAAAAACTAAAAGAAGGGGAGTTTAAGTATAGTTCTCCCCATCAAATCTTGCAACATGCTCTTTTCGTAATAAATATTTTAAATACTGATTTCAGCCAGAACTATTGCAATGCTTCGTCATTGGTGCCTGGAGCAATTAAATGCAAAACCATTAGTCAAATGGAAGGCCCTCTCAGGACAATGGAAGGGTCCTGACCCATTATTAACTATCGGTCGAGGATGTGCTTATATTTTTCCACAGGATGCAGATTCTCCAATTTAGACAGGCTGATTCACCATGTTGCAGACCCCCAGACATCCAGTTCACCCATTGCTTCGATCACAAAAGAGGAGCCCGCCAGAAGGGGAGGCAAGATAAACATCGAGATCCCGGCGGGACCGACGGGGCTGCTGCAGCGCGAACTCCAACCAGAAAATAATTCTACTTATTCTGATTTGGCTTGTCTACCCTCTCCTTATGTTTTTCTCTTTACCAACGATTCTGGAAAACTTAATGTACATGTGACTTTAAACTGGTGGACCCAATGTAGTGACCTGTGAATAATGTATGCTCTCATCTTGTTTAAACCCTCAATATAATGTTTGCTCCTTTGTAGTGTTACAACGTCCACCTTATCTTATAATGTAACCACTTATTGATATAACTATAGTCTTGCTGTATTACAACAACTTCAGGATTTAATGCGATTGCGACGATTTGTGGGCTTACTTATTTTAGGAATATCAGCTTTAATAACCGCAATTACTTCTGTTACTGTGGCAGCAATATCATTGACTCAACAAGTGCATACTGCCCAATATGTTGATACCATGTCTAAAAATGTTTCACTAACTCTAACAACACAGGAAGCTATAGATAGGAAATTAGAGATGAGAGTAGACGCCTTAGAAGAGGCAATAATGCATATTGGGACTGATTTACAGGCTTTAAAAGTGAAAATGGCTTTGTCTTGCCACGCTGATTACCGGTGGATATGCGTGACATCTTTAAAGGTAAATGAGACAGATTATGAATGGAAAAAAATCAAAAATCATATCTCAGGTGTTTGGAACAGCTCTGACATTGGCCTGGACTTAGGGAAACTTCATAATCAAATACAGACCCTGAAACACTCTTGACTGGATTTTACCGCAGCTAATGACTTTTTTCACACCTTCTCTAACTTTCATTTCAAGAAAAAACATTCTGTCTAATATCCTTGGATACATCGCTGCTGGTGCTTTAATTTTGCTTCTCATATTCATTCTTCCTTGTATTGTCAGGATTCTTCGGCAGAACATTCAGAAGCTCGCGACTGAGCTGCATCTGGCTGTTTTTAAGAAATAAAAAAGGGGGAGATGCTGGGAGCCGGCATATTGCATATTGAGTGAGGATCTGGAATAGCTCAACTGGAATTCTATCACTGCTGAGAGCCAGCGTGAGGCACTCCACCCATGACAAAGGTCATGAGGAAGGAGGCTCGGCATACGCAAAGGCGGGATCGAGCCTCAGGAGTCCCCCTGGAAATTCTCGAGCATCTACCCCCAAAACCAGAGTCTGCCTACTTTCTGCTTTGTGCTTTCACCTACACCTCTGACTTTACGGGGGGCTGTCTCCCACTACCTCTCTCAGAAAAAAGAGTTAGCTTACAGCTCCAGTTAATAATTCTTGGATGTGACAGTGTTTAACCTACAAACTCCTTTGGAAATCCTCTAGCCTGCCTGAATAGGTTTTTCTGGCCACATGTGATTGTTCAGAGCCTCCCAACTGTGAGAGGCAGGAGATGTTCTAAACTGCCTAAACACAGATTCCTTTGAGTAGTTAAAAGATTGATTAGAAAATGTATTGGTGAAGGGTTTTTCACTTGTTGGGCCAATGTTTGCTGCTAAGTCTCCATACTCCTTACCTACTGTGTCTTTGGCAGTGTATTGGTTGATATAATGGGTGTATAGAAATGTAAAATGCCGCTTTGTCCAATGCTTTTTGGAAGGCTGGCGCCTGACTTTGGAATAATCACCTTTAGAGAAAGATAAGTTTCTTAAAATGTTAACAGGCCTCCGGGCCAGAAGATGATGTCAATCACCTGAACTTTTGCATATGATAAGTTTGCAGGAAGAAAGCCTGGCTTGCTGCATGACTCTACCCCTTCCCCCATTATCCTCTATGCATACCTTAAGGTATAAAAACTACTTTGGAAAATAAAGTGCGGGCCTTGTTCACTGAAACTTGGTCTCCCCATGTCATTCTTCCCTTTAACTTCTGGCTGAGCGTCCATCTGGAGCGTGGATGTCCTCTGCGACCATTTATTTGCCTGGGCTTCTAAGACCCACTCGAGAAGGTGTCTAAGGTGGGGCACCTTCCGCTATTCGAGAGGGCGCCTGCGGCCTCCGTGGTCAGAGCTAACCTGGTGTCACGGGTTATATTGATTTTCCGCGTAAACCAAGCCACTCAGCTTCTTTTCTCCACTGAATTTCCTCACTGAGCTATCCTCATTCTATTACTCTTTGAATCTTTGATGAATAAATAAATATAAATAGGTCGCCGACGCCGTCCCCGCTTCGAATACCCTGGATCAGCTGGGGCTGGTCCCCGGCAGTTAGGGAATTCTTTCTTTAGGGTGCAGGGCCTGGATCCTCAAATTCACTAGGGTAGGTTGCCGCCTACTTTGTCTGCTCACAAAGTGGGCCCAGCATGTTGGTAATGTCTCCGACCCGGGTGGGCCAGTGTGTCTTCAAAGCTCCTTGGGCTTAGCTGCCTCCTCGGAGGGCTAGTCAGCCTTGCGCCAATGTCTTCAGGAGCCCTTCGCATAGAAAAGTCAAGAGCTTGGGACTGTGGAGACTGCTGTGGATTGAGAGAAGACTGCAGCTGTTCCCTTTATTTTTACTCCCTCCTGTTCGTTCTCTTGCAAGGGTTGTCTACCCTCTACTGCCTTCTGAAATGATTATTAATTGAATTCTCTTCACTTTTTCTGAACCTTTGGTTTTTCCTCTTAGTTCCTGATTATTTTGATTCTGCCAGGTTCTTTTTCATGTCTTTTGCCTGCTGGCCCTTGATTTACAATCTGGCCTTTCTCCTTACCACGTCCTTCTTTTCTATCCGTATCATATCATCTCTCACACTCTCTTCTTGGAGTTTGCACAGACTGGAGCAAATTAAAATACACCTCTCAAATTTTACTAGCCCAATGATTCTATTTTAAATGAAGCCAGGGCAACAAGCAAGTTGATCTCTGAAACCCAGGCAATTCGAGGACAGAATAAAATCACCAACTCTTCTTTTCCTTCCTGGCCACTTGCTTTGATATGTTTTTATCTTTAAGAATATTATGGATTTAAGCATACTGTAAGTCACATATTTTTTTCCCAATGAGAAAAAGGAAATTGCTAATATTTTTAAATAAATTAGTTTATCTTTTGAGCAACTACTAGGTGCATAGCATTGTGTTAATCAGCTATATGTTTTGAATATTTTTTGAAAAGGCTGGTATCATGTAATTCATCTATAAAAATAAGAAAGAATGAGAGTATTATGCAAGCACAAAGCCATGAAATTGTCATATGGTTTACCTTTAATAGTTTAGCTTGATTCTCATCTTCTTCATGAAGATTTTCTCAGTCATCATTGCCAGAAGATCTATTCTTGAATCCATCCATCCCTTTATCTATCCATCCATTCATTAATCCACTCATGTTGTCTTCCCTTCCTTCCTTCCTTTCATACACTAAACCACTCAGCCACCTGGAGTTTACTTTTTGTAAGACACTGCAAATGTTGGCCAAGCGAAGAACAGCATAGTTTTCTGCCCTTTTAGGAGTTCATGGTTTGGTAGCAGAGCACTTATAATAATAGGTCATTGTTTTCACCTCTTATATTTTAAGGATGTGAATGTATTTTTATATTCCAGCTTAAAGATTCTCTTCATTTATTATCTCTGAATGTCAGTGATGGCAATTGCAAAGCAGCAGCAACTTTGCAAACACAGAGAAGTTAAGTCATTTGCCCAAAGTTATAAGGGTAGGTAGGAAGTACCAGAGTAACTGTACCAGAGAACTCAGTATCAAGATGCTTGTCTCTTGTACTTAATTTGTTCCACTCACTTGGTGCTTATTGGATAGCATTCACTTGTAGTACAAGGCACTTGCTAATGTTCTCATCATGGGCAAGTTAAGCTGTTAGAGCCTCAATATCCTCATCTGGAGAAGTAGGATAGTGGTACCTACATAAAAATGGGCTACTGTGAGGATTAAATGGGATCCTGGCTGTAGAAGAACCAGTGTGGTACCTGGCATGTAGATGACTCTCCGTTAATGTCTGTCTTCCAAATCCTAGTCTCTTCTCTACTGGATTTTAGTTCCCCCAGGGCATATTCCCTGGTCCTGGTGGGAACTCAGGAACTTTGATTAATGAGTAGGGCTTTGTCAGGCCTTAGGAGGCCAAGCTTTGTCCATGCTTACTTCACCAATTAACTCTCCACTCTTTCCTTAATTTTAGGAGTCATGTAGATATATTGTAGAACACTGCTTTCCCTAACTAGTCCATTGTCATCGTAATCATCAAAATCATCATCTTCAAAGCCTTCAGTAAAACATTCCCAGAGCACAATCTTCACCTAATTTCCCAAGTGATTTATGTGATCCACTGGTTTGAAGAACTACTAATTCCAGAGAGCTTCCTTTTCTCTAAAAGCCAGTGTCCTCTATAGGGTGGCCAGATAAAACACAGAATGCCTGGTGAAATTAGCACTTCAATGAAACAATGAATGCTATTTCAGCATAAATATGCCTCAAATATTACACAGAACACAATTATGCTAAAAAAATCATTCAATGTTTATCAGAAATACAAATTTAACTGGGCACCCTGGATTTTTATTGAATAGATCTGGCAACCCCAGTGCCACAGTGTGAGAGGAATGTGAGGAAAAGAGGCCAGCTTTTTAATGCACTGTTGACTGCTCTCTGAGATGCACAGAGTGCTCTTCTAGCCAACTTTGCCCTCTATAAAAAAATACGAGTTGTTAACTGGAGTTGTCTGAGGCTCCCAAAATTTAATTTCTCCCCCAACAGACATTAGTTTACATAATCCACAAATGACTGTAGATTTAGGTGCTGTGGTGGAAAAAAAATGTTCTTTGAGAATTTCTGGTCCTCAAGGTTCCAGGTGGCCCCCTTTCTGTCATCACCCTGGGGACAGCCTGAGGCAAAATAATGCTAATGACATCTCTCCTACAAGCTGCTTCTATTCTGTAAGTTGGTGTCACTGTGAATCCTCAGCCCGCTCTCCTTAACTTTATTTTTTGTAATCTGAAAAAAGGCTGAAAAGATGAAAAAAAATGTTCTGAACTTAATCGAAAGTCTACCTAATGACAGTGAGTCATGCAGCGGGCTTGTAAAGAACGCAGCTCATGTGCACTTAACCGTATGGTTCTACAAAGTAATGAAGACTCAAGTGGTCCTTATTAGGTATCCAGCTGTGAATTAGGACACATCTAACATTCTGATTGCTGAAGAAAATCAGTAATTGATGTGACAGGATGACCATTATTATTATTATTACTTACTTATTTTTTTTTATCCAGACATAGCAGCTAGGAGCTGGTCCCCAGCCTCTTTGGGGGTATAGCAGGTGTGGAGGGCGAGAGCTGCCCTTCCATTAAATCTTCCAATGGGGGCTCTAATAAATTTTGCATTGAAATAAGTAATGACCATATTTAACGACCAGTTTGTCTGAGTGTTAACAGCTTGTGAGCCAACAAACTGGTCATTAACAGGTGCTAACTTCTGCTTTCTGGCTTCAAAGACCCATTCTCATCTCTTTCTCCTGTTTGTGTTGGGGGCGTATGCAAATTCCTGGCTGGTTTTTCATTTTTCCTGTGATCTTCAGCTCTTATTAATCAGTTTGGTACCTCTCAGCTCCTGGCGCCTCTTCCCTAGGACTACCTCTTCTGTAGCCCATGGATGAATGGATTTTTTAAAGTTCACTTTTACCCCTGAAGGATGAAGGTATCCTGTCAGAATTTGGTCCCAGAATAAACTAGGTGACAAGTCCAAAAGAAAAAGTCACTCTTGAAACATAAAATCTACTCTGATGAAGGAATGCAAATAGGTTAAAATATTACAGCTTGAGGCAGCATTATGTCCGCTGAAGGGGGTTGTGACAGAGATTATTGTCTCTGTGCTAGAAATGAACAGACTTTTCGATTTGAAGAGTGTGTAACTTATTCACCCTTAGTCCCGTATATGTTCATGATGAGGCTGGGTCTTCTGAGGAATGCCCTTCTCATTCTTCCTTGCTTTGGTTTCCTTGTCTTTGCCAGATTGTGAACCAGTAAAAAGGGACACACTCCTCTCAACGTACCAGTGAAGGAATGGGGCTGGAGAGAGGGTTTGGACCTTTGGTCTCGTTAACTCCGATTCACCGCATCAGCTTCCTGTGCACAGAAGGGGAGCCAGAACACAAGAAGTCCCAGTTTTGCCTTGTGGGCACCATCTTGACCATCTTGTGTGTATGAAGGTTGCACTGAATTATATACTGTTCTCTCTCAGGCAGTGCTTCTCAAACGATTTGTGGCAAAGGGCTATTAGATTCTTTTTTCAGTCAGTTGCAGACTGCTGATTTGTAGAAGATAAGATCATGTGCTTGGGTGTCCTGACAATGTCAAGTTGCTATATACATGTCTAAATGCTTTCTCTTGCTTTCTCTACTAAGATAGGAACAGGTAGTGTGTACCCATATCAGTCCATGGACCTCACCTGGGACTGCTCTGTTCTCCTGAGCTTGAACCTTACCTCTTTGGTGGAAGAAAGCTGTGGACCAGCCCCTCCCTGCCATGCTCCTTTCCTTGGGATGTCTTTTGGAGGGAAGGTGGGCAATGAATGACTGGATGAATTTCTGAACAAGGGACACTTGTTTTTAGCACAATCTTCTATTATACTTGATCAACACAAATGAAGTAGCTTAGTTATCAAGGTCATTTTCCATCCTGGGTGTTCTTCAGATTGGAATGGCCAGAGCCCTTGTCCTGAAAAATCAAAGCCTGAGAGCAGAGTTGGTGTTTGGGAAGGAGGTGGGCTTCCCAGGTGGCTCAGATGGTAAAGAATCTGTCTGCAATGTGGGAGACCTGGGTTTGATCCCTGAGTTTGGAGGATCCCCTGGAGAAGGGAATGGTAACCCACTTCAGTATTCTTGCCTACAGAATTCCATGGATAGTGCAGCCTGGTGGGCTACGGTCTAGTGGGTTGCAAAGAGTTGGGCATGCCTAAGTGACTAACACTTTCACTTTCAAGGAGAGGTGTGTGTGCTGGGTCCTCTCACACATGGAAGTGGTTTATAAAATGGGGCCTTTATAAAGTTCTGTGTACTTTATAAATGTTAGAATTTTAAGGCTTAATAATGAAGCTTGTAGGAATGATGAGAACATTTGTAAAATGGCATGTAAAGGCACACTGAAGTTCTCCTCTCAGATGCTATGACATCTAGTTGTATTAATAAGCTACAAGATGCAGTTTACCTTCTTGTTGATGGTTGTTTTCAGTTTGTCACAGGATAGGAAATAGAAGTGCACTGTTTAAAATTGTGAGTGGGATTCAACAGGGTAATGCATTTCTTTTAAAGGTCATTTACATATTGTTCAAAAAATATTGAAAAGCAAAATTGTTAAAGTTAAAAGTGAACATAAATTTTATGAGGTCTTGATATTGGTTGGTATAGCAATAACCATATGAATATCAACTTTATATCAGTGGCTTTGTTGAATTTGAACTAAAAAGTCCCTGTGTTCTGATTCTAGATTTTGAAGTGATTGGGTGGGCATTTGAGTAGGTGCTCTTGACAGAGTTGGAAATCAGGATTGAGAGACTTTAGATGTGGTAATCGATGCTATAAAGGTAAATGAGGTCACTAAGTGACAAAAATAAAGAGATGGGACAGCTGGGAGGGGAATGGGGTTGAGGCAGGAAGAAAAGGAATGAACAGAAGAGCAAGACACAGATGCACTCCATGCAGAAGACCAAGGAGAGAACTTCCAAAAAGAAGCATGTTCTACTGGGAGAGGATGAAGAAGGATGAAAGGCGTGTAGTAGTGGGTGCCCTGTGTGTCCTTTGGGTCTCCTTCATTGTCTCTAGGTGTCCCGCCTCAGTCCTGATGTGCTTTTGGCTCCAACTGCTGGCCCCTGTGACTCTTGTTGTGAAGATCACTTTCAGGATACTGGTGTGACTTTTCTGGCAAGCTAAGAGAGAAGCAAATGCCTGGACTGACCGTCTCCTACCTCCCACCTGCCCCTTGATGGATCACAACCTTGCTGTGGTGAAGGGACTTGTGGAACTCAATGAAACTATGAGCCAGGTCAGGCAGGGCCACCTAAGGTGGCTAGGTCATAGTAAGGAGTTCTGACAAAATGTGGTCCACTGGAGAAGGGAATGGCAAACCACCCTAGTACCCTTGCCGTGAGGACCCCATGAACAGTATGAAAAGGCAAAAAAATATGATGTTGGAAGATGAGCCCCTTAGGTTGGAAGGTGTCCAATATGCTACTGGGGAGGAATGAAGGGCAATTACTCATGGCTCTGGAAAGATGAAGTGGCTAGGCCAAAGCAGAAATGACGCTCAGCTGTGGATGTGTCTGGTAGTGAAAATAGAGTCCAATGCTGTAAAGAATAACGTAACATAGGAACCTGGAATGTTAGGTCCTTGAATCAAGGTAGATTGGCATGACTTCAGTAGTATATGAACCAAGAACTTCCAGATGTATAAGGTGGGTTTCGAAGGGGCAGAGGAACCAGAGATAAAATTGCCAGCATTTGTAGGATTATGGAGAAAGCAAGGGAGTTCCAGAAAACATCTACTTTTGCTTCATTGACTATGCTAAAACTTTTGACTGTTTTGATCACAACAAGCTGTGGAATATTCTTAAAGAGATGGTTGTACCAAACCGCCTTATCTGTCTCCTGAGTAACTTGTATGCAGGTCAAGAGGAAACTGTTAGAACCAGACTGGTTCCAAATTGGAAAGGAGTACATGAAGGCTGCATCTTGTCACCCTGCTTATTTTAACTTCTATACAGAGTACATCATGCGAAATGCTGGGCTGGATGAATTACAAACTGGAATCAAGATTGCCAGGAGAAATATCAACAACCTCAGATATGTAGATGATACCACTTTAATGGCAGAAAGTGAAGAAGAACTAAAAAACCTCTTGATGAGGGTGAAAGAGGAGAGTGAAAGAGCTGGCTTAAAATTCAACATTAAAAAACCTAATATCATGGCATCCCATCCCATCACTTCATAGCAAATAGGAGAAAAAGTGGTAGCAGTGACAGATCTTATTTTCTTGGGCTCCAAAATCACTGTGGATGGTGACTATAGCTATGAAATTAAGTCACTTGTTCCTTTTAAGGAAAGCAAACCTAGACAGCATGTTAAAAGGCAGAAACATCGCTTTGCCAACAAAGGTCCACATAGTCAAATCTATGGTTTTTCCAGTAGTCATGTATGGATGTGAGAGTTGGTTCATAAAGAAGGCTGATTGCCAGAGAGTTGATGCTTTCAAATTGTGTTGCTGTTGAAGACTCTTGAGAGTCCCTTGGACTGCAAGGAGATCAAACTAGTCAGTCCTAATGGAAATCAACCCTGAATGTTCATTGGAAGGATTGTTGCGAAGGCTGAAGCTCCAGTACTTTGGTCACCTGATGTGAAGAACTGACTTATTGGAAAAGACTCTGATGCTGGGAAAGATTGAAGGCAACAGGAGAAGGTGGTGGCAGAGAATGAGATGGTTAGATAGCATCACCAACTCAATGGACATGAATTCGAGCAAACTCTGGGAGTGCAGGACAGAGGGCCCTGGTGTGCTACAGTTCATGGGGTTGCAAAGAGTCAGGTTTGACTTAGGGACTGGACAACACCACCACCACCAACAATAACACCTCCCATCTGAGTCCTTAGCTCATGACTGCCAGCTGGGGAGTATGAAAGCCCATCTACTTTGTCATAAGTCAGGACAACCCTGAGGTATAATTTATACTTTAGAACTTCCCTCTGAGACTTTGTTTGGCTTCTTTTTTCACTTTGCCCTGCTTCCTCCACTCCTTTATCTGTTCTCCTCTGGAGCAGCATCTTCATTTATCATTTGCCTATTAATCCTCACTGCATGATCTTCTCCTATGGATGGGATCTATAATCGTGTGGTCTTGAGAGAACATTCCTGAAGATGGAGCAACCACTAGTCAGTCCCAAGAGGGTAGAGTGATGAGAAGAGGATGCCAGGTTGGAAAGGATTGAGGAGGGACTGGATAAGGACCTAGATGGAGATCTTAGTACAGAACATTCAGTGGAGAAATTTGATGGTGAAAAGTTCAAGAGAGTTACAGGTTCATTCGATCACAGAAGGATGCTTGTTTGGTTTTTAGACTAGAAAGAATTGGAGCCTATGGATAGTCAGAAGGGAAGAAATTAATGAGAGGGACTGAAAATACTCAAGTGAGATGAGAGGCAGTGGTTGAAATTACCTTGGAGAAGATGGTAGAAGTCGTGGGTGTTGCAAAGGAGACAGCATCATGTGTTTTTTGACACAGAGGTGGGAATGGGGGTGAGTCAACTTCAGGGGAAGAGTAGCAAGCTGAATATGGAGGATGGCAGAAGTCAGACTGGGAAGGATGTCGAGACGATCTAATGGGACTTCTTCATCTCACAGATTATAAAATGGTTCAGAGAGTTGGAGTCACTCAGCTAGCTAGGAGCAGAGTAAAGACCAGGAGCAGCTACCTCCTGGCTCTTGGGTTTTTGTCGCTGTCCTAAGCTGCCAGGTCGCCTGCAGGGAGAAAGACACAGGAGAGTGAGGACTTTGGGTGGTGGAGGGAATCCTAATGAATATCCTTTCTCCTATGAAGTCCTGGGCCAGCAACAGACCAAGAAAAAGGTAGATTCTTTGTCTGTCTTAGATCAGGTGATCCTAAGTGCCATGGACACACTCAACATGCCAGTTCTCAACAACAAACAAGTTGCTCCAGAGAAAAGCATCTTTCAGTCCCAACTGTGGATTTGGGAGAAAATACTCTGAGGAGGAGGACCTGGGTCCTGGTTCCCAGGACAGTTCTCAAGTTGATTTTAAAGTATGTGATTGTTTTAAAGCCCTTAACATGGCTATAGGCATCGCTTACAGACGTCCATCAACAAAGAGAAGCTTAGTGAGTTTCCTGACTCTGGAAAGGGTGGAGGTCAAGAGAGCCAAGAGGTGGAAGAGGTCTTACCATTCTTTGTAAAGTCTGGAATTTAACTTAAGTCATTAGCTATCAGGCATTAAGAAAGAGCCTTTATTTTTGCAGGAGGATTTATGGCCTTTTATGTGTTTATTTTTCCTTCACTATTAGACATCCAAGGAGGAAAGAACATAAGGGTCAGAGACTCCCTCTGTCCAGCCATAGGCCACATCTCTCCAGGTTCCCTGAAACAGAGTGATGGGAGAAGGCCATGTTTTACTGACCTGTACTAACAGAGTGCCGCACATTTCATCAAGAGTCAATCCTCCCCCTCTTATTCTTACCCCATTCCACTCGGCCCCATCTGGGCACCCATGCCCACTGTCATTCCCTGATTTTCTTGCTCACTTTTTTATGCCACTCACTGAGTGTCTGGTCCTCTACTTGGTTTGTGAGAATAGATAAGGACAAACTACAATCGTTGCCCTCGAAGAGTTTACTGGGGGAACATTTTCGTAACCCAAAGAGTTACATAATAGCTTTAACTAAGTCAATTCAAGGCAGTTTCGAGAGCTATCAGTGTTAAGATTTAGTTACTAAAACTGAAAGGATTCAGAGGGAGAGATTGCTGGGCTGCACGGGGTGTTCTGTGATGGTGTCTTAGTGGAAATGGGAGGGCAGCCAGGTCCTGAATGTTTCACAGAATGGCATGTGGAGGGTGAGAGGAGGCTGGGGGCAGTTGCCTTCATGCACACCATATGTACGTAAATCTGTGATGTGTATTTAAGCAGATTCAGTGCATAACGGGGGCATTGATCTGTTTTTATTCCCAAGGCAAATGAACTTGTGTGGGTAGCACGGGGGCTCATTAAGTGCTTGGTGAATTGGAAGGCAGTTTCTGAGAGATTGGAATGCTGAGCCTGGCAACCCTGAAAGATCACTCCATCAATATTTAGTGAGGGACTGTGACTTGCAAGGATTCTTATAAGAAGATGCAATGGGAGATACAGAGGAAAAGAAGACATCCCTGCCCTTGAGACCTGTAGAGTCAATGATGGGGGATGGACACAAGAACACATTTAACAGTACAAGGGTCTCAAAAAGTCAATATAAATAAGTAGTGCTCCAAAATTACTAGAGGGCTTCAAGTATTTGACAGTGAAGGGATGAGGGAAGAGTGTGGAATATACTATGACTTTTAAAAATATATTTATTTATTTATTTTATTGAAGTATAGTTGATTTACAGTGTTGTTTAATTTCAGGTGTATGGCAAAGTGATTCAGATATATAAATATATATACATATAATGTTCTTTTTCAAATTCCTTTTCATTACAGATTATTAGAAGATATTGCATATAGTTCCCTGTGCTATACAGTAGGTCCTTGTTACTTATCTATTTTCTGTACAGTACTGTGTATCTATTAATCCTATATATATATATTTAAAAATCAAACTCTTGACTTGGGGGGAAAGTTTTTTGTTCTTTTAAAAATTATCGTATTTATTTTTTAATCTTTTTCGCTGTCCTGGATCTTTGTTGCTGCGTGAAGGCTTTCTCTAGCTGCAGTGAGCAGGGGCTATTCTCTAGTTGCGGTAGGCGAACTTCTCACTGTGGTGGCTTCTCTTGCTGTGGTGCACAGGCTCTAGGGCACGTGGACTCAGCAGTTGCAGCGCATGAGCTCAATAGTTGTGGCTCCTAGGAGACTTTATATTGAATCTGAGCATCTTTATTCTTTCATTTTCTATGAACACTTTGCTTTCACCTAGTGTCATGGTGGAGGAGATAAACATGAAGAAGTAAGTCCTATGATGACCTCCTCAACCCATGTTGAATCATTCATTTTCTCTCCTTTCTCACCATTATGATGTCAGAGCCAGAAAAATATGGTTGCTCTTAGAAGACTTTATATAGAGTCAGTGATGGGGGATGGACACAAGAACACATCCCCTGTTACCATAAACTGTCATTCTGAGTTTTCGCTCTGCCCGTGGCATGTGGACCTATGGCGGCGCTAATGTCAATGCCATGGCAGGGCCATACCACACAGGGGAGAGGAAATGGCAACACAAAAGGCAAGTATTGTGGTAAATGTGCAGGAACAAACCCACATCCCCCAAATTAAAAAGTGTCCATCCATTGACAGGAAGATATTTCACTAACTGATGGGTGGATTATACATCTTCTTCTTTGGGGATTGTGAGGGGATTGGCCTCACAGTCAGTTCTTTCTTGACCATAATCTGGTTGTAGGTAAAAGTCCTTCTATGATTGGAAAGAAAAATTTCACAGATAACTGAGAGCGTAACCCAGCCGGACAGCAAAGAGTTGACTGTGCCATACCTAATTGACAGTGGATGGGTAACCTCAGGTTACGTGCCTTTTGACTGAAGTTCCATATTAGCTGTTTGCTTGGAAGGAGCAGATGTTTTGGCTCTGTGGTCACTGCTCACCTCTGTCTGGGAGGTGCATCAATCACTTTAATTATAATGGAACGTGGGGCCAGGAACTGAAGGAGAAAAATCAACCCAATCCCAAGAACAATCTTTCTTGATGAATTCTCCCCTAAATCGAAACAATTCACTAGGTATCCCAGCTGGGGTTCATATGCTTTTGATTACTGTGGGCTATTTAGCTCTACAAAATGACAGGCTGCTTAATGGACTTTTAATGGTTATAGGTTTCTCTCTCTTTTTTTAATGAGCTTCACCAGTTTGTTACTAATGCCCTGTAGAAATTTGGCAAGGGGCCAGGCTCGATGTTCCACATTTCTGGTTTCCAGGCCGCATACAAGCAACCATCTTAGCCAGTGGGGAATGATGTTGCCAATCGGAGGGTGATTGCCACTGGGGCAGGGAAAGCAGGAAAGCGAGCTGAGTGCCCTGGAGTACTAACTGTGTCATCTTAGAGAAGGTGGTTGCATTTTGTAGCTGAAGTTACCCCAAAGGTTTCAAAGGTCTGGGGATCCCAGGTGCCAGGAGAGTTGACAGTGTTGGGAATGACTTTGCCTTCCTCTGATTTCCATCTTGTTCATAAAAGGTGCCTCTCCTAGACTCAGATGCATCCTGTCCACCAAAGGGCCTGTGAACATCTCAAGGCCAAGGTCAGATTGTGCTCAATCATGTTGGTATCCGCAGTGCCAGGTACCAAACTGGGCCCAATGTAGGAACTCAATTCAGGTCTGTTGAACAAGAGACCACAAACAATTGCAAAGATTGAGGGAGAAAAGCTTTTATTGAAGGGCCTCCCTCTCTGGGTTTCCAGAGATAAGCATGAGATCTGGGGGCAAGAGGAGAGTGAGAAAAGACAAGAGAGACGGTGTCCCGAGTTGCTAAGGACTACGCTGAGTCTCGTTTCTGGCCACGCACCAAAAGATGGTGCTAAATACTTTGTAGGCATCATCTGCCCTTAGTACTTTCAGCTACACCAACAGGTGGATAGTAGTATGTGGATGAATGTTCCCCAACCAGCTTTGGGGGGCTGCCCAGATTTGTAGCATTTGCTAATTTCTGTTGTAAATATTCCTATAGCCAACTTCAGACTCCCAGTGTGACCTTAGCCAGCTGGTGAAATTCCAGAAAATTGAAAAATTGGCTTTTGCGAGTTGCTGCAAGTGTACCAGCAGACATAGTTATCATCCCAATTTACAGATGCAGAGGATGAAGCTTGAAACAGCAAAGAACACAATCCAGGTCCAGAAGCTTTCCAAACACTGTGTTCTTTTTTTTAAATTGGAGTTTAATTGCTTTACAATGTTGTATTAATTTCTGCTATACAATGAAGTGAATCAGCTATATGTATACATATATCCCCTCCCTCTTGGACCTCCCAATCCCTACCCCTCTAAGTCATCACAGATGAGCTCATCACCTTGCTGAGCTTCCTGTGGTTTAAAGCAAGTTCCCACTGCTGCTGCTGCTAAGTCACTTCAGTCGTGTCCGACTCTGTGCGACCCCATAGACAGCAGCCCACTAGGCTCCTTTGTCCCTGGGATTCTCCAGGCAAGAACACTGGAGTGGGTTGCCATTTCCTTCTCCAATGCATGAAAGTGAAAAGTGAAAGTGAAGTCGCTCAGTCGTGCCTGACTCTTAGCAACCCCATGGACTGGAGCCTACCAGGCTCCTCCATCCATGGGATTTTCCAGGCAAGAGTACTGGAGTGGGGTGCCATTGCCTTCTCCGAAGTTCCCACTAGCTAGCTATTTTACACATGGTAGTGTATATACGTCAATCCTTATCTCCTTAATTCCTTCCACCCTCCCCTCCCCCTCTGTGTCCACATGTCTGTGTCCTTGATCATTGATTGCACTGCATGATTATCATAGACTTGCTTTCCACAGTGTCAGAATAGCCACAAAACTAGGAAGCAGGCAACTTGATGCATGCTGATCTACATCCCATTATGGTTTCTTGGTGCTTCCCTGTAGGTTCCACATGATATTTGCTGTAGAACTTCTTTGGAGGTATCCTGGTTCCTGGGCTACCCCTATTGATCCTCACTCACTTTATGGAGATTTTGCTTCTTCACTTATAGCTAACTATACAGGCTCTAGTACTACTGTGAAGTATTTCTTATGGCACCATCTCCTTATTTAACAGATGAGCAAATCAGGGATCCTAAGAGATTACATGACTTGTCCAGATCCACACAGGCTGTCAGTGATGGCGCTGGAAGTAAAACAGATCTGATTCCTGACCCCAGGCACTTCGCTGGAAACTATAGGACCTTCCATCTCTTAAGAATAACAAACGGGACTTGGAGTTTCAAACACGTAGATGGAGTGGATTTTCCTGCCTCGTTGCTGATGTTCTTCCTCGCTGCTGGCTCCCAGTTTGAAAGATTCAACTTGACTTCCCTTGATTCTGGTGCAATGAGCCGAGAATTCAAGGACCGGCCCGCAGGAGCATGTCCTCGTGAAGTGAATGCAGCAAACATGAAAGACATTCTCTGGGAGCTTTAGTGGATGGGGAGGAGGGGCCAGGAGAAAACGTAGGGGCTCCTTGCTGAAATACCCTCATGTTTCGGAGTCCCGAGATACTCCTAAATCACACCCAGGTCATATGGTGCCTATACTTGTCTCTTGGCCCAGGGTGAAAACAGTTCATGTTGTAAAATTAACTTTCCACATTTGGCTGGCCCACATGGGGCCGGCTTTCTTTCAAAATGAGTTTGCGAATGAATGAATGAATGTGTTGACTGGGTTACTGTTCTTGGGGGAGCCTTCTTTGCATTGGACTTGGAGAAGGATTAAAGCTAGTTTTGAAAAGTGTTGGTGCTCTCCCAAACACAGCATGCTGATAGAATTCTGGTCTCACTTTTATTTGCTATGGAACAAAATGCTCTAGTTTTCATGGAAGAAATAGCCCAGCAGATGGTGTTTGGTAGATGGCATGAACGTAGCCTTGTAAATAAGCATTCAAAATAGATCAGCTTCCCCCCAAATTTACCATCTGCCCCTTGCCCCATGAGGTCCACAGGTGGTAAAAGAAAGGAAATTGATTGTTACTATTTTAGTATTCCCAAACTGTGGAAATTCTCTAAATGATGGCATTCTTAAATTTGATTGTAAAAAATTTAGAGAGCAATGTCTTCAATTTAAACAGATTTTCCAGGGTTTAATCTGGCCTAAGAATAAAATCTGGTCTCAATGGCATCACCCTGTTCATGTCTTTTTTGGAGGAGTGGGGGAGGTAACTTCTGATCTGATCCTTTCTTTGCCAGTCTCATGGCTGAGGGTCTTCTACATCATCCCTGACTCTGGACATGACTCTTGGATTCACTGTTGCTTCTAATCTCCAAAAAGCAGGGTAATCAATGTGCAGAGGATCTAGAATCTTAGAGACCTGGGTTTGAACTAATTTTCAACTGTGGAGCAAGGGACAACTTAAATATCAGTTTCCTTACTGGTCAAATGAGGAAACTGTTGTGGTTAATAAGACTACTGGAGATGGTTGTTAAGATTAAATGAGAAAAGGCACTTAAAGCATTCAGGACAGTGCAGACCATGTTCAGAATATGTTGTCATCACCATTATCATCAATATCACCATCGCCACCATAATCTCCAGCTATAATACAGAGCTATCTTAATTGGGGAGTAAAAGGGACTTCTGGATACTGGAGATTGATTTTGGCATTAGTATGAAGAATGGTGGAACTCATTAGGTTGACTGCTCCCACTCTTTTTTTTTTCTCCAAAAGGAGATTCCCACAGGCCACCAGCCAAAACATGACTCAGAGAATGGAATGCTTTGTGAAGCTTTCATTGGGTTGGGTTGACTATTACTGAAGCAGGGAAAACTGAAGTCAAGATTTTATCATGTTGTAAATGTTGCATGATTCAGTGGGCTGGACTGAGCATTGGGATTAGGAATCTGAGGTTTTGTAGAACTAGTTTGCTCAGATTTGGGAGAAGGATTTACAGGGGGCTGGATTTAAAAGATTCTAACTTTGGAAATTTTTGTTGAAGTTTTAATGACGGCAGAGGCTCAGGAATAAAGGGTGTAGGTGGAAGCAGGGACCTGAGAGGGCAACCTCTGAAGCATATGTATATTTGTAGTACTTACTGGGGTATAGCTGTCTTTATTTTTAATGATTGTGTTGACACTGAGAGAATGGGAACTGGCTGGGGTGTAACTTATTGAGAGGAGGAAGAGTAGATGATCTAAATGAGACTTGCAGTTCTTTAAAAAAAGATCCAAAAGAGATTGACCTGTAAATCTCACCTCTCTAGCATTCACCTGGATCTTTTCTCAGAAATGTTCAAGTGGTAGTCAGAATTATGAAGTTGTGGTACAAGAGATATCACAGAGTTCCATCACCTTCTGTTACAGACAAAGCAACTCCAAAAAAGTGAGGTCAAATTTTGGTCACACATCATCCTCTGCTTTCCTTCCATCAAGCCAAAAATAAAGCCATTGTCCTTGTATTCTTGGTAGAAAAGGTCAAGATAGCCCCATTTTTCAGTCCTCTCTTATGCTAGCAGTACATGTTGCTGAACTCATTGCATGCTGGCTAGTACATCATTATCTTTAATAAACATTAATTGAGTGTCTAGCCTAGTGTGTACAAAGTTCATAATAAATAAGACACAGATCTTGCCTTTAAAGACCTTAAAATCTTCAAGCAATAACCTCAGGCTTCAGTAAAGCTGTCTAAAGTTTATAAATATTCTGCTAGAGAAGTATAATTGAGAGTTCCAACGCAGGGGCCAGGGTGGGGTTTTGATGCTGGTTTTCTGCCTCTTCTGCTTTAGACATTACTTTACCAACAAAGGCACGTCTAGTCAAAGCGATGGTTTTTCCAGTAGTCATGTATGGATGTGAGAGTTGGACTATAAAGAAAGCTGAGTGCCGAAGAATTGATGCTTTTGAACTGTGGTGTTCGATAAGACGCTTGAGAGTTCCTTGGACTGCAAGGAGATCCAACCAGTCAATCTTAAGGCAATCAGTCCTGACTATTCATTGGAAGGACTGATGCAGAAACTGAAACTCCAGTACTTTGGCCACCTGATGCGAAGAACCGACTCATTGGAAAAGACCATGATGCTGGGAAAGATGGGAGGCAGGAGGAGAAGGGGATGACAGATGATGAGATGGTTGGATGGCATCACTGATGCGATGGACATGAGTTTGAGTAAACTCCGGGAGTTGGTGATGGACAGGGAAGACTGGTGTACTGCAGTCCATGGGGTCACAAAGAGTTGGACACAACTGAACGACTGAACTGAACTTTTGCCTCTTCACTGTGACAACTTAAGTTGTCACTTGGTATTTTTGAGCTTCTCTCCTATTGATAGGAGAGAAAAACACTGATGACAATACCTGTCCCTCCTACTTCTGAATTTTGAGGCACAAATGAGATCATAGATTTGCTTATAAACTCTGAAGTGTAGTAGAAGTTGAACACATCAGTAGAAATGGAAGAGATTTTACTCTATGGGACTGTGCCCGCAAATGAAGAGTTAAAGTAATTAATCATTCTATTTATCATCATCATCATCATTAATATCTTCATTATTATCATACAGGAGTTTTCATTAGACACGTCTTTGCATTTATCATTTTCCTGCTCTCCAGGACCCTACAACCAAACAGCCTCTTTCATTCAATATGTTCAGGTACTGGTGACTAATCAGAGTTTACATCACCTGGTTAGATGAACCATTTTTCATGTTACTTTGAGTATTTGTATTGATACACGGCAATTTGTGCAATAGTTTTTCCCCTCTTTATCCATGTTATTTTCCGCATATTAAGTCAGAAGAACCTTAATCTAATGATGGGGATTAATTTTTTTCTCTATCAAGTCCACAGATGTAACGTTGACTGTTGTAGGCATTGACAGCAATATGGGCCCAGAAATAATGTCCTTCATATCAAAGAATTTTATGGAGAACTGGCACAAGTTGCAAATAATTTTAAGAAAATTAATTCCAGGATCCAACAGAAGGCAGAAGTCATGAAGGTACACTGTGGCCCAGAGATTATGATGCCTATTGTTGGTTTGGTCACCAAGGCTGAAATAAACATTTCAGGCAGCATCTAATTCTCCTTTAGAGTTATCTTTGCTTGCTTCTGAAACAACTTGGAGATCAGGTAGTTACCTATCTGACATTCAGTTTATTCTCTCCTGTACTTTGGTTAAAGAAAATGGATTTTATTTGAGCACTCAGCCTCCCTTGTAGCTGCTGCTGCTAAGTTGCTTCAGTCGTGTCCGACTCTGTGCGACTCCATAGACGGCAGCCCACCAGGCTCTGCTGTCCTTGGGATTCTCTAGGCAAGAACACTGGAGTAGGTTGCCATTTCCTTCTCCAATGCATGAAAGTGAAAAGTGAAAGTGAAGTCGCTCAGTCGTGTACGACCCTCAGCGACCCCATGGACTGCAGCCCACCAGGCTCCTCCGTCCGTGGGATTTTCCAGGCAAGAGTACTGGAGTGGGGTGCCATTGCAGTTAGCAATTAGATTAAGAAGTTGTTGGCGGGAGGTCCAGTGGTTGGGACTGCGCATTCAATGATACCAGCAGCTGGGAGTGCAGGTTTGACACCAGGTTGGGGAGCTAAGATCCCACATACCTCACAGCCAAAAATCCAAAACAGGAAACAGAAGCAGTATTGTAACAAATTCAATAAAGACTTTAAAAATGGTCCACATCAAAAAAAAAATGTTGTTACTTGAGACTTTCAGGAAAGCTCCTTGAGAAGGGAAAAACAGCTGACACATATCTCACCTTCATTTTTTTCTTTTTTTCCCCCCCATTTTTCCCACTCCGTGTTTGGATAGGAATGTGACCACTGGAGCCTCTCTAACAGCCATCTTAGATCATGGGGCAACCTTGAAGATGGGACCCACGTCTCAAGATGATGGAACCTAAACCCAGAGGGAGCCTTACACCACAGCCCTGCCATGCAATCCTAGACGATTTTGTTCTGGACTTCTTTCACATGAGTAGGAAGTGAATTTATTTAATCACTACTACTTTCAGACTCTGCTACTAGCAGCCAATGTCATTCCTAACTGATACATGTGCTTTCCCCTCAATGAGTAGTGCCCTTGTTTCTTTGCTGCTAGCTCCTGGAAACACTGTCTGTCAGTCCATGCTGATTCACAAGCCCCTACAAGAGCAAAGTTGGACCCAGCTTCTGCTAATGAGCAGAGGAATTGCTTGTGAACACAATGCTGGGATTATAAAGTGCTGGCAGCCGTGCCAGAATAGGAAGGTCAGATGGAAAATCATGCCGGTAAATATCATCAATGAATATCCTGTCCCCTTCTAGTGCCCTCCAAATACCATAGCCCAGACCCCCAGTTCAGGTGGTAGGACTTCAGTCTCTCTTCCCCAGAGTCATCATTTCTGTCTGTGGGAGAATGATGAGGGTGTTGGGTACCACTCCAAATTTTTCTCTGTGTAGCTAGCTATTCCACAGAAGCCTATATTTGTTCTGACTTGTAACTGAAATCCTTGTTTGTCTGAATTTCATTTCCTTGGCAACTTCATCTGTGATCGCAAAGATGGTAGCTGCAATTCCCTTAGCTAATCTCACCCACGTTTGGCTGAATGACACTGCACTGGCAGCGTTTGGAAGACTCGGCGATACTGCCTCGGTCCACTCACTATAGCCGTGTCCTCTCGACTGTTTACTAGGGGCTCTGTAGGGCTCTTTCCACTTTTGACTTTGTTTCAAGGCAAAATTTCGGGGAACGATTTCAGAAAGATTTCTATAATTCCTAAATTGCTGTCTCATCACCGAGGTAGTTAAACTTCCAGTGAGATCTTGGCACACTCCTGAGACTAAAATAACCTAGAACAAATCTAAGGCAGTAGACCCGGTAAGGCTAAATATTCTCTTCTGGTTTTCCTTTTATGTGTGGTTTGGTAACCATGGGCCAAATCTGAGTGCATTTATCAAAGGCAGCTGCTGGTATCATTGAAATCGAACTCAGAAATTAGGGCAACAGCGTTGCCCACTGTAAGTGACTTTTGAGTAGTTTTGTATAAACATGATGGTGAGTTTGGTCCAACCTTATTTAGGATCACATATTACTCACATAGTCACATATACCTCACATATCCCAAATTTTGCTTACATGAAGGATTGACTAGGTGGGTGAGTTTGCCAGTTATGGTGGGTGGTATTAAACAAATATTTGCTATCTAATGATTTGAAAACAGTTTTGCAAGACTGTTATGGTAGAAGAAATTTCTTCCTCTTGGAATAATTTATAGTTTAACACACATAAATTATGGCCAGGAGAAGGAAGGAGTTTGTAGAGAGACAATATATCCTTACTTTTTAAAACTTTTCTCACCATATATGAATTTAACCCAAATTGAAGACTTTACTTTCATTTTGTTGAGACTTAAATATAACAAACTTAAAATTTCAGGGCAGAAAGTAGTAGGAGATTCAGGGTCTCTGGGTTGAATAAATGTACTCAAGAAAAAAAAAAAAAAATCAGCTCACCCAGCACAGATTGCTAATGTCATAGAGTCAAAATTTATTATTATTTTATAAGCCTGAAGTAATTCTATAATATGCCACAATAGAAATACAGTGTAATGCATAAGATGTGTATTTAATTTAAAATTTTTTAGTAGCCACATTATAAAATATGAAAAGAAATAGATGAAATTAATAGATCTTGTTTAACCCAGTATAATCCACATATTATCATTTCAGCATGTGATGAGTGTAAGAAATTGCCAAGATATGTGACATTGTTTTACAGCCTATCTCAGTTTAAGCTAGCCATATTTAAGTGAACAGTAGCCACATGTGACTGGTGGCCTCTGTTTTAGCAGAACGGGCCTAAAGCAGGGTGGTTGTATCAGATTTACACAGTTCCCTTCCCAGCTAAACAGATCAGTGCCTAAAGAACTGATTTTTTTTTTTTTTTTACCGTATGTAAAATAGATAATCAGTGGGAATTTGCTGTTTGCCACAGGGATCTCAAACCTGGTGCTCTGTGACAATCTAGAGGGGTGGGATGGAGTGGGAGGTGGGAGGGAAGTTCAAGAGGGAGGGGACATATGTATACCTAAGGCTGATTCATGTCTATGTATGGCAGAAACCAACACAATAGTATAAAGCAATTATCCTCCAATTAAAAAAAAATTGGTTTTTTGATCCTGAGTTTTCACCCTCATACACTTATATTTCTGCTCAGAGAGCTAACATCTCTTAAGACTTTCCAGGAATGCAACTGGTCAGCTTAAAAGAAGATCCTCAGGGCTCCTGGAGAACCAGACCTTTTGAACAGAAGGGGAAATATTCCTAAATTAGGCAGGCTCTAGATTTCACTTTTCCTGGAAGGAAGTCTTTACCCCCTCCAAACAGGAAGGTGCAAGGCGTTCATTTTTTTCACCTGTAGGGGGAGCTCTTGTCACTTCACTCGCTGAAATTCCAAATCTGGTTCTCAGACGCCGGCAGCTCGGAGTTCTTTCACCTGGGTCTGCGGAGAGTTTGTTTTTGGCTCCAAATCAGTAGTGCTTTCGCAATCTCCACACGTTACTGCTGCTGAAATGCTAGGACACCAGCCGGGTGGCGGCTTGAGTCTTGTGATTCCCAGGCAGTCCGGCGAAATGATAAACAAAAGTCTTTTGTGCAATATTAATAAGCTTTAAGCACTCCCCAGCCGAGCCCCTTGTCATCCAAGTAAGTCATGTGTATCAAAAGCCCTTATATGTGAAAGTTTGTTTTCATATCTGGCCAGCGTTGAATGGGAGCCCCCTTTGCCATGTTGTAAAACAAACATTTGTTTATTTTGTGAACAGTGCTGGCAGTATGATACAGGAACCGGGCCTGAATGCAGGGACCCCTTTCCAAGGAGCCGCCTTTGAAAAACCTTTCTGCTGCTCCATTCCAACTGTCAACTGATCTTGAGTTCTGTTTACATTAAGACAATAACAGTGTTTCCTAAATAAATAAGTCGGGGGCACCCATGAGCCTTAATAAAACCCCATAAATGGGTTGAGGACTGGGGGGAGGGGGAGTTTTTGTGCAGTACAGAAACAATGGCTAGTTCATCTTACAGTTTTCTGAGGCCTGTGTTTTTAACATAGAAGGGGGCCTTTGTGTTAATTGCACTGATAAAATTCTCCTGATAGAGCATCCCCTGGAACGCTGGGACAAAAGATGTGACATTTCGCCCCGTGTGAATGCCACACTGTCAGACATTTTCTAAAGCAGAGACATCCAGTAGATCTGCTAACCTCTCCTGGTGTGCAGAGAAAATAAATAAAAACTGTAAAACTAAACCATCTGCCGCTGGGGGTGTCTGGCTTTTTTCTTGGTTGGTTTGGAGCTTCCAGAAATCCATTTTGGTTTCTGACTTGTCAAGTCGTCTTCAGGCACAACAGAAGAAAAGGCAGGCGCCTACCATAGAGGAGGTTATGCTCAATGAGAGTTGGGGTGTTAGTGGATTTCCTAGGGGAGCAGAAATTTCAGCCCATTACTAGAAATTACATTTCTGAGTAAAAGCGTTCTAGGTGAGGACTAGAAGCTGAAGATGGGAAATAAATAGGGCTCACTGAATGTAAATTTAAAAAATATATTTTATATATGACACAAATGAACTTACCTAGAAATAGAAAGACCCACAGACATAGAGAATAGGCTTGTGGTTGCCAGAGGGAAGGGGAGCTGGGGATGGATGGATTGGAAGTTTGGGGTTAGCAGATGCAAACTATTATACCTAGATTGGATAAACAGCAAGGTCCTACTATATAGCACAGGGAACTGTATTCAATATTCTGTGAGAAATCATAATGAAAAAGAATAGAAAAAATTATATATATGTATAACTGTACTATATATATGTAATCACTTTGCTGTGCAGCAGAACTTAACACAATATTGTAAATCAACTAGGTGTGTTAAGTCACTTCAGTCGTGTCCAACTCTTTGCAGGCCTATGTTCTGTAGTCTGCTAGGCTCCTTGGTCCATGGGATTCTCCAGGCGAGAATACTGGAGTGGGTTACCATGCTCTTCTCCAGGGGATCTTCTCGACCCAGGGATGGAACCTGCATCTCTTGTGTCTTCTGCATTGGCAGGTGGATTCTTTACCATTAGCACCAACTTTAATAAAAGAAATTTTAAAACATATATTTTGTAAATACTATAATATATTATATTTTGAAAATACTATAGTGCCATCATACAAATTCTCTAAAATAGAGACTTTCTCAGGTAAGTATTTTCAATTATAAGGATTCCTTATTTGCTGTGTTCCATGGAAACATATTTTAATATGGGTTAATCCTAATATTCATATAAGTTGATTATTTGCTTTTGGGGGGTTAGCATTTTTTCACATGCATTTTTCCAAGTTACCACCTAATCTTTATATTCACCACTTTCTGTACATCTACAGTCTTCCAAGTAGATATATCACAATTTACATATTTCTTTCCTCATCGTTGGGAATTTAGAATGCTCATGATTTTTCACTATTATAAATAATACTACAATGAGTGTCTTCATGCCATAAATTCTTTCTTTTGGGGGCAATATTTAATGGAGATAAGTCCCCAGGCTACGAATACTTAAGGCTTTTAAATATATATAATATCATATTGTTTCCCAGAAGGATTTTCAAAAAAGGCGATTTATTTTTCAGGCTGTAATGGCTACCTTCTTTTGCAATTTTAGATCATTTTGGTTCTTGTTTGGAGGGGTGTGCTCTGTGGCTTGTGGGATCTTATTTCCCTGACCAGGGATTGAACCCTTGTCCTCAGCAGTGAGAGCATGGAGTCCTAACCACTGGACTGCCAGGGAATTTCCAGCTACCTCTTTTTTAACAGTGTATTCTCTTTACTTTTGTACCCCTCTTGTCCCTGTTATTTTCCCTGGACAATCCCTCCATCATCAGAGGGTCCCCTAAATCCTCCCACATAAATGTTCCATCTTCTTATAAGGCCGATTCTGGGATGTTGCCCCTTAGGGCCTCTTTAGATGACTACATCAAATGAACTTATTTTTATCATTGCAGAGCAGAATGTTTCAACCTGTAACACGTAAATTCCTGATTGCTGTGGTCTAGACATGTGTAAGATATACCTAGTTTTAGACTAATTTGTAATTTATATACATTTCTTCACCCTCCAATAACTTGAAGGTGTTAGTGGGGTAGGTATCTATGGGGAAGTCTGCCAAGTCCAACAGTCAGATCCCCTCAGTTTATGAGTTATTGCCATGCTGGATCATGTGACATCTGCCCCCGTCCTGCAGACTTTTGTCTGATGGGACCAGATGAATGGTATGGATCCATCGTATGGATGCTTGGGACAGACTAAGCCATGTGCTACCATGGGACAGAGAAGTGAGTATTGGTGGGGGATGGACAGGAGAGAGAGAGAGGGAAGCAGACCCACAGAAATAAAGAGTTGGTAGAAAGACAAAATTTATTTCTTGGGTTCCTGATGTTTTTACAGTTCTTAGTTCCAGCCTTTTCTGGCTACATATTCTTGGCTTTGCATTTGGAAAGATACCCCAAATAAGAATTCTGGTAATAAATCTCCCTCCACCTTTCAGTTTCTCCTTGTCCTCTCTCTCCTTCTCTTTTTGAATTTTTATTTTTGTATATGCTAATTTGGTTACTGATACACTCAACAACATAGAATTGGAAACTGACATCCCTTGATGATATGCAGATCCATGTATCTTCATAATACAAAAATGAATCTGGACACTGACAAAAGTTTTAGCTTACTTCCCTACCTATGTGTGACTGTGGGGTTGAAACGAGACATAATTCCATTTGTGATTCTGAACTTATGGAATCTTTGAGAGAAACATGTTTTCCCCTTTAAATTATTGACACTGTAAAAACTAGCTTATCACAGTTGTGGACGATGCTGTACAGTTTGGCTGATCTTACACAATGCACTCGATTCAAGGTTTTGGGTGACCATATACACAGATTGATACAAAGGCAGAATGTATATAAGAGTTCCTTCTGCAATCCCAGCAGAAACAATATGGTAAATTCCGGAGTCAGAGAGCAAAATATTTAGGGGGAAAAAGGCTATTTTGTTTGCTTTGATATAACTAAAACAAAGAACCAAGAAAACTTCAAAGACCTCTTTTTTCCTACCCATTTCTTGAGATTTTCCCCTCTAAACACAGAGGATGAATGCTGAAGAATCAAATTAGAACCTTGTGTCTAAAATTGACACTCTCCAAAAGATGTTTAGAAAACCTGTCTGGGTATCTTGGGCTATTATGATTTTATGTTTTTCCTCCCTTGCTTTTATCTATCTGTCATATACCCATCTACCTACCTACCTTCCCTTCTATCTATCTATAAATCATGGAATGAAAAGGGGCACGTTGGGGGATTAGAGGGAGATATCCTCCTTACAATCCGAGGAAGCCTTTCATACTGGGAAACAAAGGACACAAGCCACACTAATTGGGATAAATTGTAAATTGTGCCTCTCTCAACCTGTTGGCTGGTGCTGTCATACTAAAGCATCTAATTGACCCTGAAAAACATCCTTTCTCCTGATCTGAAATGCCTCTCCCTTCAGAGCTTTGAAAATTCTGGTAACCTGGAGAGGCATTGACATTTCAGAAACTCCAGACAGATCTTTCCCTGCCAATGGAGTGATTTTGTGTGTGTGTTTAAATTATAAACAATTGACTAGCCTTTTATGACTGTGATTGTACAATAAGGAGCAATGGGCAGAGCTATCAAATCATTTAAAATTGGCCTCTCAGTATTTTCCTGTTTGCCGACTGGATGGAGTTTATCAGTGGGTTGACATATTTCCTAGCATATGTGACCTCGGGCAGTCACTCTCCATTTTTTTTTCCTGCCAGTTCATTCATTTAATTAAAGTGTGCCGAGTGCCCAGAAAATGCCTGGAACTGTGCTGGCCATGATGATGGCGACTTAGAGCAGATCTGCTGCTGCTCCAGGGACCCTTTGCTCCGATGTGATCGTAAGGCAGCTCGCCCAGCCAGCAGGAGCCAGGGAACCAGTGGCTCAGCCGACACAGACACAGTGCCCAGCCTCAAGCAACGTGCAGTCTACTCAGTGAGACGAGAGCTGTGCCTTTGCTCCCTAAGCAGTACGACCACCGTGGCAGTGGTAGAAGGTGAAAGAGGACCGGCCACAGGCAGAACATGTCTGGCAGGAGTGGGCACATCCAGACCATCACTAAAAAGGAATTGACTATGTTTAGAAAGACAAGCAGGGCTGGAGGAATAGGCAAGTGGGTGCCAGAGGGGAGGGAAGGGGAGTGGGGAGATACAGGGTGATTGTACCGAAGAGACCTGGACTAGATTGTGGGAGGTTGAAGACATGAGGGGTTGACTTTGGGCAGAGATTGAAGAGCCTTGAATACATTGAGGAACTTGAGCATGAATCTAAAGGCATTGATGCCAACTTTTGACTAATTCACAGAATTCCTTAGGCCCTTTTGGACCCTATCCCTAGAGGTTTTATTTATTAATTTATTTTTGGCCATTCTATGCAGCATGTGGGATCTTAGTTCTCTGGCCAGGAACTGAATCTTCACTCCTGCATTTGCAAGTGCAGAGTCTTAACCATTGGACCCCCAGGGAAGTCCCTCTTAGAGGTTTTAAACTTGCACATTATCTTCTCTCTTCTTTCTTCAGATAACAATCTCCCTCCATCTCCATCAGACCCCTAAATGTGTGGTCCAAATATAGAAAGCTTGGTGCTTTGGATTAAAAGCCCAGTTAAGGAAGGGCTCTGGAGCTTGGCATAGCATGGTATGGAAGTGGTGTTTGCCTGTGGTCTCAAGCTGGTTTCCCAGAAAAACTCCCTCACAGAGAGAGTTTTGTGGAATGCATGCGTGTGCAGGTTGTTTGTATGTGTGTGTGTGATGGTGGGGGAGGCGGTGGTGGAAGCAGATTTCCAAGAATATCTGGCAGGCTGGTAGTAAGTTTGCCAAGGAAATTTATGTTGTCTTTCTTGGAGCCCAGGATATTGAAACATAATGACAGCTCTTTCCCAACCAATTTAGGAAGATTTTTCTAGAAGAACATATACATATACACATTCAGAATATATCCAAGAAAAAAATCATCTTTTCTGAGCTTCACAAATACATTTATTTGGGGTTTTAGGATCGATTCTTCATCTTCTTTCAGTGTATATATGTCTATTAAGGATTTTTCTTCTTGAGTAATAGGTCAAGTCTGCAGAACTCTCTTTCTCTCCCTTGGATTGTTTTCCTCTTCACCCAGTATGTTTTTGACCTAGATAGCATCTGCCTTCTCTTCAGTTGCATGCTGTATTTGTGAAGTGGAGATCTGCTGGGTTGGGGAGAGGTTGGAGTGAACAGATCACACCAATCTGGGTTAAATGTCGTATTCCTAATTTATCCCTGTTATGGGAAAAAAATGTTATGCATGGACCTCCCCTCCCCACCAAGGTCTGTTTTCCAAACCCACCAGTTCCACAAGATCTGGAGAGATGCGTCATGGTTGTAAATTCCACAGCTCAGGCAGCAAGTTCCATAATATTTTACTTTTTATCTCCAGACCAAAGGTCTATGGTGATTCTACCTGAAGGACTAGGGGTGTGTACAGAAGGTTCCAAGTTGTGACACTTGGGGCTGGTTGTGGGGAGCCCTGTGATGACTGGAGCCAGCTGCAGAGGGCAGTGTGAGACCACAGCGCTGGAAGCCAAGTAGTCCAGCCAGCATAGCTCCTAATAGAGGCCACCTGTAGAGTTTCAAGATAAATTATGTTAGATGGGGAAACTGGTCTATTGGATTTACAGTAAATGTGTGCTGGTTAGCTTCACCCCAAAGAAAGTCGTTCTAAGATTTTCCCCTCTTCTCCAATTCAAGACATCAAGCATTATGCCTGGCTGAGTGGCAAACCTGTATTCTCTTCTGTTCAGGGGTGTGAGTGTCTCATGTAAATCCCGTGATAATGATCGAGAGGATATTTAGTGCCTTACAACCCATTGAGATTGGACTACACTAGGTGCTAAAACAGCCCTGAGTGTGGAGAGACACTTCTTTAATAATCATAATAACCCAAGCACCTTCTAAATCTTTTCTGGAGCAGTAGGAACTATAGTGAGTCTGCTGCAGGAGCCTTTTGTTCTATAGCTGATTCGAGGGGCTCAGGGCTCTCTGGGGTGGGCTCCTGGGAAGCAAGGAGGCTGGTGGGTTGGATAGAGTGGCTGACCTGGAGGTTAAGTATATGCTTTAGAATCAGACAGGCTTGGGTTCACACCTTCCTCTCTAATTTCTTCTACTGTAAAGTTGGGATCATCATGGGATAATTTTTCTAGAGTTGCTGTACTATGAGAAAATTAATGTGAAAGGCTTAGCACGGTGACCATAGAAAAGAATTTCTAGAACATGGTATCATTACTGACATTCAATTCACAAATATTTATTGAGCAACTACCAGGGGATTTGACAGTGAGCACCATCGACAAGATCCTTACCCTCAATTCTAATGAGAAAGACAGACATTGAGCCTTATTACATCAAGGTAAGTACTTGAGGTGTTGGGGGAGGAAAAGGAGCAAAGTGATAAATGTACGGAGTTTTGTGCCAAAGTGTCTGGGTTGAATCCAGCTCTGTTACTTCTCACTGTATGGACATTAGAAAGTCTCATACCCTACTAGTTCTGGCCTCATAGGGCCTTGCAAGAATTCAATGAGTTTAATACGTAAAAAGTATTCGAATGGTGTCTGGCATGTATTAAGCGTCAGCCATCTAGAACCATCGGTTTAGTGTGATGAGCTCTAAAAGCAGATGATCAGATGATATGGAAATGTGTTACAGAAAAAAGCAAGTGACGTTTCAAAAAAGGGGAGGGGAATGAATACAAAATAAATTAGGGGGAAAAGCAATGATAGGTAGATTTACATGTATTCTTATGGAATAATCTGAGATAGATAATTAATGATAAAAAGCAATGGGGCAGACCAGAATGCATAGTATACCCTCATTTATATATATAAAAAAATCTATCTATGTACCTATCATTTATCTGTGTGTTTGTGCAGACTATTTTAGGTAGTATGCACTAAAAGAGTGCTAATAGTACTGCCTTGGGGGTTGGTCTGAGAAATTGTAATGAGAAGAAGACTTATTTTTGGACTATTTAAAATTTATGAATATTTATTATTTCTTAGGTTAAAAGAGATTAGAAAAATGATCAAGCAAGATATTAATACATATCTTTTCAGACTAAATTATCAATCATAATTAAGGAACTGGTAACTTGTGCTATGCTTGATTTCAGAACTGCTGTGGACCAGTGATGGCTATGTGCCTTGCATTCCCATGATTTTTGAACAGGAGTATCTATTTGGTCATCCTAGTCAGGTTTCACTATTGTATGCAGGGTGTATAGTATGTTGGGCATGTTAAAGGCAGAAAATTGTGTCCTTAGCTTATAGGTATTCCAAGCAACAAGAACTGGACCTAACAGTGATACTTGAGAAGCCTTATCCACACCTCAGCCTGGTTTAGTTGACTGGGTCTCACCCTAAGTCTGTAATGGGAGAAGACTGGCTCTTGCATATCACAGGAATATAAATCATCTATGGCCAGTAGGTGAGATGTGGAGGCTAAAACCAAATGACTGGAAATTTTTTGGCCCTGTTCCCATTGAGGGAGGGGGGTTCTCTATCTCCTTTTCAGGGGTATGTTAGAGCTGGCTCAAACCAGCTTGTAAGAACCAATTTTTTGCCTGTTGTCCCAGAAGCTTGTTCAGGGATGTCCTGTTGGTCACTTGAAATCAGCCAAAGTGGAAGGGCTTCCTTGGTAGCTCAGATGGTACAGAATCTGCCTGCAATACAGGAGACCCCGGTTTAATCCCTTGGTTGGAAAAATCCCCTGGAAAAAGGAACAGCTACCCACTGCAGTATTCTTGCCAGGAGAATGCCATGGACAGAGGAGCTTGGTGGGCTACAGTCTACCACATGTATTGGAAAATGCTAAAAAACAGGGCATTTTCTTTTTTTGCTGGAGAACTGGCTGTTAAACATTTACCAACACATCATTACTGGTATTGAAAATTTCCAAGATATGGGTAGGGCCAGGGAAAAGTGGTTCATACAGAGCTTGATTGCCTCCAGGCCTCTTTTCTGACCTATACTCACTATCCATTCTTGTTTTGACAGGTTTGGAAGGAAAAATAGTAGGCATTGCCTAAATGGGTTAACTCATTCACCTGGGATAGGTGACAATTCTCGAAATTACACATCTTCACCTACTACTTTTTGGGGTGGGTTAACTCAGCAGTTCTCAGAGTGTGGGACAGGGATCTTTGGGGGTCCCCAAGATTAACTCTATTCCTTTCATAGTAATACTGAGATATTATTCTCCCTCTTCCAGTCTTAGTTTCTCATGAGTATGTAGTGGACTCTTCCATTGTACATTTGGAGGATCTGCACAGCTCAATAAACCAATGTTTTCCAATGACCAAGGCATGATGTTATAAAATTGTATATGTGTGTGCTAAGTTGTTTCAGTCATGTCTAACTCTTTATGAGCCTATGGACTGTAGCCCATGAGGCTCCTCTGTCCACAGAATTCTTCAGGCAAGATTACTGGAGTGGATTGCCTCCTCTAGGGGATCTTCCTGACCCAGAGACTGAACACACATTTCCTGTGGCTCTTGCTTTGCAGGGAGATTCTTTACTGCTGAGCCACCAGGGAAGCCCATTATAAAACTGTGTGGGGAAAAGTTCCATTCAAAGTATAAGATATCGTGCATCAAACCTGGACTGGCGACTCGTTTCATACATGATATTATACATGTTTCAATGCCATTCTCCCAAATCTTCCCACCCTCTCCCTCTCCCACAGAGTCCATAAGACTGTTCTATACATCAGTGTCTCTTTTGCTGTCTCGTATACAGGGTTATTGTTACCATCTTTCTAAATTCCATATATATGCATTAGTATACTGTATTGATGTTTTTCTTTCTGGCTTACTTCACTCTGTATAATAGGCTCCAGTTTCATCCACCTCATTAGAACTGATTCAAATGTATTCTTTTTAATGGCTGAGTAATACTCCATTGTGGTGCAATGGGACGACCCAGAGGGTTGGTATGGGGAGGGAGGAGGGAGGAGGGTTCAGGATGGGGAACACATGTATACCTGTGGCAGATTCATTTCGATATTTGGCAAAACCAATACAATATAGTAAAGTTTAAAAATAAAATAAAATTAAAAAAAAACAACGAAGTACAAGATACACTAATAGACTTTAATACAACAGAATCTGAAAAGTTTGTTAATGTGGATTCTGATTCCTCATTAATACTTGTTGAGTTTTAGTGTAATATTAAATCAGCATTAGAATTTTGATGTATTGTCAAAGAAGAGTATCTGTAATTCTGAAAAGATATTATAATACGTACTTCTTTCTCTCTCCTCGGGCTTTTCTATGTGAGACCAGATTTTCTTCATACACTTCAAGCAAAACAATAAATCTCATAAGACTGAATATGGAAGGAGATGGGGGAATTCAGCTATCTTCTGTACAGCTAGGCAAAAAGACTAAAAAGACCAAAACTATACTTCTCATGAAACTCCAGTACTTTGACCACCTCATGCGAAGAGTTGACTCATTGGAAAAGACTCTGATGCTGGGAAGGATTGGGGGCAGGAGGAGAAGGGGATGACAGAGGATGAGATGGCTGGATGGCATCACCGACTCGATGGATGTGAGTTTGAGTGAACTCCGGGAGTTGGTGATGGACAGGGAGGCCTGGCGTGCTGCAGTTCACGGGGTCGCAAAGAGTCGTATATGACTGAGCGACTGAACTGAACTGATACTTCTCATTAATTTATTTTGTTTTGGTAAATAGAGTTATTTTATGAAAATGCTATTTATGTTTATATATGGTAGGTTTATTATTATTTTCAGACCAGTTAATAAGTAAGTACTTAAAATATTTATTTTAAACGTCTAGAGGGGGATCAAAACGGCAGAGGAATAGGATGTGGAACTCACCTTCTTGTGGATGCATCAAAAATACATCTACATGTGAAACAACTCTCAAAGAATATCTGCTAATGCTGGCAGAAGATCTCAGACTTCCAAAAGGGCAAGAAAATCTCCACGTAACTGGTTAGGGCAAAAGAAAAAAAAGAGAGAGAAAGGAATTGGGATGGGACCTGTGCCTCTGGGAGGGAGCTGTGAAGAAGGAAAGGTTTCCATACACTGGAAAGTACTCTCACTGGCAGGAATGTGGTGGGGGTGAACTTTGGAGTCTTGGAGGAAAGACCACACCAGTGGCAGGTGTCCAGAAGGCAAAGCTGAGAGGGACCTGCACAGAGGGTTGGTGCCAACCAGCCCTGTGCAGCCTGAGACTATTGTCCACTTGCCTGCTGGGATGGGTGGGGGCTGGGTGCTGCGGCTCAGGCTTTGGAGGTCGGACCCCAGGGAGAGGAGTGGTGTTGGCTGTGTGAAGACAGCCTGAAGGAGCTAGATTGTGGAGCACCCCAGCTGAGGGAGTCTGGGAAGAAGCCTGGGTCTGCCAGAGAGGCAAGAGACCATTGTCGGGGGGTGCCTGAGGCCCACAGGGGTGGGCCTACCACGTGAGCTTCTTTCTCTGTGCACTCGTAGGTGGCAGGACACTACCTACATGAGCTCCAGAGGTGGGTGACAGCTATCATCTCAGATCCCAGAGGCTGGCACGGAATACTACTGCTGCTGCCGTTATCCTATGAGCAAATGCCACAGATGGCCCACACCTCACAGGGAGCCTGCACAGCCCGCCACTGCCAAGGATTCCATGGCCGAGGCCAACTTCCCTGGGGGAGTGCTTGATGCACGTGTCTCTTGCAACCACCTACTGGTCTCTGTCGCCACAGGCATTTTGTATCTCTGCTGCTGTAGACACTTCATGCACATCCCAGCTGTGGCCTCCTTATCCTTCCCTGGCCTGAGCCAAGCTCAGTGTGCCTCAATCAGCTGCTGCTTTTGCTCCCTCTTGCCTGGTTGGGGAACAGATGCCTGAGAATGGCCCACACACAGAGACGGGGTCAAAACCAAAGCTGAACCCCAGGTGTGGTGCCACTAAGGAAGAGGAACAGAAATCTCTGTACAGCTGCACAAGCTGCAGATTAAATCCCCACAATCAGCCTGGTAAACCCTGCATCTGCGGAATATTTGAATGGAAAATGAGTGCTCCCACAACTGAGCCCAGTTTAACTTTGGCAGCTGTGGACTTTGGGGGCAAGCACACAAGTGAGTTGAGCCAGGTCAGAGTTTAAGCCTCCCCTACAGTGCCCACAGAGAACTACCCAGAGGTACTGGAGGGCCTCCTGGGGATACAGGGGTTCACTGTGGGGGCAAGGACACAGAAACCTGAGGCCACAGGAAAATATTATCATTACTATCGTTTTTCTGTTTCATTTTGTTCTGTTGTTTTATTATTATTATTTCTTTTTCATTTATTTTACTTTTCTTTTTTAGATCTGTAATATATTTTTTGTCTGTTCTTGTTTTCCTTTTCCATTATTTGGATTATTATTATTATTTTTCTTTGTTTTTAATTTTTTTCTTTTTGATCATTTTTATATGTTTGTTTTATTATGTTTCTTTTGCTCTCTATTTTTTTTTTTTTAGTTGCTTTCTGCTTTGGTTTTGCTTTTTTGGTTAATTTTGTTTTTATTTATTTTCATTTTGGGGTTCTTCTGTGTGGTTGTTCTCTTGTTTCCTTTGTTTTGTTTTATTTCTTTTCTTTGTGTTTTTGTTTGTTTTTGCTTTTGCCATTTGTCTTGGGTTTTGTCTGTTTGATTCTCCTCTTTTAAAAATTGTTATTGTTGCTGTTCGTTTTTGTCTTTGCTATTTGTCTTGAGTTTGGTTTTTCTGTTTTATTCTTCTCCTTCTTTCTTTTTGTTTCTTCTTTTAAATTTTTTTTTGCTGTGCCACACAGCTTGCAGGATGTTGTTTCACCTTCAAGGGATTGGGTGATTAGATTTGAATCTCCAGGGTGGGAGTCCCTAGGAGAAATACATCAAGACACATATTAATCAAACTAACAAAAATTAAATACAAAGAAAAATACATTAAAAGCAGGAAGGGAAAAGCAGTAAATAACATACAAGGGAATCCCCACAAGGTTTTCAGTTGATTTTTCAGCAAAATCTCTTCAGGCCAAAAAAGAGTGATATGATATATTTAAAGTGATGAAAGGGAGAAACCTATAACCAAGATTACTCTACCCAGCAATGATCTTACTCAGATTTGATTGAGAAATCAAAAGCTTCAGAGACTAGCAAAAGCCAAGAGAATGAATTAAGAATTAAGGTAGGCTGCAGTCCATGGGGTCGCTAAGAGTCAGATATGACTGAACAACTTCACTTTCACTTTTCACTTTCATGCATTGGAGAAGGAAATGGCAACCCACTCCAGTGTTCTTGCCTGGAGAATCCCAGGGACGGGGGAGCCTAGTGGGCTGCAGTCCATGGGGTCGCACAGAGTCGGACACGACTGAAATAACTTAGCAGTAGCAGTACCAAGCCAGGTTTATAACAAATGCTTGTAAAGCAACTATATTCCAATAAAAATTAATAAAAAACGGTAAAGGAAATTCTTAAGGTGAGAAACACAAGAGAATAAAAAGAACTATAAAAAACCCAAGACATTTAAGAAAATAGTATTAATAATAGGAACATACCTGATGACAATTACCTTATGTGTAAATGAATGAAATGCTCCAACCAAAAGGCACAGACTGGCTGAATGGACCAAAAAATGAGACCCCTCTATAAATGTTGTCTACAAGAGACCCACTTCAGACCTAGGGACACATACAGACTGAAAGTGAGGGGATGGAAAAAGATATTCCACGAAAATGGAAATCAAAAGAAAGTTGGAGTAGCAGTACTCATATCAGAAAAAATAGACTTATTTTTTTTTAAATTTTATTTTATTTAACTTTACGATATTGTGTTGGTTTTGCCATATATCAAAATCAATCTGCCACAGGTATACATGTGTTCCCATCCTGAACCCTCCTCCCTCCTCTCTCCCCATACCATCCCTCTGGGTTGTCCCAGTGCACCAGCCCCAAGCATCCAGTATCGTGCATTGAACCTGGACTGGCAACTCGTTTCATATATGATATTATACATATTTCAATGCCATTCTCCCAAATCATCCCACCCTCTCCCTCTCCCACAGAGTCCAAAAGACTGTTCTATACATCAGTGACTCTTTTGCTGTCTCATATACAGGGTTATTGTTACCATCTTTCTAAATTCCATATATATGTGTTAGTATACTGTATTGATGTTTTTCTTTCTGGCTTACTTCACTCTGTATAATAGGCTTTAAAATAAAGACTGTTGCAAGAGACAAGGAAGGGCGGTACATAATCATCAAGGAATCAGTCTAAGAAGAAGAAGATTGAACAGTTGTAAACATTTATGCACCCAACATAGGAGCACCTTAATGCATAAGGCAAATGCTCATAGCCATAAAAGGGGATAGTAATACAATAACAGTGAAAGACTTTAACATCCCACTTACACCAATGGATAGATCATCCAGACAGAAAATTAATAAGGAAACACAAGGCTTAAATGATACATCAGACCAGATAGACTTAATTGATATTTATAGAATATTCTATCTGAAAGCAGCAGAATACACTTTCTTCTCAAGTGCACATGGAACATTCTCCAAGATAGATCACATCTTGGGTCACAAATCAAGCCTCAGTAAATTTAAGAAAATTGAAATTGTATCAAGCATGTTTTCTGACTATAATACTATGAGATTAGAGATCAATTGTAAGGAAAAAAATACTATAAAATCACAAACACAGGGAGGCTAAACAATATGCTACTACATAATCAAGAGATCACTGAAGAAATCAAAGAGGAAATTAAAAGAAAATACCTAGAAACAAATAACAATGAAACATGATGACCCAAAACCTATGGCATGCAGCAAAAGAAATTCTAAGAGGGAAGTTTATAGTAATACAGTCCTACCTCAAGTAACAAGAAAAATCTCAAATGAACAATTGAAACTTACACCTAAAGCAACTAGAGAAGGAGGAACAAACAAAACCCAAAGTTAAAAGGAAAGAAATCATAAGGATCAGAACAGAAATAAATGAAATAGAAACAAAAAAAGCAATAGCAAACATCAGTGAAACTAAAAGCTGGTTCTTTGAGAAGATAAATAAAATAGGTAAACCTTTAGCCAGACTCATTGAGAAAAAAAAAGGGAGAGGCCTCAAATCAATAAAATTAGATATGAAGAAGGAGAAGTTAAAACTGACACAGAAATACAAAGGATCATAAGAGACTATTGCAAGCAACTATATACCACTAATATATTCTAGGACAACCTGGAAGAAATGAACAAATTCTTAGAAAAGTACAACCTTCCATGACTAAACCAGGAAGAAAGAAAATATGAACAGACCGATCACAAGGAATGGAATTGAAACTGTGATTAAAATCTTCTAGCAGACAAAAGTCCAGGACCAGAAGTCTTCACAGGCTAATTCTATCAAACATTAAGAGGAGAACTGACACCTATCCTTCTCAAACTCTTTCAAAAGTTCACAGGAGAAACACTCCCAAGCTCATTCTATGAGGACATCATCACCCTGACACCAAAATCAGACAAAGATATCACAAAAAAAAAAAAAAAAAAAGAAAGAACATTACAGGCCAATATCATTGATATTTATCATAGAAAAATTCTCAACAAAATTCTAGCAAATAGAATCCAACAACATATTAAAAAGATCATACACCATGATCAAGTGGGTTGTATACCAAGGATGTATGGATTCTTCAATATATGCAAATAAATCCATGAGAAATACCATATTAACAAATTGAAGAATAAAAACCATATGATTGTCTCAATAGATGCAGAAAAAACTTTTGACAAGATTTAACCCCAATTTATGAGAAAAAGTCTTCAGAGAGTGGGCATAGAGGGAAACTACTTCAACGTAATAAAGGCCATATCTGAGAAATCCACAGCAAATATAATTTTCAATGGTGAAAAACTGAAAGCATTTCCTCTAAGATCAGAAACAAGACAAGGATGTCCACTCTCACTACTATTATTCAAGATAGTTTTGGAAGGCCTAGTCATGGCAAGCAGAGAAGAAAAAGAAACGAAAGGAATTCAAATTGTAAAATAAAAAGTAAAACTGTCACTTTTTTGCAGATGATATGATACTATACAGAGAAAATTCTAAAGACGCCACCAGAAAACTATTAGAGCTAATCAGTGAATTTGATAAAGCCAGACACAATATAATTCTTGGAGGAAAACATAGGCAGAACATTCCTTGACACAAATCACAGTAAGATCTTTTTTGGTCCACTTCCTGGAGTAATGAAAATAAGGACAAAAATAAACAAATGGGACCTAGTTAAATTTAAAAGCTTTTGCACAGCAAAAGAAACCATAAACAAGATGAAAAGACAAACCTCAGAATGAGAGAAAATAACTGCAAATGAAGTAACTGACAAAGGATTAATCTCCAAAATATATAAACAACTCACGCAGCTCAATATGAAATAAACAAACAAACAACCCAATCAAAAAATGAGCAGGAGACCTAAACAGACATTTCTCCAAAGAAGACTTACAGATGGCCAATGAACACATGAAAAGATGCTCAAACATCACTAATTACTAGAGAAAGGCAAATTAAAAACAACAGTGAGGTATCACCTCACACCAATCAGAAGGGCCATCATCAAAAAAATCTACAAACAATAAATGCGATGGGAATATAAATTGATAGTCATTACAGAGAGCAGCAGTATGGAGGTTCCTTAGAAAACTAAAAATAGAACTACCATTCAGTTCAGTTCAGTTCAGTCGCTCAGTTGTGTCCAAATCTTTGCAACCCCATGAATCACAGCATGCCAGGCCTCCCTGTCCATCACCAACTCCTGGAGTTTACTTAAACTCATGTCCATTGAGTTGGTGATGCCATGCAGCCATCTCATCCTCTGCTGTCCCCTTCTCCTCCTGCCCCCAATCCCTCCCAGCATCAGGGTCTTTTCCAATGAGTCAACTCTTCCAATGAGGTGGCCAAAGTATCGGAGTTTCAGCTTTAGCATCAGTCTTTCCAATGAACACCCAGGACTGATCTCCTTTAGAATGGACTGGTTGGATCTCCTTGCAGTCCAAGGGACTCTCAAGAGTCTTCTCCAACACCACAGTTCAAAAGCATCAATTCTTTGGCGCTCAGCTTTCTTCACAGTCCAACTCTCACATCCATACATGACCACAGGAAAAATCATAGCCTTGACTAGACGGACCTTTGTTGGCAAAGTAATGTCTCTGCTTTTGAATATGCTATCTAGGTTGGTCATAGCTTTCCTTCCAAGGAGTAAGCGTCTTTTAATTTCATGGCTGCAGTCACCATCTGCAGTGATTTTGGAGCCCCAGAAAATAAAGTCTGACACTGTTTTCACTGTTTCCCCATCCATTTGCCATGAAGTAATGGGACCAGATGCCATGATCTTCGTTTTCTGAATGTTGAGCTTTAAGCCAACTTTTTCACTCTCCTCTTTCACTTCCATCAAGAGGCTTTTTAGTTCCTCTTCACTTTCTGCTATAAGGGTGGTGTCATCTGCATATCTGAGGTTATTGATGTGTCTCCCGGCAATCTTGATATCAGCTTGTGTTTCTTCCTGCCCAGCGTTTCTCATGATGTACTCTGCATAGAAGTTAAATAAACAGGGTGACAATATACAGCCTTGACGTACTCCTTTTCCTATTTGGAACCAGTCTGTTGTTCCATGTCCAGTTCTAACTGTTGCTTCCTGACCTGCATATAGGTTTCTCAAGAGGCAGGTCAGGGGGTCTGGTATTCCCATCTCTTTCAGAATTTTCCACAGTTTATTGTGATCCACACAGTTAAAGGCTTTGGCATAGTCAATAAAGCAGAAATAGATGTTTTTCTGGAACTCTTGCTTTTTCCATGATCCAGCAGATGTTGGCAATTTGATCTCTGGTTCCTCTGCCTTTTCTAAAACCAGCTTGAACATCAGGAAGGTCACGGTTCACGTAGTGCTGAAGCCTGGCTTGGAGAATTTTGAGCATGACTTTACTAGCATGTGAGATGAGTGCAATTGTGCGTAGTTTGAGCATTCTTTGGCATTGCCTTTCTTTGGGAATGGAATGAAAACTGACCTTTTCCAGTCCTGTGGCCACTGCTGAGTTTTCCAAATTTGCTGGCATATTGAGTGCAGCACTTTCACAGCATCATCTTTCAGGATTTGAAATAGCTCCACTGGAATTCCATCACCTCCACTAGCTTTGTTCATAGTGATGCTTTCTAAGGCCCACTTGACTTCACATTCCAGGATGTCTGGCTCTAGATGAGTGATCACACCATCATGATTATCTGGGTTGTGAAGATGTTTTTTTGTACAATTCTTCTCTGTATTCTTGCCACCTCTTCTTAATATTGTCTGCTTCTGTTAGGTCCATACCATTTCTTTCCTTTATTGAGCCCATCTTTGCATGAAATGTTCCCTTGGTATCTCTAATTTTCTTGAAGAGATCTCTAGTCTTTCCCATTCTGTTGTTTTCCTCTATTTCTTTGCATTGATCACTGAGGAAAGCTTTCTTATTTCTCCTTGCTATTCTTTGGAACTCTGCATTCAGATGCTTATATCTTTCCTTTTCTCCTTTGCTTTGGCATAGGTGTGGTACATATATAATGGAGTATTGCTCAGCCATAAAAAGATATGAAATTGTGCCATTTGCAGAGATATGGCTGGACCTAGAGACTATCATATAGCATGAAGTCAGAAAGAGAAAAACACAAATGTGGAATCTAGAGGAAATGGTATATATGAACTCATGTACAAAGCAGAAATGGAGACACAGACATAGAAAACAAACATATGGATACCAAAGGGGGAAGGGGAGTGGAATGGACTGAGAGACTGTGATCGACATATATGCCCTACTACGTTTACAATAGATAACTAATGAGAACTAACTCTATGGCACAGGGAACTGGACTCAGTGCTCTGTGGTGACCTAAATTTCCTGGGAAGGAAATCCAAGGAAGAGGGAATATATGTATATGTGTGTCTGATTCACTTTGCTATATAGCTGAAACTAACACAACATTGTAAAGCAACCATTTGTTGTTGTTGTTTAGTTGCTAAGTTGTGTCTGACTCTTTCACAGCCACATGGACTGTAGCCTGTCAGGCTTCTCTGTCTATGAGATTTCCCAGGCAACAATGCTGGAGTGGGTTGTCCTTTGCTTCTCCAGGGGATCTTCCTGACCCAAGGATTGAACTGCGCATATCTCCTGCATTGGCAGGTGGACTCTTTACCATTGAGCCACTTGGGCTTCTAACATGATAAATGTGATGTATATAACCCATGGAAGTAGAAGTTGTTTGGATATGTTAGTTGTTGCTAGGACTGTAAAATGGCACTGGGACTAGGGGGAGCCTCTAGATTACCCTAATTTTACTATTTGCACAGGGGCCATTGGTTGGCCATGGGAGGAGGTGGGGGAAGGATATAAACACCTTTGCTGGCTGTACAGGGGTGGGGGTGCCGGTGGGCGGTTGGTGGGGGCTTGGGGGATGGACTTGGAGCAGTACTGTAAAGAAGGTGACAGAGCTCTGAAGACAAACCTCAACTAAGTTCTTAGAAGGAGAAACTGGGCTCCAGGGAATCTAAGGGACTTTTTCCAGAGCTGCCCAGTACCTGGCCCAGTGGAGGGTAACCTAGGAGTTCCCATATTCAGCACTCACTGTGGTGAGTCTGCTTTGTTAGGATGCACCATCAGGCGCTTGGCAGGGGCTTTTGGTAACGGTGCTGGTGGTGACTCTGGGGGTAACCAGCACATCCTGTCTTCAGCGGGGGAGCTCTGCCTTTCAACTGGCTTTGCATCAAACACAGGCCCCTGTAGAGTCACCGTAGTACACAGTATCAGCTATCACACTGTAGTCTCAGCTGTGATCCTTTATAGATCCTCAGATACCCAGTGATTTAGTCACAGATTTAGTAAATCTTCGACTCTTCACACTGTGTTTTGTGGGGACCTCAGCCATTCCTACTGACATGTTCAGTGTTAAATATGCGCAAACTGGGAAGTTCAGTGGCCATGGTATTGCCAAAGTCAAACATGACTGAGCAACTAACACAAATACTACTGCTATTACTACTACTAGTATTATTACTACTCTGACTTCACATTTGTTGAGAACATTGCATTTGTCAAATCCTATACATGGGCCCACTCCACACAAGACACCAGAGGTCACTAGGGGGCTGGGGAAGAGTCAGCTGCTCTCACAGCTGATTAGAATCTAGCTGGGTGGCGTGAGGGTGGACAGAATGGGAAAGTACTTGGCAGTGACCTGGAGCCGTGTAGAGGTGCTTACTTTTTTCTGCTTGGTCTTACTAAGACTTAACTTGATTAAAAAACAAAGCAAAATTCAGCCCAGCTTGAAGCAATGATTTTTAACATGAGGATATCTGGTTGGAAAACCCTTGTAGTTTAAAGGCCACATGAAACTCTCCTCCTCTCTTCTGCTTGGAGAAAAGTAGAGGATTGCCCAGTAAATTTGCTTGTCTCTGTTTCATTTCAATGCAAGGGTGGCAGGGTGGGGAGAAGGAGAGCCTTGTTTTGTGGCAGCAGATCATCTTCCCAGTGATATGCCCTACTAAAAAAAAATCACAGCTATTTTATTTCTTTAATTTCACTGGAACATGGGGCAGGCATTACTTACTTGTTATGTAAGAAAAGGTCTGCGTGACCCGAAGTGTTTCTCTCTGGGCCTTCTGGAGTCTCTGCCACTCCCACCATTAGCAAGACTCCTTGGGGATCTTTGGGAGCTCTGTTCATGTTAACTAAGTGGACGTGTTCTCATGCTCATTTGCACAACTTAGTCCCATGATTGGGTCCCTGTTCAGCATGTTGTCCAGTGGCTGGCATCCACTGCTCTCCACCTGCCCTGAGTCCCTCCATGAGTCCCTAACCAGCTGACACTTTAACTCTGCTTCACCTTCATTCTCACATTAAGACTTATCTATCCTACACCCCAGTTCCCCTGACCACTGTCCTGGCTTCAAGGTTATCAGTGGCTAACCAATGGCTATTTATTAGGATTTTTTAACTGTGTTCTCAAGGGCCTAGGAGGCCCTCCAGAAAGTGCCTTTGGGGTCACTTGTAGATCTCAATGAGGAATCAGGATGGGGATAATTCAGTTATACCCATGCAGCAAAACTTGTGTATTTTATATATGATTACCTCCTTGTAAGTGTCCCTTTAAAGGGTCTTGCTTGAAAAAAATATTTGGGGAGCACTTCCTGAGGCTAAAAACTTATACAAATGAGCACCAGAATGAGCCCAGTTGGTTATCCTCTAATAACCTAGAAGATAGGAATGGATCAGGGAAGGCTTGCCTACTGCGCATTTTGTCTACAGCTTGCCCCTCTTGGAGATGTCTGTTCCCTTGTCACTCAGGGGGAACACAATCAAATATGGTTTCATACAAGTGAAGGTCTTGGTGGCTGACATACATTTCTAAACCTTGACCTTTTTTCCCTTAATTTTTTTTTAAATTGTGAAATAGACACAAATAAAAAGATGCAACAAAAAATTAAATTGCATTGTTCAAAATGGATCAGAAAGTGAGTCCTCATGTAACCCCCACTCAAGTCAAGAGGTAGAACTTGACCTGTACTTCTGAGTTCCCTCCCATCCCCTATGCTTCCACCCATCACTACCCTCAAGTTAACCACTATCCCAGCTTTATGGTAATCACCTCCTGGCTTTTCACCTTAGCAGAAATACCTAACAACTATAGTTCGGTTTTATCTGGTTTTGAAATTTACCTTAATGGAATAATAAATCCTTTTCTTCTTTTGCTAAATGTCTTCATCATCCTTTTTGCCTCCCCCTCACAGAGTCAGATATGACTGAAGCGACTTAGCAGCAGCAGCCCAAACACGAAAGAAACATATTCTGTAAATCTTAGGAAGGATTGCAGTAACATTTCTACATTTTAAGACTGAATAGTGAGAAAAAGTAGTTGAATAATAACGATTCTTAACAAATGTCTCTAGCTTGGAGACAATTACAGGAGCAGGTATTAAAGAAAATGCAGTGTCAGCATAATTAGTATTTATGGAAGAATGTTCATGGGAAAGGACTTTCTATTTTAACTTCACAGATGCTTACAATGCTTGAGAAGCAGGTATATGGCAAACAGAAGTGTCTGCTGCTTCTTCATCTTTCCTTTTCCTTCTTCTAAAAATCTCCTTGGCAAGGACAAGAAGGGACATATATTATTCTAGGGTCTCCCAGAAAGACAGGGGCAACTGGGACTGTGAGTAGCCCCCCCGACTTGGGTCTGACCTTCTGCCCCCTTGGCCCCCACCTCTTTCTGATGGAGAATGTTGAGAGATGGTGATGGATGGTTAGTCACAAATAGTTTCCAATTTACCAAAGTGCACCCGGCTTTCTCTGAACCTCTTTGAAATGCTTTTAGAGCAACATCGAGAATGGAATTCAACAACAATTCCCACAGCTGCAGTCAGAATACAGCAACCCCAGGAGCAGCTGGGGCAGTTGTTTTCATGTTTTGTACTTGGTGTTTTCATAAAAGCTCTTCCAGAAGGTCCTGGAAGGTCCTGTGGCATCCATACTCTGAGGAACGGAGTCTGGCCCAGGCCCTTAGATTCCAGGCCCTTATCCAAAATTTCTCTAGCAAAGTGCTCTCCCAGAAGCACCCTTGATGTGTCCTCCCAACCTCCCATCCCAACAATCTACACGCGAGAGAATTTGTCTGGTGGCAGCTCTGTTTAGTGAAGGGAATCCTCACAGAGGATAAAGCTTTACTCAGCTCTGTGAACTTGTCTCAATCTCATCTCTCTTTGGCCTTAGTTCCCACAACTATACAGCAAGGAAAGTGAAAGTCACTCAGTTGTGTCTGACTCTTGGCGACCCCATGGACTGTAGTCCATGGAATTCTCCAGACCAGAATACCGGAGTGGGTAGCCTTTCCCTTCTCCAGGGGATCTTACCAACCCAGGGATCGAACCCAGGTCTCCCGCATTGCAGGCAGATTCTTTACCAGCTGAGCTATCCAGGGAAGCCATAAAGTCAGGAGGTTGGATAGAAAACCTTAGGATCCCCTTTCTGTAGGGAGTTAGTAGTGATGGTTCAAGGTGAGCACTCATTACAGCAGAAGGTAGAGACAGTTTCTTTGGCGGGGTTGTTTTTATATGGAGACAGAAGAGTCAACAGAATAAGTAGTCTCTCTGGAGGCAAGCTTAATAGATGATGAAGGACTCTGATACAAGACAAAGCAAACATAACACATTTTTTCAATAAAAATCTCTCCCACAATAAATAATTATCTCTTCTCCAATTGCCCATTATGGTAGCTGAAATGTCACCAAGAGATCCCTCTTTTCCTTTTTTGCAGATTTTGTGATTCTAGGATCTATTATAAAAAGATGTAAGTAAAAGGAGGAATAGATAATGCTGTTATCATTGTGATTCGTGGCTTAAGATGGGACTGAGTAATCAGTGCTGTCCACAGTGGCTTGCTTGTGACGAAGCTCAGAGCAGTTCCCAACTTGAAGGGCTATATTCTATACCATCTCTTCTCAAACTTCAATGAGCCTATGAATTACCCAGGAGGATCTTGTTAAATGCGTATTTCGATTCAGTAGGTCTCTGTGGGACCTGAAAGAATCTGCATTTCTAATAAGCTCCCTGGTGACATGGATGCTGCCGGTCCCCAGAGCACACACCTGGAGTAACAAGAGTGTATAGCACATGACCTAGTCTTCTGCACAGAGATAACTGGACTACAGGAGTTGAGCACTTGACTTCAAGCCAGCCTATCTGTGAGCTGACCTCTGCTCAAAAGGGCATGATAAACCAATCACAAATTTAAACAGGAGGGATGGACAGAGGCTTCAGGACACAGGGAGAAGTCCTGACTCATTTTAATGACAATATGAGAGAAGGATTGTCTGAAGACAGTCTTCCAAGGGCATAAGCTGTCAGTCTGGATCTTGAACACTGACTGACTTCTATGGTTTCTGTCTCTATAAGGCATGCTGGACTCTACTTCCTCTTCATCCCATCAGGCCTGTCTGCTGAGATATTTTTCTAAGGTTACTGAGGAGCATACCACGTGATTAAAATTCCTATTGAATACTGAAAACCCTGAGATGAAGTTTGAGTGGGGATGTACACCTGGGTAGGCATTTATTCTATAAAATTCCCTCTTAGAACTGCTTTTGCTACATCCCATAAGTTTTGGTATGTTGTGTTTCTATCCTGAAGAATAGTTCATGTACTCTCAAGAAGAATATGTATCCTGCTATTGTTTAATTGAATGTCTTGCATATGTCTGTTAGGTCCATTTGACTTAAAGTATAGTTTAAGTCCAGTGTTTCCTTATTGATTTTCTGTGTGGATGATCTAACCGTTGCTGAAAGTAGGATATTGAAGTACTTACTATTATTGTATTGTCTATTAATCCCTCCAGATCTGTAAGTATTTGCTTAATATATTTAGGTACTCCAATGTTGGGTGCATATATATATATTTGCAATTATTATATCATCTTGAATTGACCTCTTTAACATTACATAACTCTTTTTTTTTATCTCTTGCAATTTTTGACTGTGTTTGTTTGTTCAATTGCTGAGTCCGACTCTTATGGCAAAGGGGTTTGCGTAACTCAATGAAGCTGTGAGCCATGCCAGTCAGGGCCACCCAAGACAGACAGGTCAGAGTGGAGAGTTCCGACAAGATGTGATCCACTGGAGGAGGCAATGGCAAACCACCCCCGTATACTTGCTGTGAAAACCCCATAAAGTGTGTAAATTTTGACTTATAGTCAACCTTTTCTGATAAAGGTATAGTTACTCTTGTTCTCTTTTGTTTTCCACATGCACAGAATATCTTTTTCCATCTTTCACTTTTAGCCTCTGTGTGTCCTTGAAGCTAAAGTAAGTCTCTTGTAGTAGCATAGTGTTGAGTCTTTTTTTTAATCCATTCAACCACTCTATACTTTTTGTTTGGTGCCTTTAATCCATTTACATTTAATAGTTATTGATAGGTAAAGACCTACTCTTGCCTCTTATTGTTTTCTGGCTGTTTTGTAGTTTTTGTTCCTCTCTTGCTGTCTTCCTTTGTGAATTGATGATTTTCCTAGTGGTATACTTTAATTTCCTTCTCTTTATCTTGTGTGTATCTGCTATAGGTTTTTGGTTTGTGTTTACCTCTTAGGCTTACTTGAAACATCTTATTGATATAAATAGTCTATTTCAAGCCAATCACAACTTCAACTGCATACAAAAACTCTACAGTTTCACTCCTCCTCCACATTTTATGTTTTTGATTCACAATTTACATCTTTTTATATTGTGTATCCATTAACATTTTTTTTGTATTTATAGCCATTTAAATACTTTTGTCTTTAACCTTTAAACCAGAGAGAAATGGTTAGAAATGCTAACATATTACAGCATTAAAATATTCTAAATCTGACTATATATTTATCATTACCAGTGTATTATATTTTTATGTTAATAATTAGCATCTCTTCATTTCAACTTCAAAGCTCATTCAGCATGTCTTGCAAGTCAGGTCTAGTGATGATGAACTCTCAGCTTTTGTCTGTTTGGGAAACTCTTTATCTTTCCTTCATATGTGAAGGACAATGTTGCTGGGTAAAATATTGTTTGTTGAAAGTTTTTTTCTGTAGCACTTTGAATGTATTGTCCCAATCTCCCCTGGCCTTCAAGGTCTCTGAGAAATCTGCTGATTGACTTATAGGGGTTCCTTTGTATGAGAGAATTGTTTTTTCTCTTGCTTCTTGGAAAATTCTCTCTTTATATTTGATTTTAGACAGTTTTGTTAAAATGTGTCTTGGAGAAGAAATTTTGGATTGAAATAATAGGGGAATCTATTAGCTTCATGAATGTGGATATCCAAATCTCTCACCAGGTTTGGGAATTTCTCAATCATTATTTATGTAAGTAAGGTTCTTGCCTCTTTTTTTCTTTCTTTCTTCTCCTTATTCAAGTAGATTTTCTTTATCATTTTCATTTTTCTATTTTTGATCTCCTGACTGGATAATTTTGAATGATCTGCTTTTGAGGTAACTAAGCTGAAGCTCTCTATTGACTTTTTTAGTTCAGTCATTGTATTCTTCAGCTAAAAAAATTTCTGCTTGGTTCTTTTCTATGTCTCCCATCTTTATGTTGAATTTCTCATTTTGTTCTTATAATGATGTCTTGATTTAGTTATATTACTTATCTCTGTTCTCTTGTAGCTCTCTGAGACCAATTATTTTGAGTTCTTTGTTGGGCAATTCATATGTCTCCATTGCTTTGTTATCATGTACTGGAAGTTCACTGTGCTACTTTGGTGGTGTAATGTTTTCCCAATATTGTGTGATTCCTATAGGCTTGTGTAGGTGGTTTTATATTTGCTGGCTTTGGTATTTCCAGAAAGACTTGCACATGCAGGTGGGAGCACTCTAGATCATTCTGTGACCCTGGGTATATTGACGTGGAGTGCCAAGTGCAGGAGAGTGTGGCAACTGTGTTTCCAGAAGGACATAAAGTCTCTGGCTCAGGCCACCAGGATCCACAGCCACGACAACTGTGTGGTGCTTGGCTAGTGCTGCAGAGCAGGGAGCGGGTCGTCAGTGGTGTCCTCGGCAGCACCTCCAGGTTCAGTAGCTAGGGTCCGTGGCAGGCAGCAGTGGTGGCCAAAACCAGCTGAGCACACACACTTAGCTGTGAGTTTTGGCTGCAGATGCCTATGTAGCAGTTGGGGCTGGTTGTAGATACTCACAAAGTGGTGGGGGCTAGGACTAGAATCAAGGACCTGCGGCATCTGCAGGCATACTTTCAGCTGCAGGGGTGCTGGCTGTTCATATGTACTCTTGCGACAGTAGGTTCTTCCCATGCACGAACACCTGGCAGTGGAGGCTGATGAAGAAAATCAGGCTGGGGCGTGCAGGTGCACTGCTGGAGTAACTCGCTGCAGGTAAGCCCAGTGGTATGGACCAGTAACAAGAAACAGGGCTGGATCCAGGCCCACAAGCAGTTCTGGGTGCCCTGGCTGTTTATGTGCACTTTTGCGGCTACAGGATCTTGCCACATTTGTGCTTGTGGCAGTAGAAGCTGGTAATGAGAATCAGGCTGGTGGTGTGCAAGTCTAGGGCTGGAAATGCAGCTCCAAGTATGCACAAGGGGGTAGGAAGCAGCTGCAGGCATCTAGGCTCATGTCTCCTTTTGTGCAACCACAAAAGCCTGAGCAGGTGTGTGTCCCAGGCTCTGCTGGGGGCAGTGGTGGAAGAGAGCATGGAGGGACTTAGGTGGCTGGAGTCTACAAATGGGAATACCTGAGAGGTAAAAGGTGGTGAAATCTGCAGGGCATCAACAGCTGCTGTACTGGCTGTTGATTTCTCAGTGGCAAAACCTGCTGCAGTCCTGTGCAGAACAGGTCTCTGGGAGTCCTGGTCACCCCCACAGTGTGACTAATAGTGGTGGCCCTTGCTCTTCTTCCTTGCTCCTTGCTGTTTCTATACCTTTCAGCTTTACTGGTCTCTGGGTGGGATGAAACTGAAGTGGGTCTTTGTGGAGTGCCCCAAAAGGCTGGGACACTGGTCACTCACCCTTCTCTCCCTTTCTGGTGAGAGGAACTTTTGTATCTGGAAATTCTCTCCTGGAGCTGAGCACTGCTAGCCTGGGGGATGGGATGCTGCAGGCATAATGGAGCTGTTCCTCCAGCCTTGTTGGTGTGGTTATTCTTAGGTGTTTTGTTCTGCTGCATTGCTGAATTTTCTTAAATGGACTCTTGAGCTCTCCTAGAGCTTTTTGTGTTCGTGGATAGCTGTCTAATTGTTGATTTTTGTTGGGGATCAGGGACTTGAGTCTCTCACTTCACTGTCTTGGTCTCTTGGCATCCCCAGTTTTTGTACTTTTGATAGCACTTATCCTCCCAACTCTCAGGGAGGGTGGTAGAGAGCAGTGCTGGAGGGGACAGAAAAACTCAGCTTTAAAGCTAAAAGTATTAGCTTTTCCTGTATGACCTTGGCTAAGTCATTTTACTATATTGTGTATTGCAGTTCAGTTCAGTTCAGTCGCTCAGTCGTGTCCAACTCTTTGCAACCCCATGAATCACAGCACGCCAGGCCTCCCTGTCCATCACCAACACCCGGAGTTCACCCAGATCCACGTCCATCAAGTCAGTGATGCCATCTAGCCATCTCGTCCTCTGTTGTCCCCTTCTCCTCCTGCCCCCAATCCCTCCCAGCATCAGAGTCTTTTCCAATGAGTCAACTCTTCGCATGAGGTGGCCAAAGTACTGGAGTTTCAGCTTTAGCATCATTCCCTCCAAGGAAATCCCAGGGCTGATCTCCTTCAGAATGGACTGGTTGGATCTCCTTGCAGTCCAAGGGGCTCTCAAGAGTCTTCTCCAACACCACAGTTCAAAAGCATCAATTCTTCGGCGCCCAGCCTTCTTCACAGTCCAACTCTCACATCCATACATGACCACAGGAAAAACCATAGCCTTGACTAGACAGACCTTTGTTGGCAAAGTAATGTCTCTGCTTTTGAATATGTTATCTAGGTTGGTCATAGCTTTCCTTCCAAGGAGTAAGCGTCTTTTAATTTCATGGCTGCAGTCACCATCTACAGTGATTTTGGAGCCCCCCAAAATAAAGTCTGACACTGTTTCCACTGTTTCCCCATCTATTTCCCATGAAGTGATGGGACCGGATGCCATGATCTTCGTTTTCTGAATGTTGAGCTTTAAGCCAACTTTTTCACTCTCCACTTTCACTTCATCAAGAGGCTTTTTAGTTCCTCTTCACTTTCTCCCATAAGGGTGGTGTCATCTGCATATCTGAGGTTAGTATTGCAGTTACTTATGTAAAATGGGAATAATAATACCTTCTCTTTCTAAAGACCAGAGGTCGAATGTGTACCTTCTCTTTTGGACACAAGACAGGCCTGAGTAGACTCTTCTAAGCGCCCCTCATAGGTCAGATTAAGAGTTTTAGAGGCCTCAAGCACTACAGGATTTTAGAATCCCTCTTTCTCTATGTCATTCAGAGTGAAAATAACACAAAGCTCTATAAAACACATAAAGAAATCTAACAGAATTCTTATCTTACTATGTTGGTGTGTTTTCATTTTTTAAAGTATCAACTCTTCTTAAAAATTTTTTTTCCTCACACTTTATTTTGGAGTCCTTGGCATTGCTGGTGGCTTACGCTTATACCCAGAGTACAAATGGGCCTGTTGTATCATTTGGCATCAGCATGTGATCGTGTGTTATCAGTGGCGGGGACCAACAGGAGGTCCCCTTTCCCACTGACAATGGTCCAGCCCTGGACTGAACAAGGAGTGGGTATGATTGGCACCCAAGATTATCTCCTTACCAGTTTTCTAATAACAGGCAAGAGAACAATAGGACAGGTCTTGATCTTGCATTCATCCCTTACAAACTCAGGGGGCAGTGAGATCTCCTGGGAAGAACGTGGTTTGGAATTTGCAGACCTGGATTTCAATCCCAATCCTATCCATTCTGTTTGGAGGGGCTTGCATGAGTTTCTTACCTTTCTTTGTTGGTTAAGTCATGTGGTTATAGACCTCACAAGATTGTGAGGACTGGATGAATCAATTGAGAGTAAGCTGCCTGGTCACCCAGTTTATCATTATGTCTTTTGTCCCTGAACACTGCCTGGAACATACTGGGGGCTCGATAAATATTTACTGAGTACATCATCTCTTTATCTCCCCTCTAGTTCTTAAAGTCGTACTTCTCATTGAGGAGGCAGACAGGAGTGTGGAAAGTTCTTGATTGCCCAGTTGGTAGGGGACAGGCTTGCTTCTCCAAGGTGGTCAGAGTGTCCAAGGAAAGTTCTCTGGGGGTCAGGAGAGTCAGTTGTTTGCAAATTTTGTTTCAAGGTCAGGAATTTGAACTATGGCACTCAAACTGAACTTGGGCTATAAAGCATTTTGTATCTATGACAATAGGTATTCAAATAACTATTGATTCATTTGCTACAGACTTATGCACAGTAATATTGAGTAGTTGTTTTCCAACCAGGAACTGGGGTGGTCGCCATGATGATAGTATCTTCTTGGGTGGTAAGAGATACACAAACTAATGACATTTGTTGTGCTTTGTTTTTTATGTGGGTGTGGAGTGCTGGCAATGTTCTTTCAATAGGCTTCTGGTATAAGATAGTGAGAGCTGATGTTGGGGTCCTGTGTGCTCTGTTCTGACTCCTCACCCTATTCAGAGATGGGAAGAGCACAGAGCAAAGGGTTGAAAGGGAGTGATTGGGTTGGAGGGATGTGGAATAAATCTTTCTTGGAACCCTGCTGCTGTGTTGCTGACAGAGGCCTGGGACCTGGGACCCTTCACTGCAGAGCTGTAATGCTTGCACCTGGACATACCTCTCCTCAAGAAACAAACTACAAAGAAACGGTATGGGACTAAAAATAACTGATACATGCACAGTCAGGGCAAATTTCTGGTCCCAAGAGATACAAAGAGATCAAGAAACTCAACTGCCACAGTTTTGAAGGGCCTGGAAGAAAACCAGAGTGTCAGGAACAAAAGCAGGGTACTGTGTATGCCCTCTGCACACAACTGCATCTAAGGGGTGGGCAAACCACCTAAGCTCCCCCTCTGGCCTGACCCCTGGACATACCCCTACCCTCACCCCATGTGAAATGAAAGTTGCTCAGTCGTGCCCAACTCTTTGCGACATCTTGGACTCTATAGTCCATGGAATTCTCTAGGCCAGAATACTGGAATGGGTAGCCTATCCCTTCTCCAGCAGATCTTCCCAACCCAGGAATCGAACGCAGGTTTCCTGCATTGGAGACAGATTCTTTACCAACTGAGCTATCAGGGAAGCTCCTCACCCCACAGAAGGAACAAACTTGACCCCAACAAGAAGTAAGCAAGCAAGGGAATGTGCTGTTTTTTCCTTCTCCCCACTGCTGTAGCAGGGACCCCAATAAAGCCTTGCCTGAATTTGTTGTCTGAATAGGCCCCTAGGCTATTGCTTTTGATGTGGGAAGGTCAAGAACCCTGGGACCCTGGGGTGTAACACTGTCACATTTAGTTTTGTGGGCTGGAATTTCTGGTGTGGTGTGTACTCATTTGGGAGTGAGGAGGAGGAATTCTAACACCTCAAGGAGAACCAAGAAGGCCCTTGGCCTTCCATTCTGAGCCATTTGGAAAGATCTCTGACCTGAGATGCATCCTGCAGAAGTACTGGGTCTTGGGGTTCCTGCAGAGCTCCGAGTTTTCATGGCACGTCTTATAGTCAAGTGTTTAGTTGGTGGCTCTTGAGAGAAAAAGGGAAGGAGGACTTGGGGCTGGTGTTTAAAAATCTGACATTTATTTTGCAGCTGGGATGACAGAATTGCACTCTCTGTTCCCATCAGGTTCCCTCGTAGCTCAGGGGATTGCATCGCAACTTCCCACAGGAGAGCTGATAGCATCTGGCCTGGCCCTGCTTGTTGACTTGGTAAGGCTTTTGCTTTATCTGTGTACGTCATCTGTGAACCAGGAGTGAGCGACTGGCTCCTCAAAGCATGGGATATTGAAACAAGGAAATACAGAATCAAGAACAAGTTCTTAATATTAATAGTAAAGAAGACTGGGGGGACAGGCAGGGAGAGAGGAGAGTCCCCCACAAAATGAAAAAAAGAAGAGATGGGATGTGTGTGATTGTAACGTTGTGGAGATATTAGTTATCATTCAAGTTGTATGGAGAACTGAGGCTTGTGCTCAACACATGGAAATTAATAGGCTCTTCACTGAGTGTTGGGAACTTATAGAGGATAGTACATTTTCTAGGCTATCATTTGTCTAACAGATTTTGCTACTCCCAGAGGGGCCAACTTTTCTGCTGAACTAAAATCACTGATGTGTGCTATGATGACTTTTTTTTTTTTTTTTTTTTTGCTAGAGTGAGTAAAATGCCCTGAAAGTGCATTAGCTTTAGCACTGCCCTGGCTTTAGCATTTCAAGGTGAACTTGAACTTCAGAGTCCATACCATGGCTGACCTTGGTTTCCTGATTTTCCTAAAAGATTTTAGTGCTTTTCCAGTGCTTAACTCAGTCCCATCTACCTCAGATACGCATCAGTGATTTTGTTTGCAGTTAGTTCTTAGAACTAGAAGTAGAACCTTTTAATCAGTTGTTGATAAACTAGCCAGTAACATCTCCCTTACTTCCTTGCCCACCTTTGCTCCCTCGAAAACTCAGAATGGGGACCTTTGAAGATGCCCCATCTTGGTTCTCAGTTCTCTGGAGTGACCTCTATTTTGGGGGGCTTCCTTTTGTCAGCATGCATAGGAGTAAACACTCTGCTTCTTCTACTTTGGAAAATGTTACAACATCCACGTTTGTTCTTCTGAACACTCTCATTCCAAACACAGGATAATTAATAGCTTACAGAGGATGTGCTGCTCTTTTTTTCCATTTTAGTTTAAGATGTTGGGATCTCCGCCTACATAATGAAGTCAGGAAAGACACAGAGATGCTGAGATGTTTCTATTTTCTTCTTTCCTGGGTGGGTTTTCCTGAAAGATGTCAGCATCCATTGGTGGCTACCACCCTGTGGCATTTAATTATTCTTGACATTGAATCCATTATGGCATGAAAAGAGAGAATACAGTCTGTCTGTTTCTCCTCCCCCTTCCAAGAGAAACAATGTAATAATTAAGACAGTAACTAAAGTTCTAAGAATAAAGAGAAACCACATAAAGCCCAGCATCATGCTACTCCTGGAATATCTGCAAGAAACAAGTTCTGAGGCTGTCTCCCCTTCATTTTTTAAAAATCCAGATCATCATGATTCATCCTCCTGTATAAATGAATAATAGTTTAGTTTAAATAAGCCAATATTGTTTGGAGGTCATTTATCACCTCACAGCCCTCATTCACAGACAAGTCATGTGGAACCACAAAACTTTCTTTTTGTGCACTGGAGCTGGAAATCTCATTGAGGTTTGGAGGCCAGATGCCCTATTTTCCCCCCTATGTTTTAAAAAAAATTTTATTCATTGACTGTACAGGGTCTTCGTTGCTGTATGCGGGTTTTCTCTAGTGGTGAGGAGTAGGGGCTGCTCTCTAGTTTCCGCGCGCAGGCTTCTCATTTGGTAGCTTCTCTGGGCGCTCCAGCTTCAGTAGTTGCGGCACATGGATTCAGTAACTGGGGCTTCTGGGCTCTAGAGCACAGGCTCAATAGTTATGACACATGAGCTTAGTTGCTCCATGGCATATGGGATCTTTCTCGACCGGGATCAAACCCATGTCTCCTGCAGTGGCAGGCAGATTCTTTACCACTTAAAGAAGCCCAGGGAGACCTTACTTCTGTTTGCTTGAATTTGGAGGCCAAATTCAGTATGTGCTAAATAAGGAAGTACGTGGGGACTGTGATAAGCTGGGGCGGTGGCAGGGAGGGGGCGTGGGAATCGGAGAGCTGCCTCCAGAGAGTTTCTTATACATGCCCTTTTAGGGCACAGGAGCTGGATTTGGGTTTGAATAGGAATTTCTTGATAGTGCTGTGCTCGTTCATGTGTGCGTGCATGAGTGCATGTCTGTGTGTTTGAGACAGAGAGAGAGAGAGAGAGAAACTGTTCTAAAAGCATAACTTTTCAATAAGAACAACCTTAGAGGAGAGGAAAGGGACTTTTTTCAAGGCTAACTATAGAAATTGGATTCATACTGTTAGGATTAACGATTGAAAGCAAAAGAAAACTCGAGGACCGCTCCTCAGCCAGCACGTTCAAATGATAAATTGCATTAAGGCACTGAAAGAACCAACAGCTGCAGTTAATGAAGAGCCAAATTTATCTAAATTTCTCCAGTTGATCAGTCAAAATCATCAGTATGGCTCTCACTCCATAATCACTTTTATTTATTTATTTATTTTTGAGTCAGGGAGAAGGAAGACAAAAGGGGAAGGTAGGTTTTTGTTCTTAAAATTCTATTAATACCTGCTGAAGAGGAATTGACTCTAGAGCTCATCTTTAGTAGTCTTGGAGAATTTTTTTTCTTGGTATCACTACTATTAATACTCTAGTTTTATTGCTTTAGTTTCAACCTTCCTTAGAAGAGTGGTTGACTCCTATATCTTAGAGAGATGGGTTGGAGATAGGAAATCTGGGAGGTGGGTGGTGATGGTAAATGACACAAATCTGAAATGCTTTCCAAAAGACTGTTCTTTCTGCTGAGGTGTTTCCTTATTAAAAAACATGTGAAATCGGAGTGGTGTATTGTCTGTGGCTATTTTAAGGAGAAGAAGACTGAGGTTTGGCCGGGGGTGGGGGTGAGGGTGGGGGTCGGGGGCGAAGTGACTGGCCCAAGGTCAGCTAATGAACTCATCTAAGAGACGAGGACAAAGAGCGATGGCTACACTCCTCAACAAATTCTTTGTTAGAAGATGACAAATTCCCCCAGCCTCCCATTGCTACATGGTGAAAGCAAGAAAATCCCGTCGCAGAAAGTGCTCAGGGAAGCTGCCATCAAAGGCTGCTTGGGGCCAGCTTTCCCTACCCTGCCCAGCGCTGTGCGCAGAGCCCGCATGTGGTGTGGAATTCCATTAGAACTGACTCACCATATGTTTCTTCGCTGGTGTTCAATGGAACCTGAGGGAGGGCATAATGGATCTCCATTCCTAAACCGTGTGGAAGGCTTCCAGAGGTTTAATAGTCTACCTCGAGGTGATGAATAGAGGGGCTCTCATATTCCTTGCATAATCAGGGCACCTCGGTGCTCTCAGTGCGCTGCACTCTCCTCCAACACCCTTCTGGAAGAGTCTGTACATCTGGTACTCCTGGAGCCATTTCAAAAATGGAGAAGGGGGAGGGGTGGTGCGAACCTCTCATCTTCCTTGAGAGAAGGCCTGTGGGAAGCCACTGCACTGAGAGCTGGAGATTTTGAGAAGGAAGTAGGCTGGAGGGGATGGCATCCCAGGGATGGGTTCCCCTGGTTTTGGGTATGATTGTGTTCTGAAGATGGTTGCTAGGAAGGGCTCTGTGGCCACTGGCTGGTGGCTCCTGGGAGCATCTCTGTGCTCATCTGAGGCCCACAGCCAAAGGTGAACCGCTGCTGGTACCACTGACACCACATGGCTGCCAAATGGCCTTGAAACTGTATTCCTTCCAGTAAATTTCTCACTGAAGTGCTTTTAATTCACACGGTGTGAAAGAAGGCTGGAGGGTATTCATTGCAGGGGAGGACAGAAATGGAACTGCAGTAGAGCTCTGTTGATCTGTCTGCCAGAGGACTGAAGCCCTTGGAAAACAGGGGCCATGGAGACTAAGCCTGTGAGTAGGAAGAGTGGGAACCAGCCTGCTTCTTAAATGAACTTAAAGTCTAGATAGAGGTGACAGTCAGGGCGCATGTGTAGAGTGCAAATTATCAATTTTTTTTTTTCACAATCCAGTGTGTCTCTACCCTGCTCTCTTCTCTTCCCCCATCTTTCAGCTAACATTTCTCATTCCTGCCCAGTTTATCTTCTTGTTTTTGACCCACAAGTTAAGTCCTACCATGAAAATAGAAGCCTTTCCCTCAGTACAGATTCAGCATTGCACCAAAACTTCTGGGCATTCTTACACCTCAAATAATATCTGATGGGGATGGGATGGTGAATGCCTAAAGCCTTTCTACAGCCACCTTTTCATGGACTTGCTTGAAGATTTGTGCTTGGAATAAATTGTGTGTGTGTGTGTGTGTGTGTGTAGATGCTCCGTTGGGTCCAACATGACTGTCGGACCCCATGGACTGTAGCTCACCAGGTTCCTCTGTCCATGGAATTCTCCAGACAAGACTACTGGAGTGGGGAATAAATCATAATCTTGTATTCTTCTTCTAATTCAAGAGAACTATGGGGCATTCTTTTTTTTTTTTTTAATTTGGTATGTGGCAAATACTGCTCTGGACACTGGGAGGATGACAGTGAGCAAGGTTTGGTACTTACCTTCAAGATGCTCGTGGGACTGACATTAAAATAAGCAGAAAGTCATGCTGGTAAGTGTTAGGTATATGGCAGAATTTTCTTTTCCCCACCGAGAGAAGATCTGTGGGAAGCCACTGCATTGATAGCTGGAGACTTTGAGAAGGAAGTAGACTGGAGGGGAAGGCATTCCAGGGATGGGTTCTCCTGGTTTTGGGTCTGATTGTGCTCTGAAGGTGGTTGATAGGAAGGGCTCTGTGGCCACGCTGGCTGGTGGCTCCTGGGAGTATCTCTGTGCTCATCTGAGGCCCACAGCCAAAGGTGAACCACTGCTTAGATGGGGATTCCAGGAACTGGGAGAGGATAACTGGGCTTGCTGCAATGTCAAATTAGGAGAGAGCATTTTGTAACTTCCAGCTGGGATGGTGCAAAATTATTTTAGGATTTTAGAGTACAATTATGTCTGACACAAGCCAAGGATGGGGCTGAATATGAATGTCTTGCTCAGACTTACTGAACAGGTATTTGCAGGAGACTGGCCTCCATGAGAGTAGAAGATGCAACTGAAGTTTTTTTAGGTTCTTGAGAAGAACAAAAGAAATCAAGAGCTGAGCCTGAGTGGTAGACCACCTTCCTTGCTCCCTCAACTCCTGGGACCCAAAGGTCCCCACAGTTTCTTCTAGCAGTAGAGGGAGGGAGGGAATAGCTGAGACCATAACATGGAGCACACCCTGAAGCTTACAAGGGCAGGGGAGACCTGAGATTTGCTGATGCTGTAGGAAGAGAACTGGAACTCAGATGTGAAAGCATAAGGAACTTCCAGAGCTCAGAAACTGGGAGGAAGAATGTCATTAAATTTGGGTAATTTATCCTGGCTTGACTCAATTTTGTAATGATAGTGGTATTCTCGGGGTGTAGTGGGAGGCCCAAAGAAGGTTTCTAACCCAGATTAGGGTTAAAAGTTTTAAGGAAAGTGTGATAGTTTATGTGTTAACTTGACTAGGCTATGGGGTGCCTAGATATTTGGCTAACCATTATTTCTGGGTGTGTCAGTAACAGTGTATATAAATGAGGTTAGTGTTTGAATTGGCAGACTCAGTCAAACAGATGGCCTTCCTCAATGAGGATAAGTAAGTGAGTAAGTGAAGTCACTCAGTCATGTCGGACTCTTTGCGACCCCATGGACTATGCAGTCCATGGAATTCTCCAGGCCACAATACTGGAATGGGTAGCCTTTACCTTCTCCAGGGGATTTTCCCAACCCAGGGATCAGACCCAGGTCTCCTGCATTGCAGGCAGATTCTTTACCAGCTGAGCCACCAGGGAAGCCCAAGAATATTGGAGTGGGTAGCCTATCCCTTCTCCAGCAGATATTCCTGACCCAGCAATTGAACCACGGTCTCCTGCATTGCAGGCAGACTCTTTACCAGTGGAACTATGCCTGAAGCCCAGGATCATCAAATCTGTTGAGGGTCCCAATAGAAAAAAAGATGGAGGAAGGCAGAATTCATTCCTTCTCTGCCTGGCAGCAGTTATGTAGTTTGTTTCTGAACTGCTTTTGAGATTCATGCATGTTATTGCAGGTAGCATTATCTTTCTCATTTGTTTGCTGAATAGTATTCCATTGTGTGGATGTCCTATAATATTCTTAATGCATTCACAGGTCCATGGACATTTGGATTTTCCCCCCCAGGCATTGAGCATAATAGAGTGGCTATGAACATTTGCATACAAAAATTGTGTGGAAGTCTGTTTTCATTTCTCTGGGTAATTGCTTATGAGTAGAATTGCTAGATGGTGTGTACCCCAAACATTTTCCAAAATGGCTGTACCATTTTGCATTCTCACCCACAATGTATGAGAATCCCAGTTATTCCACATTCTCACCAACACTAGATATTGTCAGTCTTTTAAATTTTGGTCATTCCAAGGAAAGTAAAGTAGCATCTCAATGTGGTTTCAAGTTGCATTCCTTTAATGACTAAAGATATTGAGAATTTGTTTATGTGCTTGTTTGGCATCCATGTATTTTCTTTGGTGAAATATTTGTTTGCATGTTTTACTCATTTGAAAAATCAAGTTGTTTGTCTTCTTATTATTAAGTTTAAAAAGATAAGTTCTGATATATATGCACCCAACATAGGAGCACTGCAATATGTAAGACAAATGCTAACAAGTATGAAAGGGGAAAGTAACAATAACACAATAAGAGTGGAAGACTTTAATACCCCACTCACACCTATGGATAGATCAACTAAACAGAAAATTAACAAGGAAACACAAACTTTAAACGATACAATAGACCAGTTAGACCTAATTGATATCTATAGGACATTTCATCCCAAAACAATGAATTTCACCTTTTTCTCAAGCACACACAGAAACTTCTCCAGGATAGATCACATTCCAGGCCATAAATCTAGCCTTGGTAAATTCAAAAAAATTGAAATCATTCCAAGCATCTTTTCTGACCATAATGTAGTAAGATTAGATCTCAATTACAGGAGAAAAACTATTAAAAATTCCAACATATGGAGGCTGAACAACACGCTGCTGAATAACCAACAAATCACAGAAGAAATCAAAAAAGAAATCAAAACTTGCATAGAAACGAATGAAAATGAAAACACAACAACCCAAAACCTATGGGACACTGTAAAAGCAGTGCTAAGGGGAAAGTTCATAGCAATACAGGCATACCTCAAGAAACAAGAAAAAAGTCAAATAAATAACCTAACTCTACACCTAAAGCAACTAGAAAAGGAAGAAATGAAGAACCCCAGGGTTAGTAGAAGGAAAGAAATTAAAAACTAGGGCAGAAATAAATGCAAAAGAAACAAAGGAGACCATAGCAAAAATCAACAAAGCCAAAAGCTGGTTCTTTGAAAGGATAAATAAAAATGACAAGCCATTAGCTGGACTCATCAAGAAACAAAGGGAGGAAATTCAAATCAATAAAATTAGAAATGAAAATGGAGAGATCACAACAGAAAACACAGAAATACAAAAGATCATAAGAGACTACTATCAGCAATTATATGCCAATAAAATGGACAATGTGGAAGAAATGGACAAACTCTTAGAAAAGTACAACTTTCCAAAACTCGACCAGGAAGAAATAGAAAATCTTAACAGACCCATCACAAGCATGGAAATTGAAACTGTAACCAGAAATCTTCCAGCAAACAAACGCCCAGGTCCAGACGGCTTCACAGCTGAATTCTACCAAAAATTTAGAGAAGAGCTAACACCTATCCTGCTCAAACTCTTCCAGAAAATTGCAGAGGAAGGTAAACTTCCAAACTCATTCTATGAGGCCACCATCACCCTAATACCAAAACCTGACAAAGATGCCACAAAAAAAGAAAACTACAGGCCAATATCACTGATGAACATAGATGCAAAAATCCTTAACAAAATTCTAGCAATCAGAATCCAACAACACATTAAAAAGATCATACACCATGACCAAGTGGGCTTTATCCCAGGGATGCAAGGATTCTTCAATATCTGCAAATCAATCAAAGTAATACACCACATCAACAAATTGAAAAATAAAAGCCATATGATTATCTCAATAGATGCAGAGAAAGCCTTTGACAAAATTCAACATCCATTTATGATAAAAACTCTCCAGAAAGCAGGAATAGAAGGAACATACCTTAACATAATAAAAGCTATATATGACAAACCCACAGCAAACATTATCCTCAATGGTGAAAAATTGAAAGCATTTTCCTTAAAGTCAGGAACAAGACAAGGATGCCCACTTTCACCACTACTATTCAACATAGTTTTGGAAGTTTTGGCCACAGCAATCAGAGCAGAAAAAGAAATAAAAGGAATCCAAACTGGAAAAGAAGTAAAACTCTCACTGTTCGCAGATGACATGATTCTCTACATAGAAAACCCTAAAGACTCCACCAGAAAATTACTAGAGCTAACCAATGAATATAGTAAAGTTGCAGTATATAAAATCAACACACAGAAATTCCTTGCATTCCTATGCACAAATAATGAGAAAATAGAGAAATTAAGGAAACAATTCCATTCACCATTACAATGAAAAGAATAAAATACTTAGGAATATATCTACCTAAAGAAACTAAAGATCTATATATAGAAAACTATAAAACACTGGTGAAAGAAATCAAAGAGGACACTAATAGTTGAAGAAATATACCATGTTCATGGATTGGAAGAATCAATATAGTGAAAATGAGTATACTAACCAAAGCAATCTATAGATTCAATGCAATCCCTATCAAGCTACCAACAGTATTTTTCACAGAGCTAGAACAAATAATTTCACAATTTATATGGAAATACAAAAAACCTCGAATAGCCAAAGGTATCTTGAGAAAGAAGAATGGAACTGGAGCAATCAACCTGCCTAACTTCAGGCTCTACTACAAAGCCACAGTCATCAAGACAGTATGGTACTGGCACAAAGACAGAAATATAGATCAATGGAACAAAATAGAAAGCCCAGAGATAAACTCACGCACCTATGGACACCTTATCTTTGACAAAGGAGGCAAGAATATACAATGGAGAAAAGACAATCTCTTTAACAAGTGGTGCTGGGAAATCTGGTCAACCACTTGTAAAAGAATGAAACTAGAACACTTTCTAACACCATACACAAAAATAAACTCAAAACGGATTAAAGATCTAAACATAAGGCCAGAAACTATAAAACTGTTAGAGGAGAACATAGGCAAAACACTCTCTGACATAAATCACAGCAGGATCCTCTATGACCCACCTCCCAGAATACTGGAAATAAAAGCAAAAATAAACAAATGGGATCTAATTAAAATTAAAAGCTTCTGCACAACAAAAGAAACTATAAGCAAGGTGAAAAGACAGCCTTCAGAATGGGAGAAGATAATAGCAAATGAAGCAACTGACAAACAACTAATCTCAAAAATATACAAGCAATTCCTGCAGCCCAATTCCAGAAAAATAAATGACCCAATCAAAAAATGGGCCAAAGAACTAAACAGACATTTCTCCAAAGAAGACATACAGATGGCTAACAAACACATGAAAAGATGCTCAACATCACTCATTATCAGAGAAATGCAAATCAAAACCATAATGAGGTAGCATTTCACACCAGTCAGAATGGCTGCGATCCAAAAGTCTACAAGCAATAAATGCTGGAGAGGATATGGAGAAAAGGGAACCCTGTTACACTGTTGGTGGGAATGCAAACTAGTACAGCCACTATGGAGAAGAGTGCACAGATTCCTTTAAAAACTGGAAATAGAACTGCCTTACGACCCAGCAATCCCACTGCTGGGCATACACACCGAGGAAACTGAATTGAAAGAGACACATGTACCCCAATGTTCATCGCAGCACTGTTTATAATAGCCAGGACATGGAAGCAACCTAGATGTCCATCAGCAGATGAATGGATAAGAAAGCTGTGGTACATATACACAATGGAGTATTACTCAGCCATTAAAAAGAATACATTTGAATCACTTCTAATGAGGTGGTTGAAACTGGAGCCGATTTTACAGAGTGAAGTAAGCCAGAAAGAAAAACATCAATACGGTATACTAATGCATATATATGGAATTTAGAAAGATGGTAATGATAACCCTGTATGTGAGATAGCAAAAGAGACACAGATGTATAGAACAGTCTTTTGGACTCTGTGTGTGGGGGGGTATGATTTGGGAGAATGGCATTGAAACATGTATAATATCATATAAGAAATGAACCACCAGTCCAGGTTTGATGCAGGATACAGGATGCTTGGGGCTGGTGCACTGGGATGACCCAGAGGGATGGTATGGGAAGGGAGGTGGGAGGGGGGTTCAGGATTGGGAACACATGTACACCCGTGGTGGATTCATGTTGATGTATGGCAAAACCAATACAATATTTTAATTAGCCTCTAATTAAAAAAATAAATTAAAAAAATAAAATATAAAGCAGTATACATACACACACACACACACACACACACACACAAAGGTAAGTTCTTGATGTGAGTTCTTCATCAGATACATAGTCTACAAATATATTCTCCCACTTTGTGGTTTTCCTTTCTTTTTCTTAGAAGTCTTTTAAAGATCAAAGTTTTTGATTTGATGAAGTCCAATTTTTTTTTCTTTTATGCTGTTAATCTTTGATAGTTTTAGGGCTTACTTCCTTTGTTCCCTTTCTCTCACAGACCACAGTCCTATCCTCTCAGATATCCAATGTCTAAATACCATTGTTTTACGTATTTTCTCTGATTTTCAATTATTTATAGAGGAGACACATTCCCATGGCATTTTATCCTTCATTGGAGAAAGATGAAGTCCTAGACTTTTGATAAGAAAACCAATTGGTGCAGGGTTAGTACATCCCTTATAAAAGAGACAAGTAATACTGGTTAGATAAAATTCTCCCTGGAGTTCTTCAACTTCTCTTCACCCCACACCACCTCTATACTATGTCAGTCCTTTTGGTAGCAATAACTACTATTATCAGGTGTGTGTGTGTGTGTGTGTGTTTTCTGAACTCATAAATTTATAAATTCCTGTTTTGCATAAGGGGATATATGTTTTTATGGGATTCAGAATTTTTGCATAAATGGAATATTTGCATAAATGGAATTTTTACAACTTGTTAGTTTTACTTAGTGTACATCTTGGATATGTATACCCATATGAGTTCAAATGGTATGAGTTCAAACTCATACTCAATAAGATATGAGTTCATATCTTATTCTTTTAAACTGTTACCTAGTATATCCATATGGATAAAATTTATTTAAGTTTTTTCCCTTTAGACTTTTAATCTCTCTTGGATTCAATGGATAGTTATGGACTACTGAAGACCTTGCCTGCCTGAGTGCTAAGCGGCTTCAGTCATTTCTGACTCTTGGAGACTTTATGGACTATAGCCTGCTAGGCTCTTCTCTCCATAGGATTCTCTAGACAAGAACACTGGAATGGGTTGCCATGCCCTCCTCCAGGGGATCTTCCCAACCCAGGGATCGAACCTGGGTCTCCTGTGTTAGCAGGCAAGTTCTTTACCACTAGTACCACATGGAAAGACCACTGAAGACCTTACCTTAATTTTAAAAAAACTTGTTGTACAATCCAAAGATTAATTATTTATGTAAACTTAAATAACACTTAAATAACAATAGTAAAACCCCTTGAACTCTTCACCCTAGGTTATGAAATAGAACATAGTTTTCTAGAAATTTCCTTTGTGCTCCTAACATAATCCCCTCTCTATCCCTCAAACATATATGCTACTTTATTGCCATAATTATTTCCTTTATATACTTCATATGTATACATCATAAAATTGCAGTGAGTTTCCTTTTCTTCTTGAACTTAAAAAAATATAAATTTTCTTTTTTTTTGTCACTTGCTTCTTTCCCTCAGTAATGTTTGTGGAATTCACTGGCATAAGAGTTTGATGTTTACCCAGTTTTTTTGTGGTGTATTGTTCCACTATATGAATATACTACAGTTTATTTTTTCTATTCTACTATTGATGTACATTTGGATTGTGTCTAGTTTTAGGCAATGCTTCTATAGACAATTGGGTTCAGATACTCTAAGGCAAGAGTTATGTATATATATATATATATATAACTCCAGTATATAATCTAGAATTACTTGGTCATAACAAATTCATATTTTCAACTTTTCTGAGTACTGCCAATGTTTTTTTCCAAAACAGTTGTATGGATATATACCTCCATCAGCAGTGTATGAAATTTGACATTGTATCCATGTCCTCAGCAACAGTTGGTATTGTAAAATTTACAATTTCTTCAAATATGGTACAAGTGTATTAGCTCATTGTGCTTTTAATCTGCATTTCTTTGATATTAAGGAAGTTGAGTACATTCTTACAACTATTCACATTTCTTCTGTTAAAGTTCAAGAATTTTTCATTTTTTTTTCTCCTGCCCTCCCCCTTTCTCTTTTCCCCCTTTCTTTCTCCCTTCCTCCTTCCCTTTCCCTCTCTCTTCCTCCTTCCTTTTCTTTCTCCTTCCCTTCCTTCCTTTCTCAATTTGCAGAAATTATTCTAGTCTGCATTGCAGTCCTCTTTTGGTTACATGAATTGCATTATTTTCTCCCAGTTGTGACTTATCTTCTTGCTATCTTTATGGTGTTTTTTGATGGTTGTTGTTTAGTCACTAAGTCCTATCTCTTTTGCAACACCATGGAGGGATTCCCAGGTTGTGTTAGTGGTAAAGAACCTGCCTGCCAATGCAGGAGACATAAGAGATATGGGGTTCAATCACTGAATTCGGAAGATCCCCTGGAGGAGAGCATGGCAACCCACTTCAGTATTCTTGCCTGGAGAATCCCAAGGACAGAGCAGCCTGGCAGGGTACTGTCCACAGGATCAGAGTTGGACACGACTAAGGTGACTTAGCACATATGCACATGGACTGTAGCCCACCAGGGTCCTCTGCCCATGGGATTTTCCAGGCAGAAATACCAAAGTGGGTTGCCATTTCCTTCTCCAGGTTTTTGATGATAGAAATTTTAAATTTTAGTATCATCAAAATTTTCCATCTTTTTCATTAGGGGGTTTGCTTTTTGTGTCTAATTAAAAAAAAATCTGTCTTTACACCAAGCAAATATTACCTTCTAAAATCTTATTCCTTTGCTTTCACAAATAAATGTTTAGGATTAAACATCTGGAATTGATTTTTATATAATTATATGCTATCCTTAATTGCTCAGTTGTGTCTGATTCTTTGTGACTCCATGGGCTATAGCCCACCAGGTTCCTCTGTCCATGGGGATTCTCCAGGCAAGAACACTGGAGTGGGTTGGCATGCCCTCCTCTTATATAAATATAGGTAAAGGGAAATATTATTTTATTTTCCAAATGAATACCCAGTTGTTTCAGTACAAGTTTTGAAATTTCATCCTGTTACCATTGATCTGCAATGCTAGCTCAATTATATATCAGTTGTCCGCATGGGTATTGTTCAATTTCTGAGTTCTCTATTTTGTTTGATTAATCTGTCTTTTCATCTCTGGGCCTATAGAATGCTTTTTAATCATTGTATCTTATGATGAGCTTTATCATATCATATCATATCATATCATAGTAGGACAAGATTCCCCAGTTTTCTTTTTCATGAATGTCTTGATAGTTCCATGTGAGTGTCAAAATCAACTTTCAAGTTTCAAAACACATTCAAATACACATATGCATACACAGTCTCAACTCCTCCATCCTACTTCATCATTTTCCCCTCCCTCCTTCCTCCCCATCTCATATTTTTACATAAATTGTTGCATTTTGATCCCTTATTTATTAAGTAGATAATTCAAAGCCTTTGGGATTTATTCTCCTGAATCTATAGATCAATATGGGAAAAACAAACTTCTTTATGACACTGAGACTCCTAGTCTTTGCATCTACTCTACCTTCCTATATTCATATTAAAATCTCTTTTAAAATAATTTTATTTTCTCCAGAGAGATCTTTTGTTCTTTTGTTAATGATATTCCTAGACCTTTTATAAATGGTATTTAAATTGTTTTGTTTTCTGAGTAATTGTTGCTGGTATATGAAAATGCAAAGTTATATTAATTTGGCTTCAAACCACCTTGATAAACTGATTTCTAAGTATGTACCTGAATGGCAGTTTTATTTCTTTTCTTCTAGTCTTTATACTGTACTGTCTAGGACCTCCAGTACATTACTGAATAAAATTGGTAATGGTGAATATTTCTGTCTTATTTTTAATCACAAAGGGAATAAATTCAACATGTCACTCTTAAGTGTGGTATGTGTTTTATATGTGTGTTTTCTTCAAATTATTATTTTAAAAATTTCTCTCATTTTATTTTTTTAAATTTATTTTATTTTCTTACAGGTGATTTATGATGTTATGTTAGTTTTTGCTGTGCAGCAAAGTGATTCAGTTGTTTAACATATATGTATAATATTTTTATATTCTTTTTATATTCTTTTCCATTATTGCCTCTTTTGTACTTTATTAAGAGTTTTAATTTTATATCATTAAAGGGCGTTCAGTTCAGTTGCTCAGTCGTGTCTGACTCTTTGCGACCCCGTGAATTGCAGCACGCCAGGCCTCCCTGTCCATCACCATGTCCCAGAGTAAACTCAAACTCACGTCCATCGAGTCGGTGATGCCATCCAGCCATCTCATCCTCTGTCATGCCCTTCCCCTCCTGCCCCCAATCCCTCCCAGCATCAGAGTCTTTTCCAATGAGTCCCTCCCAGCATCAGAGTCTTTTCCACCTCTTCGCATGAGGTGGCCAAAGTACTGGAGTTTCAGCTTTAGCATCATTCCTTCCAAAGAAATCCCAGGGCTGATCTCCTTCAGAATGGACTGGTTGGATCTCCTTGCAGTCCAAGGGACTCTCAAGAGTCTTCTCCAAAAAAAAAAAAAAAAAAAAAAAAAAAAAAAAGAGTCTTATCCAACACCACAGTTCAAAAGCATCAATTCTTTGGCACTCAGCTTTCTTCACAGTCCAACTCTCACATCCATACATGACCACAGGAAAAACCATAGCCTTGACTAGACGAACCTTTGTTGGCAAAGTAATGTCTCTGCTTTTCAATATGCTATCTAGGTTGGTCATAACTTTCCTTCCAAGGAGTAAGCGTCTTTTAATTTCATGGCTGCAGTCACCATCTACAGTGATTTTGGAGCCCCCCAAAATAAAGTCTGACACTGTTTCCACTGTTTCCCCATCTATTTGCCATGAAGTGATGGGACCAGATGCCATGATCTTCGTTTTCTGAATGTTGAGCTTTAAGCCAACTTTTTCACTCTCCTCTTTCACTATCATCAAGAGGCTTTTTAGTTCCTCTTCACTTTCTGCCATAAGGGTGGTGTCATCTGCATATCTGAGGTTATTTTTTTTTTTAATTTTATTTTATTTTTAAACTTTACAATATTGTATTAGTTTTGCCAAATATCGAAATGAATCCGCCACAGGTATATCTGTGTTCCCCATCCTGAACCCTCCTCCCTCCTCGCTCCCCATACCCTCCCTCTGGGTCGTCCCAGAGCACCAGCCCCAAGCATCCAGTATCGTGCATCGAACCTGGACTGGCAACTCGTTTCATACATGATATTATACATGGTTCAATGCCATTCTCCCAATTCTCCCCACCCTCTCCCTCTCCCACAGAGTCCATAAGACTGATCTATACATCAGTGTCTCTTTTGCTGTCTCGTACACAGGGTTTTTGTTACCATCTTTCTAAATTCCATATATATGCGTTAGTATACTGTATTGATGTTTTTCTTTCTGGCTTACTTCACTCTGTATAATAGGTTCCAGTTTCATCCACCTCATTAGAACTGATTCAAATGTATTCTTTTTAATGGCTGAGTAATACTCCATTGTGTATATGTACCACAGCTTTCTTATCCATTCATCTGCTGATGGGCATCAAGGTTGCTTCCAAGTCCTGGCTATTATAAACAGTGCGGCGATGAACACTGAGGTACACGTGTCTCTTTCCCTTCTGGTTTCCTCAGTGTGTATGCCCAGCAGTGGGAATGCTGGATCATAAGGCAGTTCTATTTCCAGTTTTTTAAGGAATCTCCACACTGTTCTCCATAGTGGCTGTACTAGTTTGCATTCCCACCAACAGTGTAACAGGGTTCCCTTTTCTCCAGGCCCTCTCCAGTATTTATTGCTTGTAGACTTTTGGATCGCAGCCATTCTGACTGGCGTGAAATGGTACCTCATAGTGGTTTTGATTTGCATTTCTCTGATAATGAGTGATGTTGAGCATCTTTTCATGTGTTTGTTAGCCATCTGTATGTCTTCTTTGGTGAAATGTCTGTTTAGTTCTTTGGCCCATTTTTTGATTGGGTCATTTATTTTTCTGGAGTTGATCTGTAGGAGTTGCTTGTATATGTTTGAGATTGGTTGTTTGTCAGTTGCTTCATTTGCTATTATTTTCTCCCATTCTGAAGGCTGCCTTTTCACCTTGCTAATAGTTTCCTTTGTTGTGCAGAAGCTTTTAAGTTTAATTAGGTCCCATTTGTTTATTTTTGCTTTTATTTCCAATATTCTGGGAGGTGGGTCATAGAGGATCCTGCTGTGATGTATGTCAGAGAGTGTTTTGCCTATGTTCTCCTCTAGGAGTTTTATAGTTTCTGGTCTTATGTTGAGATCTTTAATCCATTTTGAGTTTATTTTTGTGTATGGTGTTAGAAAGTGTTCTAGTTTCATTCTTTTACAAGTGGTTGACCAGTTTTCCCAGCACCACTTGTTAAAGAGATTGTCTTTTCTCCATTGTATATTCTTGCCTCCTTTGTCAAAGATAAGGTGTCCATATGTGTGTGGATTTATCTCTGGGCTTTCTATTTTGTTCCATTGATCAATATTTCTGTCTTTGTGCCAGTACCATACTGTCTTGATAACTGTGGCTTTGTAATACAGCCTGAAGTCAGGTAGGTTGATTCCTCGAGTTCCATTCTTCTTTCTCAAGATACCTTTGGCTATTCGAGGTTTTTTGTATTTCCATATAAATTGTGAAATTATTTGTTCTAGCTCTGTGAAGAATACCATTGGTAGCTTGATAGGGATTGCATTGAATCTATAAATTGCTTTGAGTAGTATACTCATTTTCACTATATTGATTCTTCCAATCCATGAACATGGTATATTTCTCCATCTATTAGTGTCCTCTTTGATTTCTTTCACCAGTGTTTTATAGTTTTCTATATATAGGTCTTTAGTTTCTTTAGGAAGATATATTCCTAAGTATTTTATTCTTTCCATTGCAATGGTGAATGGAATTGTTTCCTTAATTTCTCTGTTTTCTCATTGTTAGTGTATAGGAATGCAAGGGATTTCTGTGTGTTGATTTTATATACTGCAACTTTACTATAATCATTGATTAGTTCTAGTAATTTTCTGGTGGAGTCTTTAGGGTTTTCTATGTAGAGGATCATGTCATCTGCAAATAGTGAGAGTTTTACCTCTTCTTTTCCAATTTGGATTCCTTTTATTTCCTTTTCTGCTCTGATTGCTGTGGCCAAAACTTCCAAAACTATGTTGAATAGTAAAGGTGAAAGTGGGCACCCTTGTCTTGTTCCTGACTTTAGAGGAAATGCTTTCAATTTTTCACCATTGAGGATAATGTTTGCTGTGGGTTTGTCATATATAGCCTTTATTATGTTGAGGTATGTTCCTTCTAGTCCTGCTTTCTGGAGAGTTTTGATCATAAATGGATGTTGAATTTTGTCAAAGGCTTTCTCTGCATCTATTGAGATAATCACATGGTTTTTATTTTTCAATTTGTTAATGTGGTGTATTACATTGATTGATTTGCGGATATTGAAGAATCCTTGCATCCCTGGGATAAAGCCCACTTGGTCATGGTGTATGATCTTTTTAATGTGTTGTTGGATTCTGATTGCTAGAATTTTGTTAAGGATTTTTGCATCTATGTTCATCAGTGATATTGGCCTGTAGTTTTCTTTTTTTGTGGCATCTTTGTCAGGTTTTGGTATTAGGGTGATGGTGGTCTCATAGAATGAGTTTGGAAGTTTACCTTCCTCTGCAATTTTCTGGAAGAGTTTGAGCAGGATAGGTGTTAGCTCTTCTCTAAATTTTTGGTAGAATTCAGCTGTGAAGCCGTCTGGACCTGGGCGTTTGTTTGCTGGAAGATTTTTGATTACAGTTTCAATTTCCATGCTTGTGATGGGTCTGTTAAGATTTTCTATTTCTTCCTGGTCGAGTTTTGGAAAGTTGTACTTTTCTAAGAGTTTGTCCATTTCTTCCACATTGTCCATTTTATTGGCATATAATGGTTGATAGTAGTCTCTTATGATCCTTTGTATTTCTGTGTTGTCTGTTGTGATCTCTCCATTTTCATTTCTAATTTTATTGATTTGATTTTTCTCCCTTTGTTTCTTGATGAGTCTGGCTAATGGTTTGTCAATTTTATTTATCCTTTCAAAGAACCAGCTTTTGGTTTTGTTGATTTTTGCTATGGTCTCTTTTGTTTCTTTTGCATTTATTTCTGCCCTAATTTTTAAGATTTCCTTCCTTCTACTAACCCTGGGGTTCTTCATTTCTTCCTTTTCTAGTTGCTTTAGGTGTAGGGTTAGGTTATTTATTTGACTTTTTTCTTGTTTCTTGAGGTATTGCTATGAACTTTCCCCTTAGCACTGCTTTTAAAGTGTCCCATAGGTTTTGGGTTGTTGTGTTTTCATTTTCATTCGTTTCTATGCAAGTTTTGATTTCTTTTTTGATTTCTTCTGTGATTTGTTGGTTATTCAGCAGCGTGTTGTTCAGCCTCCATATGTTGGAATTTTTAATAGTTTTTCTCCTGTAATTGAGATCTAATCTTACTACATTGTGGTCAGAAAAGATGCTTGGAATGATTTCTATTTTTTTGAATTTACCAAGGCTAGATTTATGGCCTAGGATGTGATCTATCCTGGAGAAGGTTCCATGTGCGCTTGAGAAAAAGGTGAAATTCATTGTTTTGGGATGAAATGTCCTATAGATATCAATTAGGTCTAACTGGTCTATTGTATCATTTAAAGTTTGTGTTTCCTTGTTAATTTTCTGTTTAGTTGATCTATCCATAGGTGTGAGTTGGGTATTAAAGTCTCCTTTCATACTTGTTAGCATTTGTCTTACATACTGCGGTGCTCCCGTGTTGGGTGCATATATATTTATAATTGTTATATCTTCTTCTTGGATTGATCCTTTGATCATTATGTAGTGACCATTTTTGTCTCTCTTCACAGCCTTTGTTTTAAAGTCTATTTTATCTGATAAGTATTGCTACTCCTGCTTTCTTTTGGTCCCTATTTGCATGGAAAATCTTTTTCCAGCCCTTCACTTTCAGTCTGTATGTGTCCCCTGTTTTGAGGTGGGTCTCTTGTAGACAACATATGTAGGGGTCTTGTTTTTGTATCCATTCAGCCAATCTTTGTCTTTTGGTTGGGGCATTCAACCCATTTACGTTTAAGGTAATTACTGATAAGTATGATCCCGTTGCCATTTACTTTATTGTTTTGGGTTCGATTTTATACACCGTTTTTGTGTTTCCTGTCTAGAGAATATCCTTTAGTATTTGTTGGAGAGCTGGTTTGGTGGTGCTGAATTCTCTCAGCTTTTGCTTGTCTGAAAAGCTTTTGATTTCTCCTTCATATTTGAATGAGATCCTTGCTGGGTACAATAATCTGGGCTGTAGGTTATTTTCTTTCATCACTTTAAGTATGTCTTGCCATTCCCTCCTGGCTTGACGAGTTTCTATTGAAAGATCAGCTGTTATCCTTATGGGAATTCCCTTGTGTGTTATTTGTTGTTTTTCCCTTGCTGCTTTTAATATTTGTTCTTTGTGTTTGATCTTTGTTAATTTGATTAATATGTGTCTTGGGGTGTTTTGCCTTGGGTTTATCCTGTTTGGGACTCTCTGGGTTTCTTGGACTTGGGTGATTATTTCCTTCCCCATTTTAGGGAAGTTTTCTACTATTATCTCTTCAAGTATTTTCTCATGGTCTTTCTTTTTGTCTTCTTCTTCTGGGACCCCTATGATTCAAATGTTGTAGCGTTTAATATTGTCCTGGAGGTCTCTGAGATTGTCTTCATTTCTTTTAATTTGTTTTTCTTTTATCCTCTCTGATTCATTTATTTCTACCATTCTATCTTCTAATTCACTAATCATATCTTCTGCCTCTGTTATTCTATTTGTTGCCTCCAGAGTGTTTTTAATTTCATTTATTGCATTATTCATTATATATTGACTCTCTTTTATTTCTTCTAGGTCCTTGTTAAACCTTTCTTGCATCTTCTCAATCTTTGTCTCCAGGCTATTTATCTGTGATTCCATTTTGATTTCAAGATTTTGGATCAATTTCACTATCATTATTTGGAATTCTTTATCAGGTAGATTCCTTATCTCTTCCTCTTTTGTTTGGCTTGGTGGGCATTTATCCTGTTCCTTTATCTGCTGGGTATTCCTCTGTCTCTTCATCTTGTTTAAATTGCTGAGTTTGGGGTGTCCTTTCTGTATTCTGGCAGTTTGTGGAGCTCTCTTTATTGTGGCGTTTCCTCACTCTGTGTGGGTTTGTACAGGTGGCTTGTCAAGGTTTCTTGGTTAGGGAAGCTTGTGTCGGTGTTCTGGTGGGTGGAGCTGTATTTCTTCTCTCTCCTTTCGAAGACTTGGGTTGCTTTTCTGGGTGCCTGATGTCCTCTGCTGGCATTCAGAAGTTGTTTTGTGGAATTTACTTGGCGTTTAAATGTTCTTTTGATGAATTTGTGGGGGAGAAAGTGTTCTCCCAGTCCTACTCCTCCGCCATCTTAGCTCCTCCTCCTATCTGAGGTTATTGATATTTCTCCTGGCAATCTTGATTCCAGCTTGTGCTTCCTCCAGCCCAGCGTTTCTCATGATGTACTCTGCATAGAAGTTAAATAAGCAGGGTGACAATATACAGCCTTGATGTACTCCTTTTCCTATTTGGAACCAGTCTGTTGTTCCATGTCCAGTTCTAACTGTTGCTTCCTGACCTGCATATAGGTTTCTCAAGAGGCAGGTCAGGTGGTCTGGTATTCCCATCTCTTTCAGAATTTTCCACAGTTATTGTGGAATATATCAAATGCTACTTTTGCAATTATTGAGATAATTGCAAATTATAAATTATTTTTCTCCTTTAATCTTATTAAATTATTTTTCTCCTTTAATCTTAATGTTGTGAGTTATATTAATTCATTTTTCTGATGCTAAATCACTTATTTTGGAGAGAGTAAACCTAATGAAGTCACGATTTATTATCTTTTTATGCATTAAAAATTTTGTTTTCCAATATTTTGTTTAATGATGTCCATAATGCCCTTTCCTTAATGGTCTTTTCAGATTTTGATATCAAAGTTATGTTAGACTTCTGGTTTCTGTTCATGGATGTAGAAAATATTTTAAAGTATATAAAAAGGCAACAAAAAAGAACACACCTCTAAAAGACAAAGCAATCATCAGATCCGGACTCAGATTTGACACAGATGTTGGAATTACTCAACAGAGGTTTAAAAGGCAGACAGCATGCAAGATCAAATGGACAATTTCATCAAAGAGATGGAAACTATAAAAAAGTCAAATGGAAACACTAGAAATGTAGTACCCAATAACAGAGGTGAAAAATGCATTTGTCAGGCTCATCAGTAGATTTGACACAGCTGAGGAAAGAATTAGTGAACTTAAAGCTAGGTCTATAGAAAGTACCCAGACTGAAACACAGAGAAAAAGGGAAAGTAAAACAGAACAGAGTATCCAAGAATTCTGGGACTATATCAAACATTATAACATATGCATAATTTGAATCCTAAGGGAGAGGGAAGAGAGAGTTGGGGAGAGAGAGAGAAGAAGGAGGAGGAGGTGAAGGGGAAGAAGGAGAAGAAGAGGAAAGAGAAGGGGAAATATCTGAAGAGATAAAGATTATGCTAGTTTCCAAAACTGAGTTAGGGACTATTATGGACTAAACTATGTCCCCATCCCTGAGCCCTCCCCAATTCACATACTGAAACCTCAACTTCTGGTACTTTAGAATGTGATTGTATTTGAGATAAGGCCTTTACAGAAGTATTTAAGTTAAAATGAGACTGCTCAGTTCAGTTCAGTCGCTCAGTCGTGTCAGACTCTCTGTGACCCCATGAATCACAGCACGCCATGCCTCCCTGTCCATCACCAACTCCTGGAATTCACTCAAACTCATGTCCATCGAGTTGGTGATGCCATCCAGCCATCTCATCCTCTGTCGTCCCCTTCTCCTCCTGCCCCCAATCCGTCCCAGCATCAGGGTCTGATGAGACTGTTAGAGTAGACCTAAGCCAATCTGACTGTTGAAGTTATCAGAAGAGGAGATTAGGGCATACAAAGACATGTGTGCATGCAAAGAGGTACAACTATCTGAAATGGCAGGGAGAGGCCAAAAGAGACAGGCAGCAGGAGAAAACAACCTGGCTAGCCATTTAATTTAGGCTCCTACCTTCTGTGAGAACATAAATTTCTGTTGTTTAAACCACAAAATCTGTGGTACTTTGTCATGTCACCGTTAGGAAGCTAATACAGGGTGTGTTCTGGAGGGTCTTTATTTTTCAGAAAATGTTGATTGACCTCAAATCTCTATTTGTTCTCCCTCTGTGGAATGCCATCTTCTTGATTACTCTTGTTATATGAGAGAAGGCCTATGACCTTGGTTTATTGCTAGCCTGTACCTCTTGACTTACAGAGCTTAGAACTATTCCATTGCTGTTTTAGCACATAGGTTGCAAGTTCAAATGTTTACATGGCATGGTCAGTGAATATGCATGATTGAAGCATGCAGATAGACAAAACACTTGATATCCTCTTGGTATATTTTCCCAGTTTTTTAAAAAAATATTATTTATTTATTTGACTGTGTCAGTCCTTTGTTGCAGCATTGTATGGATCCAGAGTCTGTGGGCTCAGTATTTGTGGCATGGACTTAGTTGCTCCACAGCACGTGGGATCTTAGCTCCCTGACCAGCGATTGGACCTACATCCCCTGCATTGCAAGGCAGATTCTTACCCGCTGGACTATCAGGGAATTCCCTATCATCCCAGTTTTGATAGAAGCACTGCATGTGTGCGTGTGGGTGCTTGATCATGTCCTACTCTTTGCGACCCCATGAACTGTAGCATGCCAGGCTTCTCTGTCCATGGAATTTTCCAGGCAAGAATACTGGAGTGGGTTGCCATTTAAATACAGAGAATTTTTTTTTTTTTTTTTTTTCACTACAAGAAGAACAACAGCAGAAGCTTGATGATGAGTGGCAACTGTACTGGCCTCATTGTCAGAGAAGCAGTATGGTGGTGACTGTGGTAAACTGGATTGTTCATGCTTCCTTGACTAAAGGAAGCACTTACTATTAGCTCAGCTGATTGCTGCCATGTTGAATTATAAGCCCTGCTGTAACATCTATTTTTCAAGAGAAGTCTGAAATTAGAGTATACATGTGAAATTTCTCATTTAGAATATGCTGACAGCAAATTCATTTTTAAAAAAAGAACTATAGAGGCAAGAAAACCTAGGTGGACAAATGTGGCATGTCAGTTGTGTGTTTGCAAATTTTGTTGTAAACAGAGTTATTATTCTTATGGAGAGTTTTTGTAATTGCTTCATATGGTTAGAATACAACTCCAAAGATCAAGGATTAGCTAATTTAGCAGGAAATTGGCTGACAAATTATTAATCATATGGCATTTGTTATTTGAATTAAAAATGCTTATATAGTCTTCTTGACTTTTTCTACATAAATTGTTTAAATTTATATCAGTTAGTAGCTGATTTGTTTCAGAAAGTTGAATCTTAGTTTCTTTTTCAGAAAAAATTCCTTGCAAATTACTAAGAGTAATAGATTTGAGGGGGATAATATGCCCAATTTGGGGCATCAATAGGTGGGAATAAACTAATTTTCCTTTAGGTAAGCAAAACTTCAATATTCTTTAATCAACATAGTAGGAGAGGTTGTCATTTGCTAAGTGTGAAATGGTAACACGACAGAACCTTGGGGGACAAATATAAAAGTTAACATATGGGTTATATTTGCATGTTTTCTTTCATCATTTTCCTAAGAAACTGTAACTAATTTTCAACTGCTTGTTAAATCCTGACTGTGTATGTAAGAGCAAGACTTCAACAAGTTTCTTAAGTACTTCTTTCATTTTTACTCTAGATTTGAAGAACTGCTTACAGAAGGTATGAAATCATTCGAAGTCTCAATCCCTTTCTGAGAAAATCTTGATTAGTAATTGCACAGGATCTAGTGCACTGAGAATAGGAAGTAACTCATTCTTAGTTCTCCTAGTGGTATGTGTTTATGTGTATGTGTGTGTATACATGTATGCACATGTGTGTGTAGGAGAGAAGGAAGACTGGGATGTAGTATCCAATCTATTTTTATATTTAAAGTGGGCTTATTGTAGACAACATATAGTTGAATCTTGGTTTTTTTTTTAATCCTCTCTGATAATCTCTGTCTTTTAATTGATACATTTAGGCCATTCACATTTACAGTGATTATTGATATGTTAATATTTGGATTAATATCTACAATATTCATAACTTTTCTTCTTCATTACACTGTTTCTTTTTCTTGTTTCTTTTTTTGCCCTGTTTTTTTCTTTCTGTTTTCAATTGAGTATTTTATATGATTTCCTCTTTTTGCTTAGCAAGCATACTTCTTTAAAAGATTGCTCTAGAGTTTTAAAGAAATGGACAAATTCTTAGAAAAGTACAACTTTCCAAAACTGAACCAGGAAGAAATAGAAGATCTTAACAGACCCATCACAAGCACAGAAATTGAAACTGTAATCAGAAATCTTCCAGCAAACAAACGCCCAGGTCCAGACGGCTTCACAGCTGAATTCTACCAGTTAGAGAAGAGCTAACACCTATCCTACTCAAACTCTTCCAGAAAATTGCAGAGGAAGGTAAACTTCCAAACTCATTCTATGAGGCCACCATCACCCTAATACCAAAACCTGACAAAGATGCCACAAAAAAAGAGAACTACAGGCCAATATCACTGATGAACATAGTTTTCAATATCAATTTTAAGCTAAGCTAAGTTCATTTTCAAATGACACTATCCCACCGTAGTGTATAACACTACACTTATGTGTAGTGCAAGACTTTAATAACAACATTTCCAATTTCCGGACTATAGCATTAATTAATTAATTCATAAAATTACTGTGCAGCAAGTTCTATGTGACATAATAAGCTAGTTTCTGAGGACACTTTGGTGAATAACACTGCCACAGACCACCTTCATAGTGAGTGAAGTCGCTCAGTCATGTCCAACCCTTTGCGACCCCATGGACCATAACCTACCAGGGTTATGTAACCTACTGTCCATGGGATTTTCCAGGCAAAAGTACTGGAGTGGGTTGCCATTTTCTTCTCCAGGGGATCTTCCTGACCCAGGGATCGAACCTGGGTCTCCCACATTGCAGGCAGATGCTTTACTGTCTGAGCCACCAGGGAAGACTTCATGGGATTTATTATTCAATGGGGAGACTGCTGAATCAAATCACACAGATTTAAAATGCTTAGTTTTATAAAGACCTAATAGAGGGTTCTGTAGGCTATTCTGAGGGTGTGAAGGTAACTCTAGAATTTCCTCTTTGGGGAACTTCAAATTTCATTAGGCTCATGTCACAGGCTTCCTAAAGAAATAAATTAGACAAATACCTGGTCAAGGTTTCTGAAAACCTTCATTTCTGGATGAAATCAGTTCTTGAGGAATGTGGGGAGGTCCAATCTGTCTTTTCTTCTGATAGCTTTATTTCCACTGCTTCTTCCTTCCATTTAGGCAAAAACAAATTACTCTGAAACCCTCTTCCTTTTTCTCTCTCACTTTCCCTTCAAATCTGAAATAATTAGTAGTGGGAGGAGGGTGGTAGGGAAAGGCTTCTAATGGGAATTGGACACACCATTTTAGGTGATTCCCTTTTCCTTCAACTAAAATCTACTTCAAGCTTGTCTTAAAGAGTTTCCAGAATTTCTGTAGAATCTTTCTAAATCGGTAGCATGATAAAAGAATAAGTTTAACCCAACTACGGCTACAATACCACTGTATGACGGTTTTGTGTTAAAGCCATGAAAGTATCCAGAGAAGTAGCACATATGAATGTTCATAGTCACCTAAGAGTGTAAAAAATGCCATCTCTATTTTTCTATAACTCACTTTACTCTGAGCTTCTCTTTTGGCTAATGCAGAAAACTTACTCTTCTCATTTTAGATCCTTGTCAAATTTAGGATTTTCTCTCCTTTATCCCCTGCTTTCCCCAAGTATTGGTGCTACATTTGATGGGAGTGCCTGACACTTTAGTGTTGGTAGAGAAAGTGTGTTTGCTTTTTATCTCCATCTGTCTGTTGCTATTCTGGCATCTTTGAGATGTCACTTGTCTCCTCTGACCCTTGAGCATGTCTTCCACCTACTCTGGCATACATCCAACCCAAGATGGTTCTGTCTCGAATTTTGGTGTTGGCTCTGTGTCCCACTGCTCCCATAGAGGAGGTCTCATTTTCGTTTCTATCATCATGTCTGTGTGCATTCTCTGAACTGAGAGACAGAGCACCAGAGGTAAGTAGAGTGTGAGGAAACTAAAAATATATCAATTTATATCACACAGTATTATGACCAGGGTAACTTCTTGCTCAACACTAATGGCCAATAGAAGTTTTTGAAAAAGGCCTTCACTTTATGGCTCAGGCTGATCATGTTCAAATAACGTATTGTTTGTTTTTTGACCTTGGTGAGTTATTTATATCCTTGGACAGTGTTTTTCAATCTATAAAATGGATGTAATTTTGCCTGCTTCAGTGACTAAATTTAAATGGAATTTTATTTATAAAATATCAGTATATTTCTTGGCCCATAGTAGACTTGAATTCAGCTTCTACTCTGTGATAATTAACTGTATAATCTCAGGAAAGTTGTTTCTTTTCTCTGGTTTTCTCCTCTCTGGAATTGCTTCCTTGGTAAAGTCAAGTTCAAGGTAGAGGAAGGGTAGGTTTGATGAAAAAGGGAAAGAAGTTAAACCAAGTTCACATTTGAGATTCTTTGCATTGATGGAGTCCTACGATTTTGAGTGAGGTCACTAGGGGACAAAGGGTGTATTTTGTTAAGAGAACAGCAACTCAGCTCAGTGTGCTGGCGTGTGGCTCGCTGGCCCTGGGAATTTCAGTGAAGCCTTGGTGATGGTCTGGGGCTATAGAGCTTGGCTGTACCTGTTCACTCACAACCTTGAACAGACAATGAAACAATCACTCTGCAAATGGAAAAAACAAAAGTGCCATTTTTTTCAGAAACTCCCAGCCAATCTCTCCCTTCATTTCTTCCTTCAAACAGACCTTTGGGAGGCAATGGGCATCCAGGCTTTACTATCCTTCAGCAGCCACTTGTTGCTGATTTTCTACAAGTCTGCTCTGTGTCACTTGTGTTCAACTTACAGCAATGTTTCCTAAGAAACTAATTCAATCCAGTCACTGAGATGAGCCAGGAGACTTGCTGGGCAATGGATAGCCTTAGGCAAGTGGAATAGAGCCAGGCAGAGCTTGTGTGAAATTTGTTCCTGATATTTCCTGGGTCTGTGGACTTGGAGATGCTTCTTAACCTCTCTGATACTCAATTTCCTCATTTGTAAATGGAGATATACAGAGTACCATGAAAGTATACTACACCAAGTATTGTAGCAAGGATCAAATGAGGTAAGGGCAAGAGACACGGTGAACACTCAATGCATGGTAGTTACATTTCTTCTTAAGGATAAGGTTGCCATGGTGGTGATTGTGGCATTGTGACTTGTAGATGGGCTCTGGCACCAAGGGGAATTTCTGAGATCCTGCCCACCTTACTGCAGTTTTGAGTCTTGTTCACTCCTAGAATTTCTTATGAAGCCATCCCTGTGCCTTACCTCCCTCTGAAGTCACAAGGTCTGGTAGAGTTGCCTCAGTTACATGGGGGCAAGTTCTAGTCATCAAGATTATCCTATTCTTAGAAAAGAAGCGTACTTAATTTACTTTTATTGAATTATAGTTGAATTACACTGCTCTGCTATTACTGCTACACAGCAAAGTGACTCAGTTATACATATACATGCCTTTTCATATTCTTTTCCATTATGTTTATTATATGATGTGAATATAGTTCCCTGTGCCATACAGTAGGGCCTTGTTTTTTATCCATTCTATATATGCCACTTTGCTACTCCCAAACTCCCAATCCAACCCTCTCCCACTCCCCTTCCTCTTGGCAACCATCAGTCTATTTTCTATGACCTTGATGAAAACAAGTGTATTTTAAAATTGTCTGGGCCTCTATTGAATAGGTCAATATTTTCTTCACCAGAGATTTTTAATCTTGTTTACAAGGACCACTAAGAACTTTAGGTTATCTAACTCCATAAAGTGATCAGCAAAAATTTGACATGAAAGAATACTTTTCTGAGGAAAGGTCAGTGTTTTTCATAGCTTCTCAAAGGCAACCGTGTCCCAGAAAAGCGTGAGAGTCTTTGTTATTAAGGACATATTGGGTTTCCCGTATGATAAAAGTGAATACTTTTATAAGTAAAAGTATTAATATTTTTATAAGGAAAAGTGAATACTTTTATTATAAATAAAAATACTTTTTATTTGTAATACAGTCCATTACAAATCACACCTGTGGGAAGAACAGAACTCTAAGCGGATTGTGTTATTCAGGTTCAGAGGCAGGGATGAGGTAGGAGGAAGACTGTTGAACAGCCAAAGTGTGTGTGGTTGGCCACTTTTGTCTTTTTGGGTTACTGGACAGTCATCCTTACACTCAGGATTGGTTGAGTCTGCCATGTTTTAAATGCAATTCATTCAGTGGTGACCACCTAGAACAGCATAGACAGGGCAGTGAAAGAGCTAATTATTTCATGGACGTCAGAGAGAGTGGAGCTTGGAAGTCATCTAGTTAAATACTCTCAGACGACACAAAGGAAGCCTGAAAGGGTGAAGGGACTTGCCCCGTAAATCAATGGGAAGCTATGACTCGAATTGGACTCTCCTGACTTCCCCTTGCCACCTTTCCTTCCCGAGTAAGTCCATGTAATTACTAAGTTCTGTTTACATATAGATCATAATTGTTTGGATATTTGGGTGAATGTATAAATGTTTTGAAGGAAACATAGCAAAACTGTAGAGATCCTGTGATAGCTGGTGTGTTGGAACCTTAGTTTTAATCACTATAAATGAAACTACTGGAATTTAGAATATATTGTTTTCCTTATAATTAGATTTTTCTAACATTGTTTAAACAGTTAGCAACTCTAAGATTTAAAAAAACTCCCATTTTTTTCTAACTTAAAAACAATTCAGGTATATTTAATAACTAGGAAATACAAAAAAGATGAAAGAAAAAAAATAACCTCATAAGTAAGGAGTAACCCCTTTTCATATAATGAAATACTGACTTCTGATTTTCTCTTTAGGTGTCTCTCTCTTCCTGGAGTTCTCTCTTTCCAGAAGATTTGGAATCATATTGTATCAGTTGCATTGTGTCCTGCTTCCATGTCATTGGCAAATCTTTACAAAACATTACATTTAATGGTCACGGACATGCCACTTCATGACTGTACCCTGATCCCAGATTAACTGAAACTTGACCCTGTGGCTGGACGGGTATGTCCATAGATATTCTAAATAGTGCTAATGAACATCTCCACACATAAATCTTTATTCATACCTCTTATTACTTCCTTGGGGTAGATAACTGGAAGTTAAGCTACTCGGGCAGGAGGCATGACCTTTTCCAAATCTCTTGATACCTACCGTCAGATTCAGAGACATTTTTAATGTGACGAAAAGGTCAATGGAAAAGGCTCTCCTCAAATTTCTTTTATGGGGCCAATTTACTGAACTTGCTGACCCAAACAAGATTTTTTTTTTTTAATAACTTCAGCAAATCCAAAAATCTGATAATTACTAAAAAGAATCCCATGTCTATGCTACGTGCTCTATGAGGTCATTTTCTGTTTATTCAAAAAGTAATTATTGGGCACTTCCTGTGTGCTGAATACTGAGGGCAATTGAGGATAAACAAACAACAAGGAAAAATAATCCCCTAGATGATGATGTGTTTGAGGCTAATGCTGACTGAGTGGGAACTTTGGCTTCTAGACATCAGCTATGGTATAAGTGAGGGTTCAGAGGCTGTTAGGATGAATTGTTGTATTTATTTACACAGTTTAGTTCTTTGAGTATTTTCCCATTTTCTCTCATCTTCCCTCATTTTTAAGAAGTCATATAGCTCTTCTTCTTTCTATGCAATTTTCCATACAGAAGGACTGCTTGCTGGGTACAGTATAGAAATATTAATTTAGCAAGAGGTAATTTTTTTTTAAACATCACTAACTTTGTTTTCCAGGAAGAAAAGCTACTCAGCCATGGCTCCATCTGCTTTTACCAAGAGCACAGAAGTCCTATTAATAGAAGGGAAAATGCTATACTACTGGGTGTAATACCTGAGTCTCCTGCCTTCACTTGGTTCCCTACGGTAAGTCAGGAAGCATTCAGTAAATAGTCCTTTCCTTCTCCTATGGACCCTACTGTCCCCTCTGTATCTCTTCTCATCCCATCTAATGGCACACCTATGACTTGGATGGAAAGGAGGAAATTATCCACATAAACATGACAGCTGTAACTGTAGTGATAGGAAATATCTGTAACATGACAACTGATGAACAGTAACTTTTCTCCTTTTGGATAACACTAGCCACAATCTACGTTTAATAAAGTTTCTATCTTCATACTGTTATTGTCTAAGGCTGAGAATACAAGGGACAAAACAAAGACCAGCCTGGACCACCATTTTTAGAAACCATTGGACCCACTTAGTGCAGAAGCTCAGGGCGATGGTACGGCGAGTGATGTTTGGATGAGATCAACCTCCTTCCTTGAAGTTAGGCTTCTAGTCCAGGCTGTAAAGCCCAATGTCTGTTGGAGAGAGGCACACATTTTTATTTTTTATTATTACAATTTTTTTTTTAGTTTGCATATCTAAGGTGAAAGAAAGCATGTGTCTTTAATTTTGCTCTCTGTGGATCCTTTTGTTAGAGTTCCAGTTTCATTGAATATTTAGCATGCTTTTGCTCTAAAAGCAGAAACTTGTTTGAATAAGGACTAATTTTTCAACATGTAGACAAATATTTGAATAACCGGTGGAAATAATAAATTACCAGCATAAAGAGATTTCATTGCTCTTAAAAGCAAAAGAGCACTCTTGGGAATTTTTCACGGAAATGACTCCATTTTCCTCTTACTCCCATGGGAGCCATTTGATTTTACTCTGGGGTGGACTGGGGTGCAAGTTGATTTTTAATAAGTGAGTACCTCCATATTTTCTGTGGGAGAACAAGTGAAGGAGCAGGGGCTGGGGGAAAACAACTAAACTCTAAAGGCAAAGATCATGTTCCTGATGCTCTGCCTTACCTTTTAGTTCTTGTCTTCAAACAAAACTTGCTTATAGGAATTGCCTTGAAAGACTATGTTGTTCTTTCTGAGGAGTTTAATGAGTGCTCATTATTTCGACCATTTGCACTTTCCTGTTTCTCAGATTCCAACTGCGTAATCCAATTACAGTTCATGGGTCTGGTTGGAAAACAGTCTGATGGAGAATTCAGATTTTGAACCACGTCAGTTTTTGGGAGAGACAACCATTGCCAGATCCAGGATGGGGTTCAGAATGGGACCTCTGGGGTCAGGCTGTCTGATTTCATCTCGGTCTTGCCCACACCCGAGACCAGCATAGTGATTTAACCATTCTTTGCTTAAGCTCTCTGTGTCTCCTTGGCTTCACAGGGTGACAGAGGGGATTAAATAAGATTAACATATGTGAAGTGCTTGACATCTAGCAATGTCTAAATGTGTGTTAATTGATAGTATCACACTGAAGAAACAAAAATGATACTTGTTCTATTTCAGGATTAGTAGACTAGCACTCATAGATGGAACCAATACATTTCCAGGTGTGGCTTTTTCTCTAACCTCACACACATGCAAGCCACTCCTTATACACATTACTGAGTTTTCTTTCTCTGATGCACAGAACTTTTCACCATGATGCCTCTAGAGTATGTTAAGAAGTTTATATCCTCTTTTAAGATGTTTTCCTTTTATCTGTCCAGTGATAATCATTTCCTGGAAGCTATCTGTGACATCATATTCAAAATATGTTAGTGCCTAGTCTTTCTGGCTTCAAGCCACCATTGCTGGTCTGGAGTTTCTGAAATCAAAACATGAATTTTACAAAAGTAACTGAAAGTTCTAGTGGTAAAGAACCCATCTGCCAATGCAGGTTAGACATAAGAGATGCGGGTTTGATCCCTGGGTCTGCAAGATCCCCTGGAGGAGAAAAGTCAACCCACTGTAGTACTCTTGCCTGGAGAATCCCATGGACAGAGGACCCTGGTGGGCTACAGTCCATAGGGTCGCAAAGAGGCAGACATGATTCAAGTGACTTAGCGTACACGCCAAGTGATCTTAAAGTTTATTTTGGAGTCATAAATCACTGAGATAGAACATGAAGTAAGTGAAAGTACTTTTCTAAATCTGAACATACAGAAGAACACAAAACGTTGGAAATGTGTCATGGAAATGTTTCAGATTATGATAGATTCTTATCAATGTAATAGTTCAATAAAGAAAAGAGTCATGTCTTCAGCCCTTCCTATTGGTTTCCTGGCTTAACGGGGATTCCTTGGTTTCCTCTGATAAGATGTCATTTCAGATTAAGTCAATGGTGGCCCTCTATGGAGCAAAGGAAGGGGAGATCCAGAATGACTTTCTTCCCTAGTCTTGAAAAGGCAAGGTGACCAGTGGTGAAGGAGGAGTTTTTGCTGTTTCAGAATCAGGGTGCTGTTCTGTCCTGGTGGCCCCACTGTGGGATATCTTCCCTGCGCAGCCTCCAGCCTCAAGGCTCTCTACCCTCCATGGCAGCTCCTTTTCCCTGGTTTATATCTGAGCTTAGCATGCCAGGAGAGGGGACACTTCTGGGAAGGGAAGGGCATATTTCCAGGGCTCAAAAAGAGCAGATTTGACTGTGTCTGAAACCACCGCGTCTCCTTGAGCTTTTCTTATAATAAATCCATTCAATGTGCATGCCATGATAGATGCTAGAAGGGAAACAAAAAGCTTTTAAATATTAGCATCAGTTTCACATTTTTCCTTGTTCAGACAGAACAGAGTTGTCCTTGCTCTTGATAAAGGATTCCAGGAATTGAGGCAATGATTAAGAGAGCTATTTAATCACATGAAGGGAAACAGTCCAATCAGTAACTAAAAAACAACGGAATGGATGATGGATATTGACTTCATAGCACTCCTAGTTTTCAGCCATCAGCAACCTGTGGATGTTGGTTGCTGTAGCTGCCCATATTTGATGTTTTTCTCTGTATAAAATGTGAAAAAGAGAAAACTAGGGCAAATCAGAATCTGAGACTGCGTGTTCAGGTGTAGAACTGCCAGATAAAATACAGGATGCTCAGGTACATTTACATTTCAGGTTGACAAAGAATAATTTGTGGTATGGGACATACCTACTTCTGAAATTAAAATTTAGATGAGCATCTTGTATTTTTGTTGTATATCTGGCAACTCTACTCAAGGCAAACTTTTATTTTTGGGGAGTGGGCTCAATGTTACTGAGTTACTACTCATCCTGCTTCATGCCATCCAGAATGTTGAAGTTCTCTTTAAGCAGAAAGATGCAAATTCACAAGTGTTATTTGTGAATTCATATCAGTCTTAAGAATTTAAATTCATATTCTTAGAAAAGGGAAAAAAATCAAATCAAATCTGATATCGACAGAAAGCCAAAGTGGCTCTTTCTACCTTTTCTAAGGCAGTCAGCTGCTACTGTCAGTTGGACATAAACTGTAACAGTCAGTAACAGATGGGCCACCTTTGGGTTATCTGTGCTGCATTCAACACCTCTTTGAACAATAATTTTAATCTGTTGGGAGGAAATATCAATTTAAAGGTCAAGTGCTTTCATAAAAAAGGTGATTATTCAGTATTTCCTACTTTGAACCAAAGCGCACACCAGGATTCATTGTAACACTCTTTTGTACAGCACATATATGCTGAAAAATGGATTGCTTAATTATATGATTATCTGTCTTCAGGGAGGCTATGTGAACATGAACGGGAGCTGTCAAGAGACGTACATTGCTTTACTTGTGATTCTTAATCTATATCTAGAGTCATTATAGGTTACAAGTTGACTTTTAAAACAAATATCTAACATATAAATTACTTTTGCACTGCAAAATGGTCATTTAGGTGTAAAAAATTTCCTTGTGCTGAAAAATGGACACGTTGTATGAACGGGACTCCAGGCTAACATCATTCCTTTTTCCTTCCTCTGATTTTAAGTGATCAGTCAGTCTAGAAGGAAGACGGGAGATGACCTTGTCTGTTAATTAGCCAAGGGAAAGGGGTGGAAAGGCCATGCAGTTAACCTTTGTAATTAGATCACCAATTACAACAATGGAAAAGAGAACCACTTAGCAATGAGTTAGAATTCTGGGAAGTCTCATGGAGATTCCAGGCACCATGACAGTCAAAAGATTGGAGAAGTCAAGCATAGGCTGCCAAACTCCATGCATCTCTGTATGTGTTTCCTTAGTTCTCTCAGGTTCATTTTGGAGAAGGGGTTCAGCATATAGGAGAAAATGAAGACAGTAATGCTAAAACACCAGGGAAGCTGGGTTCAGCTGCAGCAACACAGGAGGCAGATAATTAATTTCCTCTGAAGGTGCAACTGGGTGCAAGCATTTCCCAATGACAATGTTGGCAAATCATTCCAATGGCCTCCCAATCTTTGAGCTAGTTAAGCGTTAATTCTTCAATTTTTGACAAGTAAATATGCAGCTGTGGGGGACAGAAAAAGAGAAGCAAAACAATGAAAACTTTGTTGAGGTTACTTTGTGTCTCCTGACCAAAGGATTCCAACCAGGTGCTCAGTTCCAAAGTTCATTGCCTCTGCTCCCAAGGGCATCTAATGACTTTAACCTCAGGTTCACTGCCAGATCTTAATAGGTAACACCACTTTGCATCCTGTTCTTGTTGACGAAATAAAAATAATAAATACCTTTGTTCCTAGGAAAAAGTAAAAGTGAAAATTGCTCAGTCATGTCTGACTCTTTGTGACACCAGGGACTATATAGTCTATGGATTTCTCCCAGCCATAATACTGGAGTGGGTAGCCTTTCCCTTCTCCATGGGATCTTCCCAACTCAGGTCTCCCGCACTGCATGTGTATTCTTTACCAGCTGAGCCACCAGGGAAGCCCAAGAATACTGGAATGGGTAGCCTATCCCTTCTCCAGCAGATCTTCCGGGCCCAGGAATCAAACCAGGGTCTCCTGCACTGCAGGCAGATTCTTTAACAGCTGAGCGATCAGGGAAGCCCTTTTGTTCCTATAAGTCAAGTGAATCAATTTCCTATCTCTGTGAACTTATTACAAATGCAATGTTTTTGGAGAAGGAAAATTTGCCAAGGAGCAGGAAAGCCTCCTAACAGAGCTGAAAATATTTTTACGATCCAAGGATGAGCACCAGAGACACTAGAATAATTCATTCTGTGAAGATTGCCAAGAAAACCTTGTTCAGCAATCCCCATGCCAGTGATGACATCATGCCAGGTGAGGCATCCACCTTTGGAAACAATACATAGACATTTGTTCTTCTTGAACCCTGCTGCCTGGTTTCAAAGGGCTTTTTATTTTTTTGCCTCTTCTGGCTCCGAGTGGCTGCAACACATGGTAAATCTTTAACTTCAAGTGTCCTTCTGTGGTGACCAACTAAAATATTAGCAAAATAAATGTTTTATGGGAAAATGTTGGCAGAAGCCCCAACAGAAACAGGTGGTATTGGGTTATTTCAATATAATGTAATGATACAGCCAGGTTTCCATCTGGACAGCATGTGGTTGGGTCTGTTCAGAGAGTATCAAAGAGAGTGAGTACGCATTGGGGAGAGCCCGCCGTGCACAAGTGTGCAGCTAGATGGCTACTTTACAAAATAATCGTCTGGGTTTCAGGTCCTCTGGGTTAAATATTTTTACTGTCAAAATCTGAATTTCTTCATAAAATATTAAAGGAGAAGCAAACCTCTGACATGCAATCCAGAGCTGTGTAATTATAAGGCAGTTCCTGGAAACCAAAGAGAGCGTGCGTTAAAGCAAGGCGTTTATTATCAAGGAGTTCATTACCCTTGGAAGTGAAGACATGTTTGAGAGGGAGCCTCAGAACAGAGAAGCTTTGTAGCAAGTCGTCCTAGGCAATGAAAATGAGGCTCAGCCTTGTTTGTAAGAATACAATGAGAAAATAAAGAGAGAATGGGATTAGTTGACTGTAAGGGCCTGATTGTGATCCAAAGCTAAAGAGATGTATCCTTAATTTACCACCAGGGAAGAGTCTTTCTCCCTTTTCCATAAAATTCCTGCTCCAGGCACTTCAAAACACATGGAATTAGGAGCACTTGGAACATTTGGTTTTGCACTCAGCTCTCCTCACTGTATATTCATGCTAAGCTTGATAATAAACTCTTGGCTCAATAACTCCCTCTATGTATCCCAGAGAGAGGCATCAAATTATGGCTATGGGCAGAGATAGACCCTCTTCAGAGGCAGAGAGACCTCACTCCCCGGCTCTCTCAACTTGAGCCAGAGGAAGAAGATGGGAATATGCACAGAGGGAGTAAGCAATTTGGAAGTGGTTTGTAGTCTCCTTGATGCTGACTGGAGGACTCAGGAAGTATGGGCACCATCTGCCAAAATGAAGGAGCCACTTGGACCCCAGGGTACTTGGCCAGGAAGACCTGGCTTCTAAGGAATTCTTTGCAGCATTAATTGAGAGTTTGGTAGACATAAGAAACACTGAAAGCCAAGGTCTATGAATGCAATCTAAGGCTGATGAATAAAAGTGATGAAGCAGGGAAGGCTCAGAAAGAAAGGATAATGAAGTCAAGCACTTCATTATGATGCCTTCATGCCACTGGTACCCAGAGCAGGGATGCATTCAGGAGGCTCTTGCCTGTTACTCAGAGAGCAGACTGCTGTTCTACACTCTTGGCTGTATTTTTCTAAGGTTAGAAGAGATGGTGTGATGTGAGGCCTGGAAGCCACAGAGTCTGATTCTTTTACTATTACTCCTGTGTGGCTGGACTGGGACTGAGGAGGCGATGGGACTCTAGAGACAGGTAAGTCACATACTGTGAACCCTGGGTTACTTGGGAAAATGATGTTCTCTATCCGGAGCAGACCTGGCATGACACAATAAAGATGTATCTCAGTTCTTCTTTCCAAAATGTGTTGGGAGCCTCTTGTAGGCACCATATAAGACTTTGGCTCCTGGGGGGTTCTAGAAGGTGGTGGCAGACATACTCTTCCTAGCTGAGGAGTTTACGATCTAATGGGGGAGAGTGTGTACCCCGGGGAGGCTGGAAGTTGAGGTGCACTAGGACAGAAGCTGTCTTATTCTTCACTTTATCCTCCACATACAGCATGTAGTAGGTACTAAAATCATGCTGAACTGAACTAGATTAGAAGACAGGTGATGGGGTTTGATAGCTATGGTATGGCTTAGAAATATATTTTGACTTCTTTGGTAGGTCCCAACTCCTCATTTGTGGAATGAAGAGCAGATGATTGGACCAATCTCCTTTTTAGCTCCCTAGGACCTTAACTCAGAGAATATGTACAGAAATGCCAATGGTTATCTCTAACAATTCCCACCATTCATGAGCATCTTTATGTCAGGGGATTTAATTCTCCCCAAAACTCTGTGAGGTTAGAGCTTTATCTCCATCTTTTATAGATGGGCAAACTCATTCTGTTGCCCAAAATCACTCAGCCGATGAGTGTTGATATTGGGATTCTTCAAACTCAGTTATGTCTAACTCCAAATACTGAGTTCTTTCTACCGTACGTCAAGCCGTTTCCCACTTCCATGCTAAGGAAATACCAGAGTGAATGTAATGATGTAAAAGAGAGGTGGGGAATGTCATAACCAAGAGCTGATTTATGCTTTATATTTAACTGCTTGGATCTGTATAGCCAGGTAGGTTTTTTAGTCTTTAGAAATCATTTGAGATTAGGGCAGTTGGCTGAATTGATTGCATAACCATTGAAAACTCCCTGTCTTACCCTGGTGTTCTCTCCCCCACCTTCCTTTTCTCCTGGGTTCTAAACTATCTAGCTTTCCAAATGCAATGACATGAGTTGTTCCTTAAGGAAAAATAAATCCTTTAAGCCATGGAATGAAGTGAGTGGTCTGCTCCAAGGTAGGGAGAAGAGGAGCTGGAGCTGAGCCTGTGTTCTGCAGGTGGGGAAGACAGTAGTGTTGCCCTATGGTTGCAGATCCCTCTTGCCCTGCTGTTGGCCTACGGTGGCTTATTCTGATAGGCAGGACCAGGAGCTTTGCGGACAAAAGCAGTGACTCTGCCTTCCCTTGAACTGTCACTGGGCTCTCCATGGTGTGGTTGAAGCAAGGAAGGCTGCTTCAGGCTACTAGGAAAATTGTCTAAACTATTCTTCAGTGTTGTGATGACAACAAATCAGATGCAGATATAGAATTTGGGTGGTCATTCTGAGATCTTGTTGAAAATGTTGTTACTGCCTAGTATTAATTGAGCACTTAATATGTGCAAGGTGCTTTGCAATTGAGAAAACTGGAGCTTAAAAAGGTTGGAGAATTGGCCTGAGGGCTTAGGGTGAATTCAAATCAGGTGTGTCTGACTCCAAAACCCAAGCCCTTAATCATTATGCTAAAATTAAAGCCCCCAATATAGTCCTATATGAATAGTGAATGCATGTCTATCAGTGGGGTCAGATGGGCTCATGGATAACCATTTAGAATGAATCAGAAGGGCCTTTCCTCTCATTATGGCAAAATAAATTTCAGGTGGATTAAATGTGTAGGCTCAAGGCACACCAATAAATGTAATGTGAGAGAAAGATGGTGAATATAATAAATGATGATATGAGGCAGAGAAAAACTTTATAAAAATAATTTTTAAAAAAGATAAAAGGATAGATTTGGGTATAAAAGCCTTGCAACACTTCTATAGACAAAAACTGTGAGAAAAGTTAAAAGACAAATAAGTTGGAAAAACATATGCATAATCTTTATGGATATATATATGTGTGTGTGCCTATATATATATATATATGCATATATATGTAGTCTTTGGTGGTTTTTATAAATAATTCTCAAGTATTTTATGTTTTTTTTTGTAATCTAGAACAAAATGGTATTAAAAAGCCTATTTTCAATACAATGTACAAAGACATGGTATGTTTGTGTGTGGGGAGGGCTGAAAATCAAGTGCTACAAAATTCATCTTCTGAAATATTTCTGCCATTTCTGAGTATATTATTATAGTTTTGGGAAATCTAATATGTTCTGAGGAGCACAAAGATGCATACAGAGGAAATTCTATTTTGAGGTTTCCAGAAAAAGGCAGGGAGCTGCTAATTTTCTGAGCATGCTACTAAGTCACTTCAGTCGTGTCCAACTCTGTGCGACCCCATAGACGGCAGCCCACCAGGCTCCCCCGTCCCTGGGATTCTCCAGGCAAGAACACTGGAGTGGGTTGCCATTTCCTTCTCCAATGCATGAAAGAGAAAAGTGAAAGTGAAGTCGCTCAGTCCTGTCCAACTCTTCACGACCCCATGGACTGCAGCCTACCAGGCTCCTCCATCCATGGGATTTTCCAGGCAAGAGTACTGGAGTGGGGTGCCATTGCCTTCTCCATTTCTGAGCATAGGAATATAAAAAACTGGACAAGATGTTAACTCAACCTGGAAGTGAATCCAGTCCTGGAAGCAGAGGTGGCCCAGGCTCTCTCCATGCCTTCCAGTATGTATTAGACTGAGATATGGCTTCTCTTATATTCACATTTTCAGGTTCTAAGTAACCCTCCATCACATTTAAACTCATTGAGGAAATTTAGGACTGCTGCTGCTGCTAAGTCACTTCAGTCAAGTCCGACTCTGTGCGACCCCATAAACAGCAGCCCACCAGGCTCCCCCGTCCCTGGGATTCTCCAGGCAAGAACACTGGAGTGGGTTGACATTTCTTTCTCCAATACATGAAAGTGGAAAGTGACAGTGAAGTCGCTCAGTCGTATCTGACTCTTCGCAACCCCATGGACTGCAGCCTACCAGGCTCCTCCACCCATGGAATTTTCCAGGCAAGAGTACTGGAGTGGGGTGCCATTGCTGTTGGGTAATTAATACTTGTGTGTGTGTGTGTGTGTGTGTGTGTGTGTAAATGTACGTGAGGTGGGCACTGCAAGCTTTTTGTTTGGAACTTTTGAACTGAAGGCTATTGTTTTTATTAGTTGAGGCTCTAATTTGGATTGAATATATCAACTCTGTTGATCACATTTTCAAAGGAGTTTAATTAACTACTTAATGAAGAAACCTACTTTGCTGTGCAAATTCACACCATGCTGAATCCTGGCTGGAGACTGTAGAAGACAGGACTGGGATATTCTTGCTAGTGGTAGACTGTTAACCACTAATTGTCTTTCGGTCTTCTAGAGCTAGGAAGTAGAATTCTGGATCACTGACCCCCTAGATTCTGAAACCAGAGCTTTCAGGGTGTGCTCTAGATGTCAAGCAGAATGTTTACTTGTGACCTTGGTTGGGGAAAGAATTAGTAGCTAGCTGAGGGAGTTAATTTAGTAGTCTTGTATTATTGTGGGAAAATTCAGAACAGCTCATGTCTCCTTTTCCTCCTTCTCCAACCAAGTGTTTTTCTGACGGTGTCTTTTTTTTGGTGTTTGTTCGCCTTTGCACTTTTCTCTGTTACCTACCAGTCTGTGTTCAGATGAACCATATTCTCTAACCAAATAAAGGTATCTTAAATTTTATGTCTACTTTTCTAGATATGAACTCAGTTATTGCGTTTGCCCACATTAAAAAGTTATTCTTTTGTCATTTTATAAAGATTTAAAATAACACCAGGACAGATGTAGGGGACCAGCTTGTTTGCCTTCCTGAAGCTTGTTGCACAATCAGTTTCCACCTGTTGAGTGTCAGTCAATCCATGTTATATCCGTGGATTATATTGCTGATATACTAGGAATATAAGATAAGCAAATTTAAGACAACATGGAAATGTTCATGGACTTATATTGAATGTCTCATTAAAGTTCAGATGGATTCTGTCTTTTTTATCCCTCTCTCTAGTTACCTAAAGTGTGATATAGTGAAGAAAACGAACTAGGATTTGGATTTCTTTGGATTTATATATTTCTCCAGAGATGAATAGTTATTTTTTCAAGTCAGGCCATCTCTGTTGCCTCTCCATGGGAGCGAGAAATGGGGCGGTGTATTCCATTTGGCTGCCAAGATCCAGTGCCCCACACCAAGAGGACGTAGAGTGGTATGGAAGCTCTTTTCTCTGGCTTGAAAAATGCAAGCCCCTTCTGCTAGATAAGTCAATGTGTGGTGGCCTCCAATCAAATGCCTTCATTTCAAAGTGACTGGCCTTTGCTTTAGATCTATCAGGAGGAGAGAAAGCCTAGAAGGTTGGAGAAAATCCAAACCAGTTCATCAGCCCTTAATGTTTTCAAGAATGTTTTATCTTGCTGCAGTGTCTAGTAGAGAGTTTCATGCAGGCTGGTGAAGGATGAAAAGCAGATCTAGTGACTGGAGACTTTATAAGCTTCAGAACGTGGAGCCAATTAAGCTATGAGATTTTGAGGAAGGTGTGCCTTTGGCGTATTTATGACAAGTCTAGAGAATTGTTAAATAAATCCTTCTGTTTGGAAGGCACATGCACATTTGCAGCCATCTATGAGAAACGCAGGGCTTCGCTGGTGGCTCAGTGGTAAAGAATCCACCTGCCTATGCAGGAGACGCAGGTTCGATCCCTGAGTTGGGAAGATCCCTTGGGGGAGGAAATGGCAACTCATTCCAGTATTCTTGCCTGGGAAATCCCATGGACAGAGGAGCCTGGTGGTCTACAGCCCATGAGGTCACAAAAGAGTCAGACATAATTTAGCAACTAAACAATAACATGAGAAACATACTGGTTTATTAAGAACTTTGTGTTGGAAAATGCTCAGCTCTTTGCATTTCCAGTGCAGATCTGGAACACTGTTCTTTCAGAGTTCTTCAGGAGTTGGGTATATGTCTATTTCGGATATGCACAAAAATGCAAAAATGAATTGTTTGGCTATTAGGAACATAGATCAGAAATAACAGTAGCTTATATAAGTTATGGGTAGTTTTCTCTCTTGTGTGATAGATGAAGAGACAAGCAGTCTAGGCTAATACGGAGACTCCATGGTGTCCTCAGGGTCCCAGGTTCTTTCCATCTTCCTGTTCCTCCATCCTTAGCATATGGCTTTCATCTGCAGGGCTGCCTCATGGTCCAATATGGCTGCTGGATTTCCATCATCATTACTTCCATGGCCTAGGTAGGGAGTGAACAGCAGAAGGAGGAGATGCCAGTTGTGTGTCCTTCCCTCAAGGAGGTTTTCTGGAAAACAGTGTCCATTGTATATCATTGGCCACTCCCACTTACAAGGGCATATTTTAGCCTAAGATCTGCAACTGGATTCATTTACTGAGAAGGAAGGAAGAAAAATACACTAACTACACCAACTGGGCAACTGTCTGTGGGCCACAGTAGGAGTTCCTGAGCAAGCCTGTGCGAGGCACTTTCTGGGCAAGTCTGCATACTCCCAGCTGATCCCAAAGGCATTAATACCCTTTCTTCATACTTTCAGAGCCTCCCAGCATCCAGAGTTTGTAGACAAGGTCATGAACTGGTTTATCTGAATTACAGATGGGTCTCGGAGAGGTTCATCAATTTGCTATGGGATACACAGCAATCTAAAAACGTGGGGAAATTGGCCCTGGATGCTAGATCAGATCACATCAGATCAGTCGCTCAGTCGTGTCTGACTCTTTGCGACCCCATGAACTGCAGCACACCAGGCCTCCCTGTCCATCACCAACTCCCGGAGTTCACTCAGACTCACGTCCATCGAGTCAGTGATGCCATCCAGCCATCTCATCCTCTGTCGTCCCCTTCTCCTCCTGCCTCCAATCCCTCCCAGCATCAGAGTCTTTTCCAATGAGTCACCTCTTCACATGAGGTGGCCGAAGTACTGGAGTTTCAGCTTTAGCATCATTCCTTCCAAAGAAATCCCAGGGCTGATCTCCTTCAGAATGGACTGGTTGGATCTCCTTGCAGTCCAAAGGACTCTCAAGAGTCTTCTCCAACACCACAGTTCAAAAGCATCAATTCTTCGGTGCTCAGCCTTCTTCACAGTCCAACTCTCTGATGCTAGAAGGGGACATCAAAGGCAAGAGTGTAAAAGCACAATCTGAAATATTGTCACTGGTGTCACCAGTTCACCAAGGACAACAGGATGTGGACATGATTAAGTCTCAGTCTCCAGTTTATCCCCAGCAGAGGAATTCCCATAGTAATAGCCACCTTATTTTGTGCACTTAATATGAGCCAGGTGTTATCCATCTATTATGTCTAATCCTCATATGACCTTGGACTGGAGGCACTGATATCCCAATTTTTCAGCTGGGGAAACAGGAAGTCAGAGGGGGTTAGATCACTTACTCAAGTCACTCAGTAAGAGCTAGAGTAGAGATTTGGATTTACATCTCTGACAACTAATCTGTGTTCCTGTCCTCTGTTGCATGCCAGCAATTGGATGTTTGTTTAGGAAAGACATTGAAGTTCTATAGAAAAAGATTTGAGGGTCTTGTTCTCATGATGGGAAGTAATACCTAGGATGGTGTGAAGTTTCCTTGCTCTTGCTCCATGGCAACTGTTCTCTCACCATTCCACAACCATCCCAGACCCCACACTGGGCACTCAGAGCAGGGAGCTCCTGGCCCCTTCTTTTCCTCATCTGGTCATATCACATGCCACCCTCCTCCCCGTGCGCCACTGTGGAGAGGGGAAAGGCATCATAAAGGCAATCAGTATATTCTCATATTTTTTCCTGATGTAAAAAGATGAAGTCATGGCATATGGTCAGATTGCCAGCACTGTTAATAATAAACCTCACATAATTAAGCACTGATTTATTCCTTTATATAAGTGAAACAAATTGCTTTAACTGCCTTTGCTCGAGACCATCCAGTCAGATGGATTATGTATAGGAAGTTGGAACTAAAAATTATGGGTGCTCATATTTCACTGTGGTGGAGGTTTATTGGAGGTACAATTAGAACCCTAACTAAATGTGTCCTGTGTTCCTTTGATGGAAAGATCAGATATTAATCTGGGGATATGACTAATTCTCAACACAGCTGCTCTCCTCGCTCTAATATTCCCGCTTTTGGTTCAAAACCTGGAAACATGTTTAAAAAATTGATCAGAGCTTATAATAGCAATAATCACCTTGAAATTGGTTGTTACTCCAGTTAATGAAGTGAGTAGGAGAGCATAAGCCTCCCTCTGTGTCCCTCAGGCTTTTAACTAACAAGCCAGTTGTTAACCACTGGGTTTATTAAAAAAACAACAAAACAAAACAAACAAACCTCTCTTTAGGGGGTTGAACTGGGAAAAACTGGGAGCTGAGTGTTGTCAGTCTGGGGATCCTTTGACAGCTCTGATCATCTTTGGCAGCTAGATCCCTTTCCCACCAAAGCCAGGGCTGTGGTGACTATGAGTTGGCATCTTCTCTTCCAGGGTTTGGGGCCTGGCTCCTGGAAGAGAGGTCAGAGTTAGTCAGAAACAAAGCATCTCAAACCCCAGCACAGACCTGCAGAACTAGGGTCTGCATTTTAATAAGGTCCCTCATTGAAGGCTCCTGAGCTGGGTGCCTCCGTTTGCTCCAAGCCCTGATTTGTAAAACTGGAACCTCATCTCAGAGACTTCTCTACAGGCTCCTAGAAGGTCTCAGCAGACTCCCTGCATCTGACTGCAACTGCATCTCCGTGGAACAGGGCAATGAACACTAGACCATGGAACATGACACCTGGTGAGGAGTAGACCCTTAATACGTATCTGTGTAAAAAGCTGTTTCCCCAAAGCGTGTCTCCTTTCAAGGAAGAATCTCTTGGAGAAAGAGAAAGACCACCTGAGGAAGAGTCTTGGGATGGTCCAAGCCTCAGGTGAGTCAGGTGGGCCCTGGGATTCGGAGGTTGTCAGGGAAGGGACTTATGACCTTAGAACAACTTGGATCTGTCCCAATTTCATATCCCAGTGCCGGGATGCAACCCCCTACCCTTCATGTAAAGGCCGCTGACGATATTTCATGCTCACAAAAGAGCGTTCCTTTCTACAGAGCCTGCAGATTTCCCCAGGCCCCTAAACAGGCCTTTCCCAGTGAGTAACGCTCAGCCCCGGATTCTGCTGCAGGTTTAACGAGCTGCTCTTTTATTTCCTTGTTCTGTTTCCTTTCCTAACTGTCTAGGGCAAAAGATTTCCTCAAAAGCTTAATGAAAGCCGAATCACAGGACGGCTGTGTTTTATCGACGTGCCACTGTTCTGGAAGCGCGGGCCGCTGGGGTAAGGGAGCAGCTTCAGGGAGCCTCCGAGGGCTGTGGGCATGACGTCAAGGGTTAGACAGGCCGAGGGCAGTTGGAGGAGAGATGCTGCTATAGTCTGGGGTCTGCAGATAAGACTGGGAGTAAGAAGTGACCTAGTCGGGGTTAAGCAGAGCATCAGAGATTAGAAATACGAGGAGCCAGCTGGGGCCAGCCCCTTCCTCACTCGGGACCCAGAGTGGCTTAGCTGCGAGTCAGGCTCCGTGGGAAGATGCGGGGCGGGCTGTGGACCGCGACCCTACGGGGACCTCACCTCCCCACCACTCTAGACGGAAACCACCCTCCGCGTTCACTTCCTCTGTGGTTTTTGTAGGTGTTGGGTTCACTCAGTGGACATGCCGGGCCCTCCTTCCAGATTTACTGGAATTTAATTTTCACTCTTGGGAAGGTAGCCCCTGAATGACCCTTTATTTCTACCCCCCTAAAGGGAGGGATACAGTTTACATTTTGCGGGTTGTGAACTGGCTCATAATGTGACTCTGTGTTACTTTTCACCCCAATGCTTCTTTAAGAATTTTAAGTTACAAATGAGTCGTCTCATTTTGTGCTTCTGCAAAATAATTGTTTAGGAATTCAAACAATAAAACCAGTGTTGTAATTGATGTTGTATCGTCTGTGAAATTTCGGCTTCTTTGTGTGTGCATTTTTCCTTTTCTCTTTTTTCGAACCTGGACATTTGCAGACAGTTGCACAATGTTAGGGGGCTTCCCTGGTAGCTCAGATGGTAAAGAATTTGCCTGCAATGCAGGAGACAGGGGTTGGACCCCTGGGTTTGGACGATTCCCCTGGAGAAAGGAATGGCTAATACTCCAGTATTTTTGTCTGGAGAAGTCCATGAACAGAGGAGCCTGGCAAGCTACAGTCCATGGGGTTGCCAAGAGTCTGTTAAAATTGAAAGAACCCATGTATTAATACCAGGCAGTCCAGAAGAGCAGCTTGGTTTTGGGGTAGGGGTTTAGACTGAGGTGGGAGAGTGGGGGATTGCTATTTACCCAGAGTCACAAAATTAGTTGGAGGCAGAGCTGGAATCCTGTTTCAGCTTTCTTAAACTGGATTTTGAAAGTTATAAACTAATATGTACTTATAAGAAAATGTACCCTTTTCCCTTAACATAGCAGTTCCTCACTCACTCCTCCCCATTTGCCATTTGTCCATAATTTTTTTCCCAATTGAGAAATTTAAAAATATAAATAAAATTTATTAGTGCATTTCTTTATGGTGTCTATGCATTTCTGTCATATTCATATTTAGGAATGTTTGTGGTACTCCAATGGCACCCCACTCCAGTACTCTTGCCTGGAAAATCCCATGGATGGAGAAGCCTGGTAGGCTGCAGTCCATGGGGTCGCTGAGGGTCGGACACGACTGAGCGACTTCACTTTCACTTCTCACTTTCATGCATTGGAGAAGGAAATGGCAACCGACTCCAGTGTTCTTGCCTGGAGAATCCCAGGGACGGCGGAGCCTGGTGGGCTGCCGTCTATGGGGTTGCACAGAGTCGGACACGACTGAAGCGACTTAGCAGCAGCAGCAGCAGTGGTACTCCAAGTTTATTTTGAAAAATATTTTCTCCAGCACATTTATGTGCCGTAGGAAGGGCTTGTGAATAAATTAGAATTAGTTAAATTGTCTCCTCTGCCTTTCTTTGTTTTCACAGCACTTATTATTCTCCATGCATTGAAATGTAAGTGTGATAAGAGGAAGAACTGCTTACCCTCTACAGTACTTTGTTTATAGGAGGTATGTGGGAAGTATTTGATGCTGAAAAAAATATATGGTTTATTTTCACATTTAAATACAGCTGGAGTTTGTTTTGCTGTAGGGAGTAAGGTAGGTGTCAATTGTACTTCCTCTCTCCCCCTTTCAGCAACTGCTTTTTTGTCTTCAGCTAATTTATTGATCAGTAAGTTTATTCTTTCCCCATGGATTTGAAATGCTATTTTTTTTATCCCATCATGCATATCCAAATTTATTTTGGAACTAATTTTTGTAAATTTCCTTCTTTCATATGTTTTTCTTCAGATAAGATTTTATCAAATCCCTGTACTCCCCACCCCTGTGTTTGTTTTGATTGTTGAGATTGAACCCCACTTCTATTTCAGAGTTCAGTACTCCTAGACCAAATTAGCTTGAAATTAAAAAAAAAAAGAAGGCATCTGAGTAAATAAAATCCTTAATATCAGCAGGACTGGAGGGCTGAATTCAGAAATAACCAATTGAGCTGTGAAACATACTATCATATTTCATTGACTGAAAGATAGCTTTAATGATAAGACATCATTATTTTGTGTATCATTAGAAATAAAAGATTGTCAAATTAATTATGTCAATTGTAAGATGCATCTAACTTCAGAGATGTTAAAATGTTAAAAAAAATGTGTCTTAGAATCAATGGAACACCACATTAGTAGAATGTGTTATAAAAAACTGTAGTAGGGAGTTTGCTTAGTGTAGTAGTTTTCCTACTCTTTTTGAATGTTTTTCAAAAGTCTCATCTCTTTTGCCCATTATTACTTCTCTATGGTATAGGAAAGACCAATGTTTCATTTCCATGTTACCTGTAATGATAATATCAACATGTATATAGCAGGAACAATAAACCAGGTGCTGTCCTAAGTCCAAGGTCACAAAGTAAGTAGTAATATATCAAGATTTGAACCTGAGAAATGCAGCTGAGATACGTGGTTCAGAGTTGATACTCTGAATCAAACATAACCTACATATGATGAGACCTAGAGACCTTCAAAGATTTGTCAAGATCACTCAGTGGATTCCTATTCCTACACTAGCGCATTTTACACGCCATCATTTGAAAATCATCAGTGACACCATGAGCTTTATGTTTCTAAATCTCTGGTTTTAGCGTAGCGGAGACTCATAGTCTTGGCCTGTGGTGTGGCTAGGAAGAATGCTAGGAAAGGGAGACATCCAAGCTCTTTAGATCAGATGCATCTTCGATGTATTTTCTCTGTTTTGCTTTCTGACAGCAGTATGGACCAGGAAACGCAACAGCTCTATACAAAAGAAAGGCTGGTTATCGCGTGGATGTGTGTCTTCTTTGGTTTGGATTGTTTTTGCTATTTCTGCTTCAACTGGAATAAGACATCCTGGTCAGGCATGAGTTCATCATTGGCAGTTCGGGTTTCTGACCTCAGGCTCTCACTCTGGCTGATCCCAGGTAGAACTGCCCACAGTGGCAGCTCTCTGAATGACCCTTCCCACAGAATGATGCAGAACTAAGTTCTGTGGACACTTCGAGGACAGTCCCTACAGGTGAGGGATGTAGCATCTTTCCCTGGAGTTAATTATCTGCATGCCTGTGTCTGAACTTGCTGCATGGAAGAGAGAATTTGTGTTTATCTGGAACTAATGGCTTCCTGAAGTATCAACTGATACAATCTTTTGAAGTCATTTCCCTCCACAAAGACCTCAAGGGCATGTGCATGAGTGATATGTTTTCACTGTGGTTTGAGGGGTAAAGAACTTTCCAGATGGAGTGAAGTAGGAGTGCTTTACCTGGACTTAGGCTGCCAATCCCTGGTGGGGTGGGGATCAGGCAGTTTTCTCCTTGTTCAAGTCACAAGAGCTTAAACAGGTGTGGATGAACAAACTCTGCTGTTTTTACTGTGATAGCTGTCGGGGGCACCAGGCTACTCTATACTCATCATCAAACACCCAAAATAAAAAGAGTGAGAAAGGAGTTTAAGCCCTAGCTGGATTAGACCTGACTGGCCCCTCTGTAATTCCATGCCTTAAACCCCCTTACCGTGGCTTTAAGGGTTTCAGATAGTGTGACAGCTTCTGACTGGGTATCAAAGAGAAGGAAAATCTGCTGACTCTTACAAATGAGAATTTACCGCAGTCTCATGTGTTTAAACCTTAACGACTGATCCCTCAGAAGAACTGCTCCCCAACCTCATTAGCTAATTAAACAATTCCAGATGGAGTTATCCACGCTGCAAAATATTTCTGAGGTAACTGGTGCTCTTCTCCACTCTGGAACGAATTCTTCACCAAACCAGAAGATGTCTAGATGCTTCTTCCGCCGCTCTGCCTGGGAGCCCTGTCACTGGTGCTGCTGCTGAGTCCCTGCTGGGGATCTGATGTGCCCGCAGAGGCTGCCCTGTAGAAGCTGACTGCGAAGCCTCTGGGACTTTGATGGTTTTCCAGGCATTTCCTTTCTCAGCAGGATTGTGAAAAAGGAAAGTGCATTGGTCTCTCTTAGGAGGAGAGAGTTTTTGCTCTCTGCTGTGATTAAGGAATCCATGCTTCTTGAGATAGTGCATTTTTTCATTATTTCTCTCTTGTTGAGGACCCCTGCACTGAGGTATTTTGAATTAAATAGCTGGGTCCTGAAGATAGTAATTACTGTAATTTACTGGAGAACTCCACTGCAAGAGTTAGTTTCCTTTGAAATGCACATGCTTTAGGCAATGGTGATCCTAATACCGTCAGTCATGGTTGTGTCTATGGGGTCGGTTAGGGTCCTCAGGAAGTCTCTGCAACATGTATTTTTTTAAACTCTAATTGCAGGTTCTGTGGCTTGGCTTCAGCCATGTGTTTGTAGCAGAGGCTAACTGTTTTGCTCCTATTTCAACAACAGCTGAGGGAGGCAGTATTAACTAGTGTTTAGAGATTGGCCTTTGGGCATAGATTGTGTGGGTTAAGTAAATCCCTGCTTCCTACTCACTGTCTCTATGATTTTAAATTTTATTTGTTTATTTATTTATGGCTGTATTGGGTCTTCGTTGCTGTGTGTGGGCCTTCTCTAGCTGTGGCGAGCGGTGGCTACTCTCTAGTTGTTGTACATGGGCTTATCACTGAGGTGGCTTCTCTTGTTGCGGCAGAGGCTCTAGGGTCCATGGGCTTCCATAGTTGTAGCTCAGGGGCTCCAGAGCGCAGGCTCATGAGCTGTTTTGCACGGGCATATTTGCTGTGAGGCATGTGAGATCTTCCTAGACCAGGGATCAAACTGATGTCCCTTGCATTGCAAGGCAGATTCTTAACCACTGGACCACCAGGAAAGTCCCTGTCTCTATGATTTTAACCTCTCCGGGTTTTATGTTCTCGTGTGTAAAATATGAAAATAAGAATACAGGTCCACAGTTGCTTATCTGAAACCTTTGGGGCTAGCTAGATGTATTTTAGAATTCAGATTCTTTCATATCTTAGGAAAGTAAATTAGTCCATATCCCCTAGTTTACATTAAATCCCCAGCAAGGGTGAAGTCTGGGTGGTATCCTGTAACCTACTGACATTTCTGGGATACTATGAGTGACTATTGACATTAAATAAGGATTAGGAATAGACTTGCAGCAGTTAAAACGCAGGTCAGATTTTATTGCCAAGAGAGTTTGTGGAAAACTTGTGACAAAACGAGATAGTTTTCAGGGCTTTTGAAATTGTACATACAAGATGGTGAATTTACATTTACTCAACACAATTATTTTTCTTAAATAAGTTTTGTGTCCAGTACTTACCAAAGTGGCTTCTATAATACCAACTGCCCAAGAGCTGCCAGCTTTGGGATTCTCATTCTCTCACAGAGCCCATATCCTTACTGTTAGTTTGTTGCCAAGCATTCTGGCTGGTCATTTTGTCCCTGAGTCAGCCTGTAAAAATGTGTCATCTCCAAGTGTATCCAGATGAGAAAACTTTTACTAGCTTTGCCTCTTAGGATGCTTCTTTTGTTCTGCTAGGACTAGAGACCAGCCCAGTACAACTGAACTTTCTGTAGTGATGGAAGTGTCCTCTATCCATGCCATCCAATATGGTAGCCATTAGCCATGGATGACCATTGAGCTCTTGGAATGTGGCCCATGTGATTGAGAAGCTGACTTTTAAATTTTATTTAAAGCAATTAATTAAAATTTATTAGCCTGAGGGAATAGTGGCCATCACACACTTATTGGGCAGTGTAAGAGACCTGGGCATGGATTCAGGGCTGAGAGGACTTTGTCCTCTCTAGACACAGAATTCTTTATCCTCAAACTGCTGAAGGTGGTAAGAAACTACTCATTCATTTATTTAGTCCAACTCTTTGGGATCCCATGGACTGTAGCCCACCAAGCTCCTCTGTCCGTGGAATTCTCCAGGCAAAACACTGGAGTGAGTTGCCATTTCCTTCACCAGGGAATCTTCTTGACATAAGAATTGAACCTAGGTCTCCTGCATTGCAGGCAGATTTGTTTTTACGTGCATCACCAGGGAAGTCTACTGTAGATCAAATTCTCTTAGGCAATGGGGTTACAGAACCAGGTTTTTATACCTCAAGAACGACATACACTTTTAAGCATACATTTGTGAGCATATGTAAGCAGACATCTCAAATGTAAATTCATGATATTGAATCTGCGGATAAAGACTTTGGATTGCTGTGGGGACACAGAAACAAGAACTTCCTTGAGAAGGAAATACTTGGTTTCTTGCATGAGTAGTGGAAATTAGCTAAGGGCATTGGGCTAAGGTGAAGAAGAAATTAACAGATGAACCTGAGAAAAGATATGGAAATATTGGGTTGGCCAAAAAGCTCATTTGGGTGTTTCTGTAAAATGGTATAGAAAAACCCCAAAGAACTTTTGGCCAACCCATAAAACAGCATGGGTTCCTGGCCAGGTATCAGCTGTTGATGTGGTTGGAGGGGCTGAAATTGGGGTGGAGGGGTGGATGGTCATCAGCACCTTGTATGGTGCTGAGCTTCTTGGAAGCTATACTCAGAATCCAAACAAGGATTCCCTTGTTCACAGTTTCAGCCAGCAATTAATCAGGAAACTAGAGGTATTTCAAGATGGAAGAGATTTCATGTGGGGAAGGGGTGGCCACTATAATGTTTGGACCCTGGGAACAAAGGTCAGGCCACTGTCAAGAAATCAGAAATTCAGGGATTTGGGGGCGTTGCCATCTGTTATCTGAGCTGCCTGTGGCCTTGACCCCAGAGGCAAAATCCACTTCTGCCATCTCCTCCAATTCCTATTTGCCTGCTGCAGCTGGAGAGTAAGACTTTTCTTTCTCTTTTGCCTTTCAAATCTCTTGCCAAGTTCTCTCAGTGGTAGATTTAGCAAGGAAATCTTTGAACTGTAGTTCCCAAGCTTTCAACCCTTGAAGTACAGGGAAGAGCATGGAAGAACCAGATAATACTGAGTGATAATGAGAAGTATGAGGTACAGACATTTTTCTTAACTGTTTCAAACCAGTAATGTTGCCTATAGGTAAGCTGACCCCAGAATTTATCCAAATCAGGTCACATTTGAAAATGAAAGGGGCTCTGGAATTTATTAATAGATATTAGTTGATACAAAGAAATATAATCTATGACTGTCCCTCTATATAAATACTATATATATATGTATATATACATTGTATTTCTTTATATATGTGTATATAGTAAGTGGAAATAGAAGCAATAACAAGGGGAAAATGTGGATAATTGTTGAATCTGGGTGACAGGTATTTGATATTTCATTATACTATTTTGTCTATTTTTGTGTGTGTTTGAAATTTTTATAATAAAAGTTAAATAAGGAAAGTAACTGAAATTGAGATTTTAATCATCATATATGCATATATATATGTGTGGATAATTGTTAATAACCTTTACAGATGGTGTTTTTTTTATAAAAAATATGTATCATGTGGTCTTTAAGGACCCTTAAGAATAAAGTTTTGTTACCAGGAAGGGTAAAGGGCTTTGGGTTGGGGCTTGGGGCTGTTGAACCTGAATTCTGCTTCAAGTTGGACAGTAGGTCTGTAGGCCTTGGTAAATTAGTCCAGAAACTAGAATTGCAATAGAATTAGTCCCCAAAATAATTGAGCATCATCTCTGGCATCTGGAAAGTGGTCAGTAAAAACTTGTTCAGTCAATGAAGTAAGAATCCTTCTGTGTTCTTCCTTTGCAGGAAGTGAGTTTAAACTCAGATGACAGCTGGCAAGGCTGGGAAAAGTCTGGAAAGATAGCTATCTAGATGTCAGGGACCATGGCTGTGTTTTGGAACATGAAGGGATTGATTGCATCATGCTCACTTGATTTTTGTAGTTTATCCAGTTAAGCTCTTAACTTTGCTTTTGAAAAAATAAATTTATGATGAGAGCAGTGGAGCCCTGGCTATCATTTCTCCAGCCTGGAAGCAGATGTGCATTCGGAACATGCTGATCTGGGGGATCCACCAACCATCCAAAGGAACTGAATGTGAAGTGAGCAGGGAATGTTGGCTCCCCCTTCAATGATACTTTGTGATCTAAGAGGTGTTTTTCCGTTTTCAACAATGTGCTGCAGAACGGTCTGTAACAGTCTGTTGCAATTTTCTCCCCAAATCTCTCACGTTTCTGCCAATACTGAATTAGACTGTCATTAGTTTCACAGATGTGCTTTGATCCCTACACGGCTTGTCTCCTGGCGGGGAGACATCTGAACCATTAATGTGGATTTTCTAAACCTGGAGTATAAAGTGCAGCACAGTGCAAAGCACAGAACGTGGGCAAAGAGCCTGGAGCCCTGGGCAACAGAGTTGCTTCTCTGTTGCTAATTAACTGTGTCATCTTGGGTGAGGCATTGAAATTCCCATTGTTTCAGTTCTCTGATCTGTTAAATGAGAGCATCAGATGGATCCCTAGTCACTTTCAGATTCCCTAAGAGTGAATGGGAGAACTCTTCAGGTTTAGACAGATGCTCTTACTGTTGAGGTTTAGCTTTCTGAATTCACATCCACAGTGCTCTCCTGGGATAAGCACTGATCCTATCTAGTTACTATCTCATTACTCGCAGCAAGCTGCCTGTTAAAGGGTGCAAGAGATGTCTGGGTTTGATGAGGTATCTTTTTTTGGGCATCTCTGTCTTTCAAAGACTTAAGCTGTTTAAAGGAGGAAAAATAGTGCAAAGAATCATACATTTCAGAGCTGATAAAACTCCTAGCGATCTCTCCAGATTTAGAGTCGAACTCCCTTGATTTACAGATTAGGAGCCCAAAGCCCAGTGAGGGAAAGTCACTTTTCCAAGACTGCGTACACTGTCAGAGCTGGACCCAACTACAGTTTGTCTGCCTCTGGGCCATAATCCCAGCTCTCAGGCTGTCAGCAGTTCAGATCCTGGTTAGTGGAAAGATCCTTGGTGGTTTTAATTTCACTACAGACCAGTACAAGATTTCGACAGCAATATCATGATCTATTGAGTTGGAGTGCAGGTGCTTCTTCAGGCTCAGGAAAAGGTGTAACAGTGGATTTAGAAGATCTCGGGATAAGTTCTGGCTTCACCACGTGCAAAACTAAGCAGCTCACTCACTTGCACGAGCCTTGGTCTCTTGCTCTGTACAATGGAGGTGGTGATGATGCCTCGGTTGCCAACCCCTCGCGCCCCAAACACAGAGTGACTGCAGACGCTGTGGTAGCTCTGACAGCTAAAGACGGTTATAGAGAAATAGTCACAAACAGTAGCAAGCACTTGTGGAGGTATTTTTGACGTGTCAGTCCTGACACAGTTCTGTTGGCAAGTTTGACAAATGGAGAAACTGGACTTAGAGCTACCGAGATTGTTCAGCTGATAAAGGCAGGTGCTAGGATTCTCCGAGGGCAGCCCTGAGCATGGACCTGAACTGCACACTACAGGACTTACGTTGAGCTTTCAGTGGCCCCGCACAACCAGCAATCACCTCCCTGGTCAAGGCCAGTCCAAACAACCTGTTCCACAGCGGGTGTTGAGCATGGCGCTTTTCTCCTGCTCGTCAAGGAGTGAGGTCAGGGGTGACTGATTTGGGAAATGATGATTGCTGAAACCAGTTCCAAACTGCTCTCACACACTCCAACCTACCTCCAGGAAGGCCACTCATGACCTCAGTAAAATATTCAGTACCTCTCCCATAAAGCCAGACACACTTGAGAAAGAGAGGCCAAATCACGACTTTTTTGTTCTCCAGGACCTGCGGAAAACACACTTGGGATCAATTCTCAAGGAAAGGGGGGCATATCTCTGTATCTATCTATCTAGCCCTTTGTTTCCCCATCTATTTGCCATAAAGTTGAGAGAGTAAATTCCTAGGCAGGTTGATAAGAAGTCCCGCGTCCCCGAGGAGGAGAAAGGGGTCTGGGGCTCTCAAGGAGGAGATAGGTATCTGGAATTCAGGGGGAGGAAAGGACAAATGCCTTGTTTTTCTCTACATTCCGTAGTCTTAGTCACCTAAAATGTTTTTTTTTTTTTTTTTTTTTAAGCCCTGAACTGATGATTACACAGCAAACAACTCAGTTTAAACTCTGTACTAAGGATTATATAACATCAATGTATCCTGCTTGAGGACAGATTCTCCTTCCTGAAATCCCCTTGGTTAATCCTGTTATTTTAAAATGTAAATTATGGGAGTGGGTCTAGTAAGATCTTTACAACATTGAGACATTCTTTTGATTTATTGTAATAACTAATTAAAAAAGTATATAACTCCCTTGCTTAGACTAGGTAGGGGGGCACTCTCCACCCTACTTCTGATGTCTATGTCAGAAGCGTTCTCTGTCCCTTTTCTTACTTTAATAAAACTCTGCTACACAAAAGCTCTTCAGTGATCAAGCCTGGTCCCTGGTCCCACAGTTAAATTTATCTTATTGTCATGAATCCAACACCGTTCACCGTAAGTTATCAAAGCATCTGATGGGACCAGATGCCATGATCTTAGTTTTCTGAATGTTGAGTGGTAAGCCAGCTTTTTCACTCCCCTCTTTCACTTTCATCAAGCGGCTCTTTAGTTCTTTGTTTTCTGCCATAAGGGTGATACAATCTGCATATCTGAAGTTATTGATATTACTCCCAGCAATCTTGATTCCAGCTTATGCTTCATTCAGCCCGGCATTTTGTATAATGTACTCTGCATGTAAATTAAATAAGTAGGGTGACAATACACAGGCTCAACATCTTCCTTTCCCAATTTGGAACCCAGTCCATTGTTCCATGTCCAGTTCTAACTGTTGCTTCTTGACCTACATACAGGTTTCTCAGGAGGGAGGTAAGGAGGTCTGGTATTCCCATCTCTTTAAGAATTTTCCATAGCTTGTTGTGATCCACACAGTCAAAAGCTTTAGCATAGTCAATAAAATGGAAGTAGATATTTTTCTGGAGCTCTCTTGCTTTTTCTGTGATCCAACGGATGTTGGCAATTTGATCTCTGGTTCCTCTGCCTTTTCTAATCCAGCTTGAACATCTGGAAGCTCTCTGTTCACATACTGTTAAAGCCTGGCTTGGAGCATTTTGAGCATTACTTTGCTAGCATGTGAGATGAGTGCAGTTGTGCAGTAGTTTGAACATCCTTTGGCATTGCCTTTCTTTGGGATTGGAATGAAAACTGACCTTTTCCAGTCCTGTGGCCACTGCTGAGTTTTCCAAATTTGCTGGCATATTGAATGTAGCACTTTCACAGCATCATCTTTTAGGATTTGAAATAGCTCAACTGGAATTCCATCATCTCCACTAGCTTTGTTTGTAGTGATGCTTCCTAAGGCCCACTTGGCTTCACACTCCACTTCACGCTCTAGGTGAGTGATCACACCATTGTGATTATCTGGGTCATGAAGATTTTTTTTTTTGTATAGTTTTGTGTATTCTTGCCACCGCTTCTTAATATCTTCTGCTTCTGTTAGGTCCATACCATTTCTGTTCTTTATTGAGCCCGTCTTTGCATGAAATGTTCCCTTGGTATCTCTAATTTTCTTGAAGAGATCTCTGCTGCTGCTGCTGCTAAGTTGCTTCAGTCGTGTCTGACTCTGTGTGACCCCATAGACGGCAGCCCACCAGGGTCCCCTGTCCCTTGGATTCTCCAGGCAAGAATACTGGAGTGGGTTGCCATTTCCTTCTCCAATGCATGAAAGTGAAAAGTGAAAGTGAAGTCACTCAGTCGTGTCCAACTCTTAGCGACTTCATGGACTGCAGCCTACCAGGCTCCTCCATCCAAGGGATTTTCCAGGCAAGAGTACTGGAGTGGGGTGCCGTTGCCTTCTCCATGAAGAGATCTCTAGTCTTTCCCATTCTATTGTTTTCCTCTATTTCTTTGCATTTGATTGCTGAGGAAGGCTTTCTTATCTCACCTTGCTATTCTTTGGAACTCTGCATTCAGATGGATATATCTTCCTTTTCTCCTTTGCCTTTTCCTTATCTTCTTTTCTCAGCTATTTGTAAGGCCTCCTCAGACAACCATTTTGCCTTTTTACATTTCTTCTTCTTGGGGATGGTTTTGATCACCACTTCTTGTACAATGTTATAGACCTCCACCCAAAGTTCTTCAGGCACTCTGTCTATCAGATCTAATCGCTTGAATCTATTTGCCACTTCCACTGTATAATCGTAAGGGATTTGATTTAGGTTATACTTGAATGGTCTACTGGTTTTCCTTACTTTCTTCAATTTAAGTCTGAATTTGGCAAAAGGAGTTCATGATCTGAGCCACAGTAAGCTCCTGGTCTTGTTTTTGCTGACAGTATAGAGTTTCTCCATCTTTGACTGCAAAGAATATAATCAATCTGATTTTGCTATTGACCATCTGGTGATGTCCATGTGTAGAGTCTTCTCTTGTGTTGTTGGAAGAGGGTGTTTGCTATGACCAGTGCATCCTCTTGGCAAAGGTGTGTTAGCCTTTTCCAGGATGCTTAATAGTCTCATTTCAAAGATTTTGTTTTCCAATTGGCCCCTCCTGAGCCACCTGTTTAGGCCTCAAGGAATCTTTGAAGTGCCTGTCTTAGTAAGGTGAGGGGGAGACAGGAAAGAATTCACAGTTGGCTGCGGCTAGTGCAGCTATGCATTGCACCAGAGTGAGGGACAAGACATCCCCTCCAGAGAGGAACTTTCTCTGACACTCCCCTCTTTACACACATCCTGGAACACCAGGAGAAACATACAAAGAAAATGGACTTCTTTGGGCAAATATCCACAAGATTAAAATTTGTTTTAACATACATTTGGACACATGAGAAAGAAAATATCTAAAGTATTTGTATATGACAAATAAACATATGTGTACATATACTTGGGGCTTCCCTGGTAGCTCAGCAGGTAAAGAATTAGCCTATGAGACAGGAGACCCTGGTTTGATTCCTGGGTTGGGGAGATCCGCTGGAGAAGGGATAGTACATATACTTGTGCATGTGTTCATATGTATGTACACACATGTACATCTGTGTACCTGGCATGTATCATCATATTTTATCTTCATTTGCTTAAAATATTAAAATTATGAGCATATATTGATTATTTTCTTGTGTGTGCATGTTAGTCTCTCAGTTGTGCCTGACTCTTTGTGACTTCATGGACTGTACCCTGCCAGGCTCATCTGTCCATGAGATTTCCCAGGCAAGAATACTGGAGTGGGTTGCCATTTCCTTCTCCAGGGGGTCTTCCTGACCTAGGTATCAAACCTGTGTCTTCTGCATCACAGGCAGACTCTTTACAATCTGTGCCCCACCAATTATGAAAATAATACATACTTGGAAAATACAGAATGCTCTTAGGAAAAAATGCCCATGGGAAAAAACTTCACCTCAAAGTAGCCACTGTCAAGATCTTGAGATATGCTTTAACCTCTTGTTTTTTAATTTAAGCAAAGCATATACATAATTTTAAAAATCAAATAGTCATATAAGATTTATGATAAAAAACAGGAGAACCCCACTCTAAGGCCTATCATCAAGTCCAGATTCCCAGAGGAAACTACTTTCAACTGTTTTAGCTGTCACTGCTGGTATTTATTACCATATCCGTAAATGACATTCTATGTGCTATTTTTGATTTACCAAATGTAGACATTACCTGTTGACTTCTTACTAAGGTGAAGATTTAGGTCTCTCATAGCCCCTCTGCCCTTTCACACACACTCACACATACTCCCACTTCCTCTCCCACCAGTATCTCTGATTATAAACCAAAATTTGATTATAAATCAAATCAAAATTCATACATAGATACAAAAATTCTGACTTCAATTCCAATGTGTGTATGAGGGTTTCCCATACTACCAAAAAATTCTTCACCACCAGCTGGATGTCCTACAATTCAACTCAGTTCTGACTGTTGGTCTGGAGATGCTGTCAGATGCCACAGGTTAAGTAAGGGCTTAGTCCTAGAAGATTCTGTCCCTTCTCCCCTCCCCTTCTCCCATCCCCTACACTTTAGAAGCTAATATCAAGTCCAGGTTGTTACCTGTACTTGTGACCAACTGCCTATAAATCAGAGGTTCCCCCTAAAACCATGTAACTCTGATTGGGACTTGAACCCACGGTGTAGTAACTGAGCTCACACACTTGATCTCAGGACTTAATGAAGCTCAAGTTCTCGATGTCTCATCAAAGAAAGAATCCAGTGAGAGACAAAGTGATAGGTAAGAAAGGATTTTTTTTTAGAGACAAACACACTCCACGGACAGAGTGTGGGCCATTTCAGAAGGTGAGGGAGCCTCAAAATATGGCATGGTTGATTTTTACAGGCTGAGTAATTTCATGGGCTAATGAATGGGAGGAGTATTCCAGCTATCCTGAGAAAGGAGTAGAGATTTCCAGAAATTGGACCACTGCCACTTCTCGATCTTTATGGTCAGTCTTGGAACTGTCAAGGAGCCTGTGGGTGTATAATTTAGCTTGCTGATGGTGGCTCAAATGGTAAGGAATCTGCCTGCAATGCAGGAGACCCTGGTTTGATCCCTCGGTTCGGAAGACCCTCTGGAGATGGGAATGGCAATCTGCTTCAGGATTCTTGCCCAATTCTTGCCCAGATTCTCGCAAAGAATCTGACAGGACTGAGCGACTAACACACACACACACACACACACACACATACACACACGTTATCATAAGCTTATTTTTTGTTTGTTCTTACTCTTTGTGACCCCGTGGACTGCAGCATGTTAGGTTTCCCTGTCTTTCATTATCTCTCACGATTTTTCATTATATCTCACACGAGTTTGCTCAAACTCGTGTCCATTGACTCAGTGATACCATCCAACTGTCTCATCCTCTGTTGCCTCCTTCTCCTCCTGCCCTCAGTCTTTCCCAGCATCAGGTTTCTTTTCCAATGAGTCAGATCTTCACATCAGGTGGCCAAAATATTGGAGCTTCAGCTTCAGCATCAGTCCTTCCAATGAATATTCGGGGCTGATTTCCTTTAGGATGGACTGGTTTGATTTCCTTGCTGTCTGAGGGATTCTTAAGAATCTTCTCCAGCACAACTTGAAAGCATCAATCTTTCAGTGCTCAGCCTCGTTTATGGTCCAACTCTCACATCCGTACATGACTACAGGAAAGACCATAGATTTGACTTTACGGACCTTCCTTGGCAAAGTGATGTCTTTCCTTTTTAATACACTGTCTAGGTTTGTCATAGCCTTCCTTCCAAAAAGCAAGTGTTTTCTAATTTCATGGCTGCAGTCACCATCTGGAGAGATTTTGGAGCCCAAGAAAATAAAATCTGTCAACTGTTTCCACTTTTTCCAAATCTATTTGTCAAAGTGATGTGACTGGCTTCCATGATCTTAGTTTTTTGAATGTTGAGTTTTAAGCCAGCTTTTTCACTCTCCTCTTTTACCTTCATCAAGAGGCTAAAACTAATACAATTATGTAAAATTTAAAAATTAAAAAAAAAAAAAAAAAGAGGCTCTTTAGTTCCTCTTCATTTTCTGCCATTAGGGTCGTGTCATCTGCATATCTTTGGAGAAGGCAATGGCAACCTACTCCAGTACTCTTGCCTGGAAAATCCCATGATGGAGGAACCTGGTAGGCTGCAGTCCATGGGGTCGCGAAGAATAGGACACGACTGAAGTGACTTAGCAGCAGCAGCAGCATCTGCATATCTGAGTATACTGATATTTCTCCGGCAATCTTGATTCTTTGCATTTTAGGAGCTCTGTGCCAGAAATGAGAATGAAGACCAAATAAGTATTTCTTAGTAAAAACCACAATATCACAAACTCAAATTTATACAGAATTTAAATCAATTTTATTTATTTAATTTTACTTATATATTTTAAATTAATTTAATTTATATTTAAAATAAATAAAAATTTCTTATAAATCAGCATTATATGTCACAGTAATATTTGCATTATTTTGACCACTAAACCAAAAAGTGTATGGTTTCCTGGAATTAATGCTTATTTCAAACACATCAGGTGATGTATCAGCTTCATTTTTCCCTCCCTGGAGACATAAATCCTCAGGTGTTCTGTCTCTCTGCTACACTCTGGGAGTATAGTACACACTAGGGAACTGTTGGCTCCTTAGGCCTTGTCCTGAAAATTCTCTTGACTTTTCTCCTTTGTTGGATCATCTGCTTCCATAATATGCTACCTTTCTCTTTTATGACTTTTTGTCTGGTGTTTGTGGACTGTAATTTCTAAAACCTTCCTGACAAAGGATGCATGAAGGGAAATAGTTGATAAGGTCAGTTTTCATTCCAATCTCAAAGAAAGGCAATGCCAAAAAATGCTCAAACTACCGCACAATTGCACTCATCTCACACGCTAGTAAAGTAATGCTCAAAATTCTCCAAGCCAGGCTTCAGCAATATATGAACTATGAACTTCCAGATGTTCAAGCTGGTTTTAGAAAAGGCAGAGGAACCAGAGATCAAATTGCCAACATCCGCTGGATCATGGAAAAAGCAAGAGAGCTCCAGAAAAAATACCTATTTCTGCTTTATTGACTGTGCCAAAGCCTTTGACTATATGGATCACAATCAACTGTGGAAAATTCTTCAAGAGATGGGAATACCAGACCATCTGACCTGCCTCTTGAGAAATCTGTATGCAGATCAGGAAGCAACAGTTAGAACTGAACATGGAACAACAGACTTGTTCCAAATAGGAAAAGGAGTCCGTCAAGGCTATATATTGTCACCCTGTTTATTTAACTTCTATGCAGAGTACATCATGAGAAACGCTGGGCTGGAAGAAACACAAGCTGGAATCAAGATTGCCAGGAGAAATATCAATCACCTCAGATACGCAGATGACACCACCCTTATGGCAGAAAGTGAAGAGGAACTAAAAAGCCTCTTGATGAAAGTGAAAGTGGAGAGTGAAAAAGTTGGCTTAAAGCTCAACATTCAGAAAACGAAGATCATGGCATCCGGTCCTATCACTTCATGCAAATAGATGGAGAAACAGTGGAAACAGTGTCAGACTTTATTTTGGGGGGCTCCAAAATCACTGCAGATGGTGACTGCAGCCATGAAATTAAAAGACGCTTACTCCTTGGAAGGAAAGTTATGACCAACCTAGATAGCATATTCAAAAGCAGAGACATTACTTTGCCAACAAAGTTTCGTCTAGTCAAGGCTGTGGTTTTTCCTGTGGTCATGTATGGATGTGAGAGTTGGACTGTGAAGAAGGCTGAGCACTGAAGAATTGATGCTTTTGAACTGTGGTGTTGGAGAAGACTCTTGAGAGTCCCTTGGACTGCAAGGAGATCCAACCAGTCCATTCTGAAGGAGATCAGCCCTGGGATTTCTTTGGAAGGAATGATGCTAAAGCTGAAACTCCAGTACTTTGGCCACCTCATGTGAAGAGTTGACTCATTGGAAAAGACTGATGCTGGGAGGGATTGGGGGCAGGAAGAGAAGGGGACAACAGAGGATGAGATGGCTGATTGGCATCACTGACTCTATGGACATGAGTCTGAGTGAACTCCGGGAGTTGGTGATGGACAGGGAGGCCTGGCGTGCTGCAATTCATGGGGTCGCAAAGAGTCGGACATGACTGAGCGACTGATCTGATCTGATCTGATGTGTCAGGCTGGGTCTAGTCAGGAGACTGAAGCTATATGAGGGGTACTCCCTTCCCCAAGGCTGAGATTTAGAACATATTGGAGAGACTATGGTTTGGCTACTGGTGGCAGAGAAGTTTACTGGATGCCTTGGGCTGCAGTTGGTGTCCATTGGGATGCTGAGAAAGTTTGCTGAAGAGCAGGTGATAGTGGGCTTTCTGCATGCTCCTGGAAGCTTTGTCATCAATTGAAGACAATACAAACTGGGAACAAGAGAAGCCCCTTTATTTGTTACCTTGCCATGTCTCTCTAAGTCATGTATGACTCTTTGTGACCCCATGGACTGTAGTCTGCCAGGTTCCTCTGTCCATGGGATTGCTCAGGCAAGAATACTGGAGTGGGTTGCCATTTCCTTCTCTAGCGGATCTTTCCAGCTCAGGGATTGAACATGGGTCTCCTGCATTGCAGGCAGATTCTTTACTGTCTGAGCCAATGGGAAGCCCAGTGTCTCTCTAGAACCCTTTATTGATGAAGCCTGCTGACCTGGGTGTTGAAGAAAATATGTTTCAGGAGTAATCTCTATTATCACTAAGTAGGGCAAAGAAGGGTGAGTTTGGAGTCTAGAGGCAAAAAATTGATAACTGGTTGTCCTCTGTATCCAGGCAACTATCCCATCTCATCCTCTGAAAACATTTCCCAAAGAGACTCTAGACTCCATGACATAAGTTCCTTCCACCACTTTATGGTAAGAATGCTGGCGATCAGTCCCACATCACCGCCTCCTCTGGAAGAGGACTGATGGATTCTTTCTAGAGACTCTTACCCATATGTAAAATCAATATATACTGACAGTATTCCTCTCACAAAATGACCAGATGTACCTGATCATTTTGTCTGCTTGCAACTCTTTGCAATCATTTTCCCTCAGAAATGCTTTATCGTCTCTCTTTCTGGTATCGTGGCTGGAAAGTCTACTGTCATGCTAAGTTTTAATTCACCCTCTGCTGCCATTGCCCATGAAATATTTAATATCATTTCTTGTCAATGTTTGACAATTTATGTATGATGCTATGATTTAATGTGGTCAATTTTCACCTATTGTTTTAAACATTCAGTGGGTTCTCTCAAAACAGAAATTCACAGTCTTCTGGTGTGGTCATTTTCCCTTTTGTTGTTTACTTAATCATTTCTTCCTTTCATTTTCTCTGTTCTCTCTGTTGCTTCTTTTATTCTACTGTTAGGAGTCTTGACCCAATTCTTTAATTTTCTTGGCTTTCCTTTTTTATTTTTCACCTTTTCTGTACTTTCTGAGATTCTCAAGTGTATTTTCTACCAGTTCTACAGGATTTTAGTTTTCTGCCTTTTTTTTTCCCCCAGTGCTTGTGTTTATTCTCTGATTGTTCTTTTTTATGGCCTCTTGTTTTATATATGGGATACAACATATCTCATTTCTCTGAGGATATCAATGATAGTTTTTGTTTTCAGTTTTCTCCTGCTCCTGATTTTGTTCCTGTTATTCTTTGTTCATTTTTACTGTTTTTCATTTTAGAGGCTTTTCTTAATCATGTTAATGTAATAAATTAATAAACAAAAGCCTCAATTAAATCGAGTTGGGAGACCAGAAGGGGGAGCTGTCACACTCTGCAATAATAGCGGAGCCCCAGCAGGAAGAAGAAAGACTTTTCTTCAGTGGCAAAAACTCAGCCAATGAAAAGCTGCAGGCTCTTTGTTTTCTTGAGCCCTCCCCACTTCCTTTTCCTCTCTATAAAAGCAGCCTCTTTCCCTTGCTGTGGTGAACTTGTGCGTGACTTGCCAGAGTGCAGACCCTGAAGAACAATTCTCTACCAATCCTAAATAAACCTATCCTTGCTGGAGAAATATCTGGCAGTCTATTTGTTTCAGGTCAACTTGGTTTTTCAGTGTCGGGTTATGTTTAAGTGAGTTAGTATGAAGTTGACTGGATATTTGGTGTATTTCTTTTCTGTCAGCTAGTGGTTTTCACTGTAGAATGATCAGGTACATCTGGCCATTTTGTGAGAGGAATACTGTCAGTATATATTGATTTTACATATGGGTAAGAGTCTCTAGAAAGAATCCATCAGTCCTCTTCCAGAGGAGGCGGTGATGTGGGACTGATCGCCAGCATTCTTACCATAAAGTGGTGGAAGGAACTTATGTCATGGAGTCTAGAGTCTCTTTGGGAAATGTTTTCAGAGGATGAGATGGGATAGTTGCCTGGATACAGAGGACAATGAGGAGGATCTGTGTAATTGCACCTGTAAGCTTGGTATCTGTTTTGTTCAGAGTTGAGACTCTTTCTTTCCTTAGTTCTGCAGATTCAACTGACTTCAGAGAAATTATAGGGAGGAAAATGGGGCAGATCTAGTCTAACTGAGGTGGTAGAGCTATGTTCGAGATACCTGTCAGAGACAGTCAGTCACACAGCTAAAGCTCAAGAATTTCTTAAGAGCCTCTACCAACTATAGCTGTTTTCTTTAACATTCTAAGACACAAAATTTAAATGACTAAATTTAGTAATTCAGGAAGGCTGATCAAGGTTTACATCTTTACTAGTTGCTGGCTATCAGTTTACCCCCAAAATGGGCAAACAAGATTCACTCTTCTTAGTCTGTAGTATATTTTTCTCTCTTCTCTCTCCTGTAAATTCTGTTTTTGACTTTATTGTTTGACATAATCTCTCTTTTGTTTGTAAGGTGGACCACATAAGCAAATGTCTCTGAGTTACGACATAATGCTTCTTTTTTTCACCCATCCATGGACATTTGGTACACTAATTTCTCAGTTAATTTCCCATTCTGTTAACATTAATTTTTTTTTTTTTTTGCCTCTCTTACCCACTACTGTCTTCTTCCTTTCTCCTTGTGAATTACTCCTTTATTATAATTTTAGCTTGGTTTTAGGGAAGGTATGGAAACAAATGTATATGTTTATGGGTTATGTTTTGGCAGACATCCTTTAAAAAGTAAATATCAGCTATAGTTTCTGCTAAAATTAATAAGCCTGTAGGGACAAGCTAATAAAAAATCTACAACCTGTGAATTTAATAATTGTTTTTTCATTGAGTGGATTTTAGCTGATTTTTATTGTCTCAGACTTGGATTCACATAGTTGCATGTTGAAGATAGATGCTATCCCTCTATTAAGTGGTTCATGCAAATGATAAAATTACTACAGAGATGAGAGTTGATTCTGAAAGCAGAGACTTTCTTAATGAATTGAGAATATAGATGTCTCACATTAAAATCACTTGATGGGGAGTTTTGAAGAGTACAGAGGCCCAATACTAGATGAGTAAAATCAACTAGAATGGAACTCAGGAGTCAATATCTAAAAAAACAAAACTCAAGACAAACATTAATTATTTCAGTGAACGGGTGGGTGTAATCACCCCTGGTCTCTCTGAAGAGTAGGTTGTGGCTAACATGCATGATTTTGTAAAAAGCAGCACTGTTTGTTGACTCTCTCATAACACTGTGAACCCATTATGTGCATGGATCCATATTACTCATTATTGTAAGTCAGCACCCAGCATATTATCTGACACATAATAGATGACTGTACTGTGCTAAGTTGTTTCAGTGGTGAGCCGTAGCCCGCCAGGCTCCTCTGTCCATGGGATTCTCCATGCAAGAACACTGGAGGGTGTTTCTGCACCCTTCTCCAGGGGATCCTCCCAACCCAGGGTTGAACCTGCATCTCTGAAGTCTCCTGCATTGGCAGGCAAGCTCTTTACTGCTAGTGCCACCTGGGAAACTCTAGTAGATCATTAGTAAATACTCACATCTGTCACACACTGGTTAGTAAGAGCGTGTATTTATCAAATCCCTATTGGAAGCAGGATTTGCTAAAAGGAAATTTGGAGAGTAGTGGCAATGTTGTGTGTCTTTAGGAGAGAGGCTGGAGGGTCCACTAGAAGAAAGGACCCAGAAAAGGGATGCTGGGGAGGATGAGGTGGTGCTGTCTCCTTTCTAATTTTGCCCCCAATCTGACCACATGAGACATCAGGAAGGGAGGAAGCATGCTAGCAGCCAGGTAAAGGATAATCTGTCTCAGCTGAAAACGTGCCATCAGCTCCTGTGGAATCTCCCTGCAACACTGCAGCCCACTGGTCACCTGAAGGCAGGGAAGGCAAAGTGGCATTATCTTCATTTCACAAAGATGACTGATGCCCAGTGGGATTGGGATCACCCACCTGGCTTGGTGTGTGATGGTGGTTATAGGGGTCCAGACCCCAAGGCTCCTTACCTGAGCAGTCCTTTGTTAACAACTTCCTGTTTCTTCTGCATTTCCACTAAACTTTGAATAATTAGGCCATTTTACATAGTTTTTGGTCAATCAAGGTGTAGACTTTACATAAATCTAATCCATTCGAGTTTATTTTTTTCTTGATTCTTCTTTATCTTAGAGAAATCATTTCCAAGTGAACAGAAGCTTGGCACAAGGCAGGGGAGCAAAGCATTTGAAAATTAATGATAGCACTGTTTTGTCTTCATCTGAGTTACTAGCTACTATGAGTGTCCTTTCAGTTCATTTCTGTCTGATGAATCTCTATATCTTCAGTACCAGGGACATAATAGACACTCAATTAACATTCAGTGAAGTACTTTTTATACATCAGATACGTTCTGAAAAGGTGAATAAATCAAACTTTGTAAATGAAATATGATTTAACAAAGAATCCATATTGCAGATTAAACCTTCTTTTCTCATCATCTCTGATTCCTTATCGTTCTTCCCCAATATTCCCCGTGTGTCCCTTCTTTGATATGAAACAATATGAATGGTTCCATTGAGTCTAGTGGGATATGAGCACATTGAGCCTAGTGGGATATGAGTCTAGTGGGATATGAGCACTGGTGTTACTTCTTGTCTGAGACAATTTTGAGCTGGTGTGAATTCCTCATGTTCTTTCTCCCCATGTGGAGGAAGGGGTGGGGTGGCAGCAGAGGAGGGGGCTGAGTGGGCCCAGGAAACAGCGTGGTTCTCTGAGTCACTATTGGAAGAGAAATGAGAAGAACTGCTTCCTTTGCCTCAAATAGCAACAAGAGTGAGAAGTAAATAACTGATGTATTAACCGTGGAGGTTTCAGGATTTATTTGGCATTATGATAGAACCTGGGCTTTCCCGGTAGTTCAGCAGTAAAGAATCCACCTGTAATACAGGAGTTGCAGGAAATGCAAGTTTGATCCCTGGGTTGGGAAGGTCCCCTGGAGGAGGGCATGGCAACCCACTCCAGTATACTTGCCTGGAGAATCCCATGGACAGAGGAACCTGGTGGGCTATAGTCCATGGGGTCACAAAGAGTCAGACATGACTGAAATGACTTAGCACGCATGGTAGAATCTAGTCTATCCTGATATGGGGAGCAAAATTTTCCATCCCCAAATATCTCTTTGGCATATGGATTTTGAGCTATAAACAATCAAGACCCAAAAGACTCAGGAAGGAACTTTGACTTTCCCAACTGCCTGAAAGAATGTAGATAAAGGAAGGGAGGGAAAGAAGCCATCTAGGAAGGGAGCCATCACAATAGAAAACTATAGTTTGAACTACGTGTGTAGACAGGGAGGAATCCAGCAAATTCTGTTTGTTAAAATTCTACTCTGTGTCTCAGTGTCTCTGCATGGCCCAGAAAACATTTATTTACCAAACATTTGCTTTTCCATCTCCTTGTCAACTGCCTTTTCCCCCTTTGAAGTCCCAAATCACTACCCTCAACATCCTTTTTTGTCTTTAACTAAAGATTTAGGTGATGGCTTCAGCCATTTTGGTGCGTTAATCAGTTTTCCTAGTCTCTTCCATGGATACATGTTACTAAACTTCTGTTTGATTAATCTGTTAATCTGTTTTGTGTCAACTTAATTCTTATGCCAGCTAGAAGAACCTAGAAGAGGAGAGGAAAATTCTTCCTCCCCAGCACTGAGTAAAAAATACCTCCCTTTCTCTTTATGAACACAGTTGAGGAGAGTATGACTAACACCTGCATTTCCCAAACTTGAGAATGTACAGAACACTTCTCACAGGAATAAAGAAAAAGCTTCTTGGAACTTTTTATTTAATAATTGTTTTAGATAAGTACATGCATGAAATTAAGGAAAAATTCTTTTGCTTATAGCTTTTATGTAACACCCCTCCCCAATTAAAAATCATATAGAAAGGCTAAATCAATTTATTTTATAATTGGTAACACTTTGTTGAAATGAAAGTGTACATTATCCTTCGTAGTTGCGACATATAATGTCAAGTTCAATTTTACATATTATCTATTTCTTTGTTGACTAAAGTGACTCTCTTATTGCAGAGAAGGCCTGGTTGCGTAAGAATGCTATAGAAAATTGCTTTAAAAACTTCAGGCTCTTGTTTGGTAGTTCAGGATAATTGGACCTCTCTCTTATCCCATACTCTGCCTTGAGGCAATCCTCAAATGCCCATTTTAAGAGGCACCTCCTACTTACTCTATTAGCTGTCTCCTTCATTAGCAGAAAAGGTTAGTACTGCATTGTTAGTTAAACCTGCATTAAGTGGATAGCTAATCCAATTATTGTTTGAATTAAGACAGAGTAAGTATTTGTTGTGCATTTGCTACTATGTTTCTTGCTAATCAGCGTTTCTAAGTGCTTCTCAGGAATTCGGGATCCACCCAGTGAATTTGCTGCTTGCAGTGGTTTGGTCCAGAGTGCCAGAGCAAGGCTCTTCTGAGTTAGGTGTGCCCAAAGGCCTATCATCTTTCTACAAAAAGAGAACAAAATTACTAAATTTTCATGGATCATTATTTTGAACGCTTGAGAACATGTCCAGAGAACTAAGAGTTTATGGACTTCTAATTAGTATAATAGTTAAATTCGGGCTTTTGGAATCAGACAAACCTGGATTCTAATATTGAGGTCGTCTGGACTCTAATCTAGAGGTCATCATAGAACCTCGGGCAAATGACTTACCCTGCCTGAGTCCCTGTGTATTTGTTGGAAAGTGGACATAATGCCTGTTATGGAATATTGGGATGACTCGATGAGAGTTACATGTTCAGCAATGGCGCGTGGTGTCATTCAATAAATGGAAACCATAATTGCTACTCCCCTAGTTGAGTTACCTTCCTCCTGAGTCTATCTGGCTGAGTCAGTCAGTTTTCCTTCATTTTGTTTTCCTATTCTAACATACCAAGGTGGTTTCTGAGAAAAAAAAAAAAAAAAAAGACATCCATCGACAGAGTATTAACCTTAAAAATGATCCAGTTTTTGTTTTGTTTAATCTCCTGGCTAGCTGCATTAGTCTTTGGTAGACTCTTTTTTTGGAGGGGGCATTTAGCTATCACTGTGGTAATCTATACTTGACATTTTCCTGTTTTGTCATTAGTTTTCCTCTGTCCCAAGGAGTTCTAAAGAGTAGAGTCTAGTTTATAAACTCTGAACCTGATGTACGTAACTCTTCCTTTTCCTAGCCTCCACCAATGTCATGGTGCTACCCCCATGGGAGCTGTAATTTCGAGCTTTTAACATATCTCAGTCCAGAAACGGGGAGGAAAGGGAAGAAATCACGAGAGGCTCAACATAGCCTATGATCAGTTCCTAGCTAAGACTCCTAGGAAGGTTAGCTCGTATAATGTAGTCATCATTTGTCCAGGAGTGTCCCAAGTCTCTTCATTTTACTGAAGAGAATTTCAGTTAATTGAGAAGTGGAGATTCATGAAGGCCAACCGATTTTATCTTCTAAAAATAATGCCACAACTTTTGAAAATGTTGGAGGCTAACAAACATCTATGCTTTACCGTGAACTAATTCTTTTAGGTTCCTTTCCTCTGAACACCTAGTTTGGCTTACTTGTCTATGAAGAACGGATAATTTTGATTGATGGGAAGGAAGACAGAGAACTTCAGATTGTGGAATACTATGGGAGTTGAACTGACCTGGGCAGATTCCTGTGTGGGGGGCTGAGGTCACCTTGAGGCCAGAGGCCTTAGAGGAGAGGGACACTAATAAAGGTATAAAGAAGTATAAGATTTCAGAGAGAAACTTTTTATCATCAATAAAGTCTCTTGTGACATTTGCCTAAAGTTGTCCCTGCTACCAGGAAAGGAGGCATGGGAAAAGTTAGGAAAGAGAAAATTCTTTTAGCTTTTCTTTGGAGACTTCCTACATCCTGTCTTAATCTTTCCTGAGAGGGAACCTCGAGCACATCAAAATCTTGACTTTGCATTCTCTCATCTGTAAAATGGGTTGAAAGTTCCTGCCGTACATTTCACAGGAAGGCTGTAGAGATGGCACATGAAGCAGCTTTAGAAAGGCAAAATGCTATGTAAATGTGAGGACTTACCACATTGGCTCTGGTGGTAGACTTGGAGCCCAGGGAGACTAGCTCTTTCTCTCTTGCCACTAGCAAGGAATTCTGGGAAGTGCATATTGCATTGGCGTGACTACAGGAGAAACTTGTTTCTTCCTGTTCAATCCCATCCTCATCTGTGAGGTGGAACCTTTTAATGGACAGTCATTTTTTTGTGTGGTTTCTCTTCAAGGAGTGAAAAAAAAAAAAAAAAAGAACTGAGTCTTTGCTAACATTTTTCCCTTTGATTTTTTTCCCCTTTTGGAAAAGGGATAAATTTTGAGTCCTTTTCAAGTTTCTTCCAGGTCCTGCTGAGCACCTGGGTGTAGTTTCTGAGAAAATCAAACCTGATTGTTGAGCATTGAAAGCCTCTGTAGACTGAGCTGAGGATTACCTGGGGCCCAGCAGTCTGACTCCTCTGTAGGTAGCAATGAACACAGGACCCTGCGCTGCTTTAGGCTAGAGATCAGGTCTTGTGATGGAGGGGGATTTATGAGTTCTGTTCCTGCCTTTATTATTGCTTGCTGTGTGATATGAGGCAGGCATCTTTTCCTCTACTTGCCTTTCCTCCTCTGCAAAATGGGGAAAATACCAGTGCCTTCATCAGGCAGAGTATTAAATGAATGAGGTAAAATGACTCAGACAGAGTGAGCAATCAATAATGTTAGCTGTTATGAGTATCTAGGGATCCTTTCTGTTTGGAGAGGCTGAGGCTGGGGAACTCCAGGCTAAAGATTTAGGTCCCTATGCAAAATAGAAAGCAACCTGAAACGAGATAAAGCATTAAATATTTGATGACAATGGGAAAACAGAACTTGACAAAGCTGATTTTGATGCTAACTTTAGACACTCATCTGCTCCAAGATGAGGCCAGACCTACATAAGATGCCAAGCCCTTGTGTTGGCAGCTATGTATGTGCTTAACTCTGGGAGATTTTGGGATGGATTTTCTATTGCTGTGTTGAAATATCAGGGAGAGAGGAAAATCCTATTAAATCTAAATACTTCCTGTTTTATGGGTTAAGACAAAAGAATGGGTGAGATGTCAACATCAGATGGAGTATCCCAGGGAGTGGACTGTCAAGGATTTAGAACTTTCAAATGATCTTATTTTCCACTGATAACTTTATTTTTAACATAATCCCATGCTATCTCTGCAGAAAGATGCCACTTATAAATGATGACTCTGAAAAAGTTATTTGTTAAAATTCAAGTAACTTGAAGCAAACACTTTTCTGCACTTGACATTTGTTTGGCTCATTTTCCTTTATCTGCACAGTATAATAAGGTCACTTGTAATCACATGCACCACAGAAGCTCAGAATACATCTTATCTTTTTATCCCAGAGCTTGTTATTTGATTTTTGTGTGAAACGAAAAACTTTATTTTCTGGGGTGCTGACTCCATCATTAGAATCTTCCTGAACTGTGGCTGGAATCAGGCTTTCATTGTACTTCCACGGTGGGATTACCACTCTGGGAATAAAGACAAAGGATTCCTTGATCCTCTCCTTTGCTAGCTGCTTCTTCACTAGCAGTGGGACTGCAGAAGGAAGTGATGGGGGTGAAGGGTGGGATGGGTGGTGGTATCCATTCTAGGGTGTGGCTTCTCTCAGGGCCCCTTTTTATTTCTTTTTCAGGTAAGGTGGATTATGGCTCCAGAACTTTCTTAGAGTGTACTGAGATTGGTTCCTTCTCCTTGAGACTGTTCTTACCAACACCTGGATAGCTTCTCTCTTTCTAACCAAGCACCCCCCCACCCCGACCTCCTCACATTTCTCATAAAGAGATTTCTTTCCTGTTCCCTAAAGTAGGGGGTTTGGGAGTGAACACTTTGGATTTCCCCCACTCCCGAGGGCTGAGGTAGGTAATTGGGTGTCCGAGAGGTTGCCATCCACAGGGCTGTGTGAAAGGCCATCGCTCAGTGTGGCCTGGTGCCTCTGCCTGTGTCCAGAACAGGCATGTGGTCATCAGACTGAACAAGTCCCTCTCTCTCTCAGTTTGTGCTCTGGCATCTCTCCTGACTACTGGGCCATGTGTTAGGATAGGTTCTCTACAGGTCCCAAGGACTAGATATGAACTTGGAGAAGGAAGCCTCCTCTCTGCCCCTAAGTTCAGCCTGTGCCCTCCGCACGAGCTTGAACAGAGAATCTAGTCTTTGTGGTTGATTGAGCAATTGTTTAGACGTTAACAAAACAAATGCCTTGGCACCCCTTTCCCTCACAACCCTTGAGTAGATTGGCTCACTTGCTCAGAACTCAGGAGGGAAGAGGAGTGAGACTTAAGCCATGATGCCACTTCCTCTCATGAGATCTAAAGCTGAGGTAACATCGTTTCCATCTCCTCAGCTGCGCCAGCCTCCAGCCAGGTGTGGACTTTGCCCTTCCTTCTCTCTGCCCAGGCAAGCTTTGTGTAAAAGGAGCTTTGTTTTTGTTCCAAACAGATGGCCTTGGCAATTCCCATCCCACTCTCCTAAACTTGATTTGAGTGTATGGTGGAGCTCCTGGGAAATAGGATTGACTGGAAATAGAGAAAATGAAAGAAAGTTTCTGGAGAAGTGACTTTTCCATAGGCCTGCTGGAAAAAAGGGAGGGTACTTGTCTTCATTCTGGCAAGTGGGGTTTTTCATCTGAAAATCCTGGAGCAGTATGGTCACCCATTGTACATAAATTCCAGGTGAGAAAGAAACGGGGAAAAGGTGATGGTACTGTTGAAGGAGAAGGGCAAAATTCTAACCGATGGGTTTTTCTTAGGGTCCCACGTAAGGCACTGTGGATACTAAAGGGAAATGGCAGTGGAGACTCCCAACAGCAGTGAAGATGCACAGGCGACAGGCGTCCAGGGACGCTGGGGCCATTTGGGGTCACTCCTTCTTGGCTGAGATAGAGAAGAAAACGGCAGCTGGGGAGATACCCTGGGGAACTCAGCCTTTCGCAGAGGGAGATAACCGCGCACTGGGGCCCACAGGGACGAGGGGCAGCTGGTGGGGCTGGGCTCTGGAGTACAGAGCTTTGCTGTCGTCTCACGTGATGTCTCTTCATTTATAGGTGAGTGTGGTCCAAGGCCATTCCCATGACAGCTGCCTTCACTGAGCAGAAACCACTGGGGAACGCAGTAGAATTGGAAGGTGTGTGGTCCAGTAAGAGGAAAAGCCAAGCTTCCTCTGAGCACCCCTCTAAACACCAAGGAGAAGGGCCACTGGGGAGAGCCATATGTATTTAAATTCTGCGGGGTTATAAGACCTGAAGTGAATGTCCTGGGAGAACAGTGTGAAATGGCTGTTGAGTCCAAATCAGGGCTATTTTTTTTATTAAATATTAATGCCACACATTTCTGCAGGGTTCAGAGAACAGATGTTAGGCCTGACATTGTGGCGATTTAATTGACTAAGAATATTTCCTGTCATTTTTATCAATGTCTGGCTTTCCAATGGCTGTTAAATCGGAAAATATAAAACACAGGAAGGGATAATTAATACTCCGTTTCCATCCGTGGTTACCTGCTGATATGGCCCCCCAGAGAAGCTGGAGCTTTCTCCTGAGTATTTTTCTTGGAGGCAGAGACAGGCTGAGCTGACCTAGTCTCTCTGCAAATTGTTCCACTGGGCCCTTAGCTGGAGAACAGCCCACTCTGTGAGCACTATTCTTTCTTTCCTGTTGGTTTTAAGAAAATAAGCAAATTCTAAATAAGCTTTGCTTTAGTGGAAAAACTCCTAGGGATTCTGACTTTTTTTTCCCGCTCTAAATCCTACCCCACCTCCCCAAATCATTCTGCTTAACAACTTCCTAGATTTAAAACAACAACAACAACAACGATCTCTTCAACAGTCAAATCTTCACTAAGAGACATTGCCAAGTAGAATCCAAGGAAGTGGATAGAAGTTATTTTGAGCAAATTCTCAGTGACATAAAATGTAGCCTATGGTGATTTAGCATCAGGAAATATTTGCTAAGTAGAAAGCTCAGGAAAGAACAATTCTAAAATGATTCTTGGTCAGGTGCAGCTTATAATGGGCCTATTCATAGAAAAAAAAAAAGTCCAAGGTTCCTTTGTCACAAAACTTATTTTAATGTGGAAAAAATGTTGTCACACGTTTGCCCTGTGAAATCATGTTGCTTTGCGTTTATTAAATGGTGCTGGCCCTCCATGCTGGTCTCCGTTATATCCTCAGGGGAGGGCAGCTCGTGGTACGAAAGGGAGAAAGGATAAGATGTGTTGTTCTCAGACTGAACATTAAATCATGGCAGTAATGATTTTAGAGGAAATGAGGTAAAATTGGGCTAAATGAAAACCTGCTGATGTGGCTTGGGAATTACCCCTACGGGCTTGGGAAAGGGATAACCACAACCATCTCCTGTGCTCGTGGGACTGTTTTTGCCCTCTGCTGCGGGGTTTGCTCTCTGTCTCAAAGAGGCAGGCTGGGCCCACCTGTCGGCTTCCACAACTCCTTTGTCCTCTCATCATCAAAGCAAGTTGGCTCACGCCATAAGCTGAGGGGAGTTAAGGACTGAGATGTAGAAGTGAAGGTTCTTTTGGAAGGCAATTTGTAGGATGCAGAGAGAAAGAAATGACCCTGGTGTGGCAGAGGAACCAGAGCCCACCCTGCTGGCTAATGTGACATAAGAGGTGACTGAGTTGGGGGAGTGGGTATCTTTGATTGAAATTCACTGAGTTGTATTATAGGATATGCTTCAAGAAAGTAGGGCCAAGCCCCTCTTTATCATATAATTTGAGGGACACAAAAGCTCTGACATGTGCCCCTGCCAACATGCTACTGCCCCTGCAAGTCACCCTTTTAGGGCCAGTCTTTTGCAAAAAAAAATTTTAAATTGAAGTATAGTTGATTTGCAATGTTGTGTTAATTTCTTCTGTATAGCAAAGTGATTCAGATATATTATATATGAGCATGCTAAGTCACTTCAGTTGTATCCAACTGTTTGCAACCAACTCTTTGCGACCCTTTGGACTGTAGCCCAGCAGGCTCCTCAGTCTACGGGATTCTCTGGGCAAGAATACTAGAGTGGGTTGCCATGCCCTCCTCCAGGGGATCTTCCTGACCCAGGGATCAAATGTGTGTCTCCTGTGTCTCCTGCATTGCAGGCAGTTCTTTACCCTCTGAGCCATTGGGTAAGCTCATATGTATTTATAGGTCATTCTTTTTGATATGCTTTTCCATTATGGTTTAGCACAGATATTGAATATAGTTCCCTGTGATATAAAGTGGGGCCTTGTTGTTTATCCATTCTCTATATACAATAGTTTACTAATTTCAGACTTCCAATCCTTCCTTCCCCTTGGCAACCACATGTCTGTTCTCTTTGTCTTGGAGTCTGTTTTTATTTCTTTCTGGCTTACTTCACTAAGATGAAATAAGGTCCATTGTTAGTTTCATTCATGTTGCTACAAATGGTCTTATTTCATTCCTTTTTATGGCTAATATTCCATTGTATATATGTACCACATCTTCATCCATTCATCTGTCAATGGACATTTAAGTTACTCCCATGCCTAGCTATTTTGAATAGTGTTTTTATAAACATAGGGGTGCATGGATCATTTTGAATTACAGTTTGTCCAGATATACATAGGGTCAATCTTTAGAAGTAAGGCCTGACCTCTAAAGAACTCTTGGTAAAATACCAATGTCCTTCCTTGGATGCGACACCAATGAGCTGGTGGACATGTAGAAAGGATCAGTTGGCAACTGTCAGTCTGGGATGTCAAGAGCAGCCTCCTGCAGTGAGAGGACATAGGACCAGTAAGTTTTGATGAGAGCAGGAAGATGGGAAAGGCCTAGGTATAGATCTTCGTTCTATGGGCTGCACAATGTCAAGGCCAGGTTGAAGGCCCAGCAAGAGGGCCCTGGCCACCTGGAATCCTCATGAAGAAATCTGCCCAAAGGAGGATGAGAATGGTCTGAGACATGTCTTCTCTCTCTCTCTCCCAGCTGCCTTGGATGGAGAATGTTGTTTCCCACCTATATCAATACCATTGCCCTTTCTTAAGGGACCCCATGCAAACTGCTTTCTTACACCTGTTCTGTAGTTAACAGAAATAGGGCCGTTAAGCCGAGGCCCCAGAATTGTCCTAAGAGATGATTATGATACTGGAAGGCTCAGCTCCTCCCCAGCTTCCCATCTGATATTCTGATCATCAGGTCCTGCCTTTGCTGGTGAATTTTCAGGACTAGACTAAGGAGGCAGAAACACAAGGCCTGGGTGGGAAGTTAAGGGATGTTTATAGCCATAGAACCAAAATATAGGAGGAAGCAGGTGGGCGAAATTTGCCTAGGTTGCCTCTGTGGATGTAAATCACCTGCTTTTGTTCGTTTAGGGGGAGAATCTAGCTTTCCTGAAACAGACCCATTTCCCCCTAGCTTTTTCAATGTGCCTTTTCATGGATTTTGCTTTCAAATCTGCATGAATTATTTTTCTTCTATTAAATATTAATGTGCCTTTCTAAGTAGAAAAAGGGGGCAGCGTAGGTCTGGTACACATCTTCCCTGCCACTATTTACTGCTGCTGCGGGACTGCAGCAAATGCCAACTCCCAACACATTAAATCAGGTCTGCGCTGAGCCCAGATGTTACAATGGAGATGCTCAGTGGATACAGGTTAAAATCAAACAGAAGCAGGAACCCGCTTCTATCTGGTGGGAGCTTGCCCTCCCACATTCTTGCCCCTCCCTCCCACCACCATGCCCTTTGGCAAATTTGCCATCAGCTGGGCAGAGGTCACTCTTTCTGGAGCAGTAATTGTGTGAGGGGGATTTATTTTTTTAAGCCTGTTATTTTTTCCCCAATGACTCTTTCTACTTGATTAGTTCAGGATCAATATGTCTGGTAGGCAGAATGTGATGGGGAGGGTGATTTATCAGTGTCAGGGGGAGGTCTGGGCTTTGTTCATGTGGCTTTCCTCTTCACCATGACTTCCGCCTCCGCACTCACACACACACACATACACACTCACACACAACCTCTGCTCTCTTCCTTATTTAAATTCTACTCACCCTTACATCCAGCATGATTTGGTCTCCTCCCTGAAGCCCGTCCTGTGATCCCTAAATCGTGACCTCCAATGAACCTGTTTCACACAATAATTGTTACCTAGTGGGGGTTCTATTCCCCAATAGGCTGTAAACCTATTATGTCTCAAAAACATAGCGTAATGGGAAGAGCACAGGGTTTGCAGTCAGAATCCTAGAATCCTGACTGTCTGTAGCAAATTGTTTAACCTCCAGGAGCCTGTTTTATCAACCTGCTCCTCATCAACACCTCCATCATCATCATCATTTCTGCCACTCAGATCAGTGCTTTTCAAACTTTAATGTGTGTGTGGATTACTTTGGCTCTGAAGTGAGCCTGAGAGTTCTAATAGGCTCCCAGGTGATATTGATGATACCTATCTTCTCATCACATTTTGAGAAGCAAAGGCCTTGTGAATCTTAAACCAGGTAATATATGTGAAAGTGTCTTATGAACTAAAAGGCCCCTTATTGCTAAACCTTAAATCATCCTGTCTCTTTTAAATTCCTATTTCACATCCACCAGTAGATCCTGTTGATAGGAAGGTATCCTGCATCCAATCATTTATGATCCTTCCTCCACTTCCAACTTCACCTAAGCCACCATCCTATCTCTTTCTGGAGATGATTCCAGTAGCTTCTTAATTGGTCTGCCTACCTCTATTCCTGTTCCTTCCCCGACCCCCACTTGAATTCCAGTGGTCCTTTTCCTACCCAGCAGCCAGAAGAAGATTCTTCTATAGTAAAAATCAGATCATAAAACTTTCCTGTCGCAAACTCTTCAGTGGCTTACAAGGGTCTAATCAATATGGCCCTGCTGTCTTTATTGACAACCCTCACCACCTTGCCTCTTGTACTTTTTCTGTGTGCAAGAACATTGGATAATTGTATCCAATCTATTTATCAACTTTCTCATCTACTAAAACAATCCAATTGCTGCCTACCTTCTTATCTGGCTTTATTATGTTTTTCATGACAGCAGAGACATCACTTTGCTGACAAAGGTCCATATAGTCAAAGCTATGGTTTTTCCAGTAGTCACATACAGATGTGAGAGTTGGACCATAAAGAAGACTGAATGCCAAAGATCTGATGTTTTCAAATTGTGGTGCTGGAGAAGACTCTTGAGAGTCCCTTGGACTGCAAGGAGATCAAACCAGTCAATCCTAAAGGAAATCAACCCTGAATATTCATTGGAAGGGACTGATGTTGAAGCTGAAGCTCCAGTACTTTGGCCACTTGATGCGAAGAGCTAATTCACTGGAAAAGACTCTGATGCTGGGAAAGATTGAGGGCAGGAGGAGAAAGGGGACAACAGAGGATGAGATGGTTGGATGATATCATTGACTCAATGGGCATGAGTCTGAGCAAACTGTGGGAGATATTGAAGGATGGGGAAGCCTGGAGCACTGCAGTTCATGGAGCTGAAAAGAGTTGAACATGACTTAATGACTGAACAACAGCTACTTAATAACATTCTATAAAGTATTTATGTAGTATTTAAGATCATGGTTAAAATCTTGCATGCTAGACTTCAGCATTATGAGAACCAAGATCTTCCAGATGTCCAAGATGGGTTTTAGAAAAGGCAGGGAAACCAGAGATCAAATTGCCAGCATTTGCTGGATCATAGGGAAAGCAAGGGAATTCCAGAAAAAAATCTATCTCTGTTTCATCGATTATGCTAAAGCCTTTGACTATGTGGATCATAGCAAACTGTGGAAAGCTCTTAAAGAGAAGGGAATACCAGACCATAATACTTGTCTCCTGAGAAATCTGTGTGTGGGTCAAGAAGCAAGAGTTAAAACCCTGTATGGAACAACTGATTGGTTCAAGATTGAGAAAGGAGTATGACAGGGCTATCTGCTGTCACCTGTTTGTTTAACCTATACGCTGAGCAAATCTTGAGAAATGCCAGGCTGGATGAATTATAAGTTGGAATTAAGATAGGTGGGAGAAACATCGACAACTTCAGATATGTGGATATTACCACTCTACTGGCAGAGAGCAAAGAGGCACTAAAGAGCCTCTTGATGAGGGTAAAGGAGCAGAGTGAAAGAGCTGGCTTAAAACTAAATACTAAAAACTGAGATCATGGCATCTGGCCCCATTACTTCAAGACAAATAGAAAGGGAAAAGGTGAAAGTAGTGACAGATTTCCTCTTCTTGGCCTCTAAAATCACTATGGATGGTGACTGCAGCCATCAAATCAAAGGAGGTTGCTTCTTGGCAGGAAAGCTACGACAAACCTAGACAGTTTGCTGAAAAGCAGAGACATTACTCTGTGGACAAAGGTCTGTATAGTCAAGGCTATGGTCTTCCCAGTGGTCACTTATGGTTGTGAAAGCCTGATGGTAAAGAAGGCAGAGAGCCAAATAAGCAATGCCTTTGAACTGTGGTGCTGGAGAAGACTTGGACAGCAAGATCAAACCAGTCAATCTTAAGGGAAATCAACCCTGAATACTCGTTGGAAGGACTGATGCTGAAACTGAAGCTCCAGTACTTTGGCCACTTGATGTGAAGAGCCAGCTCATTGGAAAAGACTGTACATCTGAGAAATATTGAGGGCAGAAGGAAAAGAGGGCATCAGAGGATGAGATGGTTGGATGGCAATGCCAATGCAATGGACATGAACTTGAGCAAACTTCGGGAGATAGTGAAGGACAGGGAGGCCTGGCGTGCTGCAGTCCATGGGGTTGCAGAGAGTCAGACATGACTAGGTGACCAAACAACAACAACACAACAACAAGTATTTATGTGCTCGTCTGTGATCTGTCTCACTAACTCAAAGTGAGCTCCTTGGGGGCAAAGGGTGGTCTGACTTGTCCTGCTCCATGTCTCTAGCATCTGGAGTTAAGCTTGGCATGTCCTAGGTCTCTAGATAGTTGCTGATTGAAAGAATAAATAAATTGTTCTCCTTCATTGAATTGCCATGCACCCCGTGTCTGACAGGGTAAGTGCTTCATCAGTGTTTTCTGAGGCAACCGTTGATTGGATTTTTATGTGTACAGTCCCTAGATGTAGGACACTTATTCTTTTTTGCTGTGGGCTAAGCCCACTACTACAGTGGTCAAGCCCACTGAATTTCATGATTGAAATATGTAGACCTTTGAGCAAAAAAGTAGAGGCGGGTGTCTGAGTTCTGGGAAGCAATGATTGTGGAGGATGAGAGGAGTTGCAGTTATCTTGGCCCCTAAGGACTGTTCATCTTTACTTAATTGCTTTTTAGCCAAAATGCTGCGACACACACACACACACACACACACACACCACACACCACAACCAACCAACCAAACCAAATAACAACAACAACAAAAATCTAAGCCCTTCAGAGAAAAGGATCGATTGAGAATCTGGGTTTCTTGTGGAGTAAAAGCGTTGTCTCAGTGGTGGCACACAAGGGAGGGGTCTCAAGTTGGATAATGGAGTCTCTTTTTACTTCAGCTCATCTAAAATAGCACATTAATAAAGTGAACCAAATGTGGTGCTACAGCTGGTTTTATTGGTCATTAACATTTACAGAGCCACGTGAAGTCATGCTTTCCAATTGTGAGATTAAAAGATTTAGCTAGTCTAATTATCGGCCTCTGGATGGGGACCGCGTCAGAGTGCAGCCAGTGGGCGGAGTTGCCTTTGCCTTCCGTGATGCCTTCGCCGTCACGGTGCAGGTGAATTGAAAACAGATGCATTTATTGACCCTTGGCTGGATTTCACCCTAAAGCAGGGCAGGCGCTGGCAGCTGTCCTCGAGTTTACTATGGCTGATGTGTTGGCTACACTTTAAGGCTGTATTTTGGGTTTGGGAGACTTCCTTGTACATCCAAACAAATGGCATCCATCCTTAAAGCCAGACTTTTACTTAGGTTTTGATTGTTTTTCTGTTTTCTGGTCATTGAGGCCAACCACTAATTGTGCTAATTAAGTGTGATGAAAATCTCTACTTAAATGAGATTGGTGGGAATGAACCAACTCATCAGAAATCATGCTGACTGGACTGAATGTCCTGATTTTAGTTTCAAGGAATAGGGCGGCTGGAGGCAAAGGCAGAGGGAAATGATGTGAGAGGAGAAGTGAGGGGGCCAAAGAAGAAAACCAGGCAGCATTTGGTCAAGATCCCCCTGCTTGAGGCACAGTTCTTCCTGAGGCCAGGGAGATAGTTTCTGGGTATTGCAACTTCTTTTGTTCCACATTGACTAGTTCCATCTCGAGAATACTTTGGGACTAAAAGGAAGGCTTAGTCTGCTCTGTGATTACCTAATTTTGCTGGATGAGTCTGACCAATCTGAATGAGACTTTCCTTTTAATTAGGACTCAAGGAGCAGGGCAGACTAAGGGGAGGAGTTGAGGCTTGAGTGACCCCTGGTTTGGCAAATGAAAGACTGGTCAAGTCTTTGGTTCTCTCTGGGCCTGAACTTTCTAAGGTGCCAAATGAGGAGTTGGTCCATCAAATTGAGCTATGTTTTCTACTTTAACAGAAATGGTGGGTAGCTATGGATGGGTCTGAGTATACACATGGCTGCAGTCATTTCTATGTGCAGTAAGAAACCTGGGAGCATTACTGATGGTAGGTGAAAGCGAGGAGAGACTGAAGACAGGAAGAATATTTAAGGAACTCTTGCAAAATTCCGAACTGTGATCTCAATTATTATTGGTTCTGCTTTTTTCCACCAGAGGCCTTGGGCTCCAGAACAATGTCTTTCTGACCACTGATCCTTGCTTGTAATTCCTATTGATCATGAGTTGGATTGTGACCTTCTCCACCCCCCTCCCAAAAAAGATACGTTGCAGCCCTAACCCCTGAACCTCAGAATGTGACATTTTTGGGGGATGGAATCTTTACTGACGTAATCAAATTTAAAATGAAGTCATCAAAAGGGTGAGCCATAATCCATTCTGACTGATATCCTTATAAAAGGAGGAAAATCTGGACACAGGAATAACACATGCCTAGGAAGACGCCATGTGAAGATGAAGGCAGAGATCAGAATGGTGCTTTTACAAACTGAGGAACTCCAAAGATAGCCAGCAAGCTACCAGAAGCCAGGAAAGAAGCATGCACCAGTTTCTCTCCCACAGCTCTCAGAAGGAACCAACCTTAGTCTCAGACTTCACCTTGCTCTTCAGCCTTCAGAACTGTGAGACAACGTTTGTGGTGCTTTGGTACAGCAGCTCTAGCAAGCTAACACAGTATCTTTCTGCTCTCTTGGTTTCAGACCCTTGGCTTGCTATATCTACTAGCATTCACTGATTTGTAAATTTCAACTTGATTTCTTCTCAATCTCCCTAAAGAAATGTGTCTTTGTGTTGTAAAACTTAGACTCTGCTTCCTACCTGGCTCATCGCTCTCCACTCTGCTATGTGTGGTGTGGGGTGGTAAAGGTGATATAAATGGGCAGCTTTACTAGCTACTGGGCTATCCTTTTTATCCTCTATGTTGCCTCCTATGGACTCTTGTGCTCTAAATCCCCCACAAAGTTCTCACTAACATTCAAAGCTGAATCAGAAGGAAAGGCCAGTGATCTTTCAGACTTATTTGCATATAATTCCAGCACTCTTGGTCCTGTTTCAAAATTACCCCCAAATGCATTTATTCCAATGTGTTCCTTCAAAGTTAGGGATCCAGATAAAATCTGGAGAAATATGATTGAAATAACACAACTCTGAGTGATATTAAATTCTTGTATATAGGCTCTACATACAAAAATATAAGAGCTCCAAGGGACTATATATGATCTATTCAAAAGCCTAGTTTCCTGGTGGTCATATTCCCTTGTGGTTTTCTAGTATATACTTTCTCATTAAACTACTTATTTAATATGGGCATTAGAATTTTATCTCGAATATAAGATACATTGCTTTGATCTTTTCTGACCAATCTTGTTTTACTAAGTGAAGTCAAAAGAGGTGTACTTTGCCATCAATCAACAGACATGCCTTGACCTTGTACTGGGTTGCACAAGCTCTCTGCTGGAAAGGTAAACATGGTCTCCACTTGAGTGAGCCTTCCTTGTGATTGAGGAGATAAGGCAACCAGAAGACAAGCATTTAGAGAACAATTGAATGCTAAATGGTGTTGGACTGGCTTTAGTGCAGAAGTTTGATTTCATGGAGTGGTTGACAAGGGTTCCTGGAAAACTTGGAATTTTATTTCAGCAACAAAATATTGCTTCCCCCACCTCAAAATTTTCCCCTTCTATCTACCTGTATCATTGGTTGTTTGATTACAAATCAGACTCCCAGAGAGAAAACACGAAATGGACCAAGATAGAAGTTGGTGAGAGACTGTCATTCTTGATCCTCCAAAGGAAACTTTATTGAAAATTTGAGTAGATAACACAGCAATCATAAAAGTAAGTCCCTTAGAAGTCTAGGCTGTCTCTTTGAATTCTATTTCCTATGCTCTAATTACCAAAATACCAACAATCTTCTAAGGTATACATGAAATTTAAATGAGAGCATGGGGAGTTCCTTTTCCATGTTCCCAGTGGAAGAGATAGAAGATGTGTTCCCAGCTTCCCATCTGCACAGATGTGTTTCCAATAAAGCACAGTGAGACCTCCCATCTCCCCTGTCCCCTTCATGTTAGCCACGAGGCTGTTCGGATGATGTGTGAGCTCACACTCAGGTGAATAAAGCCATCTTGTACTTCTCCTTTCTTCACATGGTAAGGACTTTATTTATTTATTTTTCCACAAAAGTGCAGATTTAATTTGAAGTTGGGAAAAAGAAGAAGGAAAAGCAACTTTCCAAAATATGAGACAACAGTTCTCTTTAATAGGAACCACATTTCCCCTCTAAATTATGGTACCTGAGGGTCCCTGTGCAAGGTTTGGGAGGTGATGAACGTAAGCTTTGGAAGGGTTTGGGGAGTTGTGTTGATATTTTGGCCCATCTGGGTTCAGGTCTCTTGGGTTTCTTGGGATTCATGGAATATATCTGGCCACAGTGAAATGTGAGAAACCCTTTAGAAAAGTGCAGTGGAAATAAATAGCAATGAATATTTATGTGCCTAGACCAAAGGTCAGAACTCTTTTTAGTTCTCAGGGCCATTAGTGGGGTTAAATAAGGTCTATGGGGATTGTAGGTTCCAATGACGAGGATGAAGTATAGGTCATGAGTAGATGAGTTGAGGGGAAGGGAAGAGGTAAATGCTTAAGAAAGAAAAGAGCATATGGGAATAAGTGTCCCTGAGGGATTAAACTAGTAGTAAACTAAGAGCAATAACTTCTGCCTCTACCTTAGGTTAAATCATTATCCTTGGCTTAAAGCAAGATTCCTATAATTTTCCATGTGATTTTAAAAGGTTCTGGACTTCCCTACAGCTTTATTCTCATGGGGTAAAGAGTTGGTTATATAAATTATTGGGATGGGATGGGAGGGTGTTACAGTTGATAGAGCCTGGGGAACTCTCCTTCCATGTGAGAACTTCCTTGAGTCAAGGGGTCATGGGTTGTACTATGGTAACTGGCACAGAGACTAATCAATTAAACCCCGAAGGTTGTCCTGTCCCCCATCCCCTTTGCTGCCTCCTTCTTTCTGTTCTGGGATCACATTTGCTGGGTGCTGTTGGTCATCCTGACACTGGAGTAGAAAAGTTTCTGCCTTTCCAATAACACATGATCACCCAAAATCTTATTGGATATATTGGCTGGAAAGTTCTTTCTGGTTTTTCTGTAACATCTTATGGTATATTGTTCCAAACTAATGTTTGAGACATGTTGGACAAGTAATTTTCCTTCATAGAGAAAGCAGAAAGATTTAGAATGAGATTATTTGAATAGTATTGAAAAAAAAATACCAAAGAGAATGTCCTTCAATACAGATTTTATTATAGCGCAAGGATGTCTTTTTACAGGCAAATATAGGGAGATGGCAGAAAAGCAATGGCACCCCACTCCAGTACTCTTGCCTGGAAAATCCCATGGATGGAGGAGCCTGGTGGGCTGCAGTCCATGGGGTCGCGAAGAGTCGGACATGACTGAGCAACTTTATTTTCACTTTTCACTTTCATGCATTGGAGAAGGAAATGGCAACCCACTCCAGTGTTCTTGCCTGGAGAATCCCAGGGACGGGGGAGCCTGGTGGGATGCCATCTATGGGGTCGCACAGAGTCGGACACGACTGAAGCAACTTAGCAGCAGCATAGGGAGATGGTGTTTTTTATTCTTGTGTGTTTGTGTCAGGTTTTTTTTTTTTTCCCAATCTCCAGGACCACTTCTTTCAACTATCCATCTATCCTTCCATCCATCCATCCATCCATCCACCCATTTTCCAGCAAACACTTATAGGAAGTCTTCTATGTGCCCGGAACAGAACTAAGTACTGTGAATAGAGAGATGAATGAGAAACGACTCCCACCCTTGGGGAGCTCACAGTCCAGTGGGAGAGAGAGATGTAAACATTAATTACAACGATGTGATGAATGCTCTAATAAACTTCGGAGCAGGGTGCTCAGCTATCCCACAGAGCTGGAGGGCAGTGATCGTCTATTTCACCTTAGCTGTCTAAAGGTCTTTGATTCCTCCAAGAGTAACCTATGAGCCCCAAACCTCAGGAAAGCTGAGGTGCAGCTTTAAAGGAAACCCTGCAGGTTGCAGCTACTATTTATTCAAAGACAGCGAAGAGGCAGATGATGGTGAGATTTATTCCCAGGGCTCATGGATTTCTGAATTTATGTTCTCTTGACTCTCTTTTCTCCCTAGAGCATAAATATGCTCTAGTATAGGAATGCTCCATTCCTGCCCCAGCCAGTCTCCAACCTGCTGTTTGACAATTTTTTATTCTTATCCAAAGAATTTTACTAAAAACTGAAAGGAGATAGGTGTTGAATCCCATACTCCATTCAAGGTCAATCAAACAACAGCTGCTGAGAGCTTCGACCATGTTGAGCACATACTCTGCACTTTCTCTAGATCTTTTTTGTCGTTATTTATCCAGACACTGGGCTTCTCTGGTGGCTCAGATGGTAAAGAATCTGCCTGCAATGCGGGACACTCGGGTTCAACCCCTGGGTTGGGAATATCCCATGAAGGAAATGGCAACCCACTCCAGTGTTGTTGCTTGGACAGTGGACAGAGGAGCCTGGTGGGCTACAGTCCATGGGGTTGCAAAGAGTCAGACATGACTGAGCGACTAAACACATTTTGACACCAGGCTGCAGTCAGGAAAAAAGACAGTGACAGTGGGAACACATAAGTCCCTGGAAGAATGCTTTCAGGAAGAAAACAGATGTAGTCAAATGATCCCAGTGTTTTTTGTTTGTTGGTTTTGTTTTGCCATCAGGAATAAGAATACAAAAAAGGAAGTGTGCATTTGGGAAATCTTTTGTTGTTATTGAGGTTTGAATATTTCCAGTTTCAGTGACTTTGTGTCATAGTGGGAAACATGTTCTTATTTATCCCAGTGAGAAGCATTATTAATAGTGTTTGCTATTGAGGAGAAGATCTCCAATGAAAGAAGGGACTATTCTAGATTTTCGTTTCACCTTGATGCATGGCCTTAGAAAATATCTAAAAAACTCAGTGTAGAAAGAACATTTTCTCTAGTAGTTTAATGTTCTCCTAAAATGTAAGTTTGGGTTAGTGTGAGTTGTTGAAAATTTAGCTGCCTGGCAGATATTTCTGTGAATTATGTGGTTGAAGTATATTACTGAGCCTTTCAGTGACCTTGAAAATATGATTTTTAACAGTTAAGGCAGGAAAAAAAGATCAAGATCAGCTAAAAAGAGAGGAAGACAGAACTGATATTTTTAAAGTCATAGAACCTAAATTTAAGGGCAAAACAGAATGAAAAAAGAAAACATGTTGATTACTTTATCAGTTCAGTTCCATCGCTCAGTCGTGTCCGACTCTTTGCGACACCATGATTACTTTATAAACTGTCATATTTGGGGCATTAAAGGTCTAGCTTTGGGGAAGGAAGGCAGGGTTGGAATTTTCTTAGCACTGGAGGGAAGATGTATGTGGAAATGTAAATTACATTTCTACACATCTGGGTGGCTGAAATAGATTGAACTCAGTGACACTTAACAATCTTGTCCCCTTCTGCTTCTTATAAGTCCTAGACCCGAGGCTATGGCAGGTTGGACCAGCCTTTTCAGGGCCTGATTCGTGGAAGGGCAAAAAGGGAAAGTGAAAGTCACTCAGTCCAGTCCAACTCTTGGAATCAGCAAATTACACAGTCAATAGTGCCTGCCTAAGGCTTTGAAACTTCCTAAAGAAAGGCACTGGAGGAGGCATGGCAACCCACTCCAATATTCTTGCCTGGAGAATCTCATGGACAGAGGAGCCTGGTGGGCTACAGTCCATAGGGTCACACAGAGTCTGTCACAACTAAAGCAACTTAGCATATATGCACACAAAGGAAGAGATTAGGACACAGAAATGCAAAGAGGAAAGATCAGGTGAGGACAGAAGGAGAAGGCAACTGTCTGCAAGCCAAAGAGAGAGGCCTCACCAGAAACCAACCCTGCCCACACCTTGATCTGGGATTTCCAGCCTCCAGAACTGTGAGAAAATAAATTTCTTAGGTTTAAGTCACTCAGTCTGTGGTATTTTGTTATGGCAGCCCTAGGAAGCCAATATAATGCCTTGTGGAAATTATCATAACCTTTACCAACTAGTTTGGAAATCAGATTTTATCATAGGAAGTGAAAGTGAAAGTGAAGTTTGCTCAGTCGTGTCCAACTCTTTGCAACCCCATGGACTGTACAGTTTATGGAATTCTCCAGGCCAGAATACTGGAGTGGGTAGCCTTTCCCATCTCCAGAGGATCTTCCCAACCCAGGCATCGAACCTAGGTCTCCCACATTGCAGGCAGATTCTTTACCAGCTGAGCCACCGGGGAAACCCAAGAATACCAAAGTGGGTAGCCTTTCCCTTTTCCAGCGGATCTTCCTGATTCAGGAGTCAAACCGGGGTCTCCTACATTGCAGGCGGATTCTTTATCAACTGAGCTACGGGGGAAGCCCTTCTCATAGGAAACCATGGATTAAAAAGCGTCTGCCCTGAGTTATCACATCACACCCTACTCATCTCATATCCAGCAATTTATCAATGAGGAGAGCGCCCAATTCTAAGCCATAAATTTTGGGTTTATAACTTCCTTATTTTTAGGGAATGTAAAAAAGCCTTAACATTTCTGGGCACACACCCATCTAAATGGGTTTCTAACATTGAGCCACCGGGATTTAGATCTCATGTCTGGAACATGGCCTTGAATGGGAGATGTGAGAGGCATAGATTGTCTGGTTGAAAGAGCACTAGAATGGGAGTTGGAGACTGAGACCTTAAGTCTTGATCCTGGTACAATGACTCAGGGAACTAAATTTACCTGTTTGGACTTAGGATACTTACGTGAATCTCAGGAGTGGTTTTCAGATCGGGCCTCCATGGAAGGGTTTTAGTAGTTCTACAACTTTTCATTTGAACTTCCCTTGTAGAATACATTTTAACAATTTTAAAACACTGTAATAAAATAGCATACATTCAGATGTGTTTTATTTCACATTAAAATGTGCTGCTCAGTTAACTTATTTGGAATGAACATCAGAATAAAAGCTTGCCTATGGGTGTACATATTTTGTGAGGGCTATCGATATTCTGCACTGATCTGACTGTTGTCTTTCTTAAATTCTGACGTGACTGCTGCATAAAATTGCACAAGTGCATTCTTGACCACAGTACATTTGCACCTGCTCAGTTTAGTGCCAGCTCAAGCTTATCTGCACTGGCTCTTCTCTTGGCTTAAGCTTTGTCTATCTACCACTAACTCTCTCATATCATGAAAACATCACATTAGAGCTAGAATGAATTCTTCCTTTCTGACTTTAGAGGTAGAAATGCAAGAATTTATTAGGTGTTAAAAGGTTTGTCTAGTCAAGGCTATGGTTTTTCCTGTGGTCATGTATGGATGGGAGAGTTGGACTGTGAAGAAGGCTGAGCGCTGAAGAATTGATGCTTTTGAACTGTGGTGTTGGAGAAGACTCTTGAGAGTCCCTTGGACTGCAAGGAGATCCAACCAGTCCATTCTGAAGGAGATCAGCCCTGGGATTTCTTTGGAAGGAAGGATGCTGAAGCTGAAACTCCAGTACTTTGGCCACCTCATGCGAAGAGTTGACTCATTGGAAAAGACTCTGATGCTGGGAGGGATTGGGGGCAGGAGGAGAAGGGGATGACAGAGGATGAGATGGCTGGATGGCATCACTGACTCGATGGACATGAGTCTGGGTGAACTCCGGGAGTTGGTGATGGACAGGGAGGCCTGGCGTGCTGCGATTCATGAGGTCGCAAAGAGTCGGACACAACTGAGCGACTGATCTGATCTCTGATAATGTATATACAATATGTATGGCATAGTTGAACTCATGAAATAAATATATCTTAGTGAATTTCTGCTTTTATTTGTCTTAAACCTTTAGGGTTCCATATAAGATTTAATTTTTATCAAAGGCAATTTTGCTGCAAGGAAAACCACCAGATCAGATTACCTCCAAGATTCCCTGCAGTTCTAACACCCTGTAATCTTCCAAGGTGGATAGGGTATAGGAATGGGGTGAACAAGGTTCAGGGAGGGGTGAGTCAGGGTAGGGAAAGGTGGTTGGTCACCCTACTCAGCTTGAGAGCTTCATTCCACGTTATACACCTTCTTGGGCATTGCATCTGGTTGGGATTTCAAAATGTACAAATGGACAATCCTGGGAAAACCACATGGAATATAAGATGTTATCAAAGAATGCTACAAAGATTTAAAAAAATATCCTTTTTACAGGGCATAATTATTTTGAAACTTACTAAAATTTCATGAAAATGTATTGCATTTCAATAGTTACCTCCTGTCTGAAACAGGAGGCAATCTCTAATAGGATGTGATAGAGGACTGAGGCCTGGGGCTTTGGCTATGGATGAGTGGGTATGCTCAGCAAGGGGCAGTGGTACAGCTCTCCTGCAGTCTGCATGGCGGCTATGTATAGTTAGAAACAGGGGCCCTGGTTTGTTTCAGCTGCTACCATCAGGAGTCTCCCTTACCTAGCTGAACATATTCAGAGGTGCTCCCCAAGTGTGGAGAACTGTGGCCTGGCTGTGACTACTGGCTCTGGAAGTGGACAGACAGGCCTTGCAGAACATGCAGAGATAGAACAGAGAGGAACTGTGGTTTCACATTTGTCTGCACCTGCGTTTTCCAATGTCTCCTCCCCTTAAGGTGAGAAGTAGGAGTTAGATTTTGAATGCTAGAGGGTCGTAGCTCCCAAAGGTGACCTTGGGACTACATTTATCCACTGGGATGACTGATCTCAGGACTGAATTTCTTTTTGGCTGGAGGACTAGTTGGGTTGAAGTGATGCTTTCCTGATTCTGACCTTGGTTATTGTATTAGCTAGGACTTACATAAGACAGTTTATTTTTCTTTTATGTAAAGATCTGGAAGCAGGATGTCCAGGGCTGTCAAGGAGCTCTGTTCTACGAGGTTGTCCAAAGACCTAACTCCTTCTATTTTATTCTCTTCTATCTTTAGAATGCTGTCTATATATAAATGATCCTAAATGGCTCTCTAAGTCCATGATCCAGGTAAGCACCCGTAGGAAAGAGGGTGCTCATCATTTAAGAACACAGCCTGGACGTTAAATATGTCACTTCCACTCACATTCTCTTGCCCAGAATTTGGTTACTTGGCCATGTATAGCTGTAAGAGAGGCTGGATATACAGTCTCTCTTCTATGTCACATACCTAGGTAAAAATAATGGGTTCTATTATTTTGGGAAACTGATTCTGACAGAGTGTTTAATGATGTATGAATCACTATACTACTAGTCAGGGCTCTTGTGAACACATTTCCATAATGGTAGTAAAAGGCTGAGTGTGGGCAGCATAGTGTCCAGAGCGGAAGGCCTGGCACCCCTGGTCTGTTGGTTGGCACTTTGATACTGTCTGTATTAGCATGTTTTTCTGAGAGATGGGGAATTCCAATTTCCACTGATCTCTGCAACTTGAAATTACCAGGTTGAGAAGGGCTGATCTAGAGTTCAAAGTACCTCAGTGGATAATGTGTAGACCAGAGAACTTCAAAGCCAAGATCCTCAGGATTCCTTAGAGTTCTGGAAGCTGGTGAGAAAAAAGAAAACAAAGATTCTTTAACATAAACTCCATGCCCCACTTGGCAGTCCTGCCATAGTGCCTTACTCTGTGTATTCATATTTCTTTGTTTATCTATATAAGATTTGGGGCTAAAAAATTGTTGTTTTTTTACACTTCTGCTAGACCATCAGAATAAAAATGCTCATAATTCAGAAAGAAGAGATTAAATAACATGTTGAATACTAAGACTATACTGGGTGATTTCCCTGTATGATAAGTGATGGCCCTGGTCATAATTTTGCAAGGAAACAATTGAGTTTGAAAATAAGAGAAAAATGCCAGAGCTGAAAATTTTAAACTATCAGTGGGATCCTATAGTTTAGAAGAAGCAGTTACATAATGCTTTAAAATTCACAGAAACATTGCAACATCTATTTACTTTCTTGATCCTTCTTCATTTATAGGTAAATAATTAGAAGCACAGAAAGGCAAAGTGAACGTGCCAAAGTGGCACAGTTAAGAAGTGTTAGAAACAGGTACCATATATAAAATAGATAACCAATGAGGACCTACTGTACAACACAGGGAACTATACTCAATATTTTGTAATAACCTATAAGGGAAAAGAATCTGAAAAGGAATATATAACTATATGTATATATAGGTATATATACTATATATACACACACACACACACACTCACACATATATTATATATATATATATATACAACTGAGTCACTGTGCTATACACTTGAAACTAACATGATATTGTAAAACAACTATATTCCAATAAAAATACATATAAAATAAAAAATAGAAAAAAAGAAGTGCTATAAACAGGATCAAACATAGGACTTTGTAATCTTCACTTGGAGAAGGAAATGGCAACCCACTCCAGTATCCTTGCCTGGAGAATTCCACGGACAGAGGAGCCTGGCAGGTCACAGTCCATGGGGTTGCAAAGTGTTGGACACAACTGAGCGACTAACCACACACAATCTTCACTATGCACACCCATTTCCCTATATTTGTTTACAACCATCACTAAGGTGGATCTTCCCTGGTGGAGCAGCTGTACTGCCAATGCGGGAGATGCAAGAGACATGGTTTCGATGCCTGGGTTGGGAAGATCCCCTGGAGTAGGAAATGGCAACCCACTCCAATATTCTTGATTGGAAGATTCATGGACAGAGGAGCCTGGCGGACTATAGTCTATGATTTCGCAGAGTTGGACATGACTGAGTATGCACACACACACAATCGTTAGCATATAAAGACCCATCTCTAAGCTACTGAGACCTGAGCCATTTCACCTTGGAAGCCTGGTCCCTGCAGGAGGGACAAGCAAATAGTCTCACCAACTCACCTCTGTGCTTGAGTCCTCCCTCCTTTCTTTCTAAGCTCCCATCCAAAGTCTATCATATATCAGATACTATCTCAGGTACTAGATATATAGTAGTAACCATGACCTACAAGATCTTCATGGAACTTATTTATAGATTGACAAGGGATTAATTTCTAAAATATACAAATAGCTCGTACAACTCAATATCAAAATAAGAAACAACCCAATCAGAAAATGGGCAAAGGCCTAAATAGACATTTTTCCAAAGAAGACATACAGATGGTCAATAGGCACATGAAAAGATGCTCAACATCCTAATTACTAGAGTAAAACAAATCAGAACTACAATGAGGTATCACCTCATACCAGAGTAGCCATCGTCAAAAAGTCTACAAATAATAAATTCTGGAGAAGATGTGGAGAAAAAGGAACCCTCATACACTGTTGATGGGAATGTGAATTGGTACAACCACTCTGGAGAATAATATAGAGGTTTCTTAAAAAGCTAAAAATAGAGGTGTCATATGATCCAGCAACCCTACTCCTGTGCATATATCTGGAAAAGATGAAAACTCTAGTTTGAAAAGATGCATGCACCCTAGTGTTCATAGCAGTACTATTTACAAGAACCAAGACATGGAAGCAACCTAAATGTCAAGACGTATGAATGGTTAAAGAAGGTGTGGTATATATACACAATGGAATAGTACTTAGCCATAAAAAAGAATGAAATGGTGCCATTTGCAGCAACATGGATGAACTCAGAGATTATCATACTAAGTGAAGTAAGTCAAAGTCAAATATCATATGATGTCACTTCCACGTGGAATCTATAAAAATGATACAGATGAACTTATTTAGAAAGCAGACAAAATAAACTCACAGACATAGAAAACAAACTTATCAAAGGGGAATAGGTAGGGGAGGGATAAACTAGAAGTTTGGGACAAAGAGATATGCATTTATATACATATACATATAATAGATAAATAACAAGGACTTACTGTATAGTACAGGGAACTGTATTAAATATCTTATAATAACATAAAATAGAAAATAATCTGAAAAATATTATTTATATCTGTATCTGAACCACTTTGCTATTTACCTGAAACCAACACAACATTGTAAAATAACAAAATACTTCAATTTAAAAAAAGACACTAAAAATAGATTCTAGTTAAGAACTATGAAAAATGAAAACATAATTAAATATACCTACTATTCACATAGTGATAATGGCTATGATGAAAAGTTAATCAGGCTAACTATGAGAAGGGCAGAGGAGGAAGCAGAGAGTCTATTTTTGTGGGGTGGTTGGAGAGGATGAGTTACCTGTGAGTACAGACCTGAATGAAGGAAAGGAGTGAATCATGCAAATATCTAGAGAAAGAGCTCCCAGAGATGCTGTTGCTGCTAAGTCACTTCAGTCTTGTCTGACTCTGTGCGACCCCATAGGCGGCAACCCGCCAGGCTCCCCTGTCCCTGGAATTCTCCAGGCAAGAACACTGGAGTGGGTTGCCATTTCCTTCTCCAGTGCATGAACGTGAAAAGTGAAAGTGAAGTCGCTCAGTTGTGTCCAACTCTTAGCGACCCCATGGACTGCACCCCACAAGACTCCTCCATCCATGGGATTTTCCAGGCAAGAGTACTGGAGTGGGGTGCCATTGCCTTCTCCTCCCAGAGATGATAGGAGAGTAAAAACATAATTGGTATGCTCAGCACAGTCATGGAATTACAAGGTGGTCAGTGGGGGTGTAAGCAAAGCTTTTTTTCAAGGATTACTTTGTTTTGTTTTATGATGTAGGAGAGAGAGAAGGTAGCTAATTTTCAGAAGCAAAAATTTTGAGTAGTTGAGAGGATGGATTCTGTAAGTAGGGAGGTTGGCTTTGGCCAGGAAGGGGGACAGGTCATCTCAGGGACAGAAGGGAAGGTAGAGAAGATCTAAACAGATATGGAAGATAGATTTAGTGGGAAGATGAATCATTTTTTTTTTTTTTCTGGTTCAGTTCAGTTCAGTTCAGTCACTCAGTCATGTCCGACTCTTTACGATCCCATGAATCACAGCACACCAGGCCACCCTGTCCATCACAAACTCCCGGAGTTCATTCAACCTCATGTCCATTGAGTTGGTGATGCCATCCACCCATCTCATCCTCTGTTGTCCCCTTCTCCTCCTGCCCCCAATCCCTCCCAGCATCAGGGTCTTTTCCAATGAGTCAACTCTTCATATGAAGTGGCCAAAGTATTGGAGTTTCAGCTCTAGCATCAGGCCTTCCAATGAACACTCAGGACTGATTTCCTTTAGAATGGACTGGTTGGCTCTCCTTGCAGTGCAAGGGACTCTCAAGAGTCTTCTCCAACACCACAGTTCAAAAGCATCAATTCTTCGGTGCCCAGCTTTCTTCACAGTCCAACTCTCACATCCATACATGACCACTGGAAAAACCATAGCCTTGACTAGATGGACCTTTGTTGGCAAAGTAATGTCTTTGCTTTTGAATATGCTATCTAGGTAGGTCATAACTTTCCTTCCAAGGAGTAAGCGTCTTAATTTCATGGCTGCAGTCACCATCTGCAGTGATTTTGGAGCCCCCAAAAAGAAAGTCTAACACTGTTTCCACTGTTTCCCCATCTATTTCCCATGAAGTGATGGGACCAGATGCCATGATCTTCATTTTCTGAATGTTGAGCTGTAAGCCAACTTTTTCACTCACCTCTTTCACTTTCATCAAGAGGCTTTTGAGTTCCTCTTCACTTTCTGCCATAAGCGTGGTGTCATCTGCATATCTGAGGTTATTGATATTTCTCCTGGCAATCTTGATTCCACCTTGTGTTTCTTCCAGCCCAGCGTTTCTCATGATGTACTCTGCATAGAAGTTAAATAAGCAGGGTGACAATGTACAGCCTTGATGTACTCCTTTTCCTATTTGGAACCAGTCTGTTGTTCCATGTCCAGTTCTAACTGTTGCTTCCTGACCTGCATATAGGTTTCTCAAGAGGCAGATAAGGTGGTCTGGTATTCCCGTCTCTTTCAGAATTTTCCACAGTTTATTGTGATCCACACAGTCAAAGCTTTGGCATAGTCAATAAAGCAGAAATAGATGTTTTTCTGAAACTCTTTTGCTTTTTTGATGATCCAGCAGATGTTGGCAGTTTGATGTCTGGTTCCTCTGCCTTTTCTAAAACCAGCTTGAACATCTGGAAATTCACGGTTCACATATTGCTGAAGCCTGGCTTGGAGAATTTTGAGCATTACTTTACTAGTGTGTGAGATGAGTGCAATTGTGAAGTACTTTGAGCATTCTTGGGCATTGCCTTTTTTTGGGATTGGAATGAAAACTGACCTTTTCCAGTCCTGTGGCCACTGCTGAGTTTTCCAATATGCTAGCATATTGGCATATTGAATGCAGCACTTTCACAGCATCATCTTTCAGGATTTCAAATAGCTCAACTGGAATTTCATTACCTCCACTAGCTTTGTTCGTAGTGATGCTTTCTAAGGCCCAATTGACTTCACTTTCCAGGATGTCTGAGTCTAGGTGAGTGATCACACCATCGTGATTATCTGGGTCGTGAAGATCTTTTTTGTGCAGTGCTTCTGTGTATTGTTGCCACCTCTTCTTAATATCTTCTGCTTCTCTTAGGTCCATACCATTTCTGTCCTTTATTGAGCCCATCTTTGCATGAAATGTTCCCTTGGTATCTCTAATTTTCTTGAAGAGATCTCTAGTCTTTCCCATTCTGTTGTTTTCCTCTATTTCTTTGCACTGATTGCTGAGGAAGGCTTTCTTATCTCTCCTTGCTATTCTTTGGAACTCTGCATTCAGATGCTTATATCTTATTAGTAAATGTCAGGTGAAGATAGTGAGATGGGACTAATAAGGGGAGGAGACTCTTAGTCCTCCATGGTGGTGAGAACTCAAATTTACAGATAACGCAGAAGGGCTTCTGGGCAGTGTTGTGGGCTCACTTGACATCTGCCATCTTAGTCTTATATGAGACTGATCAACCAGCCTAGCTGTGTAATTTTCCAGTTATGCTTGGATGGCAGGGAGTTGCAAGCAGAAAGGGAATTTAACATGTGCTGGGCACTCTCCATTTGGTTGTTTGGACCCGTTCTTCATCCTCCCAGCTCAGTGCTCTGGGAGAGTGCCACTTATGGATTCCTTGGCCTCTGGATGGGGTTAGGCCAATGACATGTCCAGAGGAGATTATACCCCCAGCGTTACTGATCACCTTGTAATTCCATGACTGTGCTGAACATACTAATTATGTCTTTACTTTCCCATCATCTCGGAGGCTTGAGGGCAGTGAGATGCTTGTATCATTTCTCTGCTTCCTCCCCAGTTGCCCCTGGTAGGCATGGCTATATCCCTCTATGAAAGTTTCCCTCAGCTCCTATAGGGCAGCCCTCTCATAGCTCTGGCTTTTTTAGGCCCCAGAATTCACTCACTTTTCTTATTCTTTCAAATGTAAGGCTGGTATCTGCTTTACACTGATATTAACTTTGGCTTCTTTCCTTCCTCCTCATTGTTTTCCTTTTATCTGCCTATATGTTTAGAAACAGTCTCTTTACAAAACTCTTCTCCATATGATCCCTCTTGGTTTCATCACTGTCTTGGTAAGTCCCTGACTAATGCAAACCTGGTTTGTGGTGTGGTCAGGCAAGCTTCACAGAGGAGAAAGGGCATTTGCTAAGCAAGAAAGACACGATGATGGTAACAGGACTCTAAGCTAAGTAGAGAGAGAAATGGGCATGAGCAGGGTGGATAAACTGCAAAAGTGGTGGAGTCTATTGTTGGGAAGTCCCAGTGGGGCCGAAGGATTTTGGAATTGAAGTTTAAGAATAAGCAAACGGAAATTGGGGACTAGCCTCAGAGAAAGGGGCTTAAAATAGAAAAGTTGTGATTGATGCGGTTATTGATAATAACAGTATCTGTGTCATTGGTTCTCAGCCCTGGTTGTATATCAAAATTGCCAGGGGAACTTGTGAAAAATACTGATGACTGGCTTCCCCTCCAGAGATTCTGAATACAATTGTGGGACCTGGGAATTATAACTTTGAAAAATTGTCTCAAATAATTCAGATGTGTGGCCAGCGTTGAGGATCACTAGTCCAAGGTATAAGCACGGGAGTGGTTGGCTGGGGTGGAAAGAGGAACGTTGTCATTAACAACCAAAAGTCAAGGAACTGAGAGGCCAGTCTTAGAAGAATCACCTAAATCAAAGCCACTAAGAATGGTAGCAAAGCCTGTGGTGGGAAATCTGAGTGAGTCAGAGCCTAAAACTGGAAAATTGATAGAGCTTAGAAGAGCTTGGGTATTTGACTTCCTCTGGACCAAATCTCTGGCCCTGTCCTCTCCCCTTAGCACAGGGTCACTGTCCAGCAGCAAGATTGTCTCTCTGTTAACTTCTCTTTGGTTTACTCTCCTCTCCCAACCCATCACCATCTTTGCTTTTCGTCATTTGTTTTTGGGTTCCCTTTCCCCACTGCTGGTGGTGCTTCCCTGATGGCTTAGATGGTAAGGAGTCTGCCTGCAATGCAGGAGACCTGGGTTCTGATCCCTGGATTGGGAAGATCCCCTGGAGAAGGGAATAGCTACTCACTCCAGGATTCAGGCTGGAGAACCCCATGGACAGAGGAGCCTGGCAGGCTACAGTACATGGGGTCACAAAGAGTTGGACGTGACTGAGCAACTTTCACTTCACTTCACTTCCCCATTGCTGGAATTGGGGAATAAAGTAACTCAGAGCCTCTGCTTCTTACCCACATCTGTTTTCTTAAGAACTGACTCCATCCTTGATCTTCTCCAAACTTTAACTTTCTTCTTTTACTCCTCAAAAAAATTCCTTTCCTCTGCCTGTCTTTCTCGGGGCTCTTTTAGAGGCCGATAAATCCTAAAGGCTCATTCCTTTGTTTCATCAGTTCCTTGGTAAGATCCTGACTGATGCAAACCTGGTTTGGGGTGTGGTCAGGCAAGCTTCATAAGCAACAAGCTTGTATATCAATGAAAGGCTTCACATATTGTAATATACAAAGTAGGACAGGTACACAAAATCACTCAAATCCTCTCCACATTACATTGCATGTAATACTTACTGCCCAGTAGGTAGACAAAACAGGCCATTTTAGCTGGAAATTTCATCCTCTTCTATTTTCTACGTGCGTGCCATCATGGGGCTATTTAAATCAAATTCTTCTCTATAGCTGAGCACAAAACCTGCACAATTTCTGGTTTTGCTCTTTCCAAAGATAATTTCTTCTGTTTAATGAGATCTGAGAATGAAGTCAGGCATGAGCAGGAGAAAGGTCACAGTGTGTGCTCAAAGGTATATTAACTATTGTTGGAGAGGACATCAGTCTCCTTCCAAGAGGACAAAATTAAGCAGCAAATAGTAAATACATTCAATGGCACTTTATTGCAGGCAGGACCATTTACAATGAAATAAGAATATGAGAATGGTTTCAAAGAGAAAATGGGGATGCTTACAAATAAAACACATCTTACCGGTTAGAGGGGGAATGTGATTCCAGTCAAGGTTAATGGGGAAACGGCTAATGAAGGATACAGATTCCAAAGCTGCATGAAGCCATATTGTATCTTGCAGAGGTAATTAACACTAGAGACTCCAGCAAAATGGATGCCTTACACACAGCCGACAACTTGACATTCTGCACACCATCTAAAGAGGCTGCTCTGGGTGCTTTATGATCCATCTTGATACTAACAGGGTGACGTCTGAAGTCACGTTTTCCACCTTTTTTTCTCATGGAGTCAGTTTGGTACTGCAGGAGGAATACCAGACAGGGAGAAAGGGAAGGGGGTTCCAGTTTGGACTCAGTTCCTAGGAGGTGATGTGTGACCTTGGACATGTTACTTGCTCCTTCTCCTAGGCTTAATTTCCCTTGTCTGTAAAATGAGGGAATTGAATTGGATCACTTTTTCTGAATTGGATAAGTCTTTTCTGGTTTGAATTCTGAGACTCTCTGGACTTCATTGCCCCACTACCATGATCACTTATCTACTTTGTAATTGTGTGAAAGTGAAGTGAAGTTGCTCAGTCGTGTCCGACTCTTTGTGACCCCACGGACTGACTGTAGCCTACCAGACTCCTCCGTCCATGGGATTCTCCAGGCAAGAATACTGGAGTGGGTTGCCATTTCCTTCTCCAGGGGATCTTCCCAACCCAGGGATTGAACCTGGGTCTCCCTCATTGTAGGCAGACGCTTTACCATCTGAGCCACCAGGGAAGAGATTGTAATTGTGTAAATGTGGGTATATCTGGGTAGGCATTTGCATGTATAAATACAGATGAGGGTGAACATTCACTTACCTTTGCCTATTTGTGGCACATATGTGCAGTTAGGAGGCACTCTGCATGGTGACTTTGAAATGACACAACCTTGCAGACGTCTTCCCAGAGCTGTTTCTGTTTCTACTAGCAATGTTCAGGTTTTTCAGTCCTTCTCCTATTTTTCCCCCAAAGGGTAAACTAGTAGGAGTGAGGTAACCTATAGAATTAAAATGCCTGGGGTTAAGGTGAATTTAAGTGAAAGCCCCCTTAGCTCATTGACTGCAGGATTATCTGTCCCTAAAACACATTCTTTGGTGTCATTCTCTTGCTCTGAACACTCCAGGCAGGAGAATCAGGCTAAGGCTCTGGTACTAGCTGGTGAGGGACATAATGGGAATCGCATCCATCCTGTACATTTAGCCACCTCCGTTGGCTGTCTGGAATCTTCTCTGATCACCCACTGGAGTAAGCGGGCTTAAAAGTAGGGCATTTGCACATGCGGATCTTTCACCCCAGTGCTCATCTTATTGGCAGGCATTGCTCCAGCTGAGCTGTTTTTGCTCCGTGTTCAGGCCTGTTTGTAGGTGGCGTCTCCAGGGCAGATTCCATTCTTATCCCAGACTCAGAGCTCGTTCATTGCTGCTTTTTAAAATTCCCAGGTGCGCCTTGTTTATTTCTCCCTTCTCACCTGCCTTGAACTTCCCCTCTTTTACCTGTCCGTATTCTTTCCTAGCCCCTCACAAAGAAAACAAAACAAAAAGCAACCCCTTCTGGGGCATCTGATTAGAGAAGCCATTCAGGCTTCTGGTGGAGAATTTAAGAAATACCTTCCTGTTGCTCTGAATGAAGCAGCTTAAAAAGGCCTGCCAAGTCCCAAATCAGGGTGCTGGTGAGGGGGCACAAGCAGTGACAGCTTGATACATGAAGACCCCCCTCCCTTCCCAGATGATGGAAGGGAAATCGGAAGGGCAGGCAGCTCCGGCTCCACGTTCCCACACAGCACTGACAGCTGCAGAACTGCACCATTGCCCGCGGTGTAGAAACCAGCGTTTCATCAACCTTTAATTGAACTGATTCCTAAATAGAACACGGTCAGCTTCGGCAGTGCTGCTGGCCTCAATAGCTGTGACTGAGCTCTGAGTGACACCTCTTCAACAGACCCCCATTTGGTAGATTTTTCATATTCCCTGGGTTCTAGGGGATTGGTCCTCAGCTGAGAGCATTCATGAGTCCTTTGTGGGAGTGGTTCAAGGTACACAAGATGGTGCCTCATTCTAGCTGACTCTGATTCAATGTCTGCGGAGGAGGCTGGGTAATGTTTAGAACACTCTTTTTAGGCGCTTCTAATGAGCATGCATGAATACTCAGAAACTTCTGGAGCGTTCCATTGCAAATTGAGACAAAGTTACCAAGTAGACAAAGAAGTGCTGGAATTGTGAAATAGTCCTGGCCCATCTTTTTCCATGGGAGGGACACGGGGATGAGGGATGCGTTAGCACTCTCTTTGGGTCATTTTCAAGTGTAAGTATGTTGCTTTTTCTGTATTGCTGTGTCGCTTGCTTCACGTCAAGGCACCACTGGACATTCTTGGAGGAGTCCAACACATTGAAACAGCTTCTCTCAGCCTCCATTAGGAGGAACATCCCCTAGTATCCCAGAGGTGCGGGTGAATCTGGCTCACTGAAATAGTAAATTGGATCGCATTACATAATGCTGTATAATGTGGGGTGACCTCCTCTCATTGTTATTTTGGGTGGATGCTTAGACAGTTCTGATTCTGATTTCCTGATAATTGTTTCCTCATGGATTTAGTTTCCTCGTGGATTTTTTTTTTTTTTTTGGTCCCAAACAGATGCCTGCACCAATCCCTCATTGCCATTTGCAGCTTCCCTCAAAGCCTGACTTGTTCCTTAATGAATCTGCCACACACTGAGCTGGGGCCAAGGCAGACCAAGAGGCCATTCCATCAAAATATCCGTGATAGGAAAGGCTGTTCCCATCCTGAACTTGTGTTTCACTTGGGTCCCACCTGACCTGGAGGGTCTGCGAGAGGGGGGATGGGAGAACATTTGAACCCTGGCTACTGTTAAAACGTCCTAATCCTGGAGACTCTATTTTGTTTACATTTCTGCTCAGCTTTGCCTTTGAAGCTGCTCCTCATTGGTGGATTGGTGGGGCCCTATGACTCCTATACATTTTAAAGCTGCATTCCCCAGAGTTTGCCCCAGTGATGGAGACCTGCACTTTGTCTTTTAAGCAGATAAAAAGAGAGGTCAGTCAGAAGTAATTCCCCTACTCCTCGTATAAACAATTTAACTGCTGCAGCAACATACTTGCCTGGAATTACTCCCTCAGATTCAATTCCCTTTTCCTGCTCCACTTGTAAAAATGGTTAGTGTCCTCTATAAACTGTAGCTCACCAAGGTGCAGGGCTTGCTGTGCAGTTGTAGAATAAATGTTAATCTAATACAGGTTACTAGGTCAAATGCAATCACAGGCTTGTGGGAAAAAGCTTAATACTGTTCTGCTTCTTCTAACACAGTAAACCTGGATATTATATGATAGGTTAAACACCAGTGAACCATGGCAAGAATTTTCTTGAAAGTAGGATTTAGTACAAAGGAAGCTACATTGAAATGGTGACCTAAGATTGACTTTGCTTTCCAAGAGAGCATGCTAAGACGCCAGAGTGCACGCTGAAATGGACTCCTTGAAAATGTGATGTTCTGGGATTCCTTGCTGAGGGGTTGAGTGCCAGCTGGAGCAGCTGGGACACAGCCTGAGGTTTCAGATGTTGTCAGCTATGACTTCAATTCCTCCTCTTCTCCAAAAATTCACGAGTGCAGATATACACACACACACACAGAGTCGTTATGAAATGTTAATGTGTCATTGGATGGCCTGTTAGAATTTGGATCCCAACTTGAACGTCAAGTAAACAGTGTCAGGGCAGGCTGAGCATCTGTGGGCCAACTGCCTTGAGAAGACTCTGTAGATCGTCTTGGTGGTGGTGGATGCTTTCCTATTTTATGTGGATGTTAGTGCATTAAGTGTTCCCAGCCTGTAGTCGTGATCCAGTGCCAAAGCTGAGATTTACATATGCTAGCAGATGTAAAATAAATGCTTCAGTAAATGAACATCAGGTTTCAGGGGAGCTGAAGAGTCTGGTTTGTGGAACCACTCAGGTTCTGTTTTGTATGGAGACAGGGACTGGGCCAGGATCAACTTTGCAAAGCTTGTGGGGTCTTCCAGGAGGGAGTTTTCAAACTCCCATAGTTATAATTGCAACGGCTCTGCCCTGTCCTCCTCCTGGCTTCCTACTGGAGCTGTATTCAACCAGAGATCACACAAGGAAAAGCACTCTGACACACAGGCTAGGATCCACCTCTCCTCCTGAAAGCTGTTGAGAATGGGGCTTTGTGGCTCTTAAAACTTCTTACCAGGCTCCAGGGATTTGTCTGACTTGTGAAAAATTCATTTGTGCATTTCCAGATGTGACATAGCTATTGAGTGATTAAGCTATATCACTTAGTATGTTAGCAGTGTTAGAGTGGGTAGACTTTCAATAAAAGGCCTCTCCCTTATATGTGGGATCTACAAAAAGAGTACAAATGAACTTTATTTACAAAACAGAAATAGAGTCAGTTCAGTTCAGTCGATCAGTCGTGTCTGACTCTTTGCGACCCCATGGACTGCAGCACGCCAGGCTTCCCTGTCCATCACCAATTCCTGGAGCTTACTCAAATTCATGTCCATCTAGTCAGTGATACTATCCAACCATCTCATCCTCTGTCATTCCCTTCTCCACCTGCCTTCAATCTTTTCCAGCATCAGGGTCTTTTCCAAGAAGTCAGTTCTTTGCATCAGGTAGCCAAAGTATTGGAGTTTCAGCTTAGCAAGAGTCCTTCCAATGAATATTCAGGACTGATTTCCTTTAGGATGGATTAGTTGGATCTCCTTGCTGTCCAAGGGACTCTGAAGAGTCTTCTCCAACACCACAGTTCAAAAGCATCGATTCTTTAGTGCTCAGCTTTCTTTATAGTCCAATTCTCACATCCATACATACTACTGGAAAAACCATAGCTTTGACTAAATGGACCTTTGCTGGCAAAGTAATGTCTCTGCTTTTTAATGTGCTGTCTGGGTTGGTCATAACTTTTCTTCCAAGGAGCTGCTGCTAAGTCGCTTCAGTCGTGTCTGACTCTGTGTGACCCCATAGACAGCAGCCCGCCAGGCTCCCCTGTCCCTGGGATTCTCCAGGCAAGAACACTGGAGTGGGTTGCCATTTCCTTCTCCAATGCATGAAAGTGAAAAGTGAAAGTGAAGTCGAAGTTGTGTCTGACTCCTAGCGACCCCATGGACTGCAGCTTACCAGGCTCCTCCATCCATGGGATTTTCCAGGCAAGAGTACTGGAGTGGGGTGCCATTGCCTTCTCCATCCAAGGAGCAAGTGTCTTTTAATTTCATGGCTGCAGTCACCATCTGCAGTGATTTTGGAGCCCAGGAAAATAAAGTCTCTCACTGTTTCCATTGTTTCCCCATCTATTTGCCATGAAGTGATTGGACCAGATGCCATGATCTTCATTTTCTGAGTGTTGAGTTTTAAGCCAACTTTTTCACTCTCCTCCTTCACTTTCATCAAGAGGCTCTTAAGTTCTTTTCTGCCATAAGGATGGTGTCATCTGCATATCTGAGGTTATTGATATTTCTCCCAGCAATCTTGATTCCAGCTTGTGCTTCATCCAGCCTGGCATTTCACATGATGTACTCTGGATATAAGTTAAATAAGCAGGGTGACAGTATATAGCCTTGATGTACTCCTTTTCCAATTTAGAACCAGTCTGTTGTTCCATGTCCAGTTCTAACTGTTGCTTCTTGATCTGCATATGGATTTCTAAAGAGGCAGGTCAGGTGGTCTGGTAAAATAGAGTCACAGATGTATAAAGCAAACTTTTGATTACTGAGGGTAAGCATGGGGGAGGGACAAATTGGGAGATTGACATATAGATGCTGCTAAGTTGCTTCAGTCGTGTCTGACTCTGTGCGACCCCATAGACGGCAGCCCACCAGGCTCCCCTGTCCCTGGGATTCTCCAGGCAAGAACACTGGAGTAGGTTGCCATTTCCTTCTCCAATTCATGAAAGTGAAAAGTGAAAGTGAAGTCAAAAGCTCAGTCTTGTCCGACTCTTTGCGACCCCATGGACTGCAGCCCACCAACCCCCTCTATCCATGGGATTTTCCAGGCAAGAGTACTGGAGTGGGGTGCCATTGCCTTCTCCGTGACATATAGACATATAGATGCTACTATATATAAAATAGATAACTAATAAGGACCTACTGTATAGCACAGGGAACTCTACTTTGTACTCTGTAATAACCTATATGGGAAAAGAATCTAAAAAGGAGTGGATATATGTATATATTATAACTGATTAACTTTATTGTACACCTGAAACTAACACAATAATGTAAATCAACTATACTCCAATCAATATTTTTAAAAAAGAGAGGGAAAAAAAGGACTCTCCCTGCTTGGGTTTGCAATTAAATGACTGAATTAATCAGGTGACATATCTAGATGGTTATGAAACTAAGATGAAAGTTTCCCTAGGTCTGTGAGTGATTGTTAGGAAAACTGCATAAAAAGAATAGATACACACGCAAAGCATTTGTGGAAATGCATAAAATTCTATAACAGAAATTGAGATTTTTTTAGGAAACAAACCTAGTGAGCTGGATTTCATTTCTAAAATCGGTCATTGGCAGGAGCGGAAGAGACCTTACATGGTTAATTTTTGAGCTGTGGCTCTACGTGGCCGTCAAGTCTGGCCAGCCCATTCTAATCACCACTCTTGTAGCGCTTTGTCTTCTGCGCTATAAGCAGGCGGTTGGCCACTCGGATTCAGAAAAGTGGCTGGAGGCAGGCAGCGGAAATGGACTCTCATTCAGACAATTTCCCTCCAGCCAGTATTAGAGACAGCTCCTTCCACAGAAACGGGGATCCCGAGGGCTTCCATTGATTGGGAAATGTCAAACACATAATACATAGATGACTTAAAATGCCTGAGGCCCCTTTTTGTCTTTTTACTGCAGACTGAATGGTCAGGTTTCTCTGCCTCTTTCTCTCCATTTTCTCCCAAGTTTTTCTTTGACAAGATATAAAGGGGAAATTGTACCTTTCTCCATTGCTTCTGTGTGTCCATAGAATGCTGGCTAGGGCTATGAATTTCCTTGTGAGTTTAAGCCATAAGTATTGTACTGGGGATACATGCACATTCAACTTAGCAGAGACCAATTTGGCATGTTTTCGTGCAATAGCTTGCTCAAAAGAATGGGATATCTTTTTTTTTTTTTTTAAATTGGAGTCTAGTTGATTTGTAATGTTGTGTTAGTTTCAGGTTTATAGCGAAGTGATTCATATATATATATTTCAGATTCTTTTCCATTATAGGTTATTACAAGATGCTGAAAATATTTCCCTGTGCTGTACAATAGATCTCTGTTGTTTATTTTCTATATAGTAGTGTATATCTGTTAGTCCCAAACTCTTAATTTATTCCTCCCTCCTTCCTTCCCCTTTGCTAATCCTAAATTGTTTTCTATGTCTGTGAGTCTGTCTTTTAAATAAGTTCATTTGTATCACTTCTAAAAATTCCATATGTAAGTGATATCATATTTGTTTTTCTCTCTCTGACTTACTTCACTTAGTATAATAATCTCCTGGTCCATCCATGCTGCTCCAAATGTATACCTGTGGCGGATTCATTCTGATATTTGGCAAAACTAATACAATTATGTAAAGTTTAAAAATAAAATAAAATTTAAAAAAAACAAACAAAAAAACCAAATGGCATTATTTCATTCTTATGATTGAATAATATGCCGTTGTGTATACATACCACATCTTCCTTATTCATTCCTCTGCTAATGGACATTTAATTTGCTCCCATGTCTTGGCTACTGTGAATAGTGCTGCAGTGAACACTGGGGTACATGTATCTCTTCAAATTAGAGTTTTTGTCTTATCTGGGTATATGCCCAGTAATGGGATTGCTGGGTGGGATATCTTCTATGGAGGCCGCAGGCCATGCTCAGAATGGAGATTTAGTGTTACTATAGATGTCTGCGCTGTGAATGGATGTGGCATTAAAAGCCAAATGCAGTTTTGCCACTTAAGTGTGTGACTTGAAACTACTGAAGGCTTCTCATGTCTCAGTTTCAACAGCTGCAAAAGGGGAAGGCAATGATCTAGTTTCTCTTTTGTCTTTTTTCTAACAGGAGGGTCCTTGGGCATGCTGGCCTAGCTCCAGCTACAGGTCACTAGTCTTCCCATTTTCCCTAGGCTCCTATGTGTCTTGAGGCCCTTGACTTTTTAAAAAAATTTATTTTTTAATTGAAGGATAATTTCTTTACAGAATTTTGTTGTTTCCTGTCAAACATCAACATGAGTCAGTCATAGGTATACATATGTTCCCTCCCTCTTGAACCTCCCTCTCATCTCCCTCCCCATCCCACTCCTCTAGGTTGATACAAAACCCCTGTTTGAATTCCCTGAGACATACGGCAAATTCCCATTGGCTATCTATTTTACATATGATAGTATAAGTTTCCATGTTACTCTCTCCATACATCTCACCCTCTCCTCCCCTCTCCCCACGTTCATAAGTCTGTTCTCCATGTCTGTTTCTCCATTGCTGCCTTACAAATAAATTCATCAGTACCATTGGCCCTTGACTCTTGCTTGGAGCCCTGCTTCTATCTTTTGGACTTAGTGTTAGGTTTTCCCAACTTTTCCTAGTGATACTTATGCCCACACCCCTGACCAGGTTCACCTTCGGATGGCTAGCTTGGATGGACATTTCAGGTATCACCTCCCAGCTGTTGGGAATCAAATGGCAGACTGTGTGTGAAACACTCAATACAGGGTAACATGGTAATTGTTGGTGCTCATTTTTTTCGCTTTCCCAAGAAATACTGTCAATGACCAAATGAGGCAATTTAGGAAATAACTTAAAAATTTCTGAGCCTGTGAAAATAAGAATAATAATGCTAACTCCACGGGTTAGGGGGACAGTCAAGGAGATAATGTAGGCTCAGTTCAGTCACTCAGTCATGTCTGACTCTTTGAGACCCCGGGGACTGCAGCACGCCAGACCTCCCTGTCTATCACCAACTCCTGGAGCTTATTCAAACTCATGTCCATCAAGTCGGTGATGCCATCCAACCAGCTCATCCTCTGTCGTCCCCTTCTCCTCCTGCCTTCAACCTTTGCCAGCTTCAGGGTCTTTTCAAATGAGTCAGTTCTTTGCATCAGGTGGCCAAAGTATTGGAGTTTCAGCTTAGCAAAAGTCCTTCCAATGAATATTCAGGACTGATTTCCCTTAGGATGGACTGGGTGGATCTCCTTGCAGTTCAAGGGACTCTGAAGAGTCTTCTCCAATACCACAGTTCAAATGCAACAGTTCTTCAGGGCTCAGATTTCTTTATAGTCCAACTCTCACATCCATACATGACTACTGGAAGAACCATAGCTTTGACTAGACGGACCTTTGTTGGCAAAGTAATGTCTCTGCTTTTTAATATGCTGTCTAGGTTTGTCATAACTTTTCTTCCAAAGAGCAAGCGTCTTTTAATTTCATGACTGCAGTCACCATCTGCAGTGATTTTGGAGCCCCCCAAAATGAAGTCTCTCAGTATTTCCATTGTTTCCCCATCTATTTGCCATGAAATAATGGGACTGGATGCCAAGATCTTAGTTTTCTGAATGTTGAGTTTTAAGACAGCTTTTTCACTCTTTTCTTTCACTTTCATCAAGAGGCTCTTTTGTTCCTTTTATTGTCTGCCATAAGTGTGGTGTCATCTGCATATCTGAGGTTATTGATATTTCTCCCAGCAATTTTGATTCCAGCTTGTGCTTCATCCAGTCCAGCAATTCTCATGATGTACTCTGCTTAGAAGTTAAATAAGCAGGGTGACAGTATATAGCCTTGACGTACTCCTTTCCCGATTTGGAACCAGTCTGTTGTTCCATGTCCAGTTCTGACTATTGCTTCTTGACCTGCATACAGATTCTCAGGAGGCAGGTCATATGGTCTGGTATTCCCATTTCTTTAAGAATTTTCCACAGTTTGTTGTGATCGACACAGTCAAAGTCTTTGGTGTAGTCAATAAAGCAGAAATAAATGTTTTTCTGGAACTCTCTTGCTTTTTTGATGATCCAATGGATGTTGGCAATTTGATCTCTGGTTCCTCTGCCTTTTCTAAAACCAGCTTGAACATCTGGAAGTTCATGGTTCATATACTGTTGAAGCCTGGCTTGGAGAATTTTGAGAATCACTTTGCTAGTGTGTGTGATGAGTGCAACTGTGTGGTAGTTTGAGCATTCTTTGGCATTGCCTTTCTTTGGGATTGGAATAGAAACTGACCTTTTCCAGTCCTGTGGCTGCTGCTGCTGCTGTTGCTGCTAAGTTGCTTCAGTCGTGTCCAACTCTATGCAACCCCATACATGGCAGCCCACCAGGCTCCCCCCGTCCCTGGGATTCTCCAGGGAAGAACACTGGAGTGGGTTGCCATTTCCTTCTCCAATGCATGAATGTGAAAAGTGAAAGTGAAGTCGCTCAGTCGTGTCCGACCCTTAGCGACCCCATGGACTGCAGCCTACCAGGCTCCTCCGTCCATGGGAGTTTCCAGGCAAGAGTACTGGAGTGGGTTGCCATTGCCTTCTCCATGGCTACTGCTGAGTTTTCCACACTCGTTGCCATATTGAGTGCAGCACTTTCACAGCATCATCTTTTAAGATTTGAAATAGCTCAAGTGGAATTCCATCATCTCTACTAGCTTTGTTTGTAGTGATGCTTCCTAAGGCCCATTTGATTTCACATTCCAGGATGTCTAGCTCTAGGTGAGTGATCACACCATCATGATTATCTGGGTTGTGAAGATCTTTTTTGTATAGTTCTTCTGTGTATTCTTGCCATCTCTTCTTAATATCTTTTGCTTCTGTTAGAAAGTTCAAATCCTGTCATCTTCCACTGGAAGAAGTTGAGGCCCCACTCAGCCAACTCCAGGGATCGAATTTGAGAATCATAACCATCCAAGTTACAGCTTCTCCAGTGGCTCAGTGGTACAGAATCCACCTGCAATGCAGGAGACAAAAGAGATGCGAGTTTGATCCCTGGGTTGGGAAGAACCCCTGGAGGAAGAAATGGCTACTCACTCTAGTATTCTTGCCTGGAAAATCTCATGAACAGAAGAGCCTGGTGGGCTACAGTCCATGGGATTGCAAAGTGTTGGACACAACTAAAGCCATTTAGCACGTATGCACACAACCATCCAAGTAGTGAAAAATATTTGCTATCAAAGCTGACTTACCCAGTAGGTATAGGTCCTGGGATTCATGATGGCTTTAAGGGCACATTAAATATGTTTCTTTTAATATTTTAATGTTTAATAGCAATATATACATTTTTATAGCAAAATATGATTTTTATTTTTTAAAAAATTATTTATTTATTTGGCTGCACTGGGTATTTGTTATGGCATGAGAGCTCTTAGTTGTGACATGGGGGATCTAGTTCCCCAACCAGGGATTGAGCCCAGGCCCACTGCATTGGGAGCCTGGAGTCTGAGCCACTGGGCCACCAGGGAAGTCCACTGATTTTTATATTTTTGTCCATGGAAGAAGGAGCCATGAAGGCAAAATTGCCTGTATGACCCGTGAAGTTTATATTTGGCCATGACCTCATCACCATGGCCTTGAAAATTTCAGAAGCTAATGCACCTATCACTATTTTAAGCAAAAGTTCCTCTCTTTTTTCATGAACCAGGAAGGAAATTCCCCCAAAGAAAAGCAGAACCACTTAAAGTTGGTGACTTTCTGAGCAAGAGGAACAGGTGACAGTCACGAAAATAAGATGTCTTCATATCAGGGAGGTAGGTATGGGTAAGAAGACCCAGCCTCTGAATGTGGAAAAGTCTCTTAGCTACTTCCATTTGCCCTAGATATCCTGGGACATGAGATGTGATCTGGAATTTATTTGCCATCAGGTCAAAAAAATCATGGTGTTGGGTAAAGCCTGAGGGGTTTGTCAAATGGAGAATTACATTGGTAATCCAGGACTCACCACGCATTGAATCCTCAGCCCTTCAGCCTCAGGAAATCCCTGGTGGCTCAGTGGTAAAGAATCTGCCTGCCAATACAAGAGACAAGTGTTTGATCCCTGGGTCGGGAAGATCCCCTGGAGAAGAAAATGTCAACCCATTCTAGTATTCTTGCCTGGAAAATTCCATGGACAGAGGAGCCTGGTGGGCTACAGTCTATAGAGTTGCAAATAGTCCAACACAGCTAGGCAACTGAGCACTCACGCAAAGAAGAGGAAAGAAAACCAGTCGTTTCCTCACTGAAATGACTTTCCTAAATATGAGAATCAAAACAGGGCTCACAATAAGGGAGTCAGAATATTCTCTTTGAATCTTTGAATTTCTGCAAAGGAGATTCAAGTCTCTGTCTTCACTCCATGCCCTTCTTGCCTCATTTTAAATCCTCCTGAAGTGATTTCCCCTCAAGACAATTATACCCCATCTCTAAGAGAAGAGGGCTTCTGTGTGTAAGGTCTGTCCAGCTAAGCAATATGGGCTCTAATTTTATCACAACATGATGGAATTGATCAGTTTTTTTGTATAAAATCTTAAAAGGGCTCCACAGACTCTTTAAGCCAAAAAAGGGCTTTTGAAAACAGTTCAGGAAATTGCCATCATGGAAGTGATTTCCACATTTGTCTCTCAAAATTGCAATCTCTCCCTTTAAGCGTGGATCTTTCCTAGACTATAATAAGAAATGAAAAGGAGCTTATTTTTCTTGGAAGAGAAGGCACAATTAAAAAAAAAAAAGTACTCAAGAATCCTGTACATGGGAATGACATGCAAGCGATTAACTTTCTTTCCTTGGCTTTCAAACTGATCTGAATTCTCAATTTTCTGTGAGTATTCCGCTCCATCTAGGTCAAGAAGAATTATGTGTGTGTAACTGAAGCAGAGTGTGGATTTTTTAGCAGAGCATGTGATCCTAAGAATGCAGAAAGATGGTATAAATTTGCATCTTCTTAAGAGGAACCCTCTCTAAAAACACTGAAACCATTTTAATCTGATCAAATAAAAAGGGAAGGGGTGGAAATTCCATCTGAAGATTTCACACAACCTTTTCTTTTCATCTAAGTAAAGAATTACGGAATCATCTGTCCAGCTATCAAATATCTCTGGGGAAGATTTTTTAAATTGTAGTGCACAGAAAAATGGAAGATTAATATCATGCTTTGGAGACCAGAGGAATAGCTTCAGTGCTTGTGGATGAGTTATGTCCTTCTTCTGAAGACTTTTCAGAAGTAAGGGTTGAAGCTACCTGAGGGGCAGAAAGGCCAGTGTTCCAGGAGTTTCCATGTCATTAAAGAGAACATAAGACATATTCTTAAGGGCAACTGAGTTCCTTTGATGTCCTGCCATGGAGCAGCATTTTGGGCTCCTCCCAACAGAGTTGCTGATGATTTACTGGAAAACAACATGTGGCTCATTTTGTGGTATTTCTTAAGTTTCTGCCTATGAATTTCTATGAGCATTAGGCTTGGTCTTTTCCCTTCTTCTCTCATGTTGCCACTGGGCTGTGTAACCCATAATGCAGTCAGATTTCTTGAAATGGGTTTCCTGTTGATTCATGCTCATGTGAAAGTCGTTCAGTCATGTCCAACTCTTTGCGACCCCATGGACTATACAGTCCATGGAATTCTCCAGGCCAGAATTCTGGAGTGGGTAGCCTTTCCCTTCTCCAGGGGGTCTTTCTGACCCAGGAATCGAACCAGGGTCTCCTGCATTGCAGGCGGATTCTTTATCATCTGAATCACCAGAGAAGCCTTGTTCACATTTGTCCTCAACTCAGCATTCATGTATCCAAGGTATTGGGTGACATATAACAATAGGTGAATGGTCCCAACTGGTCTTCTGGCAACTGGTCTGAAAAATTCAGGATAATGATCGTGGAGGGAAAGCAATGAGCGATACTGAAGAGAGATCTTAGTTTCCTGCCCAGGAATTGATCATGAGCTCCTTATTGCAAAAGTTAGGCTTAAATTGCAGAAAGTAGGAAAAACCACTAGGCCGTTCAGGTTTGACCTAAATCAAATCCCTTATAATTATACAGTGGAGGAGATAAATAGATTCAAGGGATTAGATATGCTGGACAGAGTGCCTGAAGAAATATGGATGGAGGTTTGTAAAATTGTATAAGAGGCAGTGACCAAACCCATCCCAAAGAAATGAAATGCAAGAAGGCAAAGTGGTTGTCTGAGGAGACCTTACAAATAGCTGAGAATAGAAGAGAAGCTAAAGACATAGGAGAAAAAGAAAGGTGTACCCAACTGAATGCAGAGTTCCAGATCATAGCAAGGAGAGATAAGAAAGCCTTCTTAAGTGAACAATGCAAAGAAGCAGAGGAAAACAATAAATTGGGAAAGACTAGCGATCCCTTCTGGAGAAGGCAATGGCACCCCACTCCAGTACTCTTGCCTGGAATATCCCATGGATGGAGGAGCCTGGTAGGCTGTAGTCCATGGGGCCGCTAAGAGTTGGACATGACTGAGCGACTTCCCTTTCACTTTTCACTTTCATGCATTGGAGAAGGAAATGGCAACCCACTCCAGTGTTCTTGCCTGGAGAGTCCCAGGGACGGGGGAGCCTGGTGGGCTTCCGTCTATGGGGTCGCACAGAGTCAGACACAACTGAAGCGACTTAGCAGCAGCAGCAGCAGAGATCCCTTCAAGAAAATTGAAGACACCAAGGGAGATACTAAAGGAGATCAGTCCTGGGTGTTCATTGGAAGGACTGATGTTGAAGCTGAAAACTCCAGTACTTTGGCCACCTGATGCGAAGAGCTAACTCATTGGAAAAGACCCTGATGCTGGGAAAGATTAAGGGCAGGAGGAGAAGGGGGTGACAGAGGATGAGATGGTTGGATGGCATCACTGACTCAATGGACATGAGTTTGGGTGAACTCTGGGAGTTGGTGATGGACAGGGAGGCCTGGTGTGCTGCAGTCCATGGAGTTGCAAAGAGTTGGACACGACTGAGCAACTGAACTGAACTAAAGGGCAAATTTCATGCAAAGATGGGCACAATAAAGGACAGAAACGACAAGGACCTAACAGTAGCAGAAGAGGTTAAGAAGAGGTGGCAAGAGTACATAGAAGAACTATACAAAAAAGGTCTTAATGACCCAGATAACCACAGTGGTGTGGTCACTTACCTGAAGCTGGACATCCTAGAGTGTGAAGTCAAGTGGGCCTTAGAAAATATCACCACAAACAAAGCCAGTGGAGGTGATGGAATTCCAGCTGAGCTATTTCAAATCCTTAAAGATGATGCTATTAAAGTACTGCACTCAATATTGTCAGCAAATTTGGAAAACTCAGCAGTAGCCCCAGGACTGGAAAGGATAGTTTTTATTCCAATACCAAAGAAAGGCAATGCCAAAGAATGTTCAAACGACTGTACAATTGTTCTCATTTCATATGCTAGCAAGTTTATGCTCAAAATTCTTCAAGTTAAATTTCAGCTGTATGTGAACCAAGAACTTTCAGATGTACAAGCTGGATTTAGAAAAGGCAGAGGAACCAGAGATCAAATTGCCAACATCCATTGGGTCATAGAGAAAGCACGGGAATTCCAGTAAAACATCTACTTCTGCTTCATTGACTATGCTAAAGCCTTCAACTGTGTGGATAACAACAAACTGGTGGAAATGGGAATACCAGACCACCTTATCTGTCTCCTGAGACACCTGTATGAAGGTCAAAAAGCAAGAGTTAGAACCAGACATGGAACAATGGACTGGTTCAAAATTGGGAAAAGAGTATGACAAGGCTGTATATTGTCACCCACTTATTTAACTTCTATGCAGAGTACATCATGTGAAATGCCTGGCTGGATGAAGCAAAAGCTGGAATCAAGATTGCCTGGAGAAATATCAACAGCCTCAGACATGCAGATGATACCAATCTAATGGCAGACAACGAAAAGGAACTAAAAAGCCTCTTGATGAAGGTGAAAGAGGAGAGTGAAAAAGCTGTCTTAAAACTCAACATTCAAAAAACTAAGGCCATGGCATCAGGTCCCATCACTTCATGGCAAACAGAGGAGGAAAACATGGAAACAGTGACAGATTTTCCTTTATTGGGCTCCAAAATCACTGCAGATGGCGACTGCAACCATGAAATTAAAGGATGCTTACTCTTTGGAAGACAAGCTATGACAGACTTCAGTTCAGTTCAGTTGCTCAGTCGTGTCTGACTCTTTGCAGCCCCATGAACTGCAGCATGCCAGGCTTTCCTGTCCATCACCAACTCCTGGAGCTTGCTCAAATTCATGTCCATCGAGTTGGCAATGCCATCCAACTGTCTCATCCTCTGTTGTCCCCTTCTCCTCCTGCCTTCAATCTTTCCCAGCATCAGGGTCTTTCCCAATGAGTCAGTTCTTAGATAATGACAAACTTAGATAATGTATTAAAAAGCAGAGATACAATTTTGCTGACAAAGGTCCATACAGTCAAAGCTATGGTGTTTCCAGTAGTCATGTATGGATGTAAGAGTTGGACCATAACGAAGGTTGAGCATGGAAGAACTGATGCTTTCAAACTGTGGTGCTGGAGAAGATTCTTGAGTGTCCCTTGGACAGCAAGGAGATCAAACTAGTCAGTCCTAAAGGAAATCAACCCTGAATATTCACTGGAAGAACTGATGCTGAAGCTGAAGCTCCAATGCTCTGTATGGGAGAGTACACAGAGAAACAGTTTATTTAAGACAGAAGCAAGGCAGAAATGCACACCCAGTGAGGAATGTGGTGTGTCCTGATGGAGGAGGAATATGATAAGCCAGAAGCAAGGCAGAAATACACACCTGAGGAGGAAAATGGGCCTCCTGAGTGAGGAGGGGTGCAGTAGGAAGGTGATTTAAATCATTAATATAGCACAGTTCTTCCAGGTCTTTATTTCAGTTCAGTTCAGTTCAGTTCAGTTCAGTTGCTCAGTCGTGTCCAACTCTTTGCGACCCCATGAGTCGCAGCACGCCAGGCCTCCCTGTCCATCACCAACTCCTGGAGTTCACTCAGATTCATGTCCATTGAGTCAGTTTATTTATATTTGGCCAATTATTTTGTTTCTTTCTTCACAACTGCCTGGGTCTTGGACCCTTCCTAAGATGTGTCCATAACTTTTCTAAGGTGGATCCTACTGCAGAGTCCTGTGTGTGGATGTCCACACTTATTATGGGGTGTGGCCCATTTCTTTTCTGACCCCCAAGAAGCCTTCCTGTGCGTGTGCAGACAGGGAAGTCTTCCTTGACCTCAGGGGTGGGCACCTATCTCTTTATTTTAGCGAAGCTCAGCTTCTGCCACTAGCTTTGCCCTTGGGGTGTCTGGGTGATAACAAAGCTTGAATTTTACTCCATCTGACAAATTCCAGCTGTCCAGCCCAGGGGCCCATCTATCTCTTACCTCAGGAACGTTACTCTTGAGTTTGATCCTTATGATTCAAGCTGGTTCCATTTCACGAGTCATTTTGAGTGTCCATATCACTGTAGCAGGTGCTATGCAGACTAGGATGAAGATGATGTGGATGAAGATGAAGATGATTCTATCCCTCAAGAACTTTACAATCAGGTAGAAAGGTAAGAAGGATCTGGAAAAAGTTTGACAGTGTGAGATACTCACTGTGCTCTCATGCAGAGAATGGAACCCTGCAGGAAGTGTGGGTGGGAATAGGGAACAAAAGTTGAGCTGAAAGGATAAGAAGGGTTTCATGATGGAGAGAAGGTAGGAGGTGAGGACACTGGGTTGAAAGGAACAGGAATAAAAAAGAAAGGCTTAGAAGAGAGAAACAACTCTGTGTGTGTGTTCAGTGTGTGTGGGATTGGGGGTGGGGGGAGAAGTACAGGGTACTTGAAATACAGATTTTGTGTGCTACATGCTGCTTGAGATACAAAGACAAATCAGGCTCCAGGGCACCCCAGTCCAAAAGATCTAGTATGGAAGATAGATGTAAATAACTTTAATATGAAACAGATTGTGAGAGATGCTATGGGAGAGTCAGAGGACTCTTTGAGTGCATCTCAGAGAGAGATTTAGGAAGGAAGAATTGTATAGGACTTAGCATGATTAGATTCAGGGAATTAGATGGTTAGAGATGTCAAGATGACTTTTGCATTTCAAAGACAGTACCTTTGAATGATGGAGTAAAAGACACACATTTTGTTCCTTGTTCAGGTAAAATTTATAATTTTATAAACTTCATAATTCTTTCCATCTTACTCTAGACAACATACTTTAGCTTTCTTCACACTTTGGAGAATTAATTTATCTAATGTCCTCATGTGTGCTGTGCTGTGCTAAGTCACTTCATTCATGTCCAACTCTTTGTGACTCCATGGAGTCGGTTGCTATGCCCTCTTCCAGGGGATCTTGCCATCCTAGGGATTGAACCCTTACTCTTATGTCTTCTGCATTGGCAGTTGGGTTCTTTACCACAAGCCCCACCTGATAAGCCTTCTAGTGCCCTCAAAAATGAGTATAAAAACTAAAGGCTACCCCAAAGGTTTTCCCTAATAAAGGGTTTCTCTGATAGCTCAGTTGGTAAAGAATCCACTTGGAATGCAGGAGACCTTGGTTTGATTCCTGGGTTGGGAAGATCCACTGGAGAAGGGATAGGCTACCCACCCCAGTATTCCTGGGCTTCCCTTGTGGCTCAGCTGGTAAAAAATCCGCCTGCAATGCAGGAGACATGGATTCAATGCCTGGGTTGGAAAGATCCCCTGGAAAAGGGAAAGGCTACCCATTCCAGTATTCTGGCCTAGAGAATTCCATGGACTGTGTAGTCCACTGGGTTGCAAAAAGTTAGACATGACTGAGTGACTTTCACTTGACTTGACTTGAGAAGAAGGCAAAAGAAAAGAGATATTCCACCTTTGGGTGTTCTTGTATAAAGTAATATTTTGTTTAGATTTGAGGAAAGGGAATTTTTACAACCTTGTTAAATTTGCCAGGGGAAGAAGACTGGGTCATAGAATCATACAATTGTAGAATTTTAAAGCACCATGATCTAGTTCTCCTTCATAATAACTTAAAAACTTTTTTTTTAGATGACTGAAAGTCAGTTAAAATCATAACATGTGTGTTGCTGGAGGTGATCAATGTACACAGTGATGCTCGCCAGCTTGCTGATGTGACCTCACTGTGGGCAAGGACCAGAATCGAAGGTCACACATCTTACTTAACACAGGGCTCTAACTCTGGAAGGGTAAACTTGTAGCACAAGGGAGACGGGCTACTTGACCTTCTAGAGAAGCAAAGCAGACATCCAGGGGACTTCGAACCCAACTTTCAAATGAAGTGCTTTCATTTCTCCTCAGGTTCCCTGATTGGCTGTTTAGTCTCAGCAACAGGCTGACTAGGAATAACATCCCTTTCTTCCTCCATGAACTTTGTTACTGTTATTTAGTTGCTAAGTCATGTCTTACCCCATGTGACCCCATGGACTGCAGCCTGCCAAACTCCTCTGTCCATGGGATTTGCCAGGCAAGAATACTAGAGTGGGTTGCTATTTCCTTCTCCAGGGGACCTTCCTGACCCAGCGATAGAACCTGCATCTCTTGCATTGGCAGGTATATTCTTTACCACTGAGCCATCAGGGAAGCCCTCCATAACATTAACCTCTTATAAATTCTCAGTGTATGATATAGAATACGCATTGACTGGTAACTTGATTTTCCGATCAACTGTAATACACTTTTGCATTCATTTGATGGTTAGTTGAAGTCCTTATAAAAACTATCTGAAAGTGTGTAAGGTGAGTTTGCACAGTGCTAAGGGGTCTGGCAGATAACCTTGGACTGGCTTCAAGTTCAAACTCCACGATGACTTGCACATTGTATAACCTTGGGAAAAATTCTTTACCTCTGTACACTTCAATTTTCTCATGTGTAAAATGAGTGAAATAATAGTCCATGTATCATAAGATTTGGGGGAGCATTAAATGAGTCAATGTAGATAAAGGGCTTAGTGTTTGCCTCGCTCATAGTGAGAACTCAATGTATTTCAGCTAATTAAAACAAACAAAACAAGTTTGTTGTAAAACTTGTATTATATAAGTTCATCATTACTGAAAATATAAATTACAGTAAGATATATAATGAGTCAAGAGTTAATAGTGTTTATTGCAAATAGCAAACATATTTTTCAAACTGGGTTTCCAAACTCACAGTCCCTCTTAATAGGGCAGATAACCAGTAAAAAGTGGCCATGTTTGGAAGACCTTTTATGAAGATCTTTTATGTTTGAAATCAGTCATGGGAAGACTCCTGTGAAAAATCTCTTCCAGAATTAGTCAGGAAATGCCTTTCTCCTGCTGAGGTTTTCTAATGAAAAGGAAAGCCACATCACTCACAATCCTGCCTATTTTGACTGTCAGTAGCCTCATAGCTCGGAGAAGGCAATGGCACCCCACTCCAGTACTCTTGCCTGGAAAATCCCATGGATGGAGGAGCCTGGTAGGCTGCAGTCCATGGGGTCGCTAGGAGTCGGACACGACTGAGCGACTTCACTTTCACTTTTCATTTTCATGCATTGGAGAAGGAAATGGCAACCCACTCCAGTGTTCTTGCCTGGAGAATCCCAGGGATGGGGGAGCCTGGTGGGCTGCCGTCTATGGGGTCGCACAGAGTTGGACATGACTGAAGCGACTTAGCAGCAGCAGCAGCAGCCTCATAGCTAACTTCTGTGCTTAGCTGCAGAAATTTGCTTTAACGTAGACTGACTTATTTTTCTGTCTCTTTTTACTCATTTTAATGATTTTCAGGCTTCCCAGGCCATGGTGTAGTAGTAAAGAATTTGCCTGCCAATATAGGAGATGCAAGAGACACAGGCTCACTCCCTGGGTCAGGAAGATCCCCTGGAGGAGGAAATGACAACCCATTCCAGTATTCATGCCTGAAGAATCCCATGGACAGAGGAACCTGGTGGGCTAGTCTGTGGTGTTGAAAAGAGTTGGAAATAACTGAGCGTGCATGCCACGCCAATGATTTTTCAGTTTTTTGATCTTTGTGCCTTATATTTTAAACTCTCTCAAAACCCTTTTATAAGATGGAGAAGAGAAAGGTAAATAAATACCACAAAACATTATCATGCAGGTGGGTTTTCTTATAAACAAGTCCTCTGCCCAGTTCTACACACCTGGTTTGAAACATTTTTTTTTTATTTGACCAAAAATCATCAAAATGGCAAAGTTGCTTTCCATATAAACATTTATTTTATATTTTCAAAGATTAGGGTGTGAAAATCCCACCCTCACATGTTATTTAAATGTGAAGGGAAAAATGTCTTATAAGGGTTAAGGCTGTGATGTCGACTGACCTTGTGGGGACATAACTTGCTAAAGAGGCCAAACAGTTAATAATAATCATACAAAAAACCAAATGACCATGCAAACACAGCAGGTAATATTTATAGAATATTTTACAAGGTATCCTCACATACCTAGTTCATTTTTCACATCAACCCTCCAAATGAAGAAGCATTATTTTCAGCTCCACTTAGTATGAGAAAACAAAGTCTCAGATATGGTTGGACTTATGTCCCAGGTCTCATAGCAAGGAATTACCCTAGTCAGGATTTAAAATAGATCTTAAAAATCCCAGGTCCTATCCACTATTCCAGGATGCTTCCCCAAGGCCTAACTTTGTGAGTACAATAAACAAGATTCTCCTTTAACCTCTGGTCTTGCATCCAAAGGATTGCTTGATGGAGAAGAGCAGGAGAAAGGTAAACGTTTCTAATTAAGAACTGTCTTTCAGCTATGTTTCACCTGGAGGTTTTTCTTTTTCTTGCCTAAAAGTAGGATGACCCTGAATGCCGGTCTCCTAATAGTTGGGGAAGGGGTTTGGCAGAACAAATTCTGCAATAGCAATTAGCTGAGCCCACGGTGTTGGAAGAGAGTCACGTTTGCTCTCTTCCATGACTTAAAAGTCTCATGGCTACACTTTCATGTTCTTTGCAGTGAGAACCTATCTAGAGCCCTAATGCCCCAGTGGTGAATTCAGTATAAGGCAAGTAGTGAATTTCTATGAATTGTAAGTATCTGACCTGAAAATCTTGGTTTTGGGGTGAAAAAGATATGACCAGTTTGAGTGAGACCGGGTGTAAGATGAAGACTTAATCAACAAATGAAGGTGGGGCTTCCTGGAGATCAAGACAACCTCTAGACAGAGTACCATCAAACAACTTTAAAAAAATATGTTTTTATTTATTTACTTATTTGGCCACTCCAGGTCTTAGTTGTGGCACTTTGGATCTTCCGTCTTCATTGCAGCATATGAGCTCTTTAGTTGCGACATGCAAACTCTTTAATTGTAGCATGTGGGATCTAGTTCCCTGACCAGGGGTTGAATCCAGGTCCCCTGCACTGGGAGTGCAGAGTCTTAGCCACTGGACCATCAGGGAAGACCCTCACTGAACTTTTGAGGAGGGATGGGTATCTAGGCCTGACTCAGACTCTGATTCTACCCACTGGTGAGTTGTATTTTACGTGTACGTGAACTGTTTAGTGGTGGTATGCGGTGCATTCCATTGCGTGAGTCCAGTTCTTCCCCATCCTCTTTTTTTTTTTTCCTTAAATCATTTTAAAGCACTGAGTTACAAGAACCCTTCAGGTATTGCTATGGAAAAGCCACCAGCATGGGTGGCTTGGCTTCACTACCCTGGTTCCTGGGTAGACTTGGATCAACAGAGCTCCTGGAAGATCTGTATCTGCTTCTACTCAGATGCACTGCTCCTTACCAACACAAAGGCTATATTTTCTTGGAGACTTCCAGATTGTTCAATATATTTTCTTTTGGAGAATGTGTTTTCTTTTGTGGCCATTTCAGACACAGAGAAACTATCAGTGTCTCTGTTTTCCCTTCGGGAAACAACCCCTTAATTTGCAGAGTTTGAACTTCTAAGTCAGTCTCATTTTCCAAGCAACAGTTTCGATGGGCAAGGTAAGTTTGAACAACGTTATCTTTTCCAGAACACTTCACATTTTGCTTTGTTTGCTCCAGGCACGCCCCTCACCAAACCACATTTTTTAACCTTTGGCTTTGTGAGAGAACAAAAGTCCCTCCTATCAGGAGTAAGGAAGCCACCTGAACCATTCTTTTTATATTTCCAGAGATAGTTTATGGGGCCACTGAAAGATGTTGATGCTATCTTTTTAATATTCTGAGAAATAATCCTATTAAACAAAAAACAAGGGAAACTCTTATGCCCACAAGGCCGAATTACCCAAAGCCTCCTGGCAGGGGTCAAGTTACCTGACAAAACCCTAGCTGTGCGGGGCTTCTATCTCTCCATCTCTGGCTCGGTGAATGAACAATAATTTGTGGATTCTGCTCATCTCTCTTTGCGAACTTTGTTCTGTGGAATTAGATACAACTTTGACAAATTAGAAAAGGCTCCCTCGTGCCCGCTGTCCCTGGAGCAACACAGGCCGCTGATTGTGTGCTGGTCCTCTGAAGTCTGGCCGTGTCAGGCCGTCAGCGGCAGCCTGGCCACCAGAGCTCGCTTTTTAATAAGCGTATCTGTCAGCACCAGGTCCTTCGGATCTTCCGACCTCTCCTTAATCCTCAGGACGCACTGACTTTCTTCTCTGTTTCGCGGATGGCAAAAGGCCCTGTGCCAGGGAAGAAATCTCTTCTTTGTTTACAGCGTAGAGGCAACAAAATTAACCTTTGAGATTAACTGTAAATGAGCGAGGATCATGTTTTGTCTTTCTTCAGGACCAGGGGTCGGGATTAGCATATGCAGGAGGGATGGAGCGTGTGAACACGTGTATATGCGTGTGCACACCCCACCCCAACTCCCATCATGCCCCCAGATATCTTTCTACTCTTGTTCTCCTTTCATTCTTTCCTTAATTAAAATACAGTTGATTTACTATATTTGTAAAATTAATATATGGTGTGTTAGTTTCATGTGTACAGCAAAGTGAATCAGTTATATGTACACATGTATATTTATATGGATATATATGTTCTTTTTCTGATTCTTTTCCATTATGGGTTTTTTCAAAATATTGAGTACAGTTCTCTGTGCTATACAGTAGGTCCCTGTTGGTTATCTATTTTTTAAAATTTTATTTTATTGAAGTATAGTTGATTTATAATGTTGCATTAATCGCTGCTGTACAGCAAAGCGATTCAGTTATAGACTTATAAACATACACACTTTAAAAATATTTTCCATTATCGTTTACCACAGGATGTTGAATATAGTTCCCTGTGCTATACAGGAGGACCTTGCTGTTTAGATGATCTATTTTATATATAGTAATAGGTATACTAATCACATACCCCTAATTTATCTCTCCTGCACCCCCTTTCCCCTTTGGTAACCATAAGTTTGTCTTTCATGTCTGAATCTATTTTTGTTTTGTAAGTGATATCATTCCCTTCTTTATTCAGATGTGGGTTTATTCTGGAATGAATAGAGCTAATAAATAATATTCCATTTTTTTTTTTTTCTAATCTTCAATTGCATTTCAACGCTTAGGATCCGTGCATGTGCTCAGTGGTGTCTGATTCTTTGCAACCCTGCCTGACACCTTTTGTAGCCTGCCAAGCTCCTCTGTCCATGGGATTTCCTAGGCAAGAATACTGGAATGGGTTGCCTTTTCCTATTCCAGGGGATTTTTCCCAACCCAGGGATTGAGCCTGCATTTCCTGCATGGGCAGGTAGATTCTTTATCATTGTCTCCACCTGGCAAGCCCTCTTAGGAGAGGCATACAGAACACCAAAATATTATAAATGATGCTTGATAGGTTAAGGATAAAAGGGTCATCAGGTGGGGTTCTTTGGCCCATTGGAAGTAGACAGTGTCTTGGTACAGAGCAAGGACCATGAATGACACCACAAAGAGGTCAGGGTGTCTTTTCATTGGTTACATGGCGGTGTGTTCATGTTTAACAGTCTCGAATAGCAGAGTAGTGATTCTCCAACACACAGGGAATACCTTGCTGGTAAATAATTCTTTCCTGTTTTTTTTTTAAACACAAATTTTTGAATAAGACAAATGATTGAGAGATTGTATTCATACTCATTTCTAACTGATTGCGTTCAAATTGCAGTTTGACTCAATTACACTTGCTTAAAATTTTTTTTAACAGTAAAGTTAAAACAACACCACAAACAACAGCTATGAGATGACATTTGTATTGAGGAGAGAATGGAAACCTTAATATAAATGTTATTATTGGTCTCTGGAAACATTTTCTTTTCCCTCCCATTCTCACACTTTATTTTATTAAATTTTTTTGGCAATATTCTGCTGCTTTTTTCCTATAGTTGCTTAAAAAAGTATTGGAATATAGCTGCTTTACAATGTTGTGTTAGTTTCAGCTGTACAGCAAAGTGAATCAGCTATATGTATACCTATATCCCCTGTTTCTTTGGATTTCCTTCCTGTTTAGATCACCACAGAGCACTGAGTAGAGTTTCCTGTGCTCTACAGTAGGCAATCATTAGTTATCTAGTTTATACATAGTATCAGTAGTGTATAAGGTGTGACAAGATGAAGTTGCGACGGGCGCATTTCTGACCTATGGGGAGCCCAGGAATGGGCTCCACACATCCTTTACGTGTTTCTGAGAGTGTCAGGTCTTCCCATTCTGAGGTGTGCCCTCCATTTTTGATGGGGTCTTCACTTTGGGAAACCAGCTCAGTAGTGACAGGGAGTCACCATCACGATGGTGACCAAATCCAGATGTCCTACTTAAGGCTCCGGTCTCTGTTTCTTGAAGTAGCTGAAACGTGTCTGGGACCTGGGATGGTGAATCATTCTGGCCACAGACAGCTCTTAAAGCCAGTGGTTCTATTAGAATCATATTTGGATCCCAGCCTTTTCATATTTGGTTGACTTCTGTGGAATTTGACTGCTTTGTAATTTTGTTGCCTTTTGTCAAATAGAATTAATTTCTGCTAGTTTCAGTCCTGTCCTGTCTCTTTCTCCCTCTCCTTTTTAGTAAGTACAAAATAAAGTGACGTGTCAGTACAGACATATTTTCTTTTTTGCTGAATTGTGGCAATGACCTTAACAATGAAGCAGAAGAGAAAAGGGACTTGGTTGCAGGTGCAAGACTGAGGTTATGCAAAATGGAGAAATAACCAGGTCAGTGCCCAGGAGCCCACCACACAATGATCAGCGTTTCAGGGGAATGAAGAGAACATGTGTGTTGGGATTCCCAGTTTCCCTGTTATCATCGTCTCGGGCTGGTGTTTAACGTGTGCTGCGTTGGTTTTGGCTGAGAAAAGTGCTTGGAGGAAGCAGTTTTTTAAGTTCACTTGGTATCTCTAAGAGGTAATAAAGATCTTTATTTACAAATAACGCACTTTCTGGGAAGTGCCTTTGTGTGGCATTGCACACCCTAGCAAAACGACGGGTTCTTTGTTTTGACTCGTTGGGAAGGGCAAAGGTCGGCATATAGGCTGCTTGTTTGCAGCCAGACATTTTACTCTCTGGGCATGTAACACTGTTCATCTTTTAACCTCTCTGCAACTCAGGATTCTCATTTCTGGAATGGAGATAATAATTCTGTAAGAATCACTGAGGAACCAGGAAATTAAAGAGCTGCGCTCTACATCCCAGCTGCCTGATATCTATCTTTTGAAATGCTGTCAAGTGTCACCTCCTCGGGGAAGCCTTCCTGGATCACAGGGGTGCTGGATGGACCCCTGCCCTCCTTGGTAACAACACTTGTCTCACTACATGTAGCCCTGGGTTTATTTGGTTATTCCATCACTCTCCTGTAAGCGCTTTCAGAGTAGAAACAAGCATCCTTATTTTGTATCAAATGAAACTTACAGCCGAGCCAGGTGCCTAGTTTCCAGGAGGCAGTGGGTAAAGATAGTTAAATGATGGGCAAATGGAACTTTATCATTAAAAGAGGTGCTCAAAATATACTGTGTATAAAATAGATAACTAATGAGAACCTGCTGTACAGCACAGAGAACTCTACTTAACACTCTGTGTGACCTGGTTGGGAAGGAAGTCTAAAAGGGAGGGAATGTATGTAGGTGTACGGTGGATTCATTTTGCTGTACAGGAGAAACGAATACAACATTATAAAGCAACTATACTCCAATAAAAAGTAATTTAAAGAAAGCACTAGATGCTAATGTCTATCACCTCCTCATGGCAATGTATGATGAAGCAAACTTTAAAATTTAAAAATAAATTTAAACACATTCTTAAAATAGAGTTCCTTAAAAGTCCATGAAGTCTAAGGAAGCAAACAAACAACAAAAGACCTTTATTGGGAAAAAAAATTTGCAGTGCCATTTCTCTCCCCCACTTTCTCCTATGAAAGAAAGGAGAAGGCATCAAGACTAATGATTGAATACTGGGGAGAAGATGAAGGTTTTGAGAAAGTGCTGGGTTATATAATCACACCAATAGTGCCTACGATTTTTGTGTGATCTGCACAACAATACATCTTTTTACCTGTGTAAAGTGAAGTAAAAATATTTGAGGCAGGTCTTTTGGGTGTGTTTGCCTGGTAGGAGAAAGAACAATAGAAGATATATTTTGGGTTTTCCAGAAGTGAGGACAAATCTGTAAAACTAAATTGATTTCTCTCAACACACACCACCGCTTTGATAACGCTGGTCTGAGGAAGAGATGGCATGGTTTTTCTCTCTCATCTGTTCCTGTCAGCCTTCCCCTCACATCCGGTATTTTGTAATAAAATTTCCAACAGATACGGGTTGTTCAACAGTCACTAGCAATGCATTGATTAATTATGTGTACCAGACTTTCAGTATATAATTAAGCTAAACAAAACTGCATTAAAATAATATGAATAATTTGACTTCAAGCCACCAAAACAAGGAAACGGAGTGAAAGCAGAATCTCTGACCTCACTCGCTTTAGCATATTGGAGGAGATAAAAATATAATCAGAGTTATAAATCATACAGCTGCCATAATACAGTGATACAAAAAGGAAGTTGTTCTGACCTTTGATTTGGAGGCGTTTCAAACATAGAAATGAAAGTGAACACTGTTCTGCTAAAAATAAAATTCTTCAGCTAGGAAATACAACAACAAAACCCTTTCCTTACTTATGTGGGTAATGTTTGTTTTTGTTGTTTTCAGCTATTCTTAGATTGTCTTCAGTATGACTGAAGTGTGGAGCATTGATATTGTCTCAGAACTATGTTATGTTGACATGCTTTTACTGTCTCTAAAACCAAAATTTAGAGAACGAACTATATTTCACATCCACAAAAATAGGATGAGCTCTTAATACCCCTGCAGATTTTAAAAGTGGTATTTATTCACTGTGCATTCATTTGAAAAATGTAGAAAAATCTGTCAAAAAGAAAAAGTCCATTCATAATTCTACTCTTGAGAATCTTGAGGTAACCACAATCAATACCAGTTTCTTTCCAGTCTGAGTTTATGTGAATGTATGTGGAACTGATCATCATGTTGTGTATATATTGTGGTAACTGCCTCTTTCACTTGTGCCTCACATGCATTTTTCCATTTCCTTAAGTGTTTCTCCCAAATAAGAGTTTAATTGTTTAATATTGATAGAATCCTGTCAAAAGGATAAATCATACTTTATTTAACAAGGTCAATGTTTTTTAACATTCAGTTGTTCCCAGTTTCTAATCACTATTTTAGAAGTTCAATGCACTATCCATTGTGCAACAGAGCCAGGTTTTAAAAATTATTTGAAACAAGCAAAACACTCAGGGAATATTGCCAATATTTTATAATAATTATGAATTTAGTATAACATTTAAAAATTGTGCATCATTATATTATATACCTGTAAGTTATATAATATTGTATATCAATTATATTTCAATAAAAATAATGTGGAAGAGCAAAACAGTTGAATAAACAGAGCTCACAATTCTGTATGCATGATTCTGATTTTTGCTTCTTGTAAAATTCCAAGAGAAATTCTTTCCATAAAGGGTATGAGCAGTTTTAAACCTCTTGCTGCTGCTACTGCTAAGTCGCTTCAGTCGTGTCCGACTCTGTGCTACCCCATAGACAGCAGACCACTAGGTTCCTCTGTCCCTGGGATTCTCCAGGCAAGAATACTGGAGTGGGTTGCCATTTCCTTCTCCAATGCGTGAAAGTGAGGTCACTCAGTAGTGTCCGAATCTCTTGCTACATCATGTCAAAGTTTCATCCGGAAAGGCCAGAAAGACTGAGTCTTTGCACCTCCAGCAGTAGGGGATGAACCACATGACCAGCCTTGAAAGAGAATGTTCTTAGAGGAGTATTTCCATAGAAGCTTGGAATGTGGGGTAAGGAGGGAATGTGCAATCATAAAATTGAAGAATCTAATTTTTTTCCCTTGTTTTCCTCCATGCACAAACAGTAGCAGCAGAGGGAGAGAAGGGAAGAGTTGTGAAAAATGTCAAAAGTCATCTGGATGTATCGTTCTTATGAAAACCTGTCTGTGAAGTATGAAAACCTATTTAGAGTGAGTTGTCAATTCATCCCTCATTGGCATACCAGGAAGAATTTAAAGTGCAGAGATATGACAAACCAGCTTAAAAATTAAAAACAAAACAAAACAGAACAAAAAAACCCAAGCAGAGGGGCCTATGTATCCAGACTTACCCAGTAAATGGGTATCTTCACTGGTAATAGATTTTATTCAAGATGCCACCCTTCCCCCTTTTCTGAGAATTCTCCTCCCACCTGGTCCATGAACGTAGGCACCTAGCAAGTATGGTTGTACTCTTGACATGCTAATTAATTAGACTGGCTGGCTCAAGCTAGGTTGGCTAGAGACTTTTTTCTGAAGATAGTAATTTGGTCCTTGACATAGGCTGGTATTCTTTTGGTTTCAAGGAATAGAAAACTTAATATACTGTCTTAAGCATAAAGGTATTTTGTTGACTCATGTACCCAAACTGCTCACAAAGAAACTTGGGCTGCTGGAGTGATTTGATGGAGGACTCAAAAATGATGTCAGCCAAGTCTTGGCTTCCTTTCCTTTGAGTTGGCTCAGACTTCTAGGTTACTCCCTTTGTGGTAGCAGGTGACAAGAGCTCCAAACTCACATCTCACTCAGATAGACCCGGAGGAGAACAGCGAGACCATGTCCTAGCTGTCTAGACAAGTCTTTCCTAGACTCAGTCTAATTGTAGCTATTTAGGCCTATGTCTTTCCGTGAACCAATCACTGGCCAGGGACATGGAATCCACTGGTTGATTGAAGCCAACTGAGTTTCCCACACAAAGTCGGACATGACTGAAGTGACTTAGCAGCAGCAGTTAGAGTAAAGGTAAGGTCCATCTCTCAAGCACTGTGGGCTGGGAAACTGGAATAGTGTTCAGAGGGGTAACTACATCCCACAGAGGAAATCAAGAAATATGCACTAAAATCTCCCTTGTGGTTGGGACTCTATCTTGTAAAGCTCATCCTCATGGAGGGTGAATTCTACCAGATGGGTGAGCAGCAGTAGAATGACCAAAAGAAATAGGGGGGACAGAGAAGCAGAAACAGGAGCGAGGAGGGAATACTGATGAATTTGTATTTATTGCTTCTAGTCCTTTCAAGACTTCTAGTTCTATCCTATCCTCTGTTTCTTGAGAACTCCCCACGTCCTCATAATAACTTCCCCCTTTCTGATAAGTCATTCTGTGTAGCTTCCTGCAGCCACATATGCACTAATAATGGCTTCTAGAAGATTCCCAAGTCCTGCCCACCTGTACTGTCTCCTTTGGTTCAAACGTGAGCCTTTGGTTTGACAGTTCTGTTCCCTCCTTTAAAGGTGATCTTATAAGGCGTCTTGGATTAATTGTGACAAGCAAGAACAGGGAGCAGTAAGAGCTGACCATGAACCTGAGACAGAATGGCAATAGTTTATTGTGCCCATTTGATATGTATACAAGGATGACATTTGACTCCATTTACTTAGCAGATGTTTATCAGTTTCCTCCGCGGGAATGTTCCAAAAATCTTCAAAGGAGCCTTTTTTCCCCCTCCCCGCTGCACCTTGGATGCGATGTTCTGTGAAATATGTTAACTTATTTTTTTCTTTACCAAACCCATAAAAATGTCCTGGTTGACATGCAATGTTGTGACAAGCCCTAGTAGATTGTGTCAATCATTTTGCTTTATGTTACATTAAGTGACATATTGTAATGTGATTGATACAACATGGGATGACACATCATAATGCAAAATATCATCTGGAAAATGTAGAAAAACAACAGAAGACTTGAAGCCACTTTTACTTTCTAATTCTTTGAATATGTTAGTGGAAAAGATCTCTTTCATTAGGATAGTTACTTGGGAAAGCGTTCAGGTCTTTCTCGTCCGGGTTTGTTCTTCTTTCCTTTGTGATTAACAGGGCACATGGAAAACAATTGCATCTTTGGGGACTGATAAGGTCTGGGTTTGAACTGAATGTCTCTAAAGCCTTTGTGGAGTTCTTCAGTGACAATATCTTTTCTGCACATTAAAATTGTCTTCTCTTGGTTCTGATAAAAAAGAACTTTTATAGCAAAAGAACTCCATCCACCCACCCCAGGTAATATTCTCCTCTTTAAAATCTCTGATATTTCTTTCCATTGTTTTACAGGGACTGGGGGAAAAAACATCTTTTCAGATTTCACTGTAAGGTCCGTGAGGGTCTCAGAGGAGAATATATTTAAAAATATTTACTGTATCTTCAGAGTCATACACAGTGCCTGACACATGGTAACACTATGTGTTTGTTAATGCCTTGTTGAAGAATCTTTGTCTTTAATTATACTTTATTTGCATTTATTGAGTGACATTTAATAAAATAAAACATGAAGTATTAGTTTCTTAGGGCTGCTACAGCAGATTATTACAAATGTGGTGGCTTTATTTTCTCAGATTTCTGGGGACTGAAGTCTGAAATCAAAGTGTCAGCAAGACCAAGCTCCCTCTGAAGGCATTAGGGGCAGATACTTACTTGCTTCTTCCAAGTTCGGTGGCTCCAGGGCTCCTTAACTTGTGGCCTCATACTTCTAAGCTCTGTTTCTATCTTCATATGGCCTTCTCCTCTCTCTGTGTGTCTTTCATTAGATCTCATCAGGACCCTTGTCATTAGATTTTTGAGTTCACCTGGAAAACAATCTCGAGATGGATGATTTCATCTCAAGATCTTTAACTTACATCTGCAACTACCCCCTTTTCCAAATAAGGTTATATTAAAGATTCTTGGTGGATTTACATTTTGGAGGCTACCATTCAACCCAATATACCCCTATTAACAAAAATAATAAGATAGGTTAGTTGGGGGAAGTTAACATTTTTGGTTGATGGTTTCATAAAATCTCTTTGTTTTGATCTACCTTTAAACCTGTTTCTGTTTACTTTTATATCTAGTAATGATGGTATTATGAAGTTAATTATATGTTTCTTTAATAATAGATATCTCTATAATATTACAGGCAGCTTTCCCCATCTGAATATGAATTTGCACTAGTAACTAAAGATAGAGAGAATGGAAAAAGCTGAGACGAATTTATTGACCATGACACGGACTCTTAAAGTCCTTTAAAACATGCCAGCTGACCTCATATCCTCCATGAATGTACATGATATACATGAGATTTGTCCGTATTTATACACAGTATGTGGAGGAATTCTGGCTAGTTGAGGATTTTTACGTAGTTTTCTTAAATGTGAATTTCAACCTGTTACCTACCTTTATCACCATATCCACCCACAGATGTAGGAGTTCAGAGCAAAGAGAAAAAAGAAAACTTGGAGTGATCAGGGAAGGTCTTATGGGAGAAGGGACATGAAAGGGGATGGGCTGTTCAAGGAAGAAGATATTGCCTCATAGTCAGCCTTAGGGCCACCAAATTCTCATTCAAAAGAACATCTATCCTCCAACTAATGTGGGGCCAGATCCTGATGCTGAAAGCTTGGTCTCTGTGTACCAGTACCAGGCTGAATCCTGGAGATAGAGCTTTGGGTAAAGTAGAAAAAAATAGCTTAATTGCTTTGCCAGGCGAAGGAGGACACAGCAGACTCCTGCCCACAAAAACTCTGTGTTCCAAACCAGGGGAGTTTGGTGAGGAGTTTTATGGCAACGGTTCAAGGGTGGCATTGCTGATAATATTAGGAGGTGTAACAGGTAATCTTAGAGCTTCTCTGGTTCCTTTACTCTGGCCTCAAATGGTCTTCTTTGGTATGAAGAATGCCACTGTTTGGTTTTATTCTACAAAGGGCTTAAAGATATTGTTTTGTGGAATCAGGACCATGCCCAAGGCTGCAGTATAGTTTCCTGGCAGTTCCTCCCTCATCTCTGCATCCCCTCCATTCCCTGGATTATGGACTGTCCTAATCTGCTCTTTGGAACTCAGAGGAGTTCGTGGAGGCTGGAGGGGGACAGAAAGGCTTCCATGCCCCAGAGCCCCATAGGATCCTGCTTGGTTTTAGTTCTCTTACTTATGCTGCACAATACATCTCTGGTCCTTCTTTTTAAGGCAGCAAGACCCTAGACTTATATTAACTTTTCCTCTCTTTGTTCAATATCTTGTGGCTGCATAGAGTAATTTAATAAATCAAAATCGTCTTTTTCAATTTTCATTGTGGCTACACTGGTGTTCTTTTGAATGGAACTCAATTATTGGGATGGCATATATTACTTGAATCATTTTAGAGCTCAATCAATACACATATCTTCATAATAAATATTGATGTCCCTTGGAAGCCTCCACCAGTGTCCCACACGTTCAGTGCAGCTGTCAGGATCCAGGCAGCTCTGGGTAATTAATATTTTCATTTTCTTCTTCCATCTTGAACTTAGGTCTGAATGTGGTCCTTCAAGTAGGGAAGAGGAATTCTGAAACAAAATCATTCCTAAATCTGTTGCACTAACAACACTTCACATAGAACTCTGAGAACTTAAATGTTCTATGGAACTTCAGTTCTGCAAAATAAAGACTCAACTCATGGGAGAAAATGAATAGCCTGAATGCTTTCATCTTTGAAAATGACCAGCCAAGAAGAAATAGAATGGTTTCCTAGTAGGTTTAAAAAGGGGAAAAATCTTAACTAAATCCTCAAACAAATATCAAAGGCTTGTAGCTAGGAAAACAAAGAGGCTACCTGGGGACTGTGTCTTAAAGGTGCGATGATATCTGAATATCTGAAATCCCAAGGTCATGACCACTATGTTTATCAAACAATATTCTTATCTGATCTTATATTTGAGTATATTCTTATCATCAGATATAATTGATGATTTATTTTGGAGTTCAATACACAGTGAATTATTGTCAAGCAAATGGTAACATATTTGAACTGCTAAAATATTTTGGTTTCCAGTAAGAATTCAACCCCAATCTATAGTGTCCACAGTGAAGGCACAGGGTCTTACCTACATCTTCATAAAATAGCTAGATTGCCACCCTTGCACCAATGCATGTATTTCCTCCCAAAGGGGTCATGATGTAATCTCCTGAATTCTTAATCATAATGTGCCCTGGTAGCTCAGATGGTAAAGATCTTCCTGCAGTTTAGGAGACCAGGGTTCAATCCCTGGGTCAGAAGATCCCCTGGAGAAGGGAATGGCAATTCATTCCAGTATTCTTGCCTGGAGAATTCCATGGACAGAGGAGCATTGTGGGCTATAGTCTATGGGTTCACAAAGAGTCAGACACAACTGAGTGACTAACACATGCGCATACTTTACCCATTTTTTTAAAAAACGGAAGTACAATTGTTTTACAATGTAGTGTCAGCTTCAGGTGTACAGCAAAGTGATTCAGTTATACATGTATATGTGTGTGTGTATATATATATATAGGTATAGACAGAATATAAGTATAGAAAATATAGATATAGAGAATATGTGTGTGTGTATATATATATATATATATATATGTATGCATGTATATATGTATTTCTTGTTTTTAGCTCCTAAGTTGTGCCCAACTGTTTGTGACCCCATGGACTGTAGCTCGCCTAGCTCCTCTGTCCATGGGATTTCCCAGGCAAGAATACTGGAGTGGGTTGCCATTTCCTTCTCCGAGGTATTTTCTGGACCCAGCAATCAAACCCACATCTCCTGCACTGGCAGGTGAATTCTTTACTGCTGAGCCACCAGGAAGTCTTTTTCAGACTCTCTTCCATTTTAAGTTATTACAAGATACTGAGTATAGTTCCCAGTGCTATATCATAGGTCCTTGTTGTTTATCTGCTTTATATACAATAGTGTGTGTCTGGTAAGTAAACACCTAGATACTCTTTTTTAGTTATCATTAACTCTTTAGAACCCAGAGCATTGACAAAGTCATCTTAGCCGGGGAGATAAATCAGAGAAAAACAGAACTGTTGTGACTTAGAGTCTGAGGCGACATTGTAGGACAAGAAGAATTTTGCATTTTGGTTTCACAAGCTAAGATTTTTTCTGAAAAAAAAAAAAAAAAAAATCTGGAAACAGGCTTGCCCTTTGAGTGCCTACTGTGTATACTCAGAGGAGAGTTTTTCAAATGTTTCCAAAATATCTCCTCAGTCAGTTTGTACTAGGTATTGTCCCAACGACTTTATTTTGCTTTTGTAATTTGAGATACATTTCAGTGTCGATTTATGGCTGGAATGTGAACCTCCTTGCCAGGGGTTATAAAAGGAAAAGGCAAGCCCTTCACACATTTAGCAGTATCACAACAGTGTTGTCTCTAAACTTTGAAACCTCTAAAATGGTCTAAACGTGGAGCCCATTCTCACATATTTCTGTGAATTTATTTCAAACCTTTCCCAGACCCAGATATCTTTTTAACATTTTATGTTGTAATTTTCCTACCTATTTTTATTTATCTTGGTCCCAAGACTACAAAGTCAGCTCAGAGTCAGAAAATTTTAAATAAGTAAATGAGAGCCCTGACTATAAATTTAAGGCCTTCTATGTAGCTTTACTTCTGTGTCTGTGTATATATTTGTACCAGTAATTTGATAACATGGGGCACTGAATGAAGAAAGTGAGGAATGATCCAAATATGAGGGAGTATGCACTGCACATTCAGACCTTATCAGCTCCAGGATCAGTTATCTGTTTGAGGAAAATTACATTGCATCTGTCAATAGACTTAATAACTCAGTGCCTGCTATTTGATAATGGATAATCACACAAATTCAGGAAGCTAGACCATATGCCATTCAAGTTTTTTCTATTCTCTTATTCACCTTAATTTTCTAGATGAGTGAAATTATCTAGTCCTGGACTCAAGATGGCATACTTGGGAACAGAGCCTGCAGGAATCCTGCTGCCTCTGATGTTAGCCCCTTGCAGGTTGCGGCTGCCGGGTTATGTCTGCCACCACGGCATCTAATTGAAATGGGCAGAGTTTGGAAAATTGTAAATGTGGACAAAGCAAGTGACTGATGGATGGAAAATCACAAAGGGCAGATGTGGAAGAGCTGAGGGAAGTGGCTGGTGGGAAACAATGAGGCTGTGGGGGCTAAGGATTCAGGCTGTAAGGAATATTTCTGATCTCTGTTTTTAAACCAGGAAGAATAGACACTAATGGTGGAGATGATTTAGGGATGTTTTTCCCTGGAAGCGGGGGATCTTTCAGGGACCCTTCGTTTGTAATGATCCAGGAGACTATTTCTATTTATAGAACAATTTCTCTACTCTCAGATAATAGGGTCATTTTGTCACTTAGTAATAATTTTGACTATAATTATTGCATGAATTAATTTCAGTGATAAACAAATAGATGTTCCTTGTTCTCAGAGATCAAGAAGACTAGATGCTGGCACTTTCTGGTGTGGATTTGGCTGCTCAAAGATGTCATCTCTGACTCAAACTCTTTCACCATTGTGCTATGCCCTCCATTCCAGGGCTCTTGTCAAGACAAGAGTGGCTTCCTGTGGTAACCAGGTGGCCACTGCATCTATTCCCGCCTATAAAGATAGCAAGGGAGGGATGGAGCCATTAGCATCTACCCCTTTACACAGAAGCAAACCTGTCCCAGAGGCTCCCAATAGACTTTGACTTTCATCCCACTAGCCAGAACTGTATCATGTTAGTATTTTGAACTTCTAAGAAGCTGGACAAGTGAGATATTGCTTGGAGTTGGTGTATTGCTGCTTGAAAGCAATAGAGAGTTCTGTAAACAAAGAAGAATGCATGTGAGTTAGACAGTGAGCAAGGAATGCCACCACTGTCTACTTAAGCTTTACTGTGGAAGGAGAATAAGTTTTGGACAATGTACTAGTTCACATAGTCTCAAGGAAGAGGTGGTCGAAGTGATGCCAGCAATGGGGCCACCTGGACACTGCTGTAGTTTTTTTTTTTTTGTTGTTGTTTTTTGTAGTCTGTCTTTATATAGTCTTTTTAATAGGAATGAATTGGATGTTTTGGGAATTTGTATCAAATCAAGAAAAATCACAAGAATATACAATGGAGCGCTGAATCAGAAAACTGAATCCACATTTTCAACCTGGTTCTTAGCTGGAATTATCTCCTAGATTTCTACAAGGCCAGAGTCTCAACTAAGTTCCTCTTTGTCTTGTTCCCAGATTTATTGACTTTTAGACCTCAGGTTTCTGTAGGCTGGGAAAAATAATCATATTGTGCTCCTTGAGGAAGACAGTATTCTGCAGAAAGAAGAGTATGTCACATTTTAACTTAATCACATACGTTCAGTTCAGTTCAGTTCTCAGTCTTGTCTGACTCTTTGCGACCCCATGAATCGCAGCATGCCAGGCCTCCCTTTCGGTCACCAACTCCTGGAGTTCACTCAAACATGTCCATAGAGTCGGTGATGCCATCCAGCCATTTCATCCTCTGTCATCCCCTTCTTCTCCTGCCCCCAATCCCTCCCAGCATCAGGGTCTTTTCAATGAGTCAACTCTTCACATGAGGTGGCCAAAGTATTGGAGTTTCAGCTTCAGCATCAGTCCCTCCAGTGAACACCCAGGACTGATCTCCTTTAGGATGGACTGGTTGGATCTCCTTGCAGTCCAAGGGACTCTCAAGAGTCTTCTCCAACACCACAGTTCAAAAGCATCAATTCTTCGGTGCCCAGCTTTCTTCACAGTCCAACTCTCACATCCATACATGTGAGAGTTTTTCCATACACTGGAAAAACCATAGCCTTGACCAGATGGACCTTTGTTGGCAAAGTAATGTCTCTGCTTCTTAATATGCTATCTAGGTTGGTCATAACTTTTCTTCCAAGGAGTAAGTCTTTTAATTTCATGGCTGCAGTCACCATCTGCAGTGATTCTGGAGCCCAAAAAAATAAAGTCTGTCACTGTTTCCACTGTTTCCCCATCTATTTCCCATGAAGTGATGGGACCAGATGCCATGATCTTTGTTTTCTGAATGTTGAGCTTTAAGCCAACTTTTTCACTCTCCTCTTTCACTTTCCTCAAGAGGCTTTTTAGTTCCTCTTCACTTTCTGCCATAAGGGTGGTGTCATCTGCATATCTGAGGTTATTGATCTTTCTCCCAGCAATCTTGATTCCAGCTAGTGCTTCTTCCAGCCCAGCATTTCTCATGATGTACTCTGCATAGACGTTAAATAAGCAGGGTGACAATATACAGCCTTGATGTACTCCTTTTCCTATTTGGAATAAGTCTGTTGTTCCGTGTCCAGTTCTAACTGTTGCTTCCTGACCTGCATATAGGTTTCTCAAGAGGCAGGTCAGGTGCTTTGGTATTCCTATCTCTTGAAGAATTTTCCACAGTTTATTGTGATCCACACAGTCAAAGGCTTTGGCATAGTCAATAAAGCAGAAATAGATGTTTTTCTGGAACTCTCTTGCTTTTTCAATGATCCAGCAGATGTTGGCAATTTGATCTCTGGTTCCTCTGCCTTTTCTAAAACCAGCTTGAACATCTGGAAGTTCATGGTTCACATATTGCTAAAGTCTGGCTTGGAGAATTTTGAGCATTACTTTACTAGCATGTGAGATGAGGGCAATTGTGTGGTAGTTTGAGCATTCTTTGGCATTGCCTTTCTTTGGGATTGGAATGAAGACTGACCTTTTCCAGTCCTGTGGCCACTGGTGAGTTTTCCAAATTTGCTGGCATATTGAGTGCAGCACTTTCACAGCATCATCTTTCAGGATTTGAAATAGTTCAACTGGAATTCCATCACCTCCACTAGCTTTGTTCATAGTGATGCTTTCTAAGGCCTACTTGACTTCACATTCCAGGATGTCTGGCTCTAGGTGAGTGATCACACCATCGTGATTATCTGGGTTGCGAAGCTTTTTTTTGTACAGTTCTTCTGTGTATTCTTGCCACCTCTTCTTAATATTTACTGCTTCTGTTAGGCCCATGCCATTTCTGTCCTTTATCTGTCCTGTGTGGGCACAGCAGGGCCGAGAGGAGCTACTCTGTGTCCAAGGTCAGGAGGGGCAGCCATGAGGAGATACCCCTCTTCCAAGGTAAGAGAAACCCAAGTTAGATGGTAGGTGTTGCAAGAGGGCATTAGACGGCAGACACACTGAAACCATAATCACAGAAAACTAGCCAATCTGATCACACAGACCACAGCCTTGTCTAACTCAATGAAACCAAGCCATGCTGTGTGGGGCCACCCAAGAAAGGAGGTTCATGGTGGAGAGGTCTGACAGAATGTGGTCTACTGGAGAAGGGAATGGCAAACCACTTCAGTATTCTTGCCTTGAGAACCCCATGAACAGTATGAAAAGGCAAAATGATAGGATACTGAAAGGAGAACTCCCCAGGTCGGTAGGTGCCCAATATTCTACTGGAGATCAGTGGAGAAATAACTCCAGAAAGAATGAAGGGATGGAGCCAAAGCAAAAACAACACCCAGATGTGGATGTGACTGGTGAAGCAAAGTCCAATGCTGTAAAGAGCAATATTGCATAGGAACCTGGAATGTCAGGTCCATGAATCAAGGCAAATTGGAAGTGGTCAAACAGGAGATGGCAAGAGTGAATGTTGACATTCTAGGAATCAGCGAACTAAAATGGACTGGAATGGGTGAATTTAACTCAGATGACCATTATATCTACTACTGTGGGCAGGAATCCCTTAGAAGAAATGGAGTAGCCATCATGGTCAACAAAAGAGTCCGAAATGCAGTACTTGGATGCAACTCAAAAACAACAGAATGATCTGTTTGTTTCCAAGGCAAACCATTCAATATCATGGTAATCCAAGCCTATGCTCCAACCAGTAACGCTGAACAAGCTGAAGTTGAATGGTTCTATGAAGACCTACAGGACCTTTTAGAACTAACACCCAAAAAAGTTGTCCTTTTCATTATAGGGGACTGGAATGCAAAAGTAGGAAGTCAAGAAACACCTGGAGTGACAGGCAAATTTGGCCTTGGAGTACGGAATGAAGCAGGGCAAAGGCTAATAGAGTTTTGCCAAGAGAACGCACTGGTCATAACAAACACTCTCTTCCAACAACACAAGAGAAGACTCTACACATGGATATCACCAGATGGTCAACACCGAAATCAGATTGATTATATTCTTTGCAGCCAAAGATGGAGAAGCTCTATACAGTCAGCAAAAACAAGACTGGGAGCTGACTGTGGCTCAGATCATGAACTCCTTATTGCCAAATTCCAACTGAAATTGAAGAAAGTAGGGAAAACCACTAAACCATTCAGGTATGACCTAAATCAAATCCTTTATGATTATACAGTGGAAGTGAGAAATAGATTTAAGGGACTAGACCTGATAGACAGAGTGCCTGATGAACTATGGATGGAAGTTCATGACATTGTACAGGAGACAGGGATCAAGACCATCCCCATGGAAAAGAAATGCAAAAAAGCAAAATGGCTGTCTGAGGAGGCCTTACAAATAGCTGTGAAAAGAAGAGAAGTGAAAAGCAAAGGAGAAAAGGAAAGATATAAGCATCTGAATGCAGAGTTCCGAAGAATAGCAAGGAGAGATAAGAAAGCCTTCCTCAGCGATCAATGCAAAGAAATAGAGGAAAACAACAGAATAGGAAAGACTAGAGATCTCTTCAAGAAAATTAGAGATACCAGTCACATAGGTAAGACCATGAAAAAGGTAGATGTACTTCATACCTATGCTACATTTCCCCCCCACCCTCCACAGGGGAATTCACAGGATTTGATAGGCATCTAACACATCCAAAGATGCTAAAGAGGAAAGTTGAGGCAGATCTTATGCTTTTTTTTTTTTGCAGATGCGGAACCTGTGACTCACAGGCTTTTTTCTGAGTCATCCAGGAATTGCCAACATTGCAGATACTGCTGCAAAACTCTTCCACTGCATCACATGGCCTTCTGGCAAATCTCTCTGAAAGCTAAATCACCGCCATGGGTCAAGCAATTCCTTCTGAAGTGAGGAGTTGTTTGAATGGTCAGTTAGGGTATGCCAAAGGCCTCAGTCTTTGCAAAGGATTTGCGCCAAAGGCCTCAAATTTGTGTCAGTTAGGGTGTGCCAAAGACCTCAAATCTTGCAAAAGATTTGCAAAAAGTTGGGCTTATCTTGGTAGATTCATGAGGGCTTTTTGATGACAAAAATGTCACCATTTTTTGTTTTTGCCTCTTTTAAATGAGAGGAAAAGAGTAAACTTCTTTTCAACTTAGAATTTGTATCCTTCATTCTCCTACTTTGTCAGGAAATAGCTGTGAGTCAATATGTAAAATTGTAATGTATGAGTGTCCATTTTTTCCTCTCATTTTCTCACTCAACTATGTTGTATCCACCAAGTCCCCAGTGTGGTTCTAGTGGGGGAGAATATGAGACAGGCGAGGTTGCTGCTCCCTGGGGCTTTCATTCTGGCAAATGGGAACCACAAACAATAAATGCACGACCGGTGGTTTCAATGAGCTGAACTCCGAAGGGGGTGAGTAGAATATGGCTTCATCGAGTTTCTGTTCTTTTTTTTTTTTTTAATAGTCGTTCCTTGAAACCTGATTCTTGCACTGTTCATCCCTGTCCTGGGGCCAAAATCTTGGGCTAGCAGCACAATTTTTCCAGTTTTAGTTACAAGAAGAATCTCCAAGGTATTTGAAGGATACTGTTCTAAGATAGAACAAGGCAGGTTTGCTGTAGGAACAGGAAACCAAAGGCACCATGGTGCCCTTGCTTCCTGGGGAGAGGGGAGACAGCCTGGGAGCAGCTAAGGTGGAAATTAAAGTGGGGGGCTGGCCAGGTCCTGGGCCAGGGGTGCAGGTTTTATTTCCAGACTGAGCAGCAGCATCGGAGAGTTTTGAGCAAGAGAGTTATGTGCTCTGATGGTAGCTTCAAAGGTCATTGACCTTTTGAAGGGGAGTGGACTGTAGGGAAGCAAGAGAGGAAACAGAGACACCAGTAATTGGGGAAAATTCCTGCCCTGGTCCAGCGGAGGGACGAAGGTGAGGAGGAGTGGGTACAGATGGTTGGGGGAATGCAGTCTTTCAGGTAGATCCTTCTTTCTTCCAGTCTGTGAAACCTACCACGGTGGCCACCCTGCTGTAGTACTTAGTTAAGTCCTCCCTGGATTTCATCTGCACGTCTGTGTGAGTTAAAGAAGTGTCTTTTATATGATTTAGAGAAAAATGTATCTTGTGGCTTTCCTAACTTCTTTACTATCTCACAACCCCTTTCTAAATGCAGATCTTAGAATATAAGCATGTATTAAAGGCATAAAATCAGGCTAAGGTAAACTTTCCCTGACTCAGAATTTTTCTAATTGTCACACCTTGGCATAATTCAGCCTTCAGTCCCTACAAAGAGGAAAAAGGATTATTAAATATTGGGAGAATTTAGTTCTTCTGACTTATAAAAGAGGTATTATCACTGCCCGTTCAATTTTTTGCCCCCCTCTTCCTTCCTTCTTTCCTTTCTCCTTCTCTCTCTCTTTCCCTTTTTCAGAAATAAGAGAAGGGGAAGGGAAAGGACTAAATTCATCTACTTTGAAGGAAAAAATACTCAAGGGCTGTCTGTGCTTGTTATTATAATAGGTATTGTTAATAGGAACAGGGTAGCTAAGGTGAAGGAAGAGAATAGATTTATTACTTTTATTTGGAGTTGCACCAATTTTTTGGTTCCTAAGACCAATGGATAACTACCATCCTTTAAAAGTTCGAAAAAGCCATGTTGTTAACATGCCGCCATCACTTACCTAGTTTTATGTTTATACACATTTGTCTATAGTTTGAGGAAACGGAAGGACATTTCTAAATTTATTTAGAAAATAAAGGAACAATCTGTGATAAAACCGTAAACCATCTCAAGAGCCACCATAAAATTTCAGCACAGTGTATGGTTTCAAAATAGAATTTGTGAAGCAAAAATCATGACTAGAGTAAGAATAATATGAGCTCTGGGTGGTCCTACTGGTCCTTGCTGTGTAAGTTAAGAGCCTTGAGGAGTGTGTGTAAGTGTCCTGGTGCCTGTTGGGAAGGGACGTGTCATGGGTCCCCAGAGTCTGGCCAAAGGACTCAGGGGTGAGCTGAGCTTGTGGCTGACCAGGAAAGCACCACGATGCCCCGCCTGAGATGCATGCTCCTTGAGCTCCCTGAAGAACCCCAGCATCCATCTCTGGCTGTACTGCTGCAGGCTCATCTCCTCCAGCAGCTGCCTGTTGTGATGTCCGGTTTCTGGGGCTGACATCTGGGTCAGGTGGGAGGGGGGAGTTGGTCCATCTTTCCCTGCCCCTGCGCCCACCTGCTTCAGGCCAGACCCCAAACAGCTCCAGGGAACTCTTTCTGAAAGGGGGATAAACAAACCTATGCTTAGATTTTTTTTTTTTTAAGGCTTTTTCTTCCCCTAAAATGGTCCAGCTGTGCTGTGTCCCCATCCGCCTCCTCTGCTTCTTCCAGTCAGCAGGCTGAGCTGGCTACAGTTCCCTTCTTTGCTCCCCTCTGCCAGCATCACAGCCTGCAATATCGCCAAGAGGTTTCTTGTTTTCCCAAGGCAAATGAAACTTCATGGACCATTTCTTCCTTCTTTCCTAGAAGCAGAGACTGGCACAAAGGAGGGAGTGGGAAACGGAGCAAGTCAACTTCTCAGCACCCGCCACAGAGGAAAGTGCTGACCCAGCCAGCAAGGGGCCCTGGGACCCAGCTGACTCCGAAGCAGATGGCGATGTGAGGGGTACATTCATCACACAGCTACCTGAGCAGCAGATGAACGAGATTCCCAGCAATCCTGTGCTCAGTCTGTAGCTTAAGAAATACAGCCATCTTACTTCCTCTCTCTCTCTTTTAAAATAGGAGCAGATATTTTTCATGTCTCACCCAGATGCTACTATTTCTCTGTTATTTGCACTTGCTGTGTTGAAATGCAACAGATGTTTCAAAAGGGTTTAAATTCCTCATGAGGGACTCTGACAAATAAACTGAACACCTCACTTTACAGCCTCCCTTTGCTCAGACTCTTGGCAGACTTTTTTTTTTTTTCCCAGGCTGGAGAGAATAAAGAAGAATTCTGTTACAAAATGACAGTGGAAAGAATATAACAACAATCATGATTGTTTATTGAGCTCCCATGGTGTGTTGTATGGGCCTGGGTGTGTGCCTACTGCTGCTGCTGCTAAGTCACTTCAGTCGTGTCCAACTCTGTGCGACCCCGTAGACGGCAGCCCACCAGGCTTCCCCGTCCCTGGGATTCTTCAGGCAAGAACACTGGAGTGGGTTGCCATTTCCTTCTCCAATGCATGAAAATGAAAAGTGAAAGTGAAGTCGCTTAGTCGTGTCGGACTCTAGCTACCCCATGGACTGCAGCCTACCAGGCTCCTCCGTCCATGGGATTTTCCAGGCAAAAGTACTGGAGTGGGGTGCCACCCATGCTCATATCTGACTCTTTTGTGACCCCATGGACTGTAGCCTGCCAGTCTCCTCTTTCCATAGATTTTTCCAGGCAAGAATACTAGAATGGGTTACCCTCTCCTACTCCAGGAGATCTTCCCAATATAGGAATTGAACCTGAGTCTCTTGTGTCCCCTGCATTAGCAGGCAGATTCTTTACCACTGCACCACCTGGGAGGCCCTAGAATGGTTAGTTACCCAAAGTGGGTTTTCTCTCTGTTATTTTATTTGACACTAATGGCACCCCACTCCAGTACTCTTGCCTGGAAAATCCCATGGACGGAGGAGCCTGGTGGGCTGCAGTCCATGGGGTTGCTAGAGTCGGACACGACTGAGTAACTTCCCTGTCACTTTTCACTTTTGTGCATTGGAGAAGGAAATGGCAACCCACTCCAGTGTTCTTGCCTGGAGAATCCCAGGGATGGGGGAGCCTGGTGGGCTGCTGTCTCTGGGGTCGCACAGAGTGGGACACGACTGAAGTGACTTAGCAGCAGCAGCAGCAGCAGCAGCTCTCCAAAGAGGGCAGATATCATTGCCCCCGTTTTACTTATGAAGAAATTGAAGCACACACAAGATAAGGAAATTGACTGAAAGTAAAGCTGATCCATATTTGAAGAAAGAACTTGAAGATAGATCATGGAATCTTAGTCTTTGAGCACACATACAAAAAACCTTGAAATAAATTCTTTCAATAAACCAAATTCCCCAGCCTTTACCAGTAAAAGAGGTCACAGCATAAGTAACACCCACATTTTATTGGATTTTAGCCCTCCCTGTATTCTTTCTAAGAATCCCTTGGTGTGTCTCAGATGTATTCATCCATGATTTTCTTGCTTTATTTCTTTTTATTAATTTTTATGAAAGTATAGTTGTGTTAGTTTCTGCTGTACAGCAAAATGAATCAGCTATACAGATTTCCTTCCCATTTAGGTCACCACAGAGCATCAAGTAAAGTTTCCTGTGCTATATAGTAGGTTCTCATTGTTTATCTATTTTATTCATAGGGGTATATATATGTCAACCCCAATCTCCCAGTTCATCCTCCCACCCCTTTTTCCCCTTGGTAGCCATATGTTTGTTCTCTATGTTTGATCACTTTTAGAGATGTGAGATTGTCATATGGAGTAAAATGAATCAGAAAGATAAAAATAATGTATATTAATGCATATATGTAGAATCTAGAAAAATTATATAGCTGATCTTATTTGCTAAGCAGAGTGGAGACCAGTGGCTTTCTTACGCTTTGTTTCCCTTTAGATGTCTGAGCTGTGTGCCTGACTCTTGCTGTATATATGAACGCCTTTCCTCCCTGAGACCTTCGGGAAGCTCCAGTCCCAGGCCTGTGACCTTGTACTCTGTACGCTGCACTGTGCTGGAGCCAGGCTGTGACCCATCCAGAGTGGGACAGTCCTTCTCCCTGAGATGCTCCAGTCTCCTAGGTACTCCCTACGTCTCACACTAACAGCTTTTTACTAGAGCCTTCACTCTGCTCAGGGTCTGAGCTAAGTGCAGGTCTTAGGCCCTTCCTCTGTCCTCTTCTTGACTGTGAGCCATCGTTCATCCAGGTCTGACTTAGGTTCATGGAGCACACACCATTTTCGGGCCCTCTCTTTTCAGCTCTTAAAAATATTTTTTTAAAGCTTTTTCATTTGTATTGGGGTATTGCTGATTAACAATGCTGTGATAGCTTCAGATGAACAGTGAAATGTATGTAGTTTCAGCCATACATACACATGTATCCCTTCTCCCCTAAATTCCTCTCCCATCCAGGCTGCCACAGAACGTTGAGAAGATGTCCATGCGCTACACTGTGAGTTCTTGATAGCTATCCATTTAAAAATTCAGCTCTTACATATTGAGCAGCCTGAAAAGGACTGACGAGCCGCCTGACCAATATAGTAAAGTGTAGCTGTTCCTCGTAGTGTCCTCGCTTGCTCCTGTTAGATCTGTTGGCAATTCTCCAAACAGAACCAATCAGTGGCCCTGAGACAGAGATGAGAGCAGATCATGGCTCTAGGTCAACTGTCTAGTTGGAAAGGGTGATGGGACAAAAGGGTGGGAGCCCTGGGCTCCTTGTCATTCCTGCCATCTCTCCATCTCTCTCCAGAGGGCTCTTGTCTCATGTGGTCCAGTCTTTTACCTCTACTGGTCTTTGCACTAAAGTCACCTTATTAACAAGACAACCAATTTATTTAAAATCATCCTAGGCCTAACTAGGGGCTTCCCTGGTGGCTCAGAGGTAAAGAATCTGCCTGCAATGCATGAGCTTCAAGAGACATAGTTTTGATTCCTGGGTTGGGAAGATCCCTTGGAGGAGGAAATGGCAACTGACTCCAGTATTCTTGCCTGGAAAATTCCACAGACAGAGGAGCCTGGTGGGCTACAGTCTATGTGGTCACAAAGAGTTGGACACCATTGAAGTGACTGAGCAGGCATGCAGGCCTAACTAACCCACTTCTCTGTTTAATTGCTTTCCATAGCATTAAAAAATAGATATAACATAAAACACACATAACAAAAAAATGTATCACCTAATCACTTACTTGTGGACTTCTAAGTGTACAGTTTAGTAGTGTTAAGTATATTCATATCCTTGTGCAACCCAACTCCACAACGCCACAACGTTTTCATTTTGCAAAACTGAAATTCTATGCCCACAAAACAATAACTCCCCTCTCCCCTTTCCCCCAGCCTATGGCAACCACCCTTATCCTTTCTGTATCTATGAATTTGACTACTCTATGTACCTCATATGTGCAGAATCATGCAATACTTGTCCTTTTGTGACTGGTTTATTTCACTTCATGTAGTGACCTCAAGGTTCATCCATGCTGCACTTACCATGTGCCAGAATGTCTTCCCTGTGTCAGTTCAGTCAGTTTAGTCACTCAGTCGTGTCCAACTCTTTGCTACCCCATGGACTGTAAGGCTGAACAATATTCCACTTCACACATATACCACATTTTGTTTATCCTTTCATCTCTCAGTGAGTACTTGGATTGCTTCCACCCTTTGACTATTGTGAATAACATCTCCATAGCATTTTTCAATTTTATTCTAAATTAAGTACTTCTTTTTGGTCTGAGATCTTTCATTAGAATATAAGTCCAAATTTTTCTGTCTTTTTTGACTCCTGCTATGTTCCCAGCTCCCAGAAAAGCATCTGGAACATCACAAGTACTCAAAAATGTTTGCTGAAACACAAGGGGACCTAGAGATTTTCACACTAAGTGAAGCTGGTCAGGCAGAGAAAGATAAATATCATATGATAGCACTTACATGTGGAATCTAAAAACAAATGATAAGATGAACTTACAAAATAGAAACAGACTCACAGATAAAATTAGCTTGTGGTTACCAAAGGGGAAGGGGATGGAGGAGGGATAAATTAGGAGTTTGAGATTAACAGATGCATTTTTACTACATATAAAATAAGCAGCAAGGACCTACTGTATAGCACAGGGAACTATATTCAATATCTTATAATAAAGTATCATGAAAAAGAATCTGGAAAAATACACACACACACACACACACACACACATATACATACATATATACTGCTATTTAGTTGCTAAGTCATGTCCAACTGACCCCATGGGTCTGTAGCCAGCCAGGCTCCTCTGTCCATGGGATTCTCCAGACAAGAATACTGGAGTGGGTTGCCATGCCCTCCTCCAGGGGATCTTCCCGACCCAGGAATAGACCCCATGTCTCTTATGCCCTCTGCATTGGCAAACAGGTTCATTACCACTAGTGCCACCTGGGAAGCCCTATATGTGTGTGTGTGTGTCTGTGTGTATGTGTATACACATATACATATATATTGTCATTCAGTTGCTAAGTTGCATCTGACTCTTTGTGAACACTTGGACTGCAGCATGTCAGGTTTCCCTGTCCTCCACGACATATAAAACTGAATCACTTTGCTGTGCACATGAAACTAACCAAGGTGGTCTTAAATGGTCTTTAAATATCACAGTTACATTATCTCATTTATCTTTAGGTCAACTACAGACCACGAACCCTTTCTTTCTTCAACTGGACAATGACTTTGAAAGTTGAGTCAGATTAGAGGGCTTTCTAGGTAGGACGGTGGTAAAGAATCTGCCTGCCAGTGCAGGAGATGGGTTTAATCCCTGGGTTGGAAAGATCACCTGGAGAAGGAAATGGCACTGACTCCAGTATTCTTGCCTGGAAGATTCCATGGACAGAAGCACCTGGCGGGCTACAGTCCATGGGTTCACAAAGAGTCAGACATGACTGAGCATGCACAGACACACACACACACACACATACACACACACACAAGTTGCAACTTGCCTGCTGTCCTCACTGAGGTATGATTATCTCAGTTCTTTCCTCACAAGGACTAATGGGGAGGGGTCCTAAGACACATTTCTCAGGATTCTAGCCTGAGTTTTCATTGCTGCTTCCCATCCAATGCTGCCATATTCCTCAAGTCATAACTGACATGTACAGTTAAGCTGGAGAGATTGAAGAAGCATAGGAGAAATAGAAACTCCTGTTCACATTTGTTCCTTGCCTTTTTCTTATTTTTATCAGCTGCAGACTTTAAGGACTGGATTCCAAAGAACAAGAATGCTGAAACATTAGCAGGACTTTTTTTTTTTTTTTTTTTAATAATTATTGATGAAACTGGAGCCCAGTAGGGAATAGCAGTACCTTTCGAATTCTCAATATCAAGTTGTCCTTAGAATATTCTGAGTGTAAATGGGTACAGTCAAGTTCTTCAAAAATCGATCACTTAAGGTCACTCAAAGTGTGGTCTGGGTACAAGCAGGGACGTCAGCCTCATCTGGGAGCTTGTTAAAAAGGCAGAGTCTCTGACTTGTCCCTGGCCTGATGAATCAGAACCTGCATTTTAACATTACTGCAGGAGACTCAAATACATCCCATCTTAGTTCAGGCTGCTATCACAGAATACCACAAATTAGGTAGTTTATAAACAGCAGAGATTTATTTCTCAGATTTGGAGGCTGCAAGTCTGAGATCCGGGGGCCAGTGTGGGTGGGTTCTGGGGAGGGTCTCTTCCAGGTTACAGACTGCCTACTTCTTGTTGTATTTTTTGCATTCTCACGTTGTGGAAAGCGAGCCAGCAAGTCATCTGGCCTCTTCCTATAAGGGCACTAATCCCATTCATGAAGACTCCACCCTCAGGATCTAAATATTTCCTAAAGGCCCCATCTCCAAATACTCTCACATTGAGACTAGAGTTTCAACATATGAATTCTGCAGGAACATCAACATTCAGTACATTGTGTACACTTAAATTTGATGACATTATCTTAAGATATTTAGTCATTAAGTAATATATTCTTGCCCAAATTTTAGGTATAATTACCTTTATTGTAATTTCAGAGACTAAACTCTTATCCATACAAATAATTTCTGAATTCAACTACAATGGTTGCTTTATGTCTTATCTGGAAATCCAGTTTATTTTAAAAGGTCTGCTAATTTCCAGACTGTAGAAGTCACTTTTTGAATCAAGAGTCTATGCAATTTAAGATTCAGTGGTACTTGTGGAAAAGAACTTTAAATAGGGACTTCCTTGGTGATCTAGTGCTTAAGACTCTGAGCTACTAATGCAGAGGCACAGGTTCAATCCCTGGTTGGGGAACTAAGATCCCACATGCTGTGCAGAGTGGCCAAAATAATAATAATAAAATAAAATAAATCCTAAGAAAACCACACACACACAAACACACACATAAAATAAAACAAAAACCTTCAAAAAGAGCAAAAGTAAAAATAGTGCTTTGGGTTTTCTCAGAATATTTAGGTCCATGTTGGGCATTGTAGTGATGCTTTTCTGAAAGAGATGGAAATATCAGACCACCTGACCTGCCTCTTGAGAAACCTATATGCAGATCAGGAAGCAACAGTTAGAACTGGACATGGAACAACAGACTGGTTCCAAATAGGAAAAGGAGTACATTACCCTGCTTATTTAACTTCTGTGCAGAGTACATCATGAGAAATGCTGGGCTAGAAGAAGCACAAGCTGGAATCAAGATTGCCGGGAGAAATATCAATAACCTCAGATATGCAGATGACACCACCCTTAAGGCAGAAAGTGAAGAGGAGCTAAAAAGCTTCTTGATGAAAGTGAAAGAGGACAGTGAAAAAGTTGGCTTAAAGCTCAACATTCAGAAAACGAAGATCATGGCATCTGGTCCCATCACTTCATGGGAAATAGATGGGGAAACAGTGGAAACAGTGGCAGACTTTATTTTTTGGGGCTCCAAAATCACCACAGCTGGTGATTGCAGCCATGAAATTAAAAGACGCTTACTCCTTGGAAGGAAAGTTATGACCAACTTAGAGAGCATATTGAAAAGCAGAGACATTACTTTGCCAACAAAGGTCCGTCTAGTCAAGGCTATGGTTTTTCTAGTGGTCATGTATGGATGTGAGAGTTGGACTGTGAAGAAAGCTGAGCACCGAAGAATTGATGCTTTTTTTTTTTTTTTTGAATTGATGCTTTTGAACTGTGGTGTTGGAGAAGACTCTTGAGAGTCCCTTGGACTGCAAGGAGATCCAACCAGTCCATCCTAAAGGAGATCAGTCCTGGGTGTTCATTGGAAGGACTCATGCTGAAGCTGAAACTCCAATACTTTGGCCACCTCATGTGAAGAGTTGACTCACTGGTAAAGACCTTGATGTTGGAAGGGATTGGAGGCAGGAGGAGAAGGGGATGACAGAGGATGAAATGGCTGAATGGCATCACCGACTCGATGGACATGAGTTTGGGTAAACTCTGGGAGTTGGTGATGGACAGGGAGGCCTGGCGTGCTGTGATTCATGGGGTCGCAAAGAGTCGGACATGACTGAGTGACTGAACTGAACTGAACTAACTGGGCATTGTATACCTAGAGAAGGTAAAGGGTTTTAAGTGAATTAATGTCATTTGAGGTGCCTATGTCCGTTCTCTAAAGCTAGATTCCAGCAGTGTTTATCAATACATCCAAATTCTTACTTGTGTTCCCCCTATGTCTGCTGTAACTGCTCCTCAAAAGTACAACTCAGAGTTCAGACTCTTAGTGATATCATTTCAGATTATCACACTTTCCCCTTCTATCTGAATTATTAGATGAACTTGGGGAATATATACATGATATCAACAGAAGTTTCTCTTTATGGAGCTCAGGTGTCAAGTCTAATTGGTTGAGTCACTATCTTTAGCTTAGTGATTTCACTCTTCCTCGTTGGAGTAATTTCTGTACTATGATCTCGGGTAGGCTCGGCCTGCAGTGGCTTGGAGCCAGTCTTAGGTTCCCAGCCAGAGACTAGGGCTGGGTTGGGGCAGTGAAAGCAAGAGATCCTAGTCACTAGACCAGTGGTCAGTGACAAGAGCCCTGGCCTTTTGGCTTTGCAGAAAAGAATTCCCACAAAGATGGAAAGTAGTGAACCAAGTAAAGGGTGTATTAAGAGGAAAAAAGGTACAATACATGTGGATAAGGGGCAGACTTAGAGGGCGAGTCCCTGAGTTACACCCTCATGGCTTCCCATTTAAATCACTTATATAGGGTATTTTTTCTGGTTATCCTTTAGCCAATCATTTTGATTTGCCTGGTTCACAGTCCATATTTGGTCTGTCTCAGGATCCTTCCATGTGTGTGTACACATCTCTTAGCCAAGATGGATTCTACTGCAAAGGCATATGGGTAGAACGTTCCTTAACATAATATCACCCTTTGACTTCCAAGGAGCCTTTCTGCGCACATGTGGTTACCGAGCTCTCCTGACTTCAGGAATGAGAAATATGCAGTCTGGGAAGGACCCAGCCTTCTCCCTTAATTGTCCTGCTTTTCTCTTCATGGAGTTTCTGTCCACAGGGAATCAATCTCCAATTGCTTTATCCTGGGGCAGAGCAGGGGTGGGGAACATCCTGCCTCAATATATCCATAACACCTAATTGAAGTACAAATAGCCTAGGGTCAATAGTTTGAAAAATGTATTACATTAGGTCACTTGCCCTGATAAAAAAATCATTATCCCTGTCTTTGAGAAAAAAGGACATGCTTGAGACATACTCTTGAGACACACTCTTTATCCTTAGGCAATACTGTGAGTCAGGAGCCCCGGTGAATCAGAACTTGAAGTTTAACAATCATGGGAGTTTAAGTTCCTCATTGGATCAATGGGGAAATTGAGAGTCAGAAGATTTCACTAGTCTGCCTGTAGTTACATGGCTTGTGGGAGTCAGATGAAACGAAAACTCGGTGATACTGCCTCACTCTCTTAAATAAAAGGATGGGATATGTGCTGACCAGCAGTCCTGCAATTGAATGCACTTTATTTAAAAACACAAGCAGGTGTGCCACAAGGAACTCCCACTTAACCTGCTGGTCGCCAACTCCTGCTGTGAGAAGCATCTCCACACTAAAAAATAGGAGGGTATTTTGAATAAGCAAGAGGCATTGGAGGTTTCTGGATCTGGTCCTGATAACAGGTTGAGATTGGCCCTGAAAGAGCCAGAGTATACCGGTGATGGCACTTTGTTTTCTTATGAGCCCCTCTTTCCATTTTCTTTTGCCTTAAAGTCAAGTTATAGAAAAACTAGGCAGGGTGCCTTGGTGGGCCAAATGACCTGTGTAATAGCAGTAGTTACAATTGATTCCAGAGGACACACTCTCTTTGCTTCTTTCATTTCAATGTTATGAGGCAAATAGAAAGAAGAATGAATATTTGGAGCAGGGAGTGAAAAATCACCAACTGTTTGTTTGAAAAGGCACCAGCACAGATGCGTGAGCCCTTAACGCAGGGCAGATTAAAGCACTTTTGACATGTCTTACAAACAAGATCAGACACTGCAATTCTGAGAGCATCAGTAAAAGATGTAGCATTGAGCATTTTCAGCTTTAATCACAGGTGATGATGAGGGTCTTGCTATTGTTCAGTATCTGTCATGCAGCAGACTGGCGAGTCTTCCCTGGCAGAATGATGGAAGGGGCTGAAATCATAAAACAATGGTAGCCAAGTGCTGCTTCAGGACAGCCATCCACTCTTGTTGAAGAAGCTGAATTTAAAAGGGAGGAGAGTGTGTGCAGTGGTTCTTTTCTGTTTAAATGTCCCGTTTCATGTTGTAGTGTTGATTTTAATTCAGTTTGTATTTAATAGAGGACGAGATAGTTTGATTCCAAACAGGATCAGGTAAGTGGCTAAGGAAGGTCTGAGCTGATATCAGTTAGCAGAGACTGGCCAGAGATGGTTTCCAGAGTACCCAGGCGAGCAAGGAGCACATCCCTGGACCCGAAACACCATGTCCTACTGCCTCAGCTGGTCCGGGCCCGGCAGGATGGGAGACCTCTGGGAACATAGTGTGGTGTGGGCCCAGGGCTGGCAATTGGCTACCCCTTCACACTAGAGGAAGCCGGGGCTTCCAGGCGAAGTGAGTCCTTGAAAATTGATGAAGCACAGGATCCATGTTGTTCTGCAATGGAACCGTGTCTCGAGAGTCCTTTGTTTAAGTGAGCTTCGGGTTATACAATTATAAGGAGGATGAAATTTTGCCTCATTTGTCAGGTATGCCTTTCCCCTGTTTGGAAATTAGGCTATTCCTCCACTCCAGGGGTGTAGCGACTACTCAATGTTATCTAGTTTTTAAACTCAGTGTCCCCCAACCCCCTCTATTTAAAAAAAAAAAATGGCTCCATCTGCTTTTTATTCAATATTTTGAATTTTGCCTACTAAAATACTTAAAATATTATTTGTGTTCTTAAATTTATGAAAAGCCAGATGAGCTTATACAAATACATATTTCTCCTTAGACAGAGAGATGGTTATTTGCTTAAGGTATAGGAGGGGAAACTTCAAAAGACTTTGGTTTGCCTGCAAACTTTATAACCCAGAATTTTTAAAACATCCCCAAGTACCTCTCCCATAGTTCCCTGCATCCTCCAGCTACAAGTGGCGATGGGGTGCTCCCCTGAAATTTGCCTTTTAGCACAAACAACATTAATTCCCCACCTGGATATATCACTAATGCTTTCTTTGTTCACAGGTTTTTTTTTTTTTTTTTTTAAAACCCAAGCCAGAATCAAGACCGTTCTGTTTTTATTTCTAGATTTTATTTTCTTTTCAACCTCTCCGGCCAGCCCTGGGAGTTGCCATTGGTCATTAACTTCAAATCAGCAAATGGCGTCTCTTCATTCAGCTCATTTTTTCTCTTAGGTAAAATCCTGAGCCTCAGGTCAGCCTGAAAGTACTAGTGAGTACTTGCTTAAAATCCTCAAGTGAAATATAGAAATTCCCCATTTCACACAATAACCACCAGCTTCGGTCTCTATATTTTGGAAAAAAAGACTAAAACAGAAACCCTCTTTTTAATGGCTCTGGGTAATTTAGGATCTCTAATTTTAAGTAGATCTGTGTCCATCTGTATTACAGTGTATTTCAAATGATTCCAGGCCAGAAGACAATAGTTTTGTGGAGGAAGTCAGAGCACCTTTATATTAGGATTGCTGTTTAGTTGCTAAGTTGTGGCTGACTCTTTTGTGACCCCAAGGACTGTAGCCCATCAGGCTCCTCCGTCCATGGGTTTCTCCAGGCAAGAATACTGGAGTGGGTTGCCATCTCCTTCTTCAGGGGATCTTCCTGACTTAGGGATCAAACCCACATCTCCTGCAGTGGCAGGTGGATTCTTCACAACTGAGTCACCAGGGAAATCCTTATATTAGGATAGAATTATTGTACTTTGCAAAGTTGCCTGCTGTAATATTTGGAACATACTTATATTAAGATATTGTTATCTGAAATAATATAGTATTTTAGTACCTGAAATTCTAATGTAACTGTGCATCCTGTGTTTTGACTGGAAACTCTGTATTAGAACAAAGGAGTGAGGCCATTTTATGTGACCACTACAGTGAGAATACGGTCCAGCACTGGGTCTTCCATGTGAGGAGGTCATATCAAGAGAATAATCTGTTCAGGTTACATTGAACTGCAGGGGCAAAATCTAATCCAAGTTTCTAGATCAGGGTCTAAGAGACCAGGCTTTGCAACAAGTACAAAATGAGATAAGAAAAAAAAAAGACAGATTAAAAATAAATAAAATAAAAATCTATTGTCTCATGGCATACAATAAAACAAAATACGGATAAAAAAAAAAAAAAAAAAAGCAGATCTAAAATCAGGTGACCAGATTTCACAGTTTTCTCTCTGAGGATGTTCGGATGTTCTCTATTACCCATGCATGTCTTTCTTCCTTTATTCTTCCTAAACTGCCCATAAAGATGGATGTGATTTGCTATCCAGCAATGCTTTAGGAAGTTGAGCATTAATGAAGAAAATATGGCTATCTGTCCTGGCTCAGGACCTTCTCAGTGCTTAATGTTAACCAGCTTCTCTCCTGGTTAGTATTAAGATGGTGTTGCAGGCCCTCTCATGCAGCCAGCACTTAATGCACATAACAGGATTGCTAAACCATTAAGGAAATAGGCATGGACCCACAAATCTGCCACCATGCCGTCCTGACTCCTTGCTTTAGACCGCCATGCTGCTGGGGGAGGGCAGATACTTCTGTGGAAGATGGGACACTGGGCTAGAAATCCGGAGACCAGGGACACATGGGCCCCTGCTTCCTAGTTTATTTTTCAGTTTGCTTGCTCTTCAATTAGATTAATAATGATCCTTGTCCTTCCTGTATAAAACAGTAGATGTAAGAAGCAGGCAAGCCAGTGAATGTGCAAGTCTCTTGAAATGGACAGAATACCAGATGAACACAAGAGAAGGCTGTTTCCCTTTGCTAGTTTCTGCTGCTCTCTTCTTATTGGTGGGATGGCCACAGGTCCTGGTTTGCCCAGGATGGTCTAGATTTATGCCTGTTGACCCAGAATGAATATTAATAGCATCTCTTTCACTCACAAAAACATGGAAGAGGCACTATGATGTCACTTGAATTATGGTAAATGTGTTTGTGAATCCCAACCTAGGGTATACTTGACCACAGAGACAGAATACTGAAATTAGCACTTGGGGAGTTTGACTTGTTGGAGATTACACAATTGCAAAGCATCTGGGGTAAGTCTTCATCTTCCAATTCCAAGGCCAGGGCTCTGTTACTATACCCAGTCCCACTTGGACCTAGAAAGCTGATAATGAGGTCCCAGATGGAGATTGGGCTGAGAATATCCTTGTCTTTCCTTCTCATGATCTCACAGGATAGGAATCCTCAACATCAGCCCTGCTGACAATTTTGGGTGGGATAATTCTTTGTTTGGGGGACTGTTCATCCCACACTTCTACCCCCTAGGTGCTGAGAGCACCCCTGCCATCTCCAGCCATGACAACCAAAAGTGTCTCCAGACCCTGTTAAACATTCTCTGGGGCCAAAATCATGCCTCTTTGAGAATCACTGTTCTTGGATAAAGGGATTCCTAGGAGAAAAAGTTGGTTTCGGGCACTTACTTGGTAGTGGTCATAACTGGACTTGGAGGAAGTTGCCAGTTGTATAGTTACAGCTCCAAGCCATAGACTTAATACCAATGACAATCACCACTAATATTTTGAAAGCCCTTTATATTTACCAGAAGCATCCTATGCTTTAGACAAGGTTGCCTGGTCAGCCCTGGGAAGGAGGGAGATCTGCTGTGGTCATGTGTGTGTCACACCGCACATGTGCTGGGCAGCACCCCCTGAATCTGGAGAGTAGAAGGGATAATTATGAGTGGGGCTGCTTATCACTATGTAAGAGTCAGACAGATCCCCAGGGATGATGTACTCACCACTGGAAGGATCTTTATGAAGACCAGAAGAGTTCACTGGTGATGAATGAGTACATATCTCACACTGAGAACCCTGCACAGTCTGAGACCCATCCTTGTACATGAAGGCAAGAAATTGATGCTGCTTCTTTTTAAATATATATTTTTATTAATTTATTTGGCTCCCCTGGGTCTTGGTTGTGGCACATGGATCTTCAGTCTTTGTGGTGGCATGTGGGATCTAGTTCCCCAACCAGGGATCGAACCCAGGCCCCCTGCAATGGGAGCTCGAAGTCTTAGCCACTGTACCACCAAGTAAGTCTCTGATTCTGTTTCTTAATAAAATACTTTACATCCTGTCTAGAACTTTCTCTGAGCCCTGTTCCTTCTGAACAAGGATGTCTTCATCTTGCACCCAAGCAAGGTCAGTTCAGTTCAGTCACTCAGTCATGTCCGACTCTTTGTGACCCCATGAATCACAGCACGCCAGGCCTCCCTATCCATTACCAACTCCCGGAGTTCACTCAAACTCACGTCCATGGAGTCAATGATGCCATCCAGCCATCTCATCCTCTGTCGCCCCCTTCTCCTCCTGTCCCCAACCCCTCCCAGTATCAGAGTCTTTTCCAGTGAGTCAACTCTTCACACGAGGTGGCCAAAGTATTGGAGTTTCAGCTTCAGCATGAGTCCTTCCAATGAACACCCAGGACTGATCTCCTTTAGGATGGACTGGTTGGATCTCCTTGCAGTACAAGGACTCTCAAGAGTCTTCTCCAACACCATAGTTCAAAAGCATCAATTCTTCGGTGCTCAGCTTTCTTCACAGTCCAACTCTCACATCCATACATGACCACTGGAAAAACCATAGCCTTCACTACACGGACCTTTGTTGGCAAAATAATGTCTCTGCTTCTTAATATGCTATCTAGGTTGGTCATAACTTTTCTTCCAAGGAGTAAGTGTCTTTTAATTTCATGGCTGCAGTCACCATCTGCAGTGATTTTGGAGCCCAAAAAAGTGAAGTCTGCCACTGTTTCCACTGTTTCCCCATCTATTTCCCATGAAGTGATGGGACCAGATGCCATGTGATAGCAAATACTGACTCTGACTATTTACCCATTCTTTTGCAAAAGTACAGGTTTTAAGTTTGGGATCTTTGTCAACCAGTATTTAGTATACTTTGCGAATGATGAGCTCTTGGTGGAATTAGAACTGTCTGTTGAGTGTGCTGTATTTTCATTTTCCTTGTAAAATCAGTGACCTCCATTCTAAAATATATTTGTTAAGCAAAAAAAAAAAAAAAAAAAAATCACCTACCTCTCCTCTTGGAGAGCAGTCTGATAGCTTGCTTTAGAGAAGTGTGGACACTGTGATTCTTCCTGTGTGATTGTTAAACCACGCCCAAGGCTCAGGGGCAGAGGCCGAGGTTACCACTGTTTATCCTTTTATGCCTAAGAATCTGGGGCAGGGATGAACATCAAACTTCAGTATAGTCCTCCTATTGTAGCTTGAATTCTAGATTAGGGGAGATAAATAGAAGAAAGAAGAAGTGATTCCTTGGAGGCATGATTATTGACAGGAAGTGTGTTTGGTCACTCACTCGTGTCTGACTCTTTGTGACCCCATGTACTGTATCCCACCAGGCTCCTCGTGGCCTTGGGAATTCTCCAGGCAAGAATACTGGAGTGGGTTGCCATGCCCTTCTCCAGGGGATCTTCCTAACCCAGGGATTGAACCCAGGTTTCCTGCATTGCAGGCAGATTCTTTACCATCTGAGTCACCAGGGAAGCCCAAGAATACTGGAATGGGTTGCCATGCCATCCTCCAGGGGATCTTCCCAACCTGGGAATTGAACCAGGGTCTCCTGCATTGCAGGTGGATTCTTAACCAGCTGAGCTATCAGGGAATTATGAATAATTAACATGGATATTAACCAATATCAGAAAGAACAATGATGAATCATTGTGTTTTGGAGGGAAGTTCAATTGGGAAAAAACAAGAACCATGGGACACCAGTGAGAGATACTTCAGCATATCACAGAATTTTCTAACTTTCAGAAGTGTAGGACTCGACAATGGAAAAGCAGCATCTTGCTCAATTTAGCTAGACACTTGATTGTCAGTTATGAAGAATCTCTAAGGTAGGAAATTCTAACAGCTTCTTTTTTTTTTTTTTTTTTGGCTAGAGTTAGCATCCTCAAATACTAAAATAATTGTTGTGTGCATGTATGCATGCTAAGTCACTTCAGTCATGTTCAACTTTATGTGACTCCCCCAGGCTCCTCTGTCCATGGAATTCTCCAGGCAAGAATACTGGAGTGGGTTGCCATGCTCTCTTCCAGGGGATCCTTCCCCACCCAGGGATCATACCAGTATCACCTGCATCGCAGGCAGATTCTTTACCTCTGAGCCACCAGGGAAGCCCAAAATAATTGGTGCCCAGGGATAAAGGCTGTGAGTACATATGGGAGAGACAGTGAGATTTCGCTGGAGTGACAGATGGAGTTATGGTTCCAGGGATCAGGTAAGGATTTGGACTTTGAACCTACAGAGCCCCACTGCAGTGTTGCCATGGAGGGATAGTGGAATGTGAAACAAGTACCAGGGGGCCCTCAAGCCAAACTCTTTCAGTTGAATGAATGAGCTAATTCTACCATATCAGCCAGTAGATGTGTCTATCTCTTCCGATTATTACCTTGGCCATCAGACAGTTCTGCTACATTACTCGACTGTACTGCCGAGAGGGAACTGACAGTATTAAAACGACTCCATTGCTTTTATGAACTGGCTCTAGGAGACCTGAGTCCATTTCCATTACTGAGATGTGTTGTGTGCCTAACCAAATGCTTTTGGAAGCAGATAATTAGGCATTGCAGGCTGTGACAGTTTAAAGAAGATATACAGTGAGGTTGCAGTCTTGATCTGTGGCTCTGTGAAATGTCCTCTCACGTGAAGACCACGCTTACTTTCAAAAGTGCTTCCGGGATTATTTCAGTTGCGAGTTTGGAAAAAGGGGAAGACTGCCTTTCTGGAGCATACACTACAGTAAAAGCAATGGCAGTATTTAAAATCTGAGAGGGAACCAGTGAGAAGTTCTGAGAAATTCCAGCCACACTCACCCCTGACCCGGGGGAAAAAAAAATCACACCTTTATCATGTTTTAGAAATCAGGGCGTCGCTTTTGAAATTTTAACCTTCTTATTCTTAAATACCAGTGCCAATACACATAGTTTGTATGTGCTGATATAAAGCATATTTGAAATCTGAAAGCATTTAAGAGTTAAATAACACAAGACTAGTATCTGGAATAAATTACTGAAAATGCTGGTGTAAAGGGAACACATTTACGACACCTTGTAAGACCCCAAAGAGAGCCCTAAAGAGTAAAGAGTCTTTTCAGATGAAATATATCCATGGCCCAGTGATGATAAAGGGGAAAGATATAAGGAGACCTTTCACAGACCTTCCCAGGTGGTCAGAAGTAAAGGTGGGGTGATCACTGACCCCACATCTGAGTGAGATCATGAGCACTGTCCTTTGAGATTCCATCATTGCTTGCAGAAGGTGCTAACTCTGGGATGGCCTTAGGAGAAAGAGAGTTGATAGCAATAGGAAGCCTGTTTCTGGCAGCCAGTTTTCAGAAGCTCATTTCTAGACCTATGTCAACTGACAGTCAGCTAGGACCTTGATACTCAAAGTGTGGACTGTGGTTCAGCACCACTTGGTGCTTTAGAGATGCAGATTCTCAGGCTTTCCCCAGACCTGCTGCATCAGAGTTGACATCTTAACAAGATTCTCAGGTCTTAACAAGATCCTCAGGTGATTTATTTGCACGTTTAAGTTTGCAACCTGTTGGGCTCTCCTACAGATTCTCTGGGAACAGAAGTCATGTCATTTCATCATTCTTTTACATATCTATGTATTTAATGAGCATTCATTGAATGTCTACTCTGTGCTAGGCATGAGGCTAAGCCCTGGGAAGACAGGGCTTAAAGAAAGAAAGACAGGATTCCTGCCTGCATCATATTTTATGCTTTGAATTTCTTTAACAAATGACATGTGTCTTACAGACTGTCATTTTCTGAAGTACTTCATGTATATTGACTCATTGATCCTCTAATAACTCTGTGGAACAGGTACTATCTTTTTTTTTTTTTTTTTACATTTTAGAAATAACAGAATGGAGACACAGAGAAGTTAAGTAACTTTTCCAAGGCCACACAGCTTGGAAGTGACAGAGCCAGAATTTGAATCCAGAGAGTATGGCCTCAGAGTCCAAGCTCTTAACTGTGATGTTATACCAGCAAAAACTCAATCCCCTGTTTCCAACCTGTGATTTTGCTTTTAATAGACACAATGCTAGTGATAGTTAAAAACTTCTCTGGGGTGGTCAGGGAAAAGGTTTGTGAGGAGATGACTTTTTTTTTTGGCCTTCTCATGTGGCATGTGGGATCTTAGTTCTCCAACCAGGGATCAAATCTGTGTCCCCTGCAGTAAAAGCACAGAGTTTTAACCATTGGACCTCCGGGGAAGTTGGTGAGGAGGTGATATTTAACCTGACGGAGGCACAGGACCCAGTCATGGAACTGGGGGAGCACCTTCAAAGCAGCATAAATAACAAGGGAAGGGGCTGGAAGTAGAAAGGATGTGGTCTCTTCTCAGAATCACCTGGAGACATCATAACTGGAGCATGTAGGTGGTGAACAAAGATGTTAGAGGTGAGGTTGGGGAGGTGGAAAGAGTAGATCTCATGGGGAGATAAGCAGGGTAAATGAGGGAGGGGATGGAGTTGGGATAGTATTCCATTTGACCTGGGAAGCCAGTGAGGGTTTAAGCAGGAGAGTGAGGCAATCTGACTGCTGATTTGAGAGTGGAGATCTGTGTGCACTAGAGGAAGCCAGTGTAGAAGCAGCAGAAGCTAAGAAGCTGTCCAGAGTCTACCTGGACTCTGCTGGAGAGATGGCAGTGCTAATGGGCACAGACAGCGGAGCACAGACTCGAAGAGGAGAATACGCCACCCCAAATAAGTTTCTTTGACACGCGATTTATTTTGAGCTGGTTGTTCTTGAGAGCCAGCAGTCACAGGAGAAAACAATAGTAGTGAAAATATATCCTTTTGTAAGGAAAAATTCCACTTAGGAAGGAAATCTCAATTTATAAGTCTGCCTCCCTCCCTGTCCCAAGAAGCGAATGACTTTAAATCGCTAGAAACACTTACTAGTGATGAAGGCACCTGCTTCAGTCTGCATAACAACCATACCCTTGCTTCCTGTGCTTTTTCTGGTCACCTCTCAAGTAACTGACCTCCTCTCTCTCCCCAATATCTTTCTTTTGTCTTGAGCTCAAGGTGGTGACTTGGACTATTTTGGCAAGTTTATTCATTGTTTCTGGGTATCTTCCATGTATCCATGAAGTATATACATTAACAAAATTCTGTTGCTTTACATCTTCTTAATCTTTTATTACAGGGCATCTCAGCCAAGAACTCAGAAAGGTGGAGGGAAAATTATTTTTATTCTCCTACAGATTCAAGATCTGATTTGGAGACTGGACTAAAAGGAATGACTCCTTGGACGTGTGTGTGTGTGTGTGTGTGTGTGTGTGTGTGCGCGCGCGCGCACTGTTAAAAGATAAACTGAAAGTGAAAGTGAAGTCACTCAGTCGTCTCCGACTCTTCGCGACCCGATGAACTGTAGCCTACCATACTCCTCTGTCCACGGCATTTTCCAGGCAAAAAGGGAACAACTCCTTGGACACGTGTGTGTGTGTGTGTGTGTGTGTGTGTGTGTGTGTATGTGCTGTTAAAAGATAAACTGAAGCATATTACATTTCTTAGGAGTTTATTTGAGCAAGAACTGATTTGAATCAGGTAGTACCAAACCAGAGGTGACCAGCAGCACTCCACTGACAGGAATTGGGGAGAGAGTTTTATAGAGAAAAAGCAGAGGCAAAACAAGAAAATTGTTGATTGACTCTAGTGTGAAGCCTACTTGGCTGTTTGTGATCTGTTGCCCTTGGGTTCTGATTTCATAAGCTTGAAATCTTTACTTAGGCTTAGATTCTGCATACGTGGCACCTACATTATTATTATTAGCCACATGGGTCTAATAGCTTCCTTGTTAAGTTAATTTCACAATGCACATGTGGATATGTGTCAGTGTGTGTGCATTAGTGTGCATAGGGAGGTGTTGGTTAAAGGGAGGAACTGGATTATGTCAGGGTTTCCAATTTGAGCACATTGCTTACACAGCTCTGCTATCTTCTATGATAAGGAACACTGGGGATAGACAGGTTTGTATGAGTGGAATCATGCACTCTTATGGTGTATTCAATCTGAGATGCTGGTGGGGCTTCTGAGTGGAGATGGCAGAGCAGCATCTATATCTTTCTAGCTTTTAATTCTGGATCTAGAACAGAGTTAGCACCATCAGTATTTGTTGAATGAATTTCGGGGAGGAAGACCTCCTGGTAGGAAAAACTAGACAGCTCCCTAGGTGTTTACTACTTGCAAGTCACTCTAGCAGAGATCAAAGTTTTGCTTTTATAGTTAAGAATGACTTAAAGATGTAAATAATCACCACTACCATGAACAAACGAACCGCAAGTGTTGGAGAGGTACATCATTAATTTAGTTTACACTAAGGTATTTACATGACAAACACCAGAACCTTCTTGAGAGCAGACTTCTATAAGTGCCTTGGAAGTGGGTTTTATTTAATAGAGCATCTACAGTGGCTGGCACAAGTGCTCAGTGAATGCCATTTTGAATGTGATGTCTAAAATGTATTTTACTCAACGCCAGTGCTGTTTCATTAAAGTACATTTTGTGACTACAAATTCTCTAGAGAATGTGAACATCGTCTGAAAGTCGTTCACTGCCTACAAGCATATCATCTGCACCCCATAAATTGTTGTTTTAGGTTCATCTACTCCATGACTTCATCCATCTATATCAGGGTCACAGAGTTATTATCCTACACTGAGATGTACAGAAAAACTTTAGTTTCCAAATTTGTAGCCTGGTTCTAACTTAGTCCATGGGTAGATGATCTCTGAGTTATTATTCAGATTCCTCCCTACCCCTCACCCTCTTTATTTATTTATTTTTTAAAATTTTGTCTGTACCAGGTCTTCATTGTGGCAAGCAGGATCTTTTAATTGTGGCATATGGGCTCTTAGCTGTGGCATGTGGGGACTAGTTCCTTGACCAGGGATGGAACATGGGCCCCTTGCACTGGGAGTGCAGAGTCTTAACCACTGGACCATCTGGGAAGTCTCTCATTCTCTCTTAAAATGGTGTCAGAGTAAAGGAGAAAGATCTTCATCCTTTCAGGAAGAAGGGTCGCCCCATGATTCGCCTTGGGTGGGTGCTGAATGATGTTTGCTGAGATCAGGTTTAGCTGACTACTTTCTCCAGGCATTTCTGCAGCTGATGAATTTGTGATATGTGTCATAGCTCATGGTCCAGGTTTCCTGATTGTCTCTGCTTCCATAGTTCACTTCAAGTCTTCCAAAGGGTTCCTGGATCAAATCATACACCATGGACCTTACCTCCTGCAAGGGCTCCATGGCTCTGCATTCAAATTCTATGACACAGGCACATGTAACTGCCTGCTGCTCCATCCCTGTGGCCTTTCTTCTTCAGACCTCCAAGAGGAAAGAGAGAGTTTTTTCTTGCCATTTGGTCATTTTCCTCAAAGTGGTCCATGTCTTCTCTATTGCAAAGAGGTTGAAATGGAGAAGAAGCTTGAGGCATATGGAAATGTACCTTGGAAAGTATTTTGAATAGATTTGTGAAACATATTTGGAGTCTGAGAGTGCTGATGAGAAGCCTGAGGTGGTGTAAAATAAGGTCAGGGGAAGTCTCAAGATATTCTTGATAACAAAGTGCATCTATCCAAAAGTGAGAGAATTGGCCCCTGGAGAAAAATATCACATCTCTTTGTTCTTTTGTTGTCATATGTTCTTCATTGGCAAAGAAAAGTCTTCCTTCTCTATGAACATTGAGCGGCGTGTCTAGGAAAATGAAACTGAGTCAGTTGAGCCAGTACCCATGGAGCCTTCTGTGTATCCCACATTCTGCTTAGTGCTGCGGAGGAGCAAAAAGATGAAAGGCACGTTTACTAGCCATGAACAGGCTTCAAACTTTTTGGGGATACACGACCCACACTTGGGGCTTCCCAGGTGGTGCTAGTGGTAAAGAACCTGCCTGCAATGCAGGTAGACATATGAGACATGGGTTTGATCCCTGGGTTGGGAAGATCCCTTGGAGGAGAGCACGGCAATCCACTCTAGTATCCTTGCCTGCAGTGCAGGCAGGCAGAGAGGTGTGGATGGGAGAGAGCAGAAGGGGGTGGGAGGAAGGGTGTGGAAGGGAGGAAGGCCTGGGGAGCACCAAGAACTAAGACCTTGAAGTGTAACTGCCCCTCTAGCTCAGCTGCTAAAGAATCCGCCTGCAATGCAGGAGATCCCAGTTCGATTCCTGGGTTGGGAAGTTCCCCTGCAGAAGGGATAGCCTACCCACTCCAGTATTCTTGGGCTTCCCTGCTGGTGGTTCAGCTGGGAAGAATCCGCCTGCAATGCGGGAGACCTGGGTTTGATCCTTGGGTTGGGAATATCCCCTGGAGGAGGGCATGGTAACCCACTCCAGTATTCTGCCCTTGCCTGAAGAATTCTCATGAAGAGAAGAGCCTGGTGGGCTATAGTCCATGGGGTCCAAAGAGTCGGACACAACTGAGAAACTAAGCATATATACATATAACTTAATCACTTAGTTGTCCTCTTGAAACTAACATATTCTACCTCAATAACATATTGAGGTTATTGTACCTAAATATGTTATTGAGGTACAACCTCAACAACAATATTGAGGTTGTACCTCAGTAACATAATTGTACCTCAATTGAAAATATGAAAAAAGTGAAACATCTCATTAATAATTTTTAAAGTATTGATTACATGTTGAAACATTATTAGCTTGGATATATTAAATTATAGTATGAAAATCAATTTTCCTGTTTCCATTTTATTTTCTTAAAAAGTGGCTATTAGAAAGTTTAAAATTTCATTTGTGGCTTGCATTAAATTTCTATTGGATCCTGGGAGAGAGAAAGATGTCAGGCAAGAGATTACCTAACTGAAGAAATGGGTGCATGTAGACTGTAGGACCCCCACTTCTCAAGGGGGATTTTTTTATATTAAAAAAACCCACAAAACTTCTACAGGAAAGTAATTGCTCATCAGTACTAAAAGCAAGTAAAAGTTCAGTAATATTTCTAAAGGAACTGTTATCCTATGGGCTTCACACAAACACCAGCAGTTATATTTATATATAAGTAAGACATATATGTAAGACAACCTTAGTGTATCGGAAACTGTGGTCCCTTGTGCCCACCTTGAGGTCCCCTTGGTGCCTGCAACTGTAACTTTGGAGCTGCATCTGGGTGGTCCTGATGGCAAAGTTGGGCAGAGAAAGCTGGCTTTGTTGGGTAGACCCTTGAGCTTCAAGGGTAGGAGTCAGGATTTTATCTCCTGGGCAGCAGGGAATCTTAAATCCCCTCCACTCTTCCACCCTTTCCTTGCTTGTCTAACCGGTGTAGCCTTTGGAGGAGCTATTATCTTTTGCTAACTTTTACAGTTCCTGCAGCTTGGATATTGCTGGAAGTGCCCTTGATATCCACTTCCACTTGAGGAAACTGAAGGGGTTTCTAAAAGACAGGGTCGAACTTTTCAGGGTGTCCTCAGACCTCTTTTGGAATCACTGTGGATTTGTGGTCAAGTCTGCAGGCTTGGATGACAGCTCTGGAACTTCTCTTATCTTGTAGCCTGTGACCCTGCTACCCTCTTGTCTTCTAAGTCACTTGAAATCCTTTTCCAGCTTATGCTAAATGTCTGACTTAATTGTCAATGTCCAGCCCCTTCCTGAAATATCCGAAGTGTGAAGCATCCAACTCACCTGTCAGATAGAAGATAACCATGACCCCTTGTCCAAAACCTGCTGTGTTTGAGTCTGTTCCCCAGGAAGCAGGTCTGTGTGGGGCAGTCCTTGTGGTAGCGAGAGACAGGATGCTACTTGGTGTCATCTGAGGTTGGTGATAATTATAGTCAATAAAGCCCATACCCGAGGGGTTAAAAGGAGACATAATAAACTTGAGTAACCTTGCTACTGTTTGGGACACAGAGATTTATTTTCTGGATTCCTCAAGCCTTTCTCAGGAGATTTTGTCCTGTAAGTCTTCGCTGACAGATTTATCCTGGACTCCTGTCATCAGCGGCTGTTTTCTCACTAAGCAGGTGGAAGGCAAAAGCCGGGGAAGGGAACTGCCAGCTGAGAGGTCGTTTGTGAATTGGCGCCGTGGAGTGGACATAAATTATATGGATTCTGCAAGGCCTTAGCTATTGCTCTGGCCTCGGCCTAGGTTTTTTTCTTTGTGATGGTGCTTGCCACTGGCTTTAGCATTGTTGTCTGCAGAGGTAATTAGAGATTTAGGCCTTGCTCTTACAGAGACAAGAGGCCATCACAGTTCTCTCCCAGGAGGGAGGGTTCAGTTACACCCACAAAAACAGGCCAGGAGAAATCCCATGATCCTGGGCTTTCTGACAGCATTTCCAGGAACACTTGAAATTACTGGACACACCCACTGCTCTCCTTCTGCCGTCACCACCACCCATATCCAAGCAAAGATTCCTGTTTGACTTTGGTTCAGCTCCAAGGCTTTTGTAGGGTGGGAGTGAAAGGATAAAGACAACAAGGGGTGAAAGGTAGAAAAACCATGGAAATTCAGTCTTGTGCTGTGCTTAGTCACTCAGTTGTGTCCAAGTCTTTGTGACCCCATGGACTGTTGCCTGCCTGGTTCCTCTGTCCATGGAATTTTCCAGGCAAGAATACTAGAGTAGGCTGTCATTTGCTCCTCCAGGTGATCTTCCCGATCCAGGGATCAAACATGTGTCTGTTGCATCTCCTGCATTGGTAGGTAGATTCTTTACCACTGCACCACCTGGGAAGCCTTAGTCCTAGAGAAACCTTTAAAGATATCAGGTCCAGTGTTTTTTCAGCCTTTCTTTTGCCATGGAATTCTTTATCCAACAGGATTATTATAGTTAACATTTGTTGAGCTTGTCCTAGAAACCAGGGAGTGAGCTAAATATTTTACACGTTTGACCCTCAGGCTGCACAAAAACTCACAATGTAGATAGTGTGATCATTTTTATTTTCCAAACAAAGGAACTGAGGCACAGATGTTCAAAAACACATGTGAGGTCACACAGTTAGGAAGAGGTGGGGCTGGTATGAGACCCTGGAAACTGATGTCAGAGCTAGTGGAACCCAAATGGAGCATGGTGGGGCTGTCCTCTGGGTCACCTCTGTGCCCTAGTGGGGGAATAAAATGAAAGAAAATCAGGGAGCTGCACTTGTTGGAACTAGGGTGGGGTACAGCCCAGACCTGATCCTTCACCAGTTACCCTCTTACCCCAGGGCTCTTAAGAGGAGCCAACTTCCTAATTTAATCAAGTTCTCCCAGGTTCTTGGCTGATGAAGCTGAGAAGTTATGTTTGAAGGTGCTGGGCATTGCTTCAAGGTCACATAAGCCCATTGATGTCAGAACCCAGTTATCCTGCTTCCATGGCCAATGCCAGCCTGAAACCCCCAAACGCAACACCAGGACACCTGCCTGCACCTGAAATCCTGTTGTATAAATTTCTCAGAGCTAAGAAGTGACCAGGTAGGCCAAGTCCAAGGAATAACTAGAATGTTCTATGGACCTCTACAATTAGGTTCAGTTGGGAAATGGCACCAGACCTTGCACATCCCTGCCAAGAGCTGATGCGACAGTTTCCACAAAGCCTGATTTTCAAAAACCTTGTCCACAAAATGCCTGAGGGTCTATTCTTAGAATTTCTCCACCAGTTTCAGTTGTTACCAAGGCAGTGTCCTTCAGGGTCTAAGCTAACCCATCCTCCCTGCCTTGTTGACCCATTGGATCTGGGTTCTTTTGTTTGCTGTGCTAAGAGCCCTTCTAGGAGAGCTATTCCACACTTTTCTAAAGAGGAATTCACTGCCCTTGTTTTCCTCCTTTTAGTGGGTTCCACTTCTCAAAGAAAGGGATTTGACATTTTTAATTTAAACTGGCACCCCACTCCAGTACTCTTGCCTGGAAAATCCCATGGACGGAGGAGCCTGGTAGGCTGCAGTCCATGGGGTAGCTAGAGTCAGACACAACTGAGCGACTTCACTTTCACTTTTCACTTTCATGCATTGGAGAAGGAAATGGCAACCCACTCCAGTGTTCTTGCCTGGAGAATCCCAGGGACAGGGGAGCCTGGCGGGCTGCCGTCTATGGGGTCGCACAGAGTCAGACACAATTGAAGCAACCTAGCAAGGAACTTCAACTGAAGCTCCAATACTTTGACCACCCGATGCAAAGAACTGAATCATTAGAAAAGGCCCTGATGCTGGAAAAGACTGAAGGCAGGAGGAGAAGGGGCCAACAGAGGATGAGATGGTTGGATGGCATCACCGACTTGAGGGACATGAGTTTGAGCAGGCTCTGGGAGTCAGTGATGGACAGGGAAGCCTGGCATGCTGGAGTCCATGGGGTCACAAAGAGTCAGACAGGACTGAGCGACTGAACTGAATGAACTAAAGGAACGTAAATCTGCCCTGAGGTTAAAAAGGTGCAGGCAGTCCTATTGAAATTCAGCCTTAGTTACTTATTCATGTGCCCACTATGGGGGTCCAAAGGGTTCATGCCTGAGCAAGTCTTCCCTCCTCTGGGGAGGAAGCAAAAGTGCCCCTCAGGATGCAGGGGTGGAAAGTTACCTGGGGGAATGGTTGATGTGCTCTCTCTCTCTTTTCTTTTTTGATGTTTATAGAAGCTCCATTCAGAATTGCCAAAATTTGGAAGCAAGATATCCCTGAGTGGGTGAATGGATAATTAACCTGTGGCATATCCAAAGTCACAAATTTATTCAGCACTTAAAAAAAAAAAAAAAAAAAGAAACTTGCTATCAAGTCATAGAGAAATCTAAAATGTGTATTAGTAAATAAAGAACTCAGTTTTAAAAAGTCACATAAGGATTTCTCTGGCTTGAGACTTCGCTTTCCCATGTAGGCGGTGCAGGTTTCATCCCTCGTCAGGGACCTAAGATCCCACATACCTCGGGGTCAAAAAACCAAAACATAAAATAAGCAATATAGTAACAAATTCAATTAAGATCTTAAAAATGGTTCAGATTAAAATAAACTTTAATAAATAAAATACAAAGGCCACATACTGTAAGATTCCAGCTATATGACATTCTGGAAATGACAACACTATGGAGACGGTAAGAAAAAAATCAGTGATTGACAAGTGTTGGAGGGAAGGAGGAGTGTATAGGTAGAGCGCAGAGGTGTTTTTAGGGCAATGAAACCACTCTGAAGCATATTAAAATGGTGGGCATATTTGTCCAAATCAATAGCATGCACCACACCAAGAGTGAACCCTAGTGTGAACAACAGACTTGGGGCAGTAATGATGGGTCCGTGTGGGTTCATCAGTTGTCGGTTGGTTCTCTTTTGTAGCCCCAGCCTCTGTTCTCAAGTATGGATGTTGTCTTCCCTAAGACTGGATACAAGGATCTAGAAAGAAAGGCTAAATGGCTTTTATATCTTTGAAAGGAGGGATTACTTTTTTTCCAAAGCTTTTAAAATGTCTTCCTTGCACCCAGGGCTGGTTTCATGGGCAGGTGACCCGAGTAATTGTATAAGTTACCGAGCTCAGAAGGGCTCCTCCCTTGAGTTAAGCTCCACAGTCACCATCTTGAATTCTTAATCATTTTTGAACCTGGAGTCTGGCATTTTTCTTTTGCACCAGGCCCTGCAAATCATGTTGCCTGTCTTGTCTACAGCCCACTTTGGGATATGTGTGTTTGTAGTGAAGGCAGGGTAGAAAAGTTATGTTTGTAAAAGAGTTATGACCCATTTTTGTTTGCAGCTTTTTTTTAATAATAAAACTTGTTCTATCATAAGAATACACATTTAATTTTGAATAAAAGAATCTGTACTATATGAGAAGCATGTGGTTACACTGAATTCAGTATCTCACCTTTGTAAGTTAAAAAAACTCATCTTTTTTCAGTGCCTTGTGCTATTTTTGGCTTATAGATCCTGAGACTCCAACGTATGACCTTTTCTAACCAGTGCTTGCCTTGCTGGCAGTCAGGTTACCATGGATCAGGGCCCAGATACTTCATCTGTTGTTTTCCCCATGGGTACAGAATGAGACATCCTAATGAAGTAAGGAGTTTCAGTTTTGTTTATCATCCTTCTACTTGATAATAATTAAAATAAATCATCAAATTACTTAGAAATTTCAGGTCATTACATTCAAAAGACCCAGTGTTATTTTTCAAGGTAAATGCTGAAAAATGCCAACATCATAACAAATTAGTTTATCCATATAATCTTTGGTAAAGTCATAGTAAAATATATATTGAGTATTTGAAAGAAGACATTAGAAAGTAAATGTTCCACAATATAATTATAATTATTAGTAAGATTATCAACATCAAGTTTAAGATACTATAATGAGGAAAACAACAATAAAATAAGGGAAGAACATAAGTAGTTAAGTTAAAAAAAAGGGGAATAATGTAATTCTTAATCTCATTTGTCAAAGAATGTCAAAAACCAGAAGTCTACTTTATTCTGTAATTTAGAGTGAGGCAGGGGCTAATTAAGCCCTGTCATCTGGTTCTGTAGCTCTATTGTTGTTCATAGATATATATGAAGCACCAGGCTTGGCTGGGTGATTTCGACTTGTCCTCTGCTCTCTACCTTCTCAGAGAAGCAGATCAGAATACTGATCATTGTTTTGAAAGACTGAGTGATGTGTTTAGGGATTTTTATGCCTTCTTCATGGGCTTCCCTAGTGGCTCAGTGGTAAAGAAACCTCGCGAGAGACACAGATCTGATCCCTGGATCAGGAAGATCCCTTGGAAAAGGAAATGGTAAACCACTCCAAAATTCTTGCCTGGGAAATCCCATGAACAGAGGAGCCTGGCTACAGTCCATGGGGTTGCAAAAGAGTCAGACACGACTTAACAAGTAAACAGCATCAACAACAATGCTTTCTTCAGTGCAGATGTCAAAAACTCAAGGTACTACAAGGGGCCAAGTAGACAACCAAATGAGGACTGGGATGAATTGGAGAGCCACGTCCAGTTTCAAGTGGCCAGCCTTCACTTGGCCAGAGGGAATAGTGTCGTCAGCACTATTTTATTTTCACAAAACATAGATCATCTTCACAGAGAGATTTGGAATGTTGGCTAGGGAATAAAAGACTATACATTAAAAGATTTTTTATACTTTATAAAAAATTATAAAATTCCACTCTCTGAAATGCAAATAAGTACCTATGGCTACTTATTAGCAAGGATTACCCACCTTCAGCAAGTAGCCTGTGTTCTTGTGTGGGCTGCTGCATGGGGAAGCGTAGAGGGGAAGGAAGACATCTTGGAGACCTTGTTTCCAGACTCAATTTACATTTCATCACCTACAATAAACAGATTTCTTTTTCATTAGGTGATGGGGCAACCCTTTTCTTGTTCTAATTTAGTTGACACGAATTTCACATAGTTCTTTCCTCATGGACTCCATTTGCCTAATTACAAAATCAGAGTGAAAATTTCCTGATCTTTACTTCACATTGAAGATCAGAAAATAAAGGAGTAGACATAGATGATTCTGACTGAGCAGTGTGCTAGGAACAGGGCCACATGGAGAAGAGGAAAAACATAACATCCAGGCTATTATTTGACTTAATCAACATGAAAACTATGCATATTCTGACATATACTAAGGAACTGAAGCATATTTGAATGCGGAAATGACCTATGTGACCCTATCAATCTTCACTTTCAATTCTGAAATTTTATGAAATTTAATAACTGACTTAGGATTTATGAACTATTTTCTTTATTGGTGAGCTCTAAGTTTAAGCTAAGAATTTTTTATCAAATTAGTAAATAAGGTATCTTTTAAAGCCATTATCATTTATCTGTATGTAGAATTATAATCACTCTTGTGTTCAATTTATAATTGTGGATGTTAAATTTTATGGAGTCAAATAACTAGAATATTAGAAAAATCTGTGTCTCCCACTAGCAACTTTCTTAGACCACTCATCTTTATTTCAGAAAGGGAGCCAAAATCAGTTTATTTTGATGATAATGTGTGTGTGTGTGTATTATATTGGGTGTTCATGTGCATGTGTTTATGGTAAGGTGTGTGCCTGTGTGTGTATGTGTGTGTGTATGTGTGTGCTTTCCCAGAGAGTAGCTTTTGGTGTTTACAGACTCAGTGGTGTTGTGAAATTTTACTTATAAGACACCCACCTTATGAGATGCTAAGTTCTTGTGATTACCCCTAAATTTCTGTCTTTCTCCTTGCTTGATGCTTTGGTTTCATGCCTAGCTCCTTTCCTCTCTCACAAGCTTAGTGATTTGTCTCCTAGGACTCTCTTCAAAGCCAAAAGTAAGTCTGCTAATAATTGACTTCTATTTCAAATCCTTTCTTCATTTCTTACAGGTTAGTTTACTCTTCCACTTTTCAACCCCACCTTGTTACATCATTTCCTGAATTCTTAGATCTTTTTCTTTTCTCAACCCATTTTTCTTCCCCACTTAGACAATGCTTTTTTTCTTTGCTGCATCATCTCTCCTGAGAAATAAACTCACAGTTTCTTCCTCATCCTTCTCCTCCCCATTTTGCCTCTTTCTTCTTTTCTCTTCTTTCTTCAAGCCTTCTTACTTCTTCAGTTATATTCAAACAACATTTAAGGCAGCTAGCAAAGATATTTACAGCAGAGTGAAACAAACAGTTCCTGCAGCTCAATATGTTAAAAAAAACAACCTAATAAAAAATGGGTGGAAGATCTGAATAGACATTTCTCCAAAGACATACAGATGGCCAAGAGGCACATGACAAGATGCTCAACGTCACTAATTATTGAAAGTGAAAGTCATTCAGTTGTGTCCGACTCTTTACGACCCCATGGACTGTATAGTCTATGGGATTTTCCATGCCAGAATACTGGAGTGGGTAGCCTTTCCCTCCTCCAGGGGATCTTCCCAATCCAGGGATTGAACCCAGGTCTCCTGCATTGCAGGCAGATTCTTTACCAGCTGAGCCATAAGGGAAGCCCAAGAATACTGGAGTGGGCAGCCTATCCCTTCTGCAGCAGATCTTCTCAACCCAGGAATCAAACCAGGGTCTCCTGCATTGCAGGAAGATTCTTTACTGACTGAGCTATCAGGGAAGAGGGAAATACAAATCAAAACTACAATGAGGTATCACCTCACACTGTCAGAATGGCCAGCATCAAAAAGTCTACAAATAATAAATATGGAGAGGATGAAGACAAAATGGAACCTTCTTATGCTAATAGTGGAAATGTAAATTGGCACAATGACTATGGAGAACAGTATGGAGATTCCTTAGAAAACTGAAAATATAGCTACCATATGATCTAGAAATCCTACTCCTGGGCATATATCCAGAGAAAATCAAAATTCTAAAAGATACATGCACTCCAGTGTTCATTGTAGCATTATTCATAATAGCCAGGACATAAACAACCTAAATGCCCATCGACAGAAGAAAGGATAAAGATATGCTATATATATACAAGGGAATATTACTCAGCAATAAAAAAGAATGAATTAATGCCATTTACAGTGACATGGATGGACCTAGGGATCGTCATACAGAGTGAAGTAAGTCAGACAGAGAAAGACAAACATCATATGATATTGCTTATATGTGGAATCTTAAAAAAAGATGGCACAAATGAACCTATATGCAAAAGAGAAATTGAGTCACAGGTGTAGAAAATAAATTTATGGCTACCAAGGAGGAAAGAGTGTGGAGGGATAAATTGGAATACTGGGATATACACAGTACTATATATAAAACAGATAACTAATAAGAACCTACTGTATAGCCCAGGGAACTCTACTCAATACTCTGTAATGGCCTATATGGGAAAAGAATCTTTAAAAGAATGGACATGTGTATACGTATAATCGATTCACTTTGCTGCACAACAGAAACTAACACAACATTGTAAATCAACTATAGTCCAATAAAAAAGTTAATTAAAAAAATGAAAGAAATTTAAGAGTGAGACATGAAGAGAGTTGGGGTAGAGAATGTGACATGAGTGAAGAGTGAGTTTAGTACACAACCTCAGCCATGAGTTGGATTCCCCAGAGACTCCTTGCTTTTTTCTCTTGCTCGTCTTGTTGATCTTTCTCCCTGGAGGCACGTCAGAGATAACTTCTCATAGCTCGGGGTCAAAAGGCACTGTGATCACTTAGTCAACAGTTTGTTGGTGCCATTGCTAAAGGCTGGGGTGACAACAACTGGCCTTGGGAGGGTGTCCAAATACCAGCCATTTTACTACTGACACCAGCCCGAACTGGCAACTGCTTTTCAAAGGGAAATGCCAGTCATGAGGGAGTTGGGTGTCAACCTCCATCTGCATTTAGGCCTCATCACATGGTCACCCAAGGACGGCTCATGGATCATCCCCAGTTGCTATCAAACTGCCTCCCTCAGGCTGCACTTGCCCTTCCCTTTCTAGTCTTGCAAAAGCCCTGCAAGGAGGTGCCAGAGACCAGTTCTACCATTTCCCTTCAGGCCCTGGGCTGGAGGTCATTCCTGACTCTGGAATTTTCTGAGGTTTGGAAACATGGAAATTTCTTGATGACTGGGTCCACTATTGATCTTGAGATCCTTAAATATTTCTTCTTGCTTCTTCTGGAAATTTATGCTTGTTTCTGGGATCTGTCCTGTTCTCTGTGAACACTCAGGCAGAGTATTCATTTAAATTTTTTTTTTGCTTCTTTTGGCAGTAAATTTCCCTTGCCATTTCTTTGACCCCTTGTTCTTTATGTACTTAAAAAAGTTTCATTTGTTTCAACGTCTTATATAATTTATCTTGTGTTCATTCTGCACCTTTGCTTGTTTTTTTTCTTATTTTTCATACTGCCTTGATTTTCCTCTGTAACAGTCAAGGATCTCCTCCACCTGTATTTTACATCTTGCCTAAATGCTCCTTCTTTGCCTTTGAATGATCTTCCCAACACCTACTTTCTCTCCCCTCATTTCCTTCTTCTCCCTTGTCTTGGTATTTATTACCATGCATTGCCTATTGGCTGGCAATCACTTACATTGCTTTTCCATTTTTTTCTTCTCCCTGCCATCCTATTGCTTTATCCCCCTGTCATTCTTGCCATAATTTCTCAGCCACCAAAGACTATTGTGGTTTGAGATGATTTGCTGCTGCCTCTACAGCAGGCCTTAGTACGACACAGAAGGCCAGCCCACCCATCTCTGCTTTCTTCTTACAATAAACAGCCAAGTTAATTCAAGTTCCTATCCATCGTATAAGAAATCACTCTCCAGCCATATGGGATAACTTATGGCTGCAAATAAAAATCCCCCGATGTTTTGCTCCTCACAAGTTTTCACTTCCCCAGCACAGCGTGGGAAGTCCAAGATGTTAAAATCCCCAGGGAGTGCATATTTTCATGAAAATTCACTTTCTACATCTAGAATGTTTCTTCCACTCACAGAGACGTGACTTTCAACAACATTATAGAGCACCACAACTTTTCTAGCCCAACTCGCACCTCTGCATGTGCTTCTTTTTTAAGGAAGGCAATTTTGAGTTGTTGACCTATTTTGTTTTCTTCAATTCATGAGCCAGAGGATTAATCCTAGTATAAATATAAGCCTTAAGCTTTCTTTCTCTGTAGCTTATGAATAAGAGATTACATTAAAACCAAAAGGCATGTTTCATTTAAGTGGATTCTGTTTCTGGGGTCTTGTGTGAGTGGGTTCAGGGCTACTTTCTACACTGTTCACAATGGCAATGCTTGGCTTTGCCTGAAAGTCAGCCACTCATGTGCAAATGGACTCATTCATTGATTAATTCTTCATTCCAAAGACTTTTCAGGACAGGGACAAAGCTGGCCATATCATTACTTTGACCCAGTCCATTTTCACACAGTTTGGTATAACTCATTTTTCCATAGCTGTCGTCCATGCCTATTTATTAGATCTTGACTGATTACTGTTGACTGAGAGGTTTCTTGAGTCGTGAGGTCTTACGTAGTCATTAGTACATCCACTGCTTGTGGAAAGGAATCAGCAGGCAGGGGCTGTTCTCTGGGCTTCACTCCTGGATCACCGTGGGATAAAGGAATTAACTGTTAATGTCTCTTTTTCAGTGTATATATCTTAAGGCAAATGTTTTTCATTCTCTTTGGATCCCAGTAATGCCTTGAGTGTGATATGACATGGCCCTAGAAATCAACAGAAAGGAAGAGCCAGATGCTGGTTAATATCACTAGCTAAATAGATTTGCATTTATGATGTTAGATTTAACAGGCTTGCCTGGTAGATTTCCAGTCACCAGTCTTCTGAAAGCTCTATTCTCTGAAGTCTTCTGGAATTAAAGATGATACAGAAGATGATAGCTTTTACCTGTCCTAGCCTCTTACAGAGTGTTCTAGAGTACAAGGACTTTTACAGTTGTTTGATAGCCATCACTTCCATTTTTTTTTTTCTGTGTTTCAGTTACACATCTTCAAAATGATCATCTTTGAAATACACTGCTGAAGTATTTATTACCCTTTAAAGTATACCTTGGATATATGCAACGCTATGTTATTACCTTCAATTTTTGGATCATCTTCTCAAAGGTGGGTATATGTGGCATACTGTCAGGATTTAGGGTGATTTTCCCTTTCCTCCTCTAAGAAAATCAGTAAATAACTTCCCCATCCTTATTGTAGTTCCTGATTTTTTTTTTATCAGAAAAATATTTTATTCCACTAAATATAACCTTGCTAACAAAATAGCCCTAGGAGGAGTGATATAGTTTCACATTTAACCAAGGTTTAAACAAGTGGTACTGGACTCTTTCCTGGGCAGATTTGGCTGTATGATGGAGAGACATCCTGGGTTCCTGAATGGTAGGAGTGAAACTGAAAATAGATTCTGTCACCCTTACAATTTTGTCTTTGCATTTTCTCAGTCCCTCTTATCACTTGATCCCAGCTACCGTTATTTTTTTAAAAATTGAGATTTAGTTGATTTATGGTATGATGTACCTTTCGAGTGTACAGCATAGTGACTCATAATTTTTAAGGATTATACAGGATCTCAGCTACTTTCAAAAAGCCTTAATTTGTTTTGTATGTCTCTTGATTCTTCAGAGTCCATGATATTATGCTTTATGACTAAGGTGGAGACAAGAGCCACAGAACAGACTGGTAGAGATAGGTCCAGGGCTGTGGGAAAATCATCAGAAAATAAATCAGCTTTCCCCACTCCCCTTAGCCAGGAGGGCGTCAGAGGACCCTGTTTCTCCAGTGGCTTCTGTTCCTGCCACTCAGTGCAGAAGTTTCAGGTGGGGGAGACACATCTGGAAGGCCAGCATTCTCCCTTCCTACCCCTAATGATGAGCTATTTTGTTTTCGCCCATCAGCTATTGCCTCAGTATGATTTATAGAAAACTACCACAAAACCTAGCGGCATGTAGAAATAAATGCTTATTTCTTGCTTATAGATGTGTTGGTTGGCTGATCCAGGCTTAGCGGGGTGTGGCTTAGTCTATGTCTGGGTTCAGGTCTGCTTCATGTCATTCTGGGATCTGCAGCTCCAGGAAGCTATTTTTACGGCCACACTTAAGAGAATCTACCTGCAATACAGGAGACTTTTGTCATTCTGGGATCTGCAGCTCCAGGAAGCTATTTTTACGGCCACACTTAAGAGAATCTACCTGCAATACAGGAGACTTGGGATCAATCCCTGATTGGGAAGATTCCTTAGAGTAGGAAATGGCTTACCCACTCCAGTATTCTTGCCTGGGGAATTCTATGGACAGAGAAACCTGGGAGGTTACATCCAGTGATACACTGGCCTTTAAGTGGGAGATTATAAGGAAATAAATTCCCAAGGTTGTTTTGGAGCTTTCCAAGTGGTGCTAGTGGTAAAGAACCTGTCTGTCAATGCAGGAGACATAAGAGATGGGGACTCGATCCCTTGGTTGGGAAGATCCCCTGGAGGAGGGCATGGCAACCCACTCCTCTATTCTTGCTTGGAGAATCCCATGGACAGTCTGACAGGCTACAGTCCATAGGGTCACACAGAGTTGGACACGATTGAAGTGACTTAGTATACATGCGAGAAGGCAACCTTGCTGAGCAAGCCAATTTCCAGTTGTTCTAGCAAACCCCCATAAGCCAAGGCAAATGATATGACCAAACCCAAAGTCAAGGAAAGAGAGAGAATTTTTTTTGACCAGAAGGGCATGTTGGGGGTGTGAATATTTAACACAAACTGTAGGAGGTTGGGGCCAATAATTAAGTATAATATAGGCTCCAATTAGACAACATTAAAACTATTGGACATGCTTAAAAGCTCAGGTATTTAAAAGATGGTTGGACTTTTAAAGTGTAAATATTAATAAGAATAGCATATGTTTATTCTTATGGTAAATTATAAAGTAATAGAATATTTTATTTTATTCCAAGTTCCTTCATATTCAATTTTATTTGGAGTCTCAGACCAAATATAGAATATATGTGAGTGTGCCTGTGTTTTTAAGCATTTATTGAGCACTGGCTAGAAGCTAGGCATTATGCTGAGGACTTTTATGTCCATTATCTTATTTCTCTTCTCCCTGTTCTCATGGCGCTAGTGGTAAAGAACCCACATGCCAATGCAGGAGATACAAGAGATGCAGGTTTGAACTCTGGGTTGGGAAGATCCCCTGGAGGAGGGAATAGCAAGCCACTGCAGTATTCTTGCCTGGTGAACCCTATGGACAGAGGAGCCTGGCAAGCTGCAGTTCATGGGGTCACAAAGAGTCAGACACGACTGAAGTGACTTAGCACACACACACACGCTGTTCCAATGAAGATGGCATTTTTGTCCCCTTTTGAGAAGTCTAAGCCTGAAGGAGCTTATGTGACATAACGAAAGTAACAGAGTTATTAAGAACTAGAAGCAAAAACATATTGAGTGGCTTCAAAGCATTTTCTCCTCTTTGCTGTGCTGTGTCCTGCCCACCCTTCATGTGAGATCAACAGGTTATGGCGTCGATGTTATCATTTTCATTTCACAGATTTGCATAAAGAGAAGCCAACAGAAAAATGGATCATGCAGAGAAACAGACAAGGGAAATGTATAGTGCAGCTGACATGGTGCACAAGGGGCGGTGCCCACACCAGAGCTGTCGTATCCCAGACAGTCCCGTGGTGGCCTCAGTGCTGGACTCAGACTGCCTGCTGGGACATGCTTATTCTTAAACCACTAGAGCCTGTTGGTGCCCTGTCCCTTCTTCCTGCTGCCTCTTTCTCTCTGGGTTCTTCACTTCTCACCTAGAGCTGCCTCTTTATAGATCTGTTGGGAGGATGGTGCTATGATGAAATTGCATTGCTACACTCCCTACCTCTCTGCCAATTTGGGTTTATTTCTGTTCAAACACAGATTTGACCAGCAGGGCTATTGAAAGTTATATGCTGAATTCATTTCAGGTCGTTCCCCAAGCCTGGCCCACAAAAGGAAATCAAGCAAAGGATTCTCTGGCTGTTTTTAGGAGGCACATTCTAGAGAATGGAGAATGCTGGGCTTAAGTGCCAGCGCCTCCAGGGGTGCGGATGACGACAGCTCAAAGCTGACGTGTGTTTACAATCGATTTATATATTTATATGAAATGATTTTCTAGAGCAGTTTTGGAAGGGAAAAGAAGCCACAGAAAGCAATTTGAGGGAATGAATAACTTGAGGGAACAGCAGCTTGACTTACTTGACTTTGATTATTGGAGGTTTTTGTCTCAGAGTGTATTGACAGCCTAAATTTCATTCTGTTACACCTCCTTTTGCATCTCTGCTTGAAAGTTGTAGACACCAGTGATCTGCCTGAATTTGGTGACTGTTAGAGTAACCTGGGCTCCAAAATCACTGCAGACAGTGATGGCAGCCATGAAATTAAAAGATATTTGCTCCTTGGAAGAAAAGCTATGACAAACCTAAACAGAATATTACAAAGCAGAGACATTACTTTGCCAACAAAAAGGCCCATCTAGTCAAAGCCATGGTTTCTCCAGTAGTCATGTATGGGTGTGAGAGTTGAATTATAAAGAAAGCTGAATGTCAAAGAACTGATGCTTTTGAACTCTGGTGTTGGGGAAGACTCTTAAGAGTCCCTTGGACAGCAAGGAGATCCAACCAGTCCATCCTAAAGGAAATCAGCCCTGGATATTCATTGGAAAGACTGATGTTGAAGCTGAAACTCCAATACTTTGGCCACCTGATGCAAAGAACTGACTCATTTGAAAAGACCCTGATGCTGGGAAAGATTGAAGGCAGGAGGAGAAGGGGATGGCAGATGATGAGATGGTTGGATGGCATAATCAACTCAATGGACATGACTTTGAGTAAGTTCTGGAAGATGGTGAAGGACAGGGAAGTAAGGTGTGTTGGAGTCCATGGAGTCACAAAGAGTCAGACATGATTGAGTGACTGAACAGCAACAGAGTAACTTGGATGACAAAGCTCTCCTTGAATACTTTCTTAGTACCTTCCAGAGCCAAGGGAAGGCAGGCCTTTCTTTGCCCCAGCCAAGATGTTATTCTGGACACCATGCCCTCTGTCATGTGGGACACCTTCCGCTGTGGTTAAAAGCTGGAGCAAAAGATCCAGCTCTGAGGCCAGGATTGGGGAGGAGGAATGTGAGGGTCTACTTCTCCCTCTAGGCATTAATGGAACGCTGGCCACCGTAGTCACTAAATCTCAGTGTTACTAGGTTAATAGTGGTTAAAAGAAACAGTGACCTGAGACTAGCATAGTCTTGGATGGGATGCTGAAACAAACAACTTGTCGCAAAGTTGGATGTAAGAGGGAATGTAACATTAAGTGGGGAAGGCATTGCAAATGCAGCTTCTCATATTGATGCTCTGGTTCTGGTTCATTGCTTAGTAATATCAGAGTGGGGAAGGGAGAGAAACCCAAACCAGATGGAAAACAGGATAAACATATACAGTGGGAAAAGCAGTGAACTGAGGCTGGGGAGATTGGGCATTGTCCCCTTCTCATGGGCAGTGATGTAGTTTGGGGAAAGTCACTTACTTTGCTCTACCTTTTGTGAAAAGAATTACAGCCGAGCCCAAATTGCTTCCTACATAAAGTTGATTTAAGAATCAAATCAAATCAAATATGTGAAAGCATTTTGAAAATGGGAAAGTCCTACCCAAATATCAGGGTTTATTAAACTTTCTTAATCCTGCCATTCCACTGCCCTCTCCCCTTAAAGAACAGAGAACATGTTGGCACAGGATGATGTTCACAGTTTGGAAGGAGGAGTAAGTTGTTGCCTTTGCACCCTTCATGCTAACATCTGTCACCCCAGCTCTGACAGCTGCTTCGAAGTTTCCAGTCTGAAAGTAAGAAAAGAGGGTTGGGTCAACCTCCCGTCTCTACTCTGCTATGATCTAAAGCTTATTAAAAAATTATCATCTCTTCTTTTACCATATGCTTAGAAAGAGACCATGAAGGAAAGCTCTTGACAATCTTCTTACCCTGTTTTTCATCTGGTTTGAGTTTCTCCCCTACCCCACCCTGATATTAGCAAATTATAGAATATAACCAGCACATCAATACAAGAAGAAACATTTTGGAAATCTCCCCCACTTAATATGTTATTCCTTCTCACACAAAACTTTGTGATGAGTTATTTTGTTTCTCAGTACCACATCCAAGAAAATTTCCCATTCAGTAATATTAATAATAATATATTTTTAAACCTTGACTTAAAATTACGGTAAGTGCCAAGAGGCTCTAGTTGCTATTTTGTTGAAATAATATCAAGTTCCCTGTGATGCTTTACATAGCTGTCATCTCTGTGATATGATACGTCCATGATTTATTGACCTACTAAAAGTGCTGTCATTGACTTGTCATAATAAACTTTTCTTAAAATATGAAAGCATAGCACATTGAGTAATAGCTCAAACCAGGACAGAGCTTCAATTAGGTTGTGGGATTTGGCGGCCTGAAGTTCATCTTTTATGCTTTGAAAATGAAAGTCCTGCCTTGGCTCCCTCACACTCCTTACCTCCCTCCCCCGCCCCCGCACCCCTCCTCTGCACCCAGGGTTAGTTGTCACCAAATAGATTGGCAGAGAGGAGGGGACAGCATGTGAGAAACTCTGAATATGAAGGACTGACCATAGGCTTCATCCTAAGGGTCAGTGCTGTGTCTGAAAAGGCTTTCTGGTCTCAGCAGAGAGAAATTCAAACTCCGGAATGCTCACCCAACTAATTTGTATTCACTGGGATGGGGGAGGGGTTAATTTTTTTTCACAAAGGGAAATGTATTTAGCCCTGGAATCTGAATTTATTGTCCATGGATAGGGGATAGGGAGGAATTTTAAATCAGGGGGAACCCAGATAGAGCTATGACAGCATGGAAGGTTCATAGTTAGGTTTCTGCCTCCCTTCAGGGATCTTGCCTCTGCCCTGTCTTGCCTGATGGCTGGTCCTTTAACTGGTTCTGAAAGAGGTAGACGGAGAAGGCGATGGCACCCCACTCCAGTACTCTTGCCTGGAAAATCCCATGGATGGAGGAGCCTGGTAGACTGTAGTCCATGGGGTCGCTGAGAGTCGGACACGACTGAGCAACTTCACTTTCACTTTTCACTTCCCTGCATTGGAGAAGGAAATGGCAACCCACTCCAGTGTTCTTGCCAGGAGAATTCCAGGGACGGGGGAGCCTGGTGGGCTTCCGTCTATGGGGTCGCACAGAGTCGGACACGACTGAAGCGATGCAGCAGCAGAAAGAGGTAGATCTTAGTGGCTTGACCACTATTATCCATTGAAATGCTCATAGTCTGACTCTGATCTCCTCAGGTTCAGCAGGCTCTTCTGATGAGTTTGCGGTGATAGGACAGGGCTGGGAGATCCTCCTCATGTCATACACATGTATTTAAAATGGGGGTTTAGGCAAATCAGTAAAGGTACAAGTCCCAGATCCTTGGAATCTAGGAGTGGAGTAAGGTAGGGGGACAAGGGAATAAGATTGGTAAAGAGGATAAAAGGGAAGGCTAAAAAGAAATGAGAAAGGACAGATGAGAAATTCAAGTGATAAATTACAATCTCAAATATGGAAATGCAATGAAGCATTTATGGTTATGTATTTTTATAAATACATATGTACAAACACACAGCCAAAACCTTAGCAGATTGATTAACTGTCGCCAAATTACCTTTGAGAATACAAACTTGAAGGTAACTTTTGACCAGATTAAATTTTATATAAACTACTAAACATTTTCTCTCTCTCTCTCTCTTTTTTTTTTGGTTTTCTTTAGCTGCAGAAGGATTGAATGGGAAATTGTCACCATCATTTTTTAACCGGGAAAGCAGATTTTGAGAAGATCAATGTGTATCTGTAGCAATATATGATACAATATATGATCTTTGAAGTTTTGTTACACTTTAGCATCATTTGTCAGGTTAAAAGTATAAATATATAAGTATATTTAAATAAATGAAGAATTTTGAATGTTTACCAAATGACCATGCTTCGATTATCTGGAGATATGAATCACCGACTCAGTGGACATGAGTTTGAACAAATTCCAGGAGATGGTGATGGACAAGGAAGCCTGCCATGCTGCAGTCCATGTTGTTGCAGAGAGTCGGACACGACTTAGTGACTAAACAACACCACCAAATGACCATGCTTGTATCATCTGGAGATAGGAATGCTTGAACAAGGCTCCAACAACAACAACAAAAAAACCCAGCAAACAAAGGAAGCTCAACAAAAACTCGCCAACAGGTAACAAGCTGAGATTTGTGTAGTAGGATAAACAAAATTTATGTAGAGAAAAATACTTGTGTTTAATTTCAGGAAACTAAAAATGCACTTGAGAAAGACTTCTGATTTTGTTGTTGTCATGATTTCACATTTTGAGATTACAGAAGAAAAGATATAGAAATTAACTTTCAATATTCAGCCAGTCTTTTCGAGGTTAATGCTTGATGTTGTCAGTGCTAATGGATCAAAAATACTGAGGGTTGTTCAATTGTATTTTCCCAGGGTATAATGCTAAGAAAGAAGTCATTAAACCTATAACACGGAATTGCTCAAAGAATAAGATAAAAAAGCATTTTGGGAGAGGGGTATTTCAATGGCTCTGTAAACTTAAAACTTTTTCAGTTACCTGTTACTGGAAAGACATTCGAGATGGACCTCTTACGGTTACTGTAGATCTTAAGCCTCTTGAGAATAGGTCTGAGTTAATTAGTCAGTAGACTACAGGGTGCAGGAGATACGCTAGGCACTGTGAGGATTCTTTCATTTTTTTTTCTCTTGCAAAAATTTTTATTGAGCTCATGTTATTTTCTAGGTCCTCTGGGAATTGCAACCAGCACACGAGTAAAGACATCTTAAGACTCTTCATGTTGTTTACATTCTACCAGAAAGAATTGATAAAATATGGAAGACTTTTTTATTTTAAACCTCAAATTGCTGGATGGGAATGAAAAAAATACATTTGAAAGGGCAACATGATAGTATATAATAAAAAGGGTATATGTTTAGACACTCGGAACTTCTAAAGAATAGAAATCCATGAGCTATGGAAAACTTTGCAAGAAGATCCAGTGTTTTTTGGCCTTGAAAGATGAAGGAGATTGAGAAGAGAAGAAAGAAGGGGTTCTTGGCAGGAAGAACATCAGTGGGTAGGGAGGGGAATAAAGGGATCTACATCCTCTGTATCCTCAGCAGGTCCAGATGGGTACCAAAAACCGGATGGGCATCTTCCAGGAAGACGCCTCCCTGTTCCTCCTTTAAGCTCTTATTATCAACAGAATGAGGGAATGGCTGACTTACAACACATATTAGCATTGGTAATATTCCTTCAGTATGACACACCAAGAGGATGCCTTTACCTATATTTGAAATCAATGCCTTGTTGGCAGAACCCTTTTTTGGAGCTGGAATGCAGGTCCCATGGGTCTCATGTTGCTCTTCCCTGGAAAAGCTGGTAAGAAAACAGGACTGGACTTGTGACTCACAGGAGCCTGGCATAGGACACAAGGAATTTGGTGTGGCTCATTCAGGAAGCCAGTTGATTAAGACTCAGATAAACCAAATTTAAAATGCAAACCCCTATGCTCTTCTGAGGCTATTTCAGGATGAAATTTAGAAGTTTAAAGGAATTTTTTTCCCCCTTGGGGAAGGGTTAGGTGGAAAGGAGACTATGTAGGGAGGTGGGGGTGAGTAAGTTCTTTTTTTTTTCACATGGACTTTCATATGGTAAAAGGGATTGTAGGTCCAAATTGAAACACGATTAGTTTAGAGAAAGTCAGTCAAATCCTTTGTTTGCTGTTATGGGAACCAAACAACTGCTGAATTGAATGATCCTAATGTTACAGCTTTCTTTCTCAGCTGTTCTTAAAAACTTGTGGAGACATTGTCTGAGTTTACATGTCTTAGACTAATTCCATAACCTGCATAATCTGTAGGAAAAAAATTAACTGCATCAGAGATAGACCTAATATTACAGAAAAAGAAATGTCTGGAGTGTACACAAACAACTGCAGGAAAATAAACTTTACATTCAAAAGAGCAAGAAAAGCATTTGAAAAGTATAATTACAAATTTAATAAACTGCACACTGGCTTCTTGAAGGATGAGCATGTGTCTTCTGAAGAGGTCTGGTGTGTCTTTGCTGCACAGCTTGAGTTAATGAGCTTGTTATACTTTGACATGAAACCCAATAGAGAGAGAAGCAGCTAAGAGAACATGTTTATTTAAAATAAGTGAGGGAAAAGATTGAATAAACAAATATATGTGAGAGAAGATGCAAATCTTCCTGGAAGAAGAACTCTAAATACAGTAAGTAGATTCTCCTTCTCCAGGAGATAAAGCTTAACTCTCTTCCTCCCTCTTGAGTGGGTGTTGGATGTAATGACTTGCTTCCAAAGAATAGAGTATGAGAAGGGGAAAATAGGAACTTTACAGTGGAGAAACCTGGCAGGTCTCACCTTCACTGAGTGAGCAAAGTGGATTCAGTTCAGTTCAGTCTCTTAGTTGTGTCCAACTCTTCGCGACCCCATGAATTGCAGCACGCCAGGCCTCCCTGTCCATCACAAACTCCCAGAGTTCACTCAGACTCATGTCCATCGAGTCAGTGATGCCATCCAGTCATCTCATCCTCTGTCGTCCCCTTCTCCTCCTGTCCCCAATCCCTCCCAGCATCAGAGTCTTTTCTAATGAGTCAACTCTTCACATGAGGTGGCCAAAGTACTGGAATTTCACCTTCAGCATCATTCCCTCCAAAGAAATCCCAGGGCTGATCTCCTTCAGAATGGACTGGTTGGATCTCCTTGCAGTCCAAGGGACTCTCAAGAGTCTTCTCCAACACCACAGTTCAAAAGCATCAATTCTTCGGTGCTCAGCCTTCTTCACAGTCCAACTCTCACATCCATACATGACTTCTGGAAAAACCATAACCTTGACTAGACGGACCTTTGTTGGCAAAGTAATGTCTCTGCTTTTGAATATGCTCTCTAGGTTGGTCATAACTTTCCTTCTAAGGAGTAAGCGTCTTTTAATTTCATGGCTGCAGTCACCATCTGTAGTGATTTTGGAGCCCCCAAAAATAAAGTCTGACACTGTTTCCACTGTTTCTCCATCTATTTCCCATGAAGTGATGGGACCACATGCCATGATCTTCGTTTTCTGAATGTTGAGCTTTAAGCCAACTTTTTCACTCTCCACTTTCACTTTCATCAAGAGGCTTTTGAGTTCCTCTTCACTTTCTGCCATAAGGGTGGTGTCATCTGCATATCTGAGGTTATTGATATTTCTCCCTGCAATCTTAATTCCAGCTTGTGTTTCTTCCAGTCCAGCGTTTCTCATGATGTACTCTGCATAGAAGTTAAATAAGCAGGGTGATAATATACAGTCTTGATGTACTCCTTTTCCTATTTGGAACCAGTCTGTTGTTCCATGTCCAGTTCTAACTGTTGCTTCCTGACCTGCATACAGATTTCTCAAGAGGCAGATCAGGTGGTCTGGTATTCCCATCTCTTTCAGAATTTTCCACAGTTGATTGTGATCCACAAAGCCCAAGGCTTTGGCATAGTCAATAAAGCAGAAAGAGATGTTTTTCTGGAACTCTCTTGCTTTTTCCATGATCCAGCAGATGTTGGCAATTTGATCTCTGGTTCCTCTGCCTTTTCTAAAGCCAGTTTGAACATTTGGAAGTTCATGGTTCACGTATTGCTGAAGCCTGGCTTGGAGAATTTTGAGCATTACTTCACTAGCGTGTGAGATGAGTGCAATTGTGCGGTAGTTTGAGCATTCTTTGGCATTGCCTTTCTTTGGGATTGGAATGAAAACTGACCTTTTCCAGTTCTGTGACCACTGCTGAGTTTTCCAAATTTGGTGGCATATTGAGTGCAGCACTTTCACAGCATCATCTTTCAGCATTTGAAATAGCTCCACTGGAATTCCATCACCTCCACTAGCTTGGTTCGTAGTGATGCTTTCTAAGGCCCACTTGACTTCACATTCCAGGATGTCTGGCTCTAGGCCAGCGATCACACAATCGTGATTATCTGGGTCGTGAAGATCTTTTTTGTATAGTTCTTCTGTGTATTCTTGCCACCTCTTCTTAATATCTTCTGCTTCTGTTAGGTCCATACCATTTCAACAAAGCCGATCTTTGTTCTACGAAGACCTATAAGACCTTTTAGAACTAACACCCAAAAAAGATGTCCTTTTCATTATAGGGGACTGGAATGCAAAAGTAGGAAGTCAAGAAACACCTGGAGTAACAGTAACAGGCAAATTTGGCCTTGGAATATGGAATGAAGCAGGGCAAAGGCTAATAGAGTTTTGCCAAGAAAATGCACTGGTCATAGCAAACACCCTCTTCCAACAACACAAGAGAAGACTCTACACATGGACATCAACAGATAGTCAACACCAAAATCAGATTGATTATATTCTTTGCAGCCAAAGATGGAGAAGCTCTATACAGTCAACATAAACAAGACCAGGAGCTGACTGTGGCTCAGATCATGAACTCCTTATTATCAAATTCAGACTTAAATTGAAGAAAGTAGGGAAAACCACTAAACCATTCAGGTATGACCTAAATCAAATCCCTTATGATTATACAGTAGAAGTGAGAAATAGATTTAAGGGCCTAGATCTGATAGATAGAGTGCCTGATGAACTATGGAATGAGGTTTGTGACATTGTACAGGAGACAGGGATCAAGACCATCCCCATGGAAAAGAAATGCAAAAAAGCAAAATGGCTGTCTGGGGAGGACTTACAAATAGCTGTGAAAAGAAGAGAAGCGAAAAGCAAAGGAGAAAAGGAAAGATATAATCATCTGAATGCAGAGTTCCAAAGAATAGCAAGAAGAGATAAGAAAACCTTCTTCAGCGATCAATGCAAAGAAATAGAGGAAAACAACAGAATGGGAAAGACTAGAGATCTCTTCAAGAAAATTAGATACCAGGGGAACATTTCATGCAAAGGTGAATTAGCAATACTAATAAATCACATTGATGTCCATAGACCTTCTTATATGATGCAATGAGAAGGGTACTTGACATCTGTGGTATTCTTTCCCAAAATCCAAAATACCAGCCTGATCATGAGAGAACATTGGTTAAACTGAGGAATATTCTACAAAATACATGACCAGTCCAAATAATAAATGCTGAAGAGGGTGTGGAGGAAAGGGAACATTCCTACACTGTTGGTGGGAATATGTTTGGTATAATCACTATGGAAAATAGTATAGAGGTCATCTAAAAAGCTAAAAATAGAGTTTTCATATGGTCTATCCATCCCACTCCTGGCCATATATCCAGTGAAGACTCTAATTTAAAAAGATACATGCACCATAGTCTTCATATTAGCACTATTTACAATAGCCAAGATATGGAGGCAACCTAAATATCCACTGACAAATGAATGGATGAAGTAGATGTAACGTATATATGTATATACATACATATACATGTGATATACATACATACATACCCGCACACAATGGAATATTACTCAGCAGAGAAAAAGGAAATAATGCCATTTGCAGTGTCACGAATGGAACTAGAGATTGTCAGACTTGGTGAAGTAAGCCAACAGAGAAAAGCAAATATTATATGAAACTGCTAATATGTAGAATCTTAAAAAAAAACAAACGGTACAAATGAACCTATTTACAAAACAGAAACAGAGTCACAGATGTAGAAAGCAAACTTATGGTTACCAAGGAGGAAGGAGGGGAAGATAAATTGGGAGATTGGGATTGACAATACATACTACTGAATATAAAATAAATAACTAATAAGAGCCTACTGTATACCACAGGGAACTGAACTTGATATATATATATATATATATATATATATATATATATATATATATACACACACACACACACACACATACTGATTAACTTTGCTGTAGACCCGAAACTAGCACAACATTGTGAATCAACTATACTCCAAAAAAATTAATTTAAAAAGTACATGACTGTATTTCTCAAAATGGCCAAGGTCATGGGAAACAAGGAAAGACTGAGTGGGTGTCACCAGAAGAGACTATGGAGGCATAATTAAATGCAAAAATGGCATCCTGATTTGAATCCTGGAATGGAGAAAAGGATACTAGTGGAAAAACTGGTGAAATCCAAATGAAGTGTGGAGTTTACTTAATAGTAACATACCAATAATGATTTCTTAGTTTTGGCAAGTATATCATGGTCATGTAAGATGTCAGTATTGAAGGAAGCTGGGTAAAGTATATGTAGGAACTCTCTATTATCTTTGCAACTTCTCTGTAAATCTAAAATTACCACAAATGTTGACTGTTCTTTCTTTTTTCTCATGTCTCTTCTCCATCCTAATTTCCACAAGTATAGGACTTGTACCTTTACCTAATTCATCTGTTTCATGACAGGAGAAACCATTGTTTGCTAAGTAGAAGCAGATTAAAAATACTTCCTCATTTAAAGCTCTTTGGCTTTTTTATATTTTTGGCTTTCTCTTTGGTGCCATGAGGTCTCAATATATTTATAAAGCTCTTGAATTATCTTTACTCATAAAGTCATGAGAAAGTAAATTTTCAAAAAATCTAAAAGAAAGTGATATTATCTCCCAACGATTAGATTCAGAAGATTGTAAGTAGCTAGATTATCAAGTAAGGATATGTTTCAAGTGAAAGACCAACTATATTTTTAAATGCCACCAATCATTAAAGTTCTGTTATATAAATCTCACATCCTTAGCATAGTATTTCAGAATATCCAAGTGAAGGACAAAGGATCAAAGATATTCTTTCTTCTTATTTAAGGGTGTTCTTTCATTTTATTGCAAGGCCCTAGGGTAGCCTCTCAGCTTAGCCCAGTGTTCACCAATCACTTGCTAATAACTGGAGCTGAAAGAGGGCTCTGCCCTAATGCCATTATGTTCAAGAGCCATGATTGATTGTGTTATAGTATGTTTTTGAAACCTAATTACTGTCTGAGTGAGTATCTGAACTCATTAATCTTTAGTCCTGTAAATAAGTAAAATTGACTAAATAACTGGATTTCTCTAATGATGGCTTAGGTTATCTTTGGACCTACTGCCTTGCTCTACCCTCTTCGGGGCAGCAAATTATTTTGCTTAATGGTAATTGCTCCCCAGTTTTGAAATCAATTTGTAAAAGTCAGCTTATAAAACAATTTTCTGTGTTGCCCTGTGATTGCTTGGTCCCTACTCTGTCTTTGTGGTATAATGAGCACATCCCATGATGTGTTCACAGGCCCTTGTATCTGCTGATGACCCTCCTTTGTGAGGAGGGTCACATCACTTAATGAGATAAGAGGCTACATGTATACACAAGGAAGAGGGATGAGTTGGAAAAATGGCTTTATTTTTCCTTAAGAACTTTACCTTGATTTTTTCCTTCTCACCAAATAGATGAGAATTTCATGTAGCAAGGCCTGTTTCACATACCCCAAATAATGTAGTAATCAGTAAAGGTGATTCCCTTCTCTTTTTGATATCTTTCAGCTCCAGCATAACTAGGATGTAGCATTTCACTGCACATTCTTCCTTCTCTTATTTTTTTTTCATGTTTTCCTAGTTGTTACCATTTTAATATACATTAGACCTGTTTCCCAGATAGTAGCTCTATAAGAAAGAAGATTAAGCAATGCTCACATGCATTTCTGGGACTTCTGCTTCCAGTCAAGATGGAGTAACACAGGGCAGATACGGTCTTCTCTGATAAATAAAAATCAACCCATTGGACATCAAGCATCAAAGGACAGAGATGCTTGAGAGATGACACAATTGAATTGAGCCCTAAAATTGCTACAGTTTATAGCCTTGAGAATAATTATAAGCTGTGGCTCATGGAGAGAGGACTCCCTGAATAAAGAGATGAAGCTTAGAATCTGGAGAGACCAAAGCAGCTAGAAGTCACAGGACAGAATGCCAGAGAAGGAAAAACTAAATAGAAAGAAAACTCTGGATATCTTTAGAGGCTTCTCTTTGAATATTCAGCTGAGCACTAATTAGCAGATGTGAATGAAAAAATTACACTGGAAGATGAAAGAATTACTTGTAAGTGTTACATGGAACTGGACCTGACGTTCATGCAAGGCAAAGAATAGTGCTTATTTACCCCAGTCAGATTGGAAAACACCACTATTCTTTGGACATTTTGTAGAATTTTAGGAGATTTTTTTGCTTTGATAATGAAGAACAAATAGCCCTGTAGCTAAGGCTACCTAGCAAATCTGAAAAGCAAGCCAGGCATGGACCAAAATTTCCAAATAACTTAATATCTCAGAGTCTAGTTCAAAAATATTTCCAGGAATTCAAGAATACCTAGCACCCAATAAAATAAAATTCACAATACTTGGCATCCAATTAAAATTTATCAGACATGCAAAGAAACAGGAATACATAACCCATCTGAGGTGAAAATCAATTAATCAAAATCAACCTAGAACTAACAATAAAATTAGAATTAGCAGACAGGACATTAAAGATAGTTCTTATACTTCATATGTTCAAGAAACTTAAAAAAAGATTGGACAAGTTAACTAGAGGCATGGAAGATATAAAAAAAGATCTAAACCAAACTTTTAAAGATGAAAATGATTGACATGAAAAACACATTTGATGGGGTTAACAGCAAATTAGATATTGCAGAAGAAAACATTAGTGACCTTGAAGGCATAGCAATAGAAACTGTCCCAAGGGAAACACACAGAGAAATAAAACTCAAGGTAAAATAGAGAGCATCGGTGAACAAACAACTGAAATCAGCCTAGCACGCATGTTACTTGAGAGGGAAGAGGAATGAAACATAAAAATACTTGAATAAATAATGGCTAAAATGCTTCCAAATTTGATGAATACTGTGAATCCACAGATGCAAGAAGCTCAATGAATTCCAGTCTCAAGAAACAAAGAAAACCATCCCACAAACTGTAAACAAACTGTTTAAAAATTAGCACTATATTAGATCTTAAAAACAGAAAAAAGCAAAAAACAAAAACAGATTATATACAGAGGAACAAAGGCCAAATGATGGCATATTTCTCATTAGACCCGATGTTAGCAAGAAGGTGGGGCTTCCTAGTTGGTGCTAGTGGTAAAGAACCCACCTGCCAATGCAGGAGACTTAAGAGATTGGGTTTGATCAGTGGGTCAGGAAGATCCCCTGGAGGAGGGCATGGAAACCCACTCCAGTATTCTTGCCTGGAGAATATCTTGGACAGAGGAGCCTGGTGGGCACAGACCACAGGGTTGCAAAGTTGGACACATCTTAAGTGACTTAGCATGCAAGCAAGCAAGAAGACAGTAGAACAATGTCTTTAAAATTGTAAACTAACAAAAGCTAAAATTGTATACCCAGTGAACATAGCTTTCAAAATGAAAACAAAATAAAAAGTTTTTCAGACAAATGAAAACTGGAAAAATGTATCATCAGGAGAACTGTATTATAAGAAATGTTAAAGCAGAGAGATGATACCATGTAGTAATATAGATCTATACAATAGAATGAAGAACATTAGGAACATTAGCTACGTAGGTAAATATGTAAGGTTCTTTTTTTCTTATTAGCTAAATCTCTTTAAAAGACAATTGACTATTTTAAAAATGCTGATACACAGTATTTGGTATAACATGTGTACCAGTAAAACGTATGATAACAATACACAAAGGCCAGGAGGGGAGTAATGGAAGTATTGATATACACATTGTGAATCCATTTATAAGTTAACATTTGTTGTTCAGTAAGGATGCAAATGTATGGATGTGAGAGTTGGACTGTGAAGAAAGCTGAGCGCCGAAGAATTGATGCTTTTGAACTGTGGTGTTGGAGAAGACTCTTGAGAGTCCCTTGGACTGCAAGGAGATCCAACCAGTCCTTTCTGAAGGAGATCAGCCCTGGGATTTCTTTGGAAGGAATGATGCTAAAGCTGAAACTCCAGTACTTTGGCCACCTCATGCGAAGAGTTGACTCATTGGAAAAGACTCTGATGCTGGGAGGGATTGGGGGAAGGAGGAGAAGGGGACGACAGAGGATGAGATGGCTGGGTGGCATCACTGACTCGAAGGACGTGAGTCTGATTGAACTCCGGGAGTTTGTGATGGACAGGGAGGCCTGGCGTGCTGCGATTCATGGGGTTGCGAAGAGTTGGACACGACTGAGCAACTGAACTGACTGAAGGATGCAAAAATTGTTTACTTAGCATCTATTATGTATTAGATACTGTTCCAGTGCCTACAGATATTATGGAGAACAGAACAGATAAGATGCCTGATTTCATGGATGGTACATTTCACTGAGTTGGCAATAAACAGACAAGTGTACACAAACAAACAGGACAATTAAAGACTGTTGTAAGTGTCACAGAGGAAATAAACAGGATGCTATAATAAAGAATAACAAGACAGATAAGAATAACTTAGAGTGAGCAAGAAGATTATGAAATGATAAGGCCATTTGTCCTGAGACCCAGGAGATGAGAAGAAGCCAGCCCAGTTGAGAATCAAATGAAAGGATTCGAGGCTGAGATAACTTCCAAGCAAAGGCCCTGAAGGTAAGTAAGAGCTCAACCATTTCTAGAAACTACCCAAGGGCTACTGTGGTTAAATTGTAGTGAGAGGGGGATAGAGATGCTGCTGGGCCAGAGGTCGGATCACAAGGGCCTTGAAGCCACGGTCAAGGATTTGGACTTGATTCTAAGCACGTAGAAAAACATTGAAGAGTTTGAGTAAGGGAGTGCAATGTATGGTTTACCTTAAACAAAAAGATGATTTTGTTGTAGTATGGACCATGGAAGGCAAGGAGCAAGAGTGGAAATAAGGAAGCTGGTCACAAGTCTATTTCAGTGGTTGAGGGAAGAGGTGTTGGTGGTATGAATAGAGGCAATGGCAGTAAGAAGGGAAGTAACTGGATTAAACACATGTTTTGGAAGAAAAGGGCTTGGTGATTTAATATGGAGGCCAGGGAAAGGGAGAATCTAGTAAGCAGTGGATCTGGGGTTTGACCCAGATCTGTCTGAGTCCAATTTTTAAAATTTTTTGTTTTCAGTGCTGCCGTTAATATGTCAAACACTCCTTGTGAATGGCATATCTCACCAGTCACAAAAATATCTAAAAGCAAAAATCCATTTTTGGTCTTTGCCATTAAGAACAAAAATAAATGACAATAAAAGAAACACGCTAGGAGCTAAATTATACCAATAGGTCCAATGGAAGAGGAAGAGGATGGATGGGTCAAAGAATGCAGACTCAGAAGAATGTACTTTCACAGGGAAAGAGAGAGCACTATATGCAGAATGAGTGGCCGGAGCAAGGACCTGCAGTTGGGGATTCACACAGACTTTTCAGTGAACAATAGCTAAACTATGATGGCTTAATAGCAAAACAATAAAACAAAACCCTGAAGAGAACTGCTTTTTAATAGGTAGTTGTAGGTGGAGTTGGACAGCTTAGAATGATTGAACGGTACTGCAAAATCTTTAAATGGCAACCTTCAGATAGACCAATTTATCATCATTGCAGAGCTATTGATTAAGATTGGAGAATTGATGTTATATATTACGTACACACAGCAGTCATTTTAAGTAAAAGTTAGGAATAGCAGTCTTTCATTGCCAAGCATGGACCCGCAGCCTGAGACAAATGCTGAAAGCAGAAATTTGAAATTTTTCTCATTTGAGGCTTTTCTATCATGTCATATAAATGAAAGGTACCTTCTTTTCCCCTTCTCTTCCCTTGACCTTCTTCTTTAAATAAGAATGTACTGGTGGTTTCTGTGACTGGTAGTCACCTGTGATCTGTGAGCAATATCAGGATGCACAGATGCTGTAAATGGCAGTAGGCCTACCCATTGAGAGTTTTCTGAAATCTGTGCCAGACTCTAAAACAACAAGATTAACCCAATTGATTGGTCCAGTGGAAAGCAGCCTCAACTTTGCCAATCTTACAGAGTCAAGGAGAGAATCCTCAACTGACACTAGAATTCTTTGGTTTGGTTCTGTAACCAAAAGGTGGCCATTGCTAAACTTGAGCCCCAACTCAAGCACTGGAGGTCTGAAATTCACAATTTACTAGCTCAAGTTACTTCCACTTGAGTCTTCTGTAGTGAAAACCTTTCCTCTTCCAGCTGTGCAGTAAGAAAAAATGAATCAGTTCTGAAAAAATAACAGAATCGCCTTCTTTCTTTCTTTTTTTCAGATCAAACTCCACACCGTTTCAAACAAGGAATAGTTGGTTTCAGTGAACTTTCTCTTCATCTCTTGTTGCATCCCACTTCCAGTAGTTTGAACTTATTTAGGTTCTAAAAACTTTTTTTTAACCTATAAGTTACTGGGCAAGTGTGTATACTCTGGCTTTGTATATACACACATACTTTATAATTGCTAGACCACATACTCAATTTAATCAAATGATTCCTACTCCATCAAAGAATTTATTTGAAAAGTTTATAGCTTGAAAATTAATTATAGTTTTAAAGAATTTATGACTGGCTTGATGATAGTAGTGGAAAGTAATGAGATAGCATTTTAACACTCAAATACAAGCAATAATATTAGCTCTATATAGCCAAAATACTAGGGCAAATGAATAAAAGAATGCATTTCTACAGATTGGTGGTTCGTTTACAAACCTCTCACCTCCACACAGGGAATACATTTAAATTTCTATCTTGCCAAAGATAATAAGATACATTTCTAACATCTGATTCATATCAGCTTTCAAGCCATATTTTCAAGGAAGGCCAATGTTCATCTAATAAATTATGTATATATATATATGTATGACCTTATGAACTTAGTTATGAACATATTGTATATATGTTTACATTATGTATATATTTATGTATATTATGTGTGTGTGTATATATATATATATATATATATATGTAATACAAGCTGCTTCTCTTTGGGAGAAGGTTGGTTCACTGGTAATTGCTAATCCCCCTTCTAAGAGCTGGGTGTGTTCAAAAACGAAAAAGAAGTTTGGACACTGGTGGGGGCCCAATCTTCAATACTAATCCTGAGTGATATTCATCTGCTCTGGTCCTTGATGATGCCTTGGCTTCTTTAACCTCTGCATATTTGCTGACCCAAGTTCAATACTGTGGACCTTCTGTTCCCCCCAATCTATTTCCACTGCTTCTACCCAGCCTTCCAGGACCAGTGAAAACCCCACAGCCTTTACAAGGACCCCTGACCACACCAACCTGACCTGATGTCTTTCTCTTTGAGGTCTCTATTTTGGGCTCTTTGTTGATTTGAATTGTTTATGTCCTTCTCACGTCTATCAGTTCAGCCTCCCAACTAACCATAGATAGAAGAATATGAAAGATGTCAGAGAAGGTGATCACTTATTGCAGATTTCTTAATTTGCAAACTTCTGATCCAGTGCTCTTTTGACTGTCATACTATCCCTGATTAACATGACCATTCCCATTAACTTCTGGGGCTTCCCTGGTGGCTCAGTGGTAAATTCAGGAGATGCAGTTTCGATTCCTAGGTCAGGAAGATGCTCTGGAGTAGGAAATGGCAACCCACTCCAGTATTCTTGCCTGGAAAATCCCATGGCAAGCTACAGTCCATGGGGTTGCAAAAAGTTGGATATGACTGAAGCAACTGAGCATGAGCATATTAACCTCTGAGGGCAATGATTCAAACTTACTGAACCATTTATGCATCATTAAGTAAACAGTCATTTAGTGTCTATTGGGTGCAAGGCTCCATCCTAGACACTGGAGACATAGTGGCCATTTTAAGAGTGACCTTGACCACTCTTTCAAAGAACATGTATTTTTGTGAAGGATAAAGTAAATAAACAGAATAGTTTTTAGAGAACAAGTTCTATATATAAAATTGAAGAAGCTAAGTGGGGTGGTAGGCTACAGAGGGATGGTGAGAGGAGGATATTACTTTAGCTAGCGTGGTCAAGCAGAAGAGTTGGTATTTGCACTGAGATTGTAATGATGGGTTGGGGGCCTTCCTGGGGAAGAGTTCTGGCAGAACAGTGTTCCACTCAGAGTGAAGAGCAAATGACAAGGACCTAGGTCAGAATGCGCTTGATATTTTCGAGGAGAAAAACATCAGTGTGTCTGGAGGGGAGTCAGAAAGAGGAAGTGGAACAGAAGTGGTGAGAGATGTTGAGGTAGGCTGGGCCCAAAACATGCATGACCCTGGTAAACCAAGTGAAGAGCTTGCAATCATTGTCATTGGAAGCAGAAAGTGCAGGAGAGCTTGATGTAGGAAGTGGCATTATGTGAGATGTGCTTGAAACTGATGACTCAGGGGAAGGTTTAATCCTTTCTTTTTTTCCCCTTTGTCTTTCTTTTTCTATTGCTTTTCCTTTTTGAGTGTTATACCATATATAAAGTTCACACATCATAACTGTTCAGCTGCATGAATTTTAGCATGCCTATATAACCGTGGAAATACACTCATGGTAAGATACAGGCAATCCCAACACATCCCAAGGGCTTACTCATGTCCTGTCCAGTCATTACCTCCATCACTAAAATGAGAACTTCTATCATCACAGATTAGTTTTGTCTGTTTTTGAACAAAACATCAATGAAATCACATAGTATGCACTCTTTTTTTGCGTATGCAAAGTATCACTATGTAATAGTTTATGAACTGAATATCCCACAGTTTGTCTTACAAATGATGGACCTTTGGGATGGGGTTATTCTGAATAAAACTGCTATGAAGACCCTTGCACAAGCCTTATGGTAAACATACATCCTCATTTAGGTTGGATATATACCCAGGAGTGGAATTGCTGGGTCTTAGGATTTATATATTTAGTATGTACTATCAAACAGTTTTCCAAAGTGGTTGTACCAATTTATGCTCCTACTTAAAATGCATGAGAATTCTAATTTTTCCCATTCTTACAAACACTTGGTATAATCAGTCCTTTTAATTTTAGCTGTTTGGGTTGGAATATTATGGGTGAGGGGTCTCATTGTAGCTTTTTGCAAAGGAGTGGAAGGGGTTGTTCCTTATAGGTTCTTATGATTATGTTGTTAATTATACAGTTTGGTTTCAAAAGTTTGGTTTTCAGGCTTCCTGGCTTTCATTCTCTTTTTCCAACACTACATTATTATTGTTTTGTTTTTTTTTTTCCCCCTTGCAATACCCCCAAGAATAGCATAAAAACCAAACAGGCTGATATGACATCATCAGTTCATTGTCTTTTAGGAATGTGAAATTTCATTTTTTATAGAGTGACCTTATTCCAAGCTAGAAGGGAAAATAGAAAACAGGGCTTAGAACTTGAAAGAGAAAATTTGGGTCAGGCTCTGGCTTAATGCAGTTTCCATTCTTGGAGCCAAAAGGCCTTCTAGTCTATGCACAAAGGGAATTGCTGGGGTGGGGACTGTTGGTTTCATTACATGTCATTGTAACCACTGCATCAGAGTGTCTAGGATTTTACCCTAATGATGAAATTAAGGGTGTTATGCTTCATTTCCTGTTTTGGAAAGCAGTATCTGGCTTAAAAAAAAAAAAAAAAGACTAATTGAATATTGTTTTTAAAAATGGGGTTGATAATTCATCATATCATAATTAAACTAATTCGAATACTATTATTTTCCAACGGCTTTAATGAGGTCTTCCACTTGGCAGAGAACTGTGAGACTCAAAAATATTGCCATTTGTTAAAAGATGGAGAAACTCTGATGACAAATGACTCTATTCAGCTGTCTTTTGGTTAATAAGATTTATGCATTAATCTAGTTATACTTTGTTCCCTCGAGTTTGGCAAACTTCAGAAGTTTTCCGATTTTCTACTGTGTCTCTCCTGCTCCCCACCCCCATCTCCTCCATAGAGAATTCCTGGCGTCTGAGTTAAAATAGGTGGAAACATTTTGTGTTTCCAGCCGAGGCTCCCCAGCTTGGTTGGAATGCTCGTCTGGTTGTAATAGAGCCTGCTTTTCAGCCAGCAACTCTTAAAATAGCTCCTCAGCTTATGAAGCAGAAAATAGAAGTTTGGGCAGCCCAGTGTCGGCTTACAGGATATTTCTGCTGCTTGCTTTGGGGGGCACTGTTGCTCTAGCTTGAGAGCTGAGAGCAGGACTCTGGTGAGTGATGGCTCTCCATTGCGCAATTTAGTATCTGCACTTCTTGTCAAGTAATCATTACAAATGTTTCTTGGAGGAAGGAGTTGGCTCTGAGCAGAGGTCTACCTCTCCGAAGAAGTGAGGCCCTGAAGGGTGGGCACTGATCAGTCCAGGGTAAAATTTTCCCCTTTGACAGTGTAATTAAGTGGTAATTAACCAAATAAGTGTAAATGTTGAAGGCTGAGATAAATATCTACGTTTCCTTAATCTATTTTTCCCCTCTAAAATTTGATAAAGGAAATTTGGATTTAATGGAGGATATATGTCAATTTTTTTTTTTTTTTTTAAAGATTGCAAATCTGTTTAAAAGGAACTTGGGTCCACGAGTTTGGATTTCTACAGAAAAACTTCACAGCGTATAAAGATAGAAGAGATACCATAAAATGCAGATATGCTATTGCAATAATTATGTTAAGAAGGTTTAGTGGAGCTACCTTTTGGAAACATCTGGTTTGTTCCTGCTCTTTCCACATCCTGCACATGTTGCTGAACCCATGAAATGTACTGACAGGAGAACATATTAGCTCACCAAGTCATTCCGATGAATAAAGCAAAGAAGAGCCTCTTAACTTTCTAAAAAAAAAAACCTAGTTAGGAAAGAATTCTGCTTTCAGAGCAGGCAGAGATTAGGCCAATAATTGAGAGGGGCCCAGGGCCTTCTAAAAGTGTCAATAGTGATCTGTTCTTGCCAAAGGGGAAAAGAGATGCTTTGTGGAGGGTCAGCCAGAGTAATAAATGGGAATCTTTGAAATTCAAGTACTTTCTCATTACCTTTCTTGGTTAGTGATTAAAAATAGGGCTGAGGACAGGCCAAGGGAAGCCCACTCCTTCTGTGATCGGTATTAGAGCTCAAAACTCCGAAGTTGGTCTTGCGTTCAGCTACTCTGCCTCACCTCCTAGCATCTGGAGCCGAAGTGAGACTCAGAGGCAGGTAGACTGCTCATGAGGCTGAGGCAGGCACCCTGGGAAGGGGATGCATAATTGAGGTACCATCTGTGACATGGGGCTGATGACAGCTGCACGATGCCCTGACACTGCTGTGCCAACACCCTAGGCAGCAGGAAAAGACAGGGGCAGGCACATGTATGCTGAGCCTTCGGGAGAGCAGACATAGGCATCCCTGAGGGGGAGGGCCTGGGGAGTTTGAGTTTATTAAATAGGAGTTGGTTGCCTATGAGATTAACACCCTGAAATAAATGCAAAGTTAAGAAATATTTTGGCCTCCAGCCCACTTGGCAGGAAGATTAGAAACCTGGAGTGGTCAGAAGGACAAAGCCTTAAAGGGCCAATGTCACATTTCGTTTGTGGCCAGCTGTGATCTCTAAATTTCCCTATCATTTACATCATTCTTTTGGATTATAGTGTCATGTGATGTGTTCCGAAGACCCTATTAAAATGTGTAACAGATGTTTTTCTGGCCACCGGCCTGGCAGACATGAAGGATGCACTCATATAAACCCATCTATGAGAAGCTAGTATTTTTCTGGTTCAGCTCTGAATTGTTGAACTCCAGATACTGATGTCTGGCCCTCTTTGCCCTTTTTCCTTTAGGGCAGAAAGGATAAAATCTCTGGGATGTCTGAGAAAAGACCTTCTTGCGTGTTCTCCAAGGGTTTCTGGCTTCCTTCGGGTCACTGAGAAGGGGGTCTCTATTGCTTAAGCCTCTATTGATCTGAAGGAGATCAGCCCTGGGATTTCTTTGGAAGGAATGATGCTAAAGCTGAAACTCCAGGACTTTGGCCACCTCATGCGAAGAGTTGACTCATTGGAAAAGACTCTGATGCTGGGAGGGATTGAGGGCAAGAGGAGAAGGGGAAGACAGAGGATGAGATGGCTGGATGGCATCACTGACTCCATAGACGTGCGTCTGGGTGAACTCCGGGAGTTGGTGATGGACAGGGAGACCTGGCGTGCTGCGATTCATGGGGTCGCAAAGAGTCGGACACGACTGAGCGACTGATCTGATCTGATTGCTTAAGCCAAAGCCTTTCATTTCTTCAACAGGTTTTCATCTATGTTTCCACCAGGAACCTAGCTCCTGGCTGACTACCCCTGCCCCTAGGTCAGGAGAAATCTCTTATTGAAATTATATAAGAGCCCCCCTCCTCCTTGGAAAATGATTTTAAATCCTCCTTAACTTTTCTCCCCACTAGCTTTACACCTTCCTTCTTCTCTTTTGCGGCTGGCAGATTTCTGCTTTTTTAAAAAATTCTTATTTATTTATCATTTTATTTTTGGCTGCACTGGGTCATTGTTGCTGCCCTGAATTGGTGCCCTGAACTGGGCATTTTCTAGTTGAAGCAAGAGGTAGCTACTCTCTAGCTGTGGTTCCTGGGCTTCTCATTGTGGTGGCTTCTCTTATTGCAAAGCATAAGTTCTGGATCACATGGGCTTAGTCACCCTGTGCATGTAGAATCTTCCCAGACCAGGGATCGAACCCATGTCCCCTGCATTGGCAGGAGGATTCTTAACCACTGGACCACCAGGGAAGTCTGCAAATTTCTGCTTTTGATGCTTCAGCTGTATTTCCCTAAACCCAGTTGATAGATTAAACCCAATATGACTAGTTTTTAAACTTCTTTGGGAACTTTTGACACTAAAGTAAATCTGTAATTTAAGGAAAGAAGTTCAGCATCATTGTCATTACCATCACAGCAATTTTTAACATTTATACCACTTTTTAGAGTGAATGACTTGCTTTCCTGTCCATTATTTCTGCCAACCCTTAAAGCAATATTGATATAAGCAAGGCAGAAATTATGATGCTGGGGTTACAGGTAAAGAAACAATGCTCACAGAAAGTAAAGCTATTCATTCAAAGTCATGCAGCCAGTTCAACTGAGATTCAACCCATTTTAGATTACAAGCTCAGTGATTTCCTAGGTGTAGTGAGCCCCTATTAATACTTTAACATGGTAGGAACTTAAAAAGATTGTCCATAGAATGGGAATGTTTTTGTAGGGCAGTGTAAGTATGCCAAGAATTTGAGAAAGTCAGGGATCCAGACGAAAATAGAGATGCAGAGTCTAGAACTACCTTTCCCTAAAATGTATGCTGCAAGATTTCAATAGATGTTATTGTCAGGAAAAGAACTCCATAACCAAAGAGACTTGACAAATATTAAATTAAACAGCGTCCTGAAAATTTTCTGATTACAGCACTCCCAGAGCCTTTGACACGCATCCTGAATTGCCAAGGCAGATCAGATGCGCTATGAGCATTTGCAAACATGTTTGACACAAGGCCCTTCTTGCCTAAAGCATCTCATGAGAACAGACTTGGGGGCTCACCATCATTTACTACCTAAAATGAAGGTGAGTCAGTCAAAGAGAGGAAGGGTGGGAATTGTTCAGAGGTCAGGAAAAGATCTAGAAGTCAGGTTTATTCTCCTAATTACTGAATCAAAAATTCGATCACTCAATTTAGTTGATTTTGTGTTAAGTTCCTAGAAGGCATAAAACTGGTATGTCAATATTACAGATGCAAGACTTTATTGATGAGAAACTGACAAGACTAATGGAGGGGACAATAGAGTGAGAAGACCACACAGAAAGAGAATGGAGAGCAGGTTTTTGATGCAAATGCCAGTAAGTAGTCTTGGCTGTGTGACTTTGGTCGTCACTATGCCATCTGGACCAGAATTCCCTCAACTATAAAATGAGCAGCATAGACTAAGTGGTTTCTTCTCAAGATTTAGTAACTTTATAAACAAAAGTTATACATTAAAAAGGGAGATAGTGACTGTTTAAGGTGGAGATGGATTGGGGAGTTAGTTTCTTGAGGAATTCTTATTTCTATGAGGTGCTGCTGCTGCTAAGTCACTTCAGTCGTGTCCGACTCTGTGCGACCCCATAGACGGCAGCCCACCAGGCTCCCCCGTCCCTGGGATTCTCTAGGCAAGAACACTGGAGTGGGTTGCCATTTCCTTCTCCAATGCATGAAAGTGAAAAATGAAAGTGAAGTTGCTCAGTCATGTCCGACTCTTAGCGACCCCATGGACTGCAGCCCACCAGGCGTCTCTATCCATGGGACTCCAGGCAAGAGTAGTGGAGTGGGGTGCCATCGCCTTCTCCTTGAGGTGCTAGGTTAGCATTTCCGGAGGGGAAATTTGAGAGGACAAGTGAGATCAGATGGAGTTTGCCTTGCCGACAGTAGCAGAGAAAGGGTGTGCCATGTTACTCCCATTATTAAAGTTGAATGACCCAAGGATTCCAAGTTGAAAATCAAAGAATCACTAGATAGCTAGTCTTGAAGGGAAAACAGAGATTACCTTGCCAGCCAGACAGCAGGCTTTAGAGAAAAAAAGAAAGAATAGAGGTTAATCAGAAGAATTACTGAGAAGGAAGGCAAAAACCATTAGAGATTTGAGGAGGCTCAGTATCAGGGTTTTGCTGAAGAGTCAAGGAAATGGAGAATAATTGGTAAATCAAGTGTGGAGGGAGCTCTTACAAATGGAGAGGGAGAGACACTGGATGGAGGATGGAAGAAACATAAAAATACCTGAATGAATGTGGCTTCCTGTGAACACATCTGGACACCCACAACACAGGAGGGGGCTGATATTATATGCATCTCCACTCGAGACCCAAAATATATAAAAATTGAATTCCACGGTGTTTCTTTCAAAGAGGGGCATGAGAAATACTGGAATAAGACTTCATAGTCTGATAGATAAATGGATAAACAAGATGGGATATATATTCACAATGGAATATTATTCAGTCATAAAAAGAAATGAAATAATGCCACTTGCAACAGTGTGAATGACCTAAAGATTACCGTATTAAGTCAAGTAAGTCGGACCAAAGCAAATACCATATAACATGGCTTATATGTGGAATCTAAAAAAATAGATACAAGTGACCTTATTTAAAAATAGAGAGAGACTCACAGACATAGAAAACAAATTTATGGTTACTAAGGGGGAGGGGGTATAGGGATAAATTAGGAGTTTGGAATTAACATATATACATTACTATGTATAAAACAGGTAACCAATAAGAACCTACTTTATAGCACAGAGAACTATACTCAATATTTTGTGATAACCTATAAGGGAAACGAATCTGAAAAGGAGTGTCTATCTATCTACTACTGAATCAGTGTGCTATACACCTGAAACTAACACAATATTGTAAATCAGCTACGTTTCAATAAAAATTTAAGAGTTCACAGTCTGAGAGCAAAAGTGATTCTGGCCCAGGATCCCTTGAGTCTTGGAGTGTGATGATGGATGTGAATTTGCCATCTATCCACCACTGACACCCTGGGTGATCTGAAAGTCATTTCTTCTCTCTGACAGATTTGGACTCACTGGGAAGCAGAGGAAAAGAAAAACTGAATGTGAAGGTCAATACTATCAGGTGGACATGGTTAAAGCCCACATCCCTAAAATCCGAAGTGCTGAGCCTCCTGGAAATTGCGACTGCTTAACTTCTCTGTTCCATAAATGGCCATCAACCCTGTGCTGATTGGGCATAGAAAGTAAGGCAACACAAGGTTACCTTAAGTCTTTGTGGTGACTGGATTTGAGAAGAAAATAAGACATGAAATTTACAGCAACATTACAGTGTTGTGTTAGATCCTGCCTGGGCATCTCTGCTTGTGTCAGGAGGCAAGGGACCTCAGCCATGACCCAGCAGGTCAGTCCAATGCAGAGTTGTTCTTCATTCTGCTCCTCTCTAATCACACTAAACTCTGCAACATTGAAATGAAACAAATATTAAGTGGGAACATGTTAAAAGGCTCCTGAGACTTATTCCTTGGTTGTAGAAACTCTAGGATTCTTTGATGCTTCAGAATTTTCCACAGCATCAGCGTCTACAAAGGGCGGCACAAAATTTGGCCACACAGTTTAGGAAAAGTGGCCTAATAGAAGGAACACAAACTAAGAAGAACCCCTCTCTTGCCATAGTCAGTCATCACAGAAAGGTTTTTCCATGAGTCTGGCCAACTGCACTGAACCAAAATGGCTCAGACAAGGCCATGTCTATCTTTGAAGTGTTCTCAAGGGTGATTCTGTTATTTAAATAGGAAACAGCAATTTCTTAGGAAGTCCCTTGGCTGATAATACATTTGTTTTGACTTGTACAGAAATCATCTCATCTTAGCTGTTTCTAAGGCATGCCAAAAGTAAGCTGAAAAGTGAAAAACTAGTTAACTGGACATTTCTAACTATCTGGATCCTTAACAACATGCATAACAAACATCTATTTCGCCAGTTAGCATATCTTTCTTGGAGAAAATAATGGTGTCTTGCCACCATAGATGTTTGAGTCCCTGTGAGTACATGGGTAGAAACAACCCATCCAAACTCATCTCATATGAGATGGCTAGAAGGTCCTGTTCTACTCTGAAATTAAAAAGCTATCCTTGAGCAAAGACCGACTTTTCCTTCCTGCCTCTCACATGTTCAGTGGCTCAACAAATATATGTTGATGCAAAAGTGGGCAATTCCAGGGAGTTCAGATCTCCTTTTCCTGGTCAAGGAGCAGGATGACATTGATTTTCTTCTCTGTAGAGCTTTACTCCTCACCAGCTATGAATACTTTTTATTCCCTTTCTCCCACAACAGTCTCTTTTTCTTGCTTCTTCTCAGACTATCTCCTCCAGGACAGAATTCATATCCTGTTGCTTTGTTATCCTGAGCCTGTCTGGGTACTGTACACATAGGAGGTGGTTTATATTGACTGAGTGAATGATGCTCTTTTAAGAAACCACATAGACTTCTCCTTAAGCCAGAACAGCCTGTCCAGGCCCTTTGCTTCTCTTCTTTAGATAACTTTAGTTTCCTCTTTTTATCTGTTACCACCTTTTCTGCCCCTTGAGGTTCTTCTCCATGCAAATTGGATTAAGATACACTGCTCCAGCTCCTCCTCTCTTTCATTTCACTCTTGCTATAAACTGAATGTTTGAATCCCCTTAGAATTCATATGTTGAAACCTAATCCCTAATGTTATGGTGTTTGGAGGTGCAGATCTGGGGAGGTGATTAATTCATGAGAGCAGAGCCCTCATGAATGAGGTTAGTCCCCTTTAAAATACACACACACACACACACACACACGTATATGGGGCTTTCCCAGTGGCTCAGTGGTAAAGAGTCCACCTGCAATGTAGGAGCCACAGTAGATCCGGGTTCAATCCCTGGGTCAGGAAGATCCCCTGGAGGAGGGCATGGTAACCTACTCTAGTATTCTTTCATGGAGAATCCATGGGCAGAGGAGCCTGGTGGGCTACAGTCCATAGGTTCACAAAGAGTCAGACACAACTAAGGTGACTTAGCATGCATATATATATGACTATTGCTCAGCCATTAAAAAAAATGAAATGATGCCATTTGCAGCAACATGGATGGGCCTAGAGATTATTATACTAAGAGAAGTAAGTCAGACAAAGACAAATATCAGATCACTTGCATGCAGGATCTAAAAAATGATGCAAATGAATTTGTTTACAAAACAGAAATAGACTCGCAGACCCAGAAAACAGATTTATGTTTACCAAACGGGAATAGGGGGAGGGCTTAACTAGGTTTTGGATTAATATATACACACTACTATACATAAAATAGAGCAACAATAAGGACTTACCATATAGCAAAGGGGACTATATTCAATATCTTGTAATAACCTATAATTGAGAAGAATCTGAACAAGAATTATATGTATATATGTGTATATATATAGCTGAATCACTGTTCTGTACACCTGAAGCATTGCAGAAAAGAGACACCCCAGAGAGCTCCTGTGTCCCCTCTGCCATGTGTGGACACAGAAAACAGATGACTGTCTAAGAAGCTGCCCTCTCTGAACACACAATCTGCTGGTGTCTTGACCTTGGACTTCCCAGACTCCAGAAGAAATACATTTCTGTTGTTTATAAGCCACTCGATCTATGGTATTCAGTTATAGCAGGTGTAATCCAGCCTGCTATAAGACAGCCCTTGAAAATAAGCCCTCTCTCCTCATGAGGTTTTCCTTTCTGATTATTGTAGGGAATCACATACAAAAATAACAAACAAAATCATACAGTGTTCTGATAGTCTTGTTTCTGTTCTGTAGCTCTAACCCCTATGAAGTTTGTGTATGTGTGTGTTTTTTAGTAATTTCTTTCCCTGAGTTTGAAAGTGCGCTCTATTCACTGCTAGGAAAGTTAAAGTACAAAACTGTATAAATAAGATCACCTATAATCCCATAAGCGGAGATAACCAGTATTAACATTTGGGTATGTTATTTTATCTGTTAATGCATATGTGACTCTTACACACATACACACATCTATAATTGTTAACTCAAATTTTTGTTTTGAGTGTATTCTTAGTTTTCCCTGCCTTGTAGTTCTAGTTCATTCTACTCAGAAAATAGTTTTCAATAGTACTTTTTCGGTACTCCTAAGTGACATTGTTAGTGGTGGGAATAGAAATGAGGTTGAGGAAAGTAGAAGAAGAAAAACAGAAACTACCTCTGTACTCAGAAATGTATGAACAGATTAGAAAAGTCTAGTTTCCCCTCATGAAAGCAATTATTCAACTACAAGGCAAGCTATAATAGTACAAACCCCAAAACCAGGACATGCGATATATTATTAAATGAAAAGAGACATAAAACTAAGTATACAGTCAGAACAAAAATTTGAGTTAACAATTATACATGTGTGTGTGTGTGTGTGTGTGTGTGTGTGTGTGTTTAAGGGTCACATACACACTAGTTAGTTCAGTTCAGTCGCTCATTCGTGTCCAACTCTGCAACATCATGGACTGCAGCACGCCAGGCTTCCCTGTCCATCACCAACTCCTGGAGCTTACTCAAACTCATGTCCACCAAGTCAGTGATGCCATCCAACCATCTCAGAATAATTATAAAATCACATCCCCAAATGTTGATACTGGTTATCTCTGTTCATGGATGATAGGCAACTTGTTTTCTTATTTATACAGTTTTGTGCTTTCCTTGCAGTGCATAGTCTGGTTTCCCTTCATAAAAGCCATTTTTCAGCTTCCTCACCTCCATTCCCATTCCCATCACCACCGGTGTCATTTCAGAGTACAGGAGGAGTGTTTGATAAATATTTTCTGAGTATAATGGACTAGAATGATGTGCGATGCACCCATAGGAGGAAACCTGAGTGCTTGATCTTCCTCTTTTGTTCTTGCCACACAGAGAAAGTCACAGCTTGAAACAAGCCGTGAATGGTTCTTTGGCGGGCATGCAGCAATACACCTGCTGAGTTACGAGCCTGATGAATCATTTGTCTGGTTATCTTGCTAGTCATGCTGAACTGAATGCCACTTTTCAAACCAAACAGGCCAAACCAGGGATCTTCCCTTGCTTTGGTCTTGGGTGAGTGTTTTCTCTGCAAATTCTCCCTCCCCCTTTTTAAAAATCTGTAATGATAGACTTACAGGAACAGCATTCATAGAATACTTTCCTACCGCTCTTGCTTTTCTAGTAAGGGTTTTATTCTATATGGAGAAGTGAATTAGATTTGGTCCCTTATTTTATTTATATATAAAACCAAGTAAAGATATCAACCATGGGATTAATGAATAAGGAAGCAGGACCCTGCCAGGTATTTCCCTTGGGGGACAAAGCAAACAACAAAACCACCCCCATACTCGTTCTTATCTATTTCATTAAAAGCTTTGGCGAGTCTCAACGACTTGCTTGTTTAACTGACCTAATGATTTTTATGTTTTTGAAATTTACTCTTTTGCGAAAGTTAATGTCTCTTTGCTTTAACATCCAAATTTCTATCTTCGGTCCCAGGCTTCCTTACAGACCATCCCCCCTCTCTCCTCTTCAGATGAGGAGCTGCAGGGGTCACTGAAATTAATGAGAAACACAATCACAACAACATGAAGCCAGAGGCCCAATTTGGCTTGGAGGTGCCCCGTTTAGGTGTATCATGTTGCATTAGATGATGTCAGGGCTTCATGCGGGTTAATCAAAATGTAACCTCAGCCTTACTCAAATCACCTGTCGGACTGCTGTTTGCCAGAGGTTGAGCCTTCCTGATGCTGCTGGGTCTGTAATGCATTTAGGCAACCATAATCCCTTCCATTTGGGAGAGTGCCTTCTACTTTTCAAAGCTCTTTCACATCTATTCTCTCATTTGATCCTTACTTAGCCCTGGAAACATTTCCCATTTTATGGATGAGGAAACCCAGAAGAAATTGACTTGCTCATGGCCAGTCAACCAGTTTTTCTTGTTTTTTTTTTTTTTTCTTTCTCCTTCCCTCTTTATCTTTCTCTCAACTATTATAAACAGGTTACTAAAGTTTAAGCATCTTTTTAGTGTTTCTACTTAACACCACTGTATTTTCTTGTAGTTGTTATGATTGGGATTAACAGATGGTAAAGAATCTGTCTGCAATGCAGGATACCCAGGGGCAATCCCTGGGTTGGGAGGATCCCTTGGAGAAGGAAATGGCTACCCACTCCTCTATTCTTGCCTGGAGAATTCCATGGACAGAAGAGCCTGGTCTGGTACTCCATGGAGTCGCAAAGAGTCAGACACGACTGAGCGACTAACACACTACTATATGGAACATGGATAACCAACAAGGACCTACTGTATAGCACAGGAAAATACACTCAGTATTTTGTAATAACTTACAAAGGAAAAGAATCTGAAAAAGAACATGTGTGTGTGTGTGTGTGTGTGTGTGTGTATGAATCACTGTGCTGTACACCTGAAGCTAACACATTGCAAATCAACTATACCTCAATAGAAATTTTTAATATTTAAAAAAGAAAATGTAATCATATCAATTGCCCATGATTTTATATTAAATGTTGAATTTTCATTTCAGGTACCATATTCCACAATCCATGGTTTAAAGACACCCAATGCTGAAAAGAAATTTAAATGTTCCCTAGTCCACACCCTGATCTCTTGGTCCCTACTCCCAAACTGTCATAAGCTGAGACACTGAGAGTGATTGCCCTCAGTTCCTTTGGAACATTTTCCATATCCAGACTTTTTACAGCCTTTCTCTGGTCCAACTATCTTTTGAGTAAGAAGTCTCTGTTACAACTATCCAAGTCCTTTCCTCTGCAGTCTGAACCACTTTCACCTTATTCTGCCCTTGACAGAGTCAGCACACAGTTCTTCTCTTTCTGTATCCAGTGTCAGATTCTGATTTCTTGATGTAGCCTCTCCCCAAATTTGAGGTTATGTATCAGACCAAGATGATTTATGAACCAAGGGAGGTGGACACACTGGAATTTATTTTTCGGATAGAATAGCTTCTCTAACAAAAGACATGAAAGTATTTGATGGCAGGTTGTATCCAGAGTCAAAGCAAACTCTTGTCTCTTTGGGGTCAGGCTTCCTGAGTCTCAGTTTCAGAGAATCCAGGGACACTTGCAAGCTCTCCCAGGAGTGAAGAGGTGAGATGGCATCAGCCACACAAAGGCATTCTTGTGGCTGAACTCAGCTGCAGAGCTGTAGACTAGAAGTAACTCAAATATCCCATTTCAAGTTCCTTTTTAAGTATATTTCCCTTTTGTTATCCTAAAGCCTCTAATAAATTCTTGTTTAAATGTTTCTACCTCATTTTGGCTGTGCTATGGGGAATTCAGGAAAAGGTGACGTGTCCATATTCGGGACAGAATGTGAAAGAGGCAGATGCTCCTTCTCTCCCCGTAGAGTTGATTCATTGAGCTCATAGCCAGGGGAGAGCTGAATTTCCAATGTAAGGGACAAATCGAGTGTCCAAATCACTTAACCCTGTTGGAGGGCATCCATCCATTGTCCATCTTAAAGGATCTATGTTTTATTTTACTGAGGATGATAGTAGCTTTTTTTGGGGGGGTGGCGTGATAAAAATTTTTGTTAACTCATTTAACAAATGTATGAGTTCTCCACCTATGCAATACATATAAAGATTTGAAAAGTCATGTTGTACTTTGCCCTCAAGGAGCTGATAATCAACAAGTGGATAAGACCTAAACATCAATGATATTGAGTGGAGCTGGCAGGTACAAGACAGCCACATGATAAGAGGGTAACTTTCAGGTTCATATCCAGGCAAGGTTCTTGGTACTGTGGCATTTGAACTGGGATTGGGCTGCCAGACATTTCTGGCCTCAGCAAAATCACAGAGGCAGGGCATCTTCAGGAGTCAAAGAGTTTATGGAAAAGAAGAGTGGGAGAGCAGCTGAACAGTAATGATACACATCATGAGTATCATGGAAGGATATGATGAAAGGCCTTGAATGCCAGTGTCAATATATCCAACTCTATTCATAACCAGGCAAGAATACTGGAGTGGGTTGCCATTTTCCTCCTCCAGGGGATCTTCCTGACCCAGGGATAGAACTTGTATCTCTTGTGTCTTCTTCATTGCAGGCAGATTCTTTACCTGCTGAGCCATGAGGCTTGGCTTCTACCTAATAGCCCAGAGGTGCTTTGTTACATATTCTAGAGTAGGGATGGAAAAACACAGCCCAACAGTCCAGCCGGTTGCTTGTTTTTGTATGGCTTGGGAACTCAGAATGTATTTTACTGATTGAGGAAAAATAATTAAACGAAGAATATTTTGTGATATGGAAAAATTGCATGATATTAAAATTTCAGTGCCCAAAAATGGAGTTTCATCAAAGCACAGCCGTATTCATTTGTTTACACTTTGCCTGTAGCTGCTCTCTGCCTACAGTGGCAGAGCTGAGTAGCTGAATTGGGGATCACTCGGCCTGAAAAGCCTAAAACATCGACTATCTGACTCTTTACAGAAAAGTTTGCCAATGTCTGGTTTAGGTCATACTCTACATATTTCGCCTTCCAAGAGTCATGATGAATCTATACAGTATGAGTACCTAATTTTCCATTTTAGATATTATAAGTTTGTATACTCTGATGCTGGGAGGGATTGGGGGCAGGAGGAGAAGGGGACGACAGAGGATGAGATGGCCGGATGGCATCACTGACTTGATGGACGTGAGTCTGAGTGAACTCCGGGAGTTGGTGATGGACAGGGAGGCCTGGCGTGCTGTGATTCACGGGGTTGCAAAGAGTCGGACATGACTGAGCGACTGAACTGAACTGAACTGAAGGAAGTTTTATGTTGAGTAATGTTTGCTTATTTTCCAGAACAACTTTACAATGTCACCAAAGTCATGTGACTTATTAGCCTCTTTCCATGGGTAATAAATAATGTTATTTTAATCTACAAAGTTAGACCAAAGTTCCACTATTAGAGAAAAAATTGCTGTGAAGTTCAGTTGAGAAATATATTTAAAAATTAAAAAGCATCAAAAGTTTAAAAATAACAAAGAAAGAAAGAAAAGAAAAAGCCCTGTTGCTTTCTAAGTTGAACTCAAGCTTTGAGGCTTAGGGATAGTACTGATGATTTTTTTTTATAGGAATGAACTGACCTTCTCCTTTTTTTTTTTTTTTTTAAATTTTATTTTCTTTTTAAACTTTACAAAATTGTATTAGTTTTGCCAAATATCAAAATGAATCCGCCACAGGTATACATGTGTTCCCCATCCTGAACCCTCCTCCCTCCTCCCTCCCCATACCATCCCTCTGGGTCGTCCCAGTGCACTAGCCCCAAGCATCCAGTATCGTGCATCGAACCTGGACTGGCAACTCATTTCATACATGATATTTTACATGTTTCAATGCCATTCTTTTGAACACCATTAAGGACAAACATCTTCAGGTTGCCTGTCCATGTTGCTGATTTAGAATCTGGCTCCATGCAAGTCTGTCTACTGTTGGGTATCCTTGGATGAATTTTGGTTTAGGAGCCAGTAAAGAAAGAGGTTGTCCCACCCAAATCTGAAGAGTCAGATCTTCCCTCCATCAGCACTAGAGCTACTTTTGTTCCAAAGAAACCTGTGCTGAATGTCCTTTACCTGTAGTCAAACTGGAGTTTTCATGGTCTAAGTTACTTAAAGAATGACTAAGTAGACAGGACTTGGAATATAATCTGTGAACATTGTAAATACTCCTTTGAGCCACTCAATGCCACTAATGGCATCTTGCCACCTCATTCATCTATTACATGTGCTGTGCTTAGTCACTCAGTCATGTTTTACTCTTTGTGACCCTATGCCGGGGTCCAGCCCCGGCAGATCCAGGGAATTCGAAGTGGAGACGGCGTCGGCGAGGATCAGGAAACAACTGCTTAATTAAACTTCAATTAAGGATATAAAGAGTAATAGAATAAGGATAGCTCAGTGAGGAAATTCAGTGGAGAAAAGAGGCTGAATAATTCAGCCAGAAAGTGAGAGAAAGAACGACATGGGGAGACCAAGTTTTGGTGAACAAGGCCCGCACTTTATTTTTCAAAGTAGTTTTTATACCTTAAGTTATGCATAGAGGATAATGGGGGAAGGGGTTGAGTCATGCAGCAAGCCAGACTTTCTTCCTGCAAACTTATCATACGCAAAAGCTTAGGTGATTTGCATCATCTTCTGGCCAGGAGGCCTGTTAACATTTTAAGACCCTTTCTTCAGAAAACTTACTTTTCTCTAAAGGTGATTGGTCAGGAGCCACCCTCCAAAAGCATTAGATAAAGTTGCATTCCTACAGAGCAAAGGTGTGGTGGGCTATAACCAGAAAAAGAGTTAACTCAAGGGTCCCAGGTTACAAACATTAAAGCTACTCCTTACACCAATTATATTAATCAATACACTGCCAGGGACACAGCAGGTAAGGGATATGGAGACTTAGCAGCAAACATTGGCCCAACAAGTGAAAATCCCTTCACCAATACAATTTCTAGTCAATCTTTTAACTGCTCAAAGGAATCTGTGTTTAGACAGTTTAGAACATCTCATGCCTCTCACAGTTGGGAGGCTCTGAGCAATCACATGTGGCCGGAAAAACCTATTCAGGCAGGCTAGAGGATTTCCAAAGGAGTTTGTAGGTTGAAACACTGTCACACCCAGGAATTGTTAACTGGAGCTGTAAACTAACTCTTTTTTCAGAGAGAGGTAGTGGGGGACAGCCCCCGTAAAGTCAGAGGTGTAGGTGAAAGCACAAAGCAGAAAGTAGGCAGACTCTGGTTTTGGGGGTAGATGCTTGAGAATTTCCAGGGGGACTCCTGAGGCTCGATCCCGCCTTTGCGTATGCCGAGCCTCCTTCCTCATGACCTTTGCCACGGGAGGAGTTCCTCACGCTGGCTCCTGGCAGTGATAGACTTCCAGTTGAGCTATTCCAGATCCTGAAAGATGATGCTGTGGAAAGTGCTGCACTCAACATGCAATATGCACTCAATATGCAATATGCCAGCTCCCAGCAACCCTATAGACTGTAGCCCATCAGGCTCATCTGTCCATGGGGATTCTCCAGACAAGAAGACTGAAGTGGGTTGCCATGCTCTCCTCCAAGGGGTCTTCCCAATCCAGGGATCAAACCCAGGTCACCTGCATTGCAGGTGGATTCCTTACCATCTGAGCCATGAGGGAAGCCCAAGAATACTGGAGGGGGTAGCCTATCCCTTCTCCAGGGGAACTTCCTGACCCAGGAATTGAACTAGGGTTTCCTGCATTACAGGAGGATTCTTTACCAGCTGAGCTACCAGGGAAGCTCCATTTATTACATATTTATCAATTAAATAATTATTGATTCTCAAGCATAGTTAAAATCTGTGGAAGATGTGGGTTATAAAATCATTTTATTTACACAAAAGTGTTATTTAAAGCTTAATAATAACCTAGAAACAAGTATATTCCCTTCCTTCCTTCCTTCCCTTTCTCCATCTCTCCCTCATCCCCCTCTTTCTCTCTCTCTTTGGACATGGTGATCACAAACCCCCGTGGTATGGTTCATAGCCACTACAGGCCTTCAATAACTTACAATCCAGAGTTAAGGTAAACACAAGGTGCTCTTGTACCAAGAAGAAAAATACCAGCCCCAGATTGGAAGACTCAGAATGACTGCCTTAAAAGACATTTGGGTTGAGTCCTGAAGCTTCAATCAAAATTTGTTTTACAAAGAAAATAAGGAAGAACTGTCAGTGAAGAGAACCATGTGGATGAAGACTTGGAGGTGAGCGAGCCCTGAGTATCTGGACATCCACAAAGAGATCAGTGTAGCTGGAGGACAAGGTGTGAGGTGGGGCTGGTACTAAGGAAGTGGGTAGAGGACAGTAGGGACTTCTTACAAATGACCGTATATTATGCCACGGAATATGCACTTTTACTTGAAGGCAAAGGAATATCATTGTCATGTTAGTATTTTAGAAAAATCATCATGAACAAGTATAAAAGATGAATTTGAGTGGAACAGAATTGAATTGGTTGTTAGGCAGCCAGTTGTGTAATTCAAGCAAGAGAAACAAACCTGGATAGAACTCCTGGTGGGAACTAGGCTTTCCCCTTCTGATCACAGAAACTTCTTTTTGCTCTTATCTTCTCTCTGCATTCTTAGTTGCTGTTTGTTTCTCTCACTGACTTGTGAAAAGAGAGATTATACTCAGTTTATTCTGAACAGTCTTGTAGAGAGTTGGACACAGAGAAGACACTCCTTGAAGTCGCCTAACAAATAAATTATTGAATCAGTCATTCTATCTCAGATCCTACCCATTCATTGTTAAAACAATGAATAGGTTTATCTGTACCATTTTCCTAGATTCCACATATATGCATCGATACATAGAGATGCACAGGCATAGAGAACGGACATGTGGGCACAAGGAGGAGGGGAGGCTGGGATGAATTGGGAGATTGGGATTGACATATATACACCATCATATGTACAATAGATAGCTAGTGGGAAGCTTCTGTGAAGCACAGAAAGTTCAGCAAGATGCTCTCTGATGACCTAGAGAGAGGCTGAGAGGGTGGGATGGGAGGGATGTCCAAAAGGGAGGGTATATATGTATGCATATGGCTGATCAACCTTATTGTACAGTAGAAACTAACACAACACTGTAAAGCAATTATACTCCAATTAAAAAAAAAATGAATAGGTATCATTCAAGTGAGAGCAGTGCTCATTTTAACGAGTTTAGAGCAACAGGTCATGTGCTTTTCAAGTCTCCCGCTCTGTAGAAATCCAACATCTGGGTCAGTAAAATAAAAGAATTAGATTTCTGTTGTTTTATCTCCTCCAAGCTTTCTGGAAATATCTTTCTTTTCAGAGATTTGCTTATCCTCCACAAATTAAACCAGGAAAATATTCTTAACAGAGGAGACTAATATCTAGGGCTAGACTCACTTTTATTAAAGTGACAGCTTTAATAATGCCTCCTTCTGCCAAGCATTAAATCAATCAGTCAGTAAATAAATTTTAGTGTTTTATAAGAAAAAAACTTCCAATGGTCACTGCTATTCATGAATGGAATGACCTATCTGAAAAACAGCAGGTCCTCTGACTTTAGTGCTGTTGAGAAAAATCAGTTGGGTTTAGTGAAGACTGGATGAACTGAACTTTACAATTACTTCTGACTTTAATATTTTGGAGTTCTATTTATTGAAAATCTGTTATTTGATGTATAAATTATTATATTTATTCATTTGATAAATACAAATGCCCATTGATTTTAAATGTTGGCCATATAACAGAAACCCTTTCAAGGAGAATGTATTTATAAATGCTAATTCAAGGATGAAGAGGAGCAAAGAGGGAGTGGTTGTGATCTGGTCTTCCAAACTCAAAACCGGCAGATTCTTATAGATAAGCTCATATATCTTTTTTGGTAGATTGAGCCACTCTGAATTTATACTTTGGTTCTTTGTGAAATGCATGAAAGATATTCTTCTTTATTTCTAGTAGACCTTTCACAGGATTCCTATTTTCATAGAAGTAGGAAGTAGATTAAATAAATATCACTTCAAGAGTTCATAGAACTTCTCTAGTATGGACTGATTCATTTGGTTCCAGGGTAGATCTAATTTACTTTGGTTTGATATTTTGACTCACCTCATGGGCTACTTCAAAAGTTATAGTCAGGGTGCACCTGATATAAAAAAAGGGATTTAAGCTGGGAGACAAGATACTTAAGCTCTAGTCCTAGTCAATCATGAAACAGCTATTCTCCCTAAATGACTTCCTTCATAACTCTACACCTTTCTCTCCTCATCTACCTAATGGAGGAGCTGACAGGGAAAATTGAGAGGTCTCTCAGATCCCTACATTCTATAATTTGAAAATAAATTCTTTTGGGGAAAAGCCTTGACAAGCATGAAATGTCTTTGTGTGGGCTTACCCAGGGATGGACTTCTAGCATGATCATGCATAGTTTTGTATTAATTCTGTCTGATGCTTGGTGCATCATTTTTGGTTGCCTCAAAAAATGTATCCAGTGAAAGACACATAAGATATGTAGTTCTCTTGGGAAATGCAATGTCTCAATGTATTAGTATTATTCTGATGAGATGAGTTGGAGAGACCAAGACATTGGGTTTTAAAGTCATGAAAACACTGCATTTTTGTTGAATTTCTGTGTAGGAAGAATAAACATTTCTTTCTCTTCAAGTAGTGTTTATGTTATTCACCAGAAACATGATTGATAACACAAGTGGGAGGTGATGGTATATTTATGTGAGACCCACACTAATCCCACATGGAGAAACATCCTATAACACAACCATTAGTGATGATCTGGCCAAAGTGTTCCTCTTCCTCCAGGAAAAATATGTCTTTTAATAACTGAATAATTCATCTATTTTGATTCTTCAGACTAGATTATGACCTGAAGTTACTGCAGTACTACAGGAAATCAAGTTTGATTTTGTAATATAGTCAAATGAGTACTTTAGAGTGCCATGTCTGAGATCAATAAGGAAGCGGTAACTACATTTACTGTCATATGATGATATTGATGTAAAAACATAATGTTCAAAATTATAAAATCAATTTCATAATTTAATCAGAAATGTTTATTGATACTGTTAAAGTTGAATTCAATAGCTTCTGGTATGTAGTTAATTTCCTACCTGTCAGAAAAATGTATTGAAATGTTCTTTCTTGAAAATGATTGGAGTTAATTCAGTAGAGAAAACAGCAAAGTTTCATGCTAATAGATAGAAATTTCTTCTCTCTCCAGCCCTTGGTTGTGAATCCTGGAAGTTTTCAGTTTGGTTATTTTAAAAATGACAAAACAAGGAAATACCCACCAGCTGCACAAGTGATTGGCATGGTCATCCCCTAAAATGTAATCAATTGCATTCTTGGGATGAAGACAGAGTTTTAACTTCACTATAAAACTGCAGAAATGACTAAACAACATGTGTATAAGGTGTGAGAAGAGTGTAAAGGTTCAAAAGGGCCTTGTGAAATAATATCCAGTTGAAAAAATAAATAAGAAAGATAAAGTTATAGAGGCTGGAATTCTTTGATAATTCTTTGATGCTTTTACTTTATCACTAGCTACCAGTTTTGATCTTTATTCACTTTAAGTTGAAGGTATCTAAATTGAAGCAAAAGACACTTAAAGGAATATCTGTAAGTGTGACTTGTATGTTTGAGATAACCTCTTATGACTTATGAGAACCCATCTAACTCATCCAATTTCAATGAGATAAAGATCAAATTCTGAAGGCTTAGCAGTTCATTCAGATGTATGAAATATCTGAATGTCCTGACAAATAACATAATTTTGACAGCCTTCATGTTTCTTTAGAAGTTATCATTTTCTTGTTTAAAACCTAATTATGATTCCCTACTGTGTGGGAATGAAGTCAAATCTCCTTGTTTGGGCATTTAGGAGTTTTCACTATCTGTCCGAACTATTTTCTGCTCATCTTCTTACTCTTCTGCACACATTCCAATTTAGTCAGACTTGCCTTTAAACTCTCCCTCAAATGGTCCATGCCTTCTTCTTTGTCAGTGATTGTCCCTGACAATGTCTGCTTGGCACTTAAAAAATGATTCACTTCCATTTCACCTTGTAATTGCATCTTCTTTTTGATGTTGCTTCACCAATTTGACAATAAGCTCCCTGGGGATTGGTACTGGGTCCTACCTCCTCCAGAAGATTAAGCAATTGCACACAGAGTGGCTGCTCAGAGTATTTGGTCAACTGAATGTTCTGTGAAATTGTTAAGATTAGAGTTCCCAGAGGCAGAGTTTTGGAATGCAGCCAAATTCACATTTTGGGTGTGCTTCAGTTCATTGCTATGAATCAGAATGGAAAATCATTCTTAATTAGAATCATACAATTTATGCACAGGATAGAACTGTGGGTCTCATTGTACAAAGGAGAGAATGAAGGCTCAGAAAGTTCACAAAGATGTTTAGCATCAGAGTCACCTACTAGACCCCAGGCTTCCTGACCCCCATTCACTCCTCTTTTTGTTATACCATGAGACTTCTGAGTAGCTAATTCTAATTATCCTTTGATGATAGAAAAAGAGAGACAGGTTGCTTTAAAAACAAATAGAATCCTTTGAATATGAGGTGATGCTTCAGAAATTTTAAGAACTGATAACAGAAGATACCAAGAAGTTTCACTTGAGTTGCTAGTTGCTAATTTTTGACTTCAGGGTATAAAGCATTCTTATTGAAATGAATAAATCCAGTAGTTCAGTAAAGAACATAGCTAAACTATCTGAAAAATTATACTGCATTTTGAAACAGAATTCACTGGATCTGTGTTCTAACTCTAGGCTTGCATGGGATCTGTCTTTAGGATTACCCTCCATTACTCTCTAATTGGGCTGCTCCTGACGTCCCGGGCTGTCTTCTCCTTCCTGAAAATTGGCTTTCCCACTTATCTTTATTGTTCTTCTAATGTCAAAAATATTAAAGATTCAAGTTTAAGTAAGTTTTATTAAGTGTCAGCTAAGACTATGCCTACACAAAAAGCAAAGGATATATTCAAGTATGAACAAATTAATACATGAGGAAATGTAAGGGTTCTTTAATGCCAGTGAGAGTTTATCTATAAAAAAAATTTGTGTGCTCCAGCAGAACTAACTGTAAGACAAAACCTGTTTTCCTGTTAACTTTTATACAAGTTTCTATGGGGGATAAACATCCAATCATTTGGGTTAAGATGACCAAAGGAGGCTATCGATGTACACGTTTAATAAGATAGAAAGAATACTATAGAAGATATACTATAAGAATACTATATAAGATATAAAGAACACTATAGTGTTTTTATGATATCAAATCCTTTATTTCATACTTATTATATATTGGTCCTCTACAGGATTTACACATCTCATTTAACCATTGCAACAACCTTCCAATATCGATATTATGATCTGCACTTAAATAAGCTTAAGAGCACAGTCTTTTAAGTCAGAGATACTTGGGTACAACCCCCACTTCTTTCCTTTGTCAGCAGTGAGGTCTTAAGCAAATTCTTTAACTCTGTTAAACTTCAGTTTTTTCAGCATAAAAGTGAAAGACTGATAGCACACACCTCATGGGATCATATAAGTATTAAAATAGAGAGTGCTAACAGCGTGCCAAGTACTTTGTAGGTTCTCAATAACTGGTAGCAGTTTTTGTTTACTATTAATACAGCTGAGGTACCTGAGTCTTGAAGAGGTTAAATAACTCATCCAAGACCACACGGCAACTAAGTGGAAAAACTGAAATTTAAATGATGGTCTCTCCCACTTTTATGTGTGGGGGAATGTTGTGGCAGTTCATAAAATAAGTGGGGAGTGATAAGTGGGCCAGGGCAGAGTCAATGAGAATAGAAAAGAGAGGATTAATTAAAAGACACTTGCTCCTTGGAAGAAAAGCTATGACCAACCTAGACAGCATATTAAGAAGCAGAGACATTACTTTGCCAACAAAGGTCCATCTAGTCAAAGCTATAGTTTTTCCAGTAGTCATGTATGGATGTGAGAGTTGGACTATAAAGAAAGCTGAGCACTAAAGAATTGATGCTTTTGAACTGTGGTGTTGGAGAAGACTCTTGAGCGTCCCTTGGACTGCAAGGAGATCAAGCCAGTCCATCCTAAAGGAAATCAATCCTGAATATTCATTGGAAGGACTCATGCTGAAGCTGAAGCTCCACTACTTTGGTCACCTGCTGGGAAGAACTGACTCCTTGGAAGAGACCCTGATGCTGGGAAAGATAGGAGGCAGGAGGAGAAGGGGACAGTGGTTGGATGGCATCATCAACTCAATGGACGTGAGTCTGAGCAATCTCCAGGAGTTGGTGATGGACAGGGAGGCCTGGCATGCTACAGTCCATAGGGTTGCAGAGTCGGACATGGCTGAGCAACTGAACTAAACTGATAGATGTAACAGAGGGAGAATGGTCATGTGTGATCTCAAGGTTTTTACACCAGAACTAATGGAAAAGGAGGAAGCTTCTGGTGCTCTTGGACTGGGTTCAAGAACCCAGACCTACTGTTGCTGAAAGTGCCAGTGGGTGCTGCCTCAGTGTAACCAGAACCATGCATGAAGGACTGCTCAATCTGGAGCTCTAGAAGTTGTATAGTTCCTCTGTATCCACTGTCCCATACCACCAGAAACTCTTATCAACGGCTGTGCTCTTAAAATCAGACACAGAAGAAAACAAAAAGTGAAAAACACTGCTTATGTTTTTCTCCAACTTTGTAATTTTCAAACATTTCCTCCCCCTGGAAGAACAGGAAGAAGAAGCCAATTGGCTAGGCTGTCTGGGAAATGTAGTTTGTAGGCTTCCAGCCCCAGCATTACAGAGCAGAGCTTAGAAGGGAAAGCTGTGGGACTGAGAAACAAAAGATAATCAGATGAGAAAAAAAATTACAAGAATTAGGAGCTTCATGAGGAAGAAATTGTTAGAGCGAAAATAAGTTGTTTTGTTATAGATAACTTTTATCACAGATAATGGTAAATGCTTCTGCTCTTAGGAATGCATTAAAAATAGGTTATATTATTTGTTGGAACAGATGGAAAAGTTAATTAAATTCCATTACCTGTGATCATGTTTTAGCATTAAAAGAGGAAAGCTAATTGAAGTAAAATACAATAAATACAATAACTGGATAATAAGTATATATAAGCTTCCCCATATTTCCCCTGTTTTCAGTGCTACATAACAGAATTACATTTTCATTCATCTACAGGTCTCTAATAATTAAAAAGTCGCTCAAATACGGAAGATCTGTAAGTGCTTGAATTGTAATTTTGTTCCATTTTCTTTTTATAGCACACATACAGTATCCCTAGGGATTGGAACACTGATGCTTTGGCATGAAAAGTTCTCAAACTACTAGACTTTACCCAAACTTTGTGGTAAAACCATTGACTTTTCCCTCATACCCTAGAAGGAAATATGGAAGAATTATTAATCACTTTCTGAGTATTTCTTTTCCCTTAGGTTCATTCCTTTTCACGCTACTTACTTTCCTCCCCGCTTTTTTCATTCAGTTAAAGCAGAAAGCACCTGTATCATGAGACTCTTAGACAGTTTCCTAAGCAGATTACGGATGCTCTTTGACAATTTTCTACATCCCAGCTCTCCCATTATATGTAAACATGAAGCCTGTACCATCAGTTCAGAACTTATTGCTGAACAAGCTATCTTTTAAAAAATAACTTGCCTATAAAATTAAAAATTTTTTTAAATAGAAGGATGTATTTTCATCCTGTGATCATTTTCACTCTATGACAAAAATTTTAGTGATCCTCCTTTCTTTAATTTTCATTATCTTCCTTGATAATTTGGGGACAAGAGCGTTAACTGCATATGAACTTTTTACTGTTGTATCAGTTATCTAGTTCCTTGCCTATTTGAAAACATAGATCAAGTTCTTAACTTCCTTTGAAGGCTTTTCTGACTGTACCAATTTATAGTGATCTCTGCAGGTTGGGCAACGTAGGCTTACAAAGATATTCGACTTCACATCATATTAGTTAGTGTTGGACTAAGGAGGGGTTACCACTCTCATTTATCCAGGAAAGCACTGGGTGATGATGAGCAGGCCCATTCAAATGACTATATTTATCTCCTGTCAGCTCCCCATCTACAAAGAGGTTTCCTCCTAATTCCTACTACAGCATTTGGTTTTTAGGTGCATAACCCGGTTTTGAGTGTTCAAGATGCTCCATGCCTAGTTACACAAACCAGTGCCAATAGCTAGATGAACTGCCTCCACATTGGTTAGGGAGATCCTAACAATCCTCACCAATGTCTGTGTTTCCTCTCTTCTTCCTGGGACATTCCACTGAATGTAGGTAAAGCTGTGGAACTGATTTTGGCCAATGTGGTATAAATAGATTCTGTGGCCCTCAAAACTCCATGAGATCCTCAGCTTTCTTGCTTTCCTCTTTTCTTGGGCAGATGCAGAGGATTTAATGGAGTTCCAGTCAGAACCACTTACAAGTTATAAATGGAATCCCTGCATCTTGCTTGGAACAGAGCTGGCTGATCTATACCTGGAGAATATTAATTACTGTTGGATTAACTAGCTGACAGATGTCATCATCATTATCACCACCATCACCACCATCATCATCACCATTATCACCATCATCATCACCATATCATCATCAACAGTCTTATATGCCTGTCTAATGAATACATGTATCTTGAAGAATAACCATTTGACAAATTTAAACCTTAATCTTAAAGAAATTAAGTAGTTTGCTCAAGGACTTAAATAAGTGGGAGATTCATGTGCATTAACAGATTTAAGTTAATTTAACCTCACAGCTAATCATTAACCTGTAACCTGATTGCTGCCATAGCTCTGGCAGCAGGATACCTGAAGGTGTTTTAGGTCAGCTAGAAAGGTCTACCAGTTGCCTTCTGGTAGATTGAAGAGCAATAAGAGACAGTATATACTTAACAGGCATCAGACAGAAAAAGAGGAAGCTGTGTGGGACCTCTGGCTGCTCATTTAGCCTGGAGTGCAGCATCCTGCATCTTTAATAATCTCTACTGAAGAGTATAGACCACATACTACATCTGACCATTTCTACTTGCACCCAACCTGATAAGACCAAGCCCTACCTTTCATGCAGCCACAAAACCCAAAATGGGGAACTCAAGGATGTAGTTGAAGAAGGTCAGGGCTAGTTCCTAAACTTGATGCACTGGATAAGGTTGAGAAGAGAGGTCAAGAGGTCAATCCAGCCTCCTACTTCAAGAATACTTGAATTGGGTCTGAGTTTTCCATTGGATAAGTTTAGAAAGCTCTCTCATTTTTCCTATGAGTTGAGAGAAATATCAAGAGGAGGCAATATACTTTTTTTTTCCCTTTTTTCTTTATGGCTTTTTCTATATACTGGTTTAAATTGATATATGTGAGCAAGCAAACAAAATGGTTATATTTCAGATTGTAGTTCTTTGGTATTAGATTGGTCACTTTTGACCAGAGTTTCAGCTTCTCACTCTGGATTTCTACTTTCCATTCCTGCTTCTGGGCCCTTGGTTTTATCCTCTGCTTCAAGGACCGCTTTGAATTCTTTAGATTTTCAGATTTACACCCAACTGTTTGCTCAACCTTTGATTTTTGGAAGGAAATTTCTTCCTCTCTAGTGGCTCAGTAGTATTGCCCACCAATCCCTTCTTCACTCCCCAGAAAATCACAGTCTTCTTTTGTCATGGACTGAGAATTAAGACAGTAAAACACTACTAAACATAAGACCCAGTGGCCTTAAAAAGGTTAAAATTTAAGTTCTTCCTTATCTGCCAGAACCCATATTATTTGTCACAGACTTGGAGCAAATGACTACTATTCCATCAGCAATGTGGAATGGAGGCTCAGCCAGAGGCTAGTGCCTTTATCCTCACTCTCCAAGTGAAGCTCACTCTGTACTGATGGTGATATTTGGAACTTGATGGGACACCAGATGTTCCAGCAGCCTTTTCTTAATGTGAAGCTTCTCTGATCAGAAAGCTGAGTGGCTATATTTGCATATGAAACTGTTTTCTGTGTCAGTGCTGGGAATATTAAGTGGTGATATTCCATGGAGCTCTGGAGACTTGAATCCTTAGCAGTGATTTAGGAAGACCTGTTGCAAATGACTATAGTGAAATTGGCAAGCTGTGCAGCTGATGGCCTTGATGTGGTCCTGAGGAGTGTCTCTCAAGTCAGCAAAAACTTATGGTCTTGAATTATTCTCTATGCTGCCAGAGTGCACTAAAAGGAGATAAAGACCATCTCCAAAATGAACTTACAGTCTAGTTGTGTAGGGAAGACATACACACAGAAACATTACAAGGTGACATATGTGAACATGGTGATGATATGCGACAAAATGTTTATGTAAGCAATGAAGGCACTGAAGTGAAGCCAGGATCATTCTGCTTGTTTTTTCTTCCATAGAAATTAAAAATCTTGTGATAAAGTAAGAAAAGAGGCATCAGTATCTGACTACCGTTTGTTTATTTTCAATTTCCAGATGACTTAGGCATGATTTTCAAAGCTAACAATAAACTATGATTGCATATGCAGAGGTGAAAAATGAACTCTGCCTTCTGTATTAGTACTTTTTATAATATAAATTCCATTTTGTGCTTATTCCATTTATGAGTTTTGGACAGTCCCTAAACCTTGAGTGCTTGAGGCATCAATTGTCATGACTTATTTTATCTTCCTACCTTTATTCACCTTCATATATGCTAGCATTTATTAATACATTCTCAGTAGAGGCCTTCATTTTTGTGGAAGAATCCAAAGTGCTCAAGAGGTTTATTAAGACTAAATTTTTATGGCCAATTTGACTGGATTGACAAGTATCAGGCAACCTGAAAATATTAGCCCAATGAACGTAATTTTGGCTGAATGTAATTTTGCCTGTACATAATTCTTCTATAATCTTGGAATTTGCTTTTCAAACCTGACATGAATGCTATAGAGAAACACAAGGAATCTATAGATCAGAAGTGAAATACAAACACAGAAATGAGGTACAGTGCAAAAACACTGCATAGGTTCTGAAACAATAAGGAATTCTTTTGAGGGATTTTGGACAATGTGGAGAAACAGTTACCAAAGCCGCAGGAATGCCAAGCCTTAAGCCCAGGCTCCAGAATCTGAGTTTAAAGAGATGATGATGGATTACCCAATTCTTCTCTAAGACCCTTTTCAGAATCCCATGGTGACTGAAGCCCTGGTCAACATGTTTTTCACAAGGTTGCGGTACTTACAGAGAATGAGCAAAAAGAGGGAATAAAGATGAAACTAGAATGAAAGAGAGGGAACTATGAAGATGGGCTCAGTCCCTTAATCTTTTAAAGATATTTTCCAGGTGGATCGACTGAGCTGTGTAACATTTCCAAACTTGTAGATAATTCTCCTCATCTATCATGATGTCACCAATGACCCTGAAAATCTACAATCTGTGGTTCATCGTGAAAACATTTCATGGATGCTTTATTATTTTTTGTGAAGAAGAGTAAACTCAGGTTTTTGGAATTTAGGGATTGCTCATTATGGGTTCAGGCTGTTTGAATTCAACCTTCAGCATGAGGATGTTTGAGTATAAAACTACAAGGTCCTTTATTAAATTTAAAATCATAGATTACGTGTTGAACGGCCTGCATTCCATCCCATTGTTTAAATTCATCAAATAGTCACTCTGGAATTATTTCTAACAATTGGGATGACTTCATTTGTGTTTGTTTTCCCTTTCTATTAATCCATGACAAACTGTGAAATTTCACATTTTTACCATAACCAGGCCATGAAATCTGTCATCTCTTTCTGTAATTTACATGGAGCCTTGGCTATAGATACATTTCAGGCAGGATGATTGCTTTCCGTCTGATGCAGAGGACAGAACAAAGGAGGGATACACACAGAATAAAACAGAAACAAATTCAGAGCAGATATCAGGAAGAGCTTTCTTCCCCCCTTTTTTTCTTTAATGCTGTAAAGTCTACTAAAATGTGCTGACCGCCTCCCAGAGAAAAAGGGTTGACAGGACAAACTAAGGCACTCTGGTCAAATCCAAGAAACAATACAACGGTACTCTGGGGAGAGTGGAAACTTAAAAGGTGAGATGTCTTGATAAACTGGAATGAGTTGGAGGGATGTGGGGTGAAACCACATAAGTAATATGATAGGGAGGTATTTGGAAATGGAGTTTCAGAGGCATGCTGCCATAACAGTATGAGAATTTTAAAGCTTGTTCACAAGCAGTTAATGTAAACAACACAATCAGTTGTTCATGGGATGGTGAATTTCCCCTTCTTCATTCAACTCCTTTTCCAAAATTGAACATGAATTAATTTCTTCTGTGTCTGATGAATGAAAAGTCCACCGAACCATTTGTGTTGAAAATTAGATCAGATATTTTGCAAGGAAGTTCTTATATCTGTTTCTAATGATCTTATTATTGTTTGGGAGAAGGAAGAAAAAAAGAGGTTTCACTGATGTGCAACCATTTGTCTGATGCACAAAATATAGCATCGACCTAAAACTGTTGACACTGGCAAGCTAGGTTATTACAACTGCAGCAAAGCAAACTGGCCTCTGAAAGGAAGGTCATTCAGCCAACTAAGTGTGCTGTTTCTCCACTGTAGATATGATTTTGGTACTCTGATATTCCTCTGAAGGAGGAGAAGTATGGCTCTATATGCGCGTGCCTAAGAGGCAATGTATGGATGTGAGAGTTGGACTGTGAAGAAGGCTGAGCGCTGAAGAATTGATGCTTTTGAACTGTGGTGTTGGAGAAGACTCTTGAGAGTCCCTTGGACTGCAAGGAGATCCAACCAGTCCATCCTAAAGGAAATCAGTCTTGAATATTCTTGGAAGGACTGATGTTGAAGCTGAAACTCCAATAGTTTGGCCAGCTGATGCGAAGAACTGACTCATTGGAAAAGACCCTGATACTGGGAAAGATTGAAGGTGAGAGGAGAAGAGGATGATAGAGGATGAGATGGTTGGATGGCATCACAGACTTGATGGACATGAGTTTGAATAAACTACAGGAGTTGGTGATGGACATGGAAGCCTGGCCTACCGCAGTTCATGGGGTCACAAAGTGTCAGACATGAATGGGCAACTGAAATGATGAGGCTAGAAATGGGAGGAGGGCATGGCAACCCATGCCAGTATTCTTGCCTGGAGAATCCCATAGACAGAAGAGTCTGGTGGGCCAGAGTACATAGGTTTGCAAAGAGTAGACATTAGTGATGTGACTGAGAGGCAGCAGTATGAGGCTAGAAATGAAGGGGATGGGAAGAAGACCTCTGAGTGATACCTCATTCCTCTGCGTTCCTTCTCTTCCTGAAGAGAAGGGAATGAGAAAGCAGATAGATATCACATAATTGCACAAGCCCAGGAGACTGAAGGAATTGATGCCTTGGGGTCCATCATAGCACATTTAGGAATTTTTCTCTAGTTAGAAGACACTTGTTTTCTAGACTACAGAGTGATTTATTGAAAGTGCATTGTCTCTTCTTTTTGGTTTAGATATAAATTCAGAGGTGGTTCAGTTCAGTTCAGTTCAGTCACTCAGTTGTGTCTGACTGTTTGCGACCCCATGAATCGCAGCACACCAGGCCTCCCTGTCCATCACCAACTCCCGGAGTTCACCCAGACTCACGTCCATCGAGTCAGTGATGCCATCCACCCATCTCATCCTCTGTCTTCCCCTTCTCCTCCTGCCCCCAACCTCTCCCAGCATCAGAGTCTTTTCCAATGAGTCAACTCTTCGCATGAGGTGGCCAAAGTACTGGACTTTCAGCTTTAGCATCATTCCTTCCAAAGAAATCCCAGGGCTGATCTCCTTCAGAATGGACTGGTTGGATCTCTTGCAGTCCAAGGGACTCTCAAGAGTCTTCTCCAACACCACAGTTCAAAAGCATCAATTCTTCAGTGCTCAGCTTTCTTCACAGTCCAACTCTCACACCATACATGACCACTGGAAAAACCATAGCATTGACTAGACGAACCTTTGTTGGCAGAGTAATATCTCTGCTTTTCAAGATGCTATCTAGGTTGGTCATAGCTTTTCTTCCAAGGAGTAAGCGTCTTTTAATTTCATGGCTGCAGTCACCATCTGCAGTGATTTTGGAGCCCAGAAAAATAAAGTCTGACACTGTTTCCACTGTTTCCCCATCTATTTCCCATAAAGTGATGGGACCGGATGCCATGATCTTCCTTTTCTGAATATTGAGCTTTAAGCCAACTTTTTCACTCTCCTCTTTCACTTTCATCAAGAGGCTTTCTAGTTCCTCTTCACTTTCTGCCATAAGGGTGGTGTCATCTGCATATCTGAGGTTATTGATATTTCTCCCAGCAATCTTGATTCCAGCTTGTGTTTCTTCCAGTCCAGCATTTCTCATGATGTACTCTGCATAGAAGTTAAATAACCAGGCTGACAATACAGCCTTGACATATTCCTTTTCCTATTTGGAACCAGTCTGTTGTTCCATGTCCAGTTCTAACTGTTGCTTCCTGACTTGCATATAGGTTTTTCAAGAGGCAGGTCAGGTGGTCTGGTATTCCCGTCTCTTTCAGAATTTTCCACAGTTTATTGCGATCCACACAGTCAAAGGCTTTGGCATAATCAATAAAGCAGAAATAGATGTTTTTCTGGAACTCTCTTGGTTTTTCGATGATCCAGTGGATGTTGGCAATTTGATCTCTGGTTCCTCTGCCTTTTCTAAATCCAGCTTGAACATTTGGAAGTTCACGGTTCACGTATTGCTGAAGCCTGGCTTGCATAATTTTGAGCATTACTTTACTAGCGTGTTAGATGAGTGCAATTGTGTGGTAGTTTGAGCATTCTTTGGCATTTCCTTTCTTTGGGATTGGAATGAAAACTGACGTTTTCCAGTCCTGTGGCCACTGCGGAGTTTTCCAAATTTGCTGGCATATTGAGTGTGGCACTTTCACAGCATCATCTTTCAGGATTTGAAAAAGCTCAACCGGAATTCCATCACCTGCACTGGCTTTGTTCGTAGTGATGCTTTCTAAGGTCCACTTGACTTCACATTCCAGGATGTCTGGTTCTAGGTGAGTGATCACACCATCATGATTATCTTGGTCATGAAGATCTTTTTTGTACAGTTCTTCTGTGTATTCTTGCCATCTCTTCTTAATATCTTCTGCTTCTGTTAGGTCCATACCATTTCTGTCCTTTATCGAGCCCATCTTTGCATGAAATGTTCCCTTGGTATCTCTGATTTTCTTGAAGAGATCTCTAGTCTTTCCCATTCTGTTGTTTTCCTCTATTTCTTTGCATTCATCGCTGAGGAAGGCTTTCTTATCTCTCCTTGCTATTCTTTGGAACTCTGCATTCAGATGCTTATATCTTTCCTTTTCTCTTTTGCTTTTCGCTTCTCTTCTTTTCACAGCTATTTGTAAGGCCTCCTCAGACAGCCATTTTGCTTTTTTGCATTTCTTTTCCATGGAGATAGTCTTGATTCCTGTCTCCTGTACAATGTCACGAACCTCCGTCCATAGTTCATCAGGTACTCCATCTATCCCTTAAATCTATTTAAGATCTAGTCCCTTAAATCTATTTCTCACTTCCACTGTATAATCATAAGGGATTTGATTTAGGTCATACCTGAATGGTCTAGTGGTTTTCCATACTTTCTTTAATTTCAGTCTGAATTTGGTGAGAAGGTGTTCATGATCTGAGCCACAGTCAGCTCCGGGTCTTGTTTTTACTGACTGTATAGAGCTTCTCCATCTTTGGCTGCAAAGAATATAATCAATCTGATTTTGGTGTTGACCATCTGGTGATGTCCATGTGTAGAGTCTTCTCTTGTGTTGTTGAAAGAGGGTGTTTGCTATGACCAGTGCATTCTCTTGGCAAAACTCTATTAGCCTTTGCCCTGCTTCATTCCGTATTCCAAGGCCAAATTTGCCTGTTACCCCAGGTGTTTCTTGACTTCCTACTTTTGCATTCCAGTCCCCTATAATGAAAAGGACATCTTTTCTGGGTGTTAGTTCTAAAAGGTCTTGTAGGTCTTCATAGAACCGTTCAACTTCAGCTTCTTCAGCGTTACTGGTTGGGGCATAGACTTGGATTACTGTGATATTGAACAGTTTGCCTGGGAAATGAACAGAGATCATTCTGTGTTTTTTGAGATTGCATCCAAGTACTGCATTTCGGACTCTTTTGTTGACCATGATGGCTAAGGGATTCCTGCCCACAGGAGTAGATATAATGGTCATCTGAGTTAAATTCACCCATTCCAGTCCATTTTAGTTCTCTAATTCCTAGAATGTCGACGTTCACTCTTGCCATCTCATGTTTGACTACTTCCAATTTGCCTTGATTCATGGACCTGACATTCCAGGTTCCTATGCAATATTGCTCTTTACAGCATCGGACCTTGCTTCTATCACCAGTCACATCCACAACTGGGTATTGTTTTTGCTTTGGCACCATCCCTTCATTCTTTCTAGAGTTATTTCTCCACTGATCTCCAGTAGCATATTGAACACATACTGACCTGGGGAGTTCCTCTTTCAGTATCCTATCATTTTGCCTTTTCATACTGTTCATGGGGTTCTCAAGGCAAGAATACTAGAGTGGTTTGCCATTCCCTTCTCCAGTGGACCACATTCTGTCAGCCCTCTCCACCTCTCTGCCCGTCTTGGGTGGCCCCATGGGCATTACTTAGTTTCATTGAGTTAGACAAGGCTGTGGACCTAGTGTGATTAGATTGACTAGTTTTCTGTGAGTATGGTTTCAGTGTGTCTGCCCTCTGATGCCCTCTTGCAACACCTACTGTCTTACTTCAGTTTCTCTTACCTTGGATGTGGGGTATCTTCATGGCTACTCCAGCAAAGCGCAGCGGCTGCTCCTTACCTTGAACGAGGGATATCTCCTCACTGCTGCCCCTCCTGACCTTATAGAGGATGAAAATGAGCCAGTTGGTCCTAACTGGAATTGAGCTAACTTGTGATCCTCTTTACTCTGGTGCATAAGGACTGAATGGGGAGTAGGAAGTCTCAGAGGCATGGTGAGTTATTTATTTTATTTCCTCTTTCACTTTCATTCCTACATCACTGAGAAAATAGGTGGTCCCAATTCCTTCAGGGCTGTCATGATCACCTAAACCTCCTGTCAACTGGCTCATTCTTACTTACCTCTTTCTCAAGTGTGGAAAGAACTGCCATTTTTTAACATAAATAAATCACTCTTTTTAATGCTTGTTTCAGAAAATATGGAGAAGAGAAAAGAAGAAAGCAGCAATCATGCAAAACCTTTCTATATCTCGGGAATAATTACTGTTAAAATGTTGACATGCTTCCTTCTGGTTATTTTTTCCCCATGTCCATGTATGTTTTCATGATTGAGTTCAGATTATATATATAAATACAAATTATCTTTTTTAACAGCCTTTTATCTTAAATGTGTTCCTATAACATTATAAGTTTTTCAAAGGTGTGGTTTTGGATAGCCTTATCTTATCCCATTAACTGAATACATCAACATTTCCTGTAGATTCCTTTGTGATTAAGCCTTTCCTTTTGATTGCATCTATTGTTTTTATGACTATAAATATTGTAATCATCCTGGGCTTCCCTGGTGGCTCAGTGGTAAAGAATCTGTCTGCCAATGTAGCAGATGCAGGTTCAACCCCTGGGTTGGGAAAATCCCCTGGAGAAGGAAATGGCAGCCCACTCCAGTATTCTTACATGGGAAATCCATTGACAGAAGAGCCTGGCAGGCTACAGTTCATGGGGTCGCAGAAGAGTCAGGCACAACTTAGCCACTAAACAATAACTAATCATCATCTTTGGGCATGTGTCTTTGTAGGCATTTCTGACTGTTTTCTAAGATGAATTCCTTAATAAAGAGTGAATAGGTAAAAACATGCGGTGACAAAAAGACAGTTTTTTGGGTTTTTTTTTCCCCAACCAAATTGCATTTCAGAACAGAGGTACCAGCTTAAATTAATAACAGCCTGCCCACCTCACCCTCACCAGCACTCTGCACTCTCATTTTTAAAAAGAACTCTGATAATTTTAAACACAACAACAACAAAATGGCATGCTATCTTATATTTCACTTTTGTGATTACCAGTGAAACTGAACATTTTTTATTTCCTTTTTTTGTGACTCACCCCCTACCCCTTCATGTCTTATGGTTACTGTGGCCACCATGAGAAGTGCCCCCAGGCCTCCTAGTACAGCAGGAGCCTTGACTGAGGTTCCCAAATGGAGCACTCTGAAATCCCTGGCTTGCTTATGCTGAGGTCACACCACTGATGGGCTGCTTCCTGCCAATGGCCGAGTGTGGAGTGCACTGGGGATACTGAGGCAGATCCACTCCTAGGAGAAACAGAACTCCTTTGTTATCTGAATCTGACTCCTCTATGCCTTTTGGACCATCCCTTAGACTAGAGGCAGTCTACACCCTTTTTCTCCATCTCTGATGACCTTCCCAGGCTAGGCTCCCTCCTGATTCCCTCTCACACAAGCTGTTCTCCTAATGTTATGAGTTAAATTACATTCCACCCAAATTCATATTTCAAAGTTGTATCCCCCAATACTTCAGAACCTGACATGCTTCAGAAATAGTGTTGCTGCAGATGTAAGTAGTTAAGCTGAGGTCACACTGAAATAGGATGGGCCCCTAATCCAAAATGACAGGCTTCTTCTGTAAAGAGCACCATGTGAAGATACAGATGCTTACAGAAGGAAGATGGATTGAGGACAGGAGGGGAAAACCATCTACAAGCCAAGAAACCCCCAAGACCCCTAGAAATTAGAGGGAAGGTATGGAACAGACTCTTCCTTAAAGCTCTCAGAAAGAACCAACCTGCTGACCCTTAGGTATCCAATTTTTAGTCTCCAGATCTGTGAGACAATAAATTCCTGGTGTTTAAGCCACCCAGTTTGTGGTATTTTGTATGGTAGTCTCAGGTAACTAATATACCGAATAAAATTGTCCTAGTTTTAATTCTTGTTGTCTGCACCTTGGGCCCCTGAAATAAAATAAGCTTTACATGAGCTTTGGGGCTTCCCTCATAGCTCAGTTGGTAAATAATTCACCTGCAATGCAGGATACCCCGGTTTGATTCCTGGGTCAGGAAGATCCCCTGGAGAAGAGATAGGCTACCCACTCTAGTATCCTCAGGCTTTCATTGTGGCTCAGCTGGTAAAGAATCTGCCTGCAATGTGGGAGACCTGGGTTCGATCCCTGGGTTGGGAAGATCCCCTGGAGAAAGGAAAGGCTACCTACTCCAGTATTCTGGCCTGGAAAATTCCATGGACTGTATAGTCCATGGAGTCACAAAGAGTTGGACACGACTGAGCAGCCTTCATTTTCACTTTATATGAGCTTTTAATATTTTGAATATTAAACCTTCATCATATCTTACAAATACTCTTCTAGCTTATATGCATTTACATTTAGTTTACACTATTTTCATGGACAAAAAATGATACTGTGTTTGAATTATCAACATTTTCATGGGGTCTTTCTTTCCCTTCCTTCCTTCCCTTCCTCCCCCTTTCTTCCTTCCTTCTTTCCTTTGGTCTTGCTTTCAAGTCTTTCCATGCTGGAGAGATGATAGATATTCACCCATTTGGTTTTTTCCTGATTGTTAAGATCTGGCTTTTACATTGAACTCTTGGGTATATTAAGAACTTCGTATGTGTAGTGAAACATGAATCCTATGGTATTGTACCAAGTCTTTTCCCTTTCAAAATGTTTAGCTGTTCATACATATGTATTCTCCATATGAAATTTTGAAACATTTTTCAAGTATGCTAAAAGAAGAAAAATCTTTTGATGTTTTTATTGGATATGCTTTAAGTAAGCAACTCAATTTGTCAATAATGAATATGATTACAACATATAGTTTTGCCATCTGAGAGTATTCTGTCTCTAATTATTCAATAATTAGTTTATATTTTTCAGGAATGATTTAGTATTTTTTTTCCATAGTTCTCTTGCGTGTCTTGCTAACTTTAAAGTATTTTATGGAGTTTGTTTTTATAAATATCACATTTTCCATGATATTTTTCTAACTAGTAAGAAGAAACATTATTTATTTCTACATAATCACATCATGCTCAACAACTTTTATGAAAATATCTCATTAATTCCAATTTTGGAAACTTAGCACATTTTTTAGAATAGCCTCCACAGTGGTAAATCTTACAGAAACAGGCTGAAGAGCTGGAAGATTCTAAAGGTCATCTCACCCTTTCATTTTATAGGTGATCCATTAGGGAGCCCCAGCACCATGCTCTAAATATTGTGAAATTAAGGTCTTGGAAAGGCCCCACCCCATCTTCCTAGAGATCCTTAAACTAAATATCAAACAGTTCAATATGCACACATGATTTAACATTTGTGAATAATTCTAGTAATAAATACATTCAAGGTCAGGAGGGGTAGCTGTGAGGAGATACCCCTCAACCAAGGTAAGAAGCAGCAGCTGAGCTTTGCTGGAGCAGCCGTGAAGAGATACCCCACACCCAAGGTAAGAGAAACCGAAGTAAGATGGTAGGTGTTGCGAGAGGCATCAGAGGGCAGACACACAAACCATAATCACAGAAAACTAGTCAATCTAATCACATGGACCACAGCCTTGTCTAACTCAATGAAACTAAGTCATGCTGTGTGGGGCCACTCAAGATGGGTGGGTCAAGGTGGAGAGGTCTGACAGAATGTGGTCCACTGGAGAAGGGAATGGCAAACCACTCCAGTATTCTTGCCTTGAGAACCCCATGAACAGTATGAAAAGACAAAATGATAGGATACTGAAAGAGGAACTCCCCAGGTTGGTAGGTGCCCAAATTGCTACTGGAGATCAGTGGAGAAATAACTCTAGAAAGAATGAAGGGATGGTGCCAAAGCAAAAACAATACCCAGTTGTGGATGTGACTGGTGATAGAAGCAAGGTCCGATGCTGTAAAGAGCAATATTGCATAGGAACCTGGAATGTCAGGCCCATGAATCAAGGCAAATTGGAAGTGGTCAAACAGGAAATGGCAAGAGTGAACGTCGACATTCTAGGAATCAGCGAACTAAAATGGACTAGAATGGGTGAATTTAACTCAGATGACCATTATATCTACTCCTGTGGGCAGGAATCCCTTAGAAGAAATGGAGTAGCCATCATGGTCAACAAAAGAGTCCGAAATGCAGTACTGAAATGCAATCTCAAAAAAGACAGAATGATCTCTGTTCATTTCCCAGGCAAACTGTTCAATATCACAGTAATCCAAGTCTATGCCCCAACCAGTAACGCTGAAGAAGCTGAAGTTGAACGGTTCTATGAAGACCTACAAGACCTTTTAGAACTAACACCCAGAAAAGATGTCCTTTTCATTATAGGGGACTGGAATGCAAAAGTAGGAAGTCAAGAAACACCTGGAGTGACAGACGAATTTGGCCTTGGAGTACGGAATGAAGCAGGGCAAAGGCTAATAGAGTTTTGCCAAGAGAATGCACTGGTCATAGCAAACACCCTCTTTCAACAACACAAGAGAAGACTCTACACATGGACATCATCAGATGGTCAACACCGAAATCAGATTGATTATATTCTTTGCAGCCAAAGATGGAGAAGCTCTATACAGTCAGTAAAAACAAGACCCGGAGCTGACTGTGGCTCAGATCATGAACTCCTTATTGCCAAATTCAGACTGAAATTGAAGAAAGTATGGAAAACCACTAGACCATTCAGGTATGACCTAAATCAAATCCCTTATGAGTATACAGTGGAAGTGAGAAATAGATTTAAGGGACTAGATCTGATAGATAGAGTGCCTGATGAACTATGGACAGAGGTTCATGACATTGTACAGGAGACAGGGATCAAGACATTCCCCATGCAAAAGAAATGCAAAAAAGCAAAATGGCTATCTGAGGAGGCCTTACAAATAGCTGTGAAAAGAAGAGAAGCGAAAAGCAAAAGAGAAAAGGAAAGATATAAGCATCTGAATGCAGAGTTCCAAACAATAGCAAGGAGACATAAGAAAGCCTTCCTCAGCGATCAATGCAAAAAATAGAGGAAAACAACAGAATGGGAAAGACTAGAGATCTCTTCAAGAAAATCAGAGATACCAAGGGAACATTTCATGCAAAGATGGGCTCGATAAAGGACAGAAATGGTATGGACCTAACAGAAGCAGAAGATATTAAGAAGGGGTGGAAAGAATACACAGAAGAACTGTACAAAAAGATCTTCACGACCAAGATAATCAGAATGGTGTGATCACTCACCTAGAGCCAGACATCCTGGAATGTGAAGTCAAGTGGACCTTAGAAAGCATCACTACGAACAAAGCTAGTGGAGGTGATGGAATTCCAGTTGAGCTATTTCAAATCCTGAAAGATGATGCTGTGAAAGTACTGCACTCAATATGCCAGCAAATTTGGAAGACTCAGCAGTGGCCACAGGACTGGAAAACGTCAGTTTTCATTCCAATCCGAAAGAAAGGCAATGCCAAAGAATTCTCAAACTACCACACAATTGCCCTCATCTTACACGCTAGCAAATTAATGTTCAAAATTCTCCAAGCCAGGCTTCAATAGTATGTGAACCGTGAACTTCCAGATGTTCAAGCTGGTTTTAGAAAAGGCAGAGGAACCAGAGATCAAACTGCCAGCATCTGCTGGATCATGGAAAAAGCAAGAGAGTTCCAGAAAAACATCTATTTCTGCTTTATCGACTATGCCAAAGCCTTTGACTGTGTGGATCACAATAAACTGTGGAAAATTCTTCAAGAGTTGGGAATACCAGACAACCTTACCTGCCTCTTGAGAAACCTGTATGCAGGTCAGGAAGCAACAGCTAGAACTGGACATGAAACAACAGACTGGTTCCAAATAGGAAAAGGAGTTCGTCAAGGCTGTATATTGTCACCCTGCTTATTTAACTTCTATGCAGAGTACATCATGAGAAACGGTGGGCTGAAAGAAACACAAGCTGGAATCAAGATTGCTGGGAGAAATATCAATAACCTCAGATACGCAGAAGACACCACCCTTATGGCAGAAAGTGAAGAGGAACTCAAAAGCCTCTTGATGAAAGTGAAAGAGGAGAGTGAAAAAGTTGGCTTAAAGCTCAACACTCAGAAAAAGAAGATTATGGCATCTGATCCCATCACTTCATGGCAAATAGATGGGGAAACAGTGGAAACAGTGACAGACTTTATTTTTTTGGGCTCCAAAATCACTGCAGATGGTGACTGCAGCCATGAAATTAAAAGACACTTACTCCTTGGAAGGAAAGTTATGACCAACCTAGAGAGCATATTCAAAAGCACAGACATTACTTTGCCAACAAAGGTCCGTCTAGTCAAGGCTATGGTTTTTCCAGTAGTCATGTATGGATGTGAGAGTTGGACTGTGAAGAAAGCTGAGCACTGAAGAACTGATGCTTTTGAACTGTGGTGTTGGAGAAGACTCTTGAGAGTCCCTTGGACTGCAAGGAGATCCAACCAGTCCTGGGTGTTCATTGGAAGGACTGATGCTGAAGCTGAAACTCCAGTACTTTGGCCACCTCATGCGAAGAGTTGACTCATTGGAAAAGACCCTGTTGCTGGGAGGGATTGGGGACAGGGGGAGAAGGGGACGACAGAGGATGAGATGGCTGGATGGCATCACCGACTCAATGGACATGAGTTTGAATGAACTCTGGGAGTTGGTGATAGACAGGGAGGCCTGGCGTGCTGCAATTCATGGGGTCACAAAGAGTCGGACATGATTGAACTGAACTGAAATGATAGTAATAAAATAACAGTAAACCTTTTTGAAGGTCCAGGCACTGTGCTATGTTCTTTACAAGGACCAACTCATTTTTTTCTTAGAGCAATCATTTGAAGTACAGTTGTTCAAGATTACTGGTAGATGTGTTTAGCTGGAATGTCTGTCCTCTTCTCACTTTTGCTGTCCCTCTATCCTGCTCTTTTTAGGGGCAGAAGAATATTAGCAAGTGCCTTATTAGGGTTCTTATTCCATCATTAAAAACTGGAAGAGGTGATCGAGACTTTTTGTCACTAAGAAAAGATTTATCAGTGCCCCCACAGAAAAAACAAAATACAGTAATAAAAAAAAATGTTAACAGCTTAAAAGGTTTCATTGGCTACATAAGCATGTCAAGTTAAAAAAAAGCTTGAATTTTTAGGTATATTTTGAGCCTATGCTATGTACCTTATTAGAGACTTTAAAAAAAATACTATGATGATTTCTAAACAGAAAGAGTTTACGTCTAGAGTGATGAAAACCACATGATGGAAAGGACTTTGATATTATGTGGTCCAACCTCCTATCTGATACTCCCCTGATGAATGCTGAGCTAGTCTCTTCTGAAACAGCTTTCTAATTGATAGACTTCCTTCTGAAATCTGTCTCCTGGTTTCTTTTACCTACTTTTACTCAAGCAACTTTTGTAATCCCAGAAGATAAGTTAAATTTAAAAACTATTTGAAGACAACCAGCTTGGGCTATGTTCATCTTTCTGTTTTCAGTTTTCATCGTTTCCTTCCTGGACTCCATTTTCTGCAAGTGGATCTCTTTGTCAATATTTCTCTTGACCATAGGGTCTAATATTGAACAGAGTAGTTATGATGTGGTGCAAACAGTTCACGGTAGATGAGATGTGTTGTGTCCTTTGAACTGGATGTTATATTTCTGTCAATCTAGTCAAGGATCTCATTAGTTTTTTGGTGGTTTTGTTTTGTTGTTGTTGTTTTTAGCAATTTCATTTCATTGCTATTAATCTCATCACCCACATAACTTTTGGTTCTCTACTCTACTACCAATTCTGTTCCTCCACCAACATTTCTAATCTTAGAAAATATCTCCATGATTTACTCAGTCGCTCCAGCCAACACCTAGTTACCATTCTCGACTCCTCAAGCAACACACTGGCAAGTCCCATCTGTAATTCCTTTCAGTGATGTCGTCATCTCTACCACAACCTCCCCAGTCACCTTCATTTGTCTTCTGGGCTGATCGAATAGCCTCTTAACTTGTCTTAGGGTTTGCTCTCTGGGGTTTTATTTTAATATATGCTCCACAAAGGGACAGAGCAATCTTCTTAAATTGTAAATCACATCATGATGCTTCTCTGCTTTAAACCCTTCAGGATCCTCCAATTCACACAAACAAAACTCAGTCTTTACTATGGCGCCAAGACCCTCTGTGATTTGCTTACCTATTCTACTTCACTCTTTCCCTTCTTCTGCTCCAGCTACTGGGAGACTCCTGTTTCTTAAACACACTAAGATTTATCCGTACTCAAGACACTTTACATTTTGCTTCCTATGCCTGGAATGTTCTAGATCCTTTCTTGATTTGTTCCCTTAACTCGTTGCTGCTCAGATGTTGCCTACTCAGAAAATTCACACTCGACCACTCTATCTAAAATAGAAAACTTACATCTTCCCACATTCACATTGTATTTTCTTATTTTTCTTTCTGGCACTTATCACCAATTGCCAATATGTTTATTTGTTCTTTTTTTAAATTTCTGATTCTATGTCTAGAAAGTCAGTTCCATCAGAGTGAAAACTTTATATATATATATATATATATATATATATATATATAAATGTTCCCAGAATAATTTCAGACACATATCAGGTAGCCCCTGGCACTAGTAGTTTCCAGACACACATTTGGAGTGGGGTGCCATTGCCTTCTCCATTAATGAATGAACTATTGAACAAATAGGCTATATTGAGTTTGTAGTCAGACAAACTCTTTGATCCTCTTTTTTCATAAGATCTCCTCTATGCATTTTGGTTTCCTAAGAAATTCAACAATTTTACTTTGAGTGTATAGTTTCTTCTGAGCTACAGGATTTAAATTCATTCCCTCTAGCTTGTTAGTCTTATATCTGACTCTTGACTTAGACTCTATTTTCTCTCACTTAAGTTTGTCCATACTCCTCTTTCTAGATTCAACATCTTTATCTTTGACAGATAAAATGAAGTCAGGGACATTTTATTTAATTCTGATATACATTAATTACAAGCTAATGAACTCATCAGTCTCTGTCTTCCTTCCTACTCTCACTTTAAAATAGCAAAAAAAAAAAAGTTTCTTTCCCTGAAGTTTTCCTCTTTCTGGGCCCCAATTCCTTTGAGGAAGCAGGTGCCTAATAAAGTGAAACTAGGGTAGAATTGTATAAGATGTATTACAGTTATGTACTGTGGCACATAGACTCTTGGCTTCTCAGAAAATGAAATGATTACAGAAAGTTCAAAGAATTAGAAGCAGTTTGCATAGGAGGCCTCCCAATTTTTAAACATGCTGGTATGTATTAAAGAGTAGAATCACAGATTTTTAGAAACAGTAGTGCTATCAGTTCAGTTTAGTTCAGTCACTCAGTCGTGTCCAACTCTTTGTAACCCCATGAACAGCAGTACACCAGGCCTCCCTGTCCATCACCAATTTCCGGACTGTACCCAAACCCATGTCCATTCAGTCGGTGATGCCATCCAACCATCTCATCCTCTGTCGTCCCCTTCTCCTCCTGCCCTCAATCTTTCCCAACATCAGGGTCTTTTCAAATGAGTCAGCTCTTTGCATCAAGTGGCCAAAGTATTGGAGTTTCAACTTCAGCATCAGTCCTTCCAATGAATATTTAGGACTGATTTCCTTTAGGATTGATTGGTTGGATCTCCTTGCAGTCCAAGGGATTCTCAAGAGTCTTCTCCAACACCACAATTCAAAAACATCAATTCTTCTGCGCTCAGCTTTCTTTATAGTCCAACTCTCACATCCATACATGACCACTGGAAAAACCATAGCCTTGACTAGATGGACCTTTGTTGACATTGCTTTCATAACTTTCCTTCCAAAGAGTAAGTGTCTTTTAATTTCATGGCTGCAATCACTATCTGCAGTGATTTTGGAGCTCAGAAAAATAAAGTCTGACACTGTTTCCACTGTTTCCCCATCTATTTCCCATGAAGTGATGGGACCATATGCCGTGATCTTAGTTTTCTGAATGTTGAGCTTTAAGCCAACTTTTTCACTCTTCTCTTTCACTTTCATCAAGAGGCTTTTTAGTTCTTCTTCACTTTCTGCCATAAGGGTGGTGTCATCTGCATATCTGAGGTTATTGATATTTCTCCCGGCAATCTTGATTCCAGCTATGCTTTTTCCAGCCCAGCATTTCTCATGATGTACTCTGCATATAAGTTAAATAAGCAGGGTGACAATATACACCTTGACGTATTCCTTTTCCTATTTGGAACCAGTCTGTTGTAGATAGTTTTAAAAAATAGCAGAGCTTGGTTCTGGTAATTTTGTGAGACCACATCTTAGCTGCGCATGACCATTATCATCAGCCAAAAAGGCATCAGGGTCCCTGTGAGGCCAAGGGCAGAGTGACAGCATTCAAAGTTTTCAGGTTGACAAACAGCCTTGGACGTACTCTGGGAGGTTAGGTCATAATATCATAGCAGCAAGCATAGGCTAACCATCTTGAGAGATTAATTATTCACAATTTTCTCAAAATAAGTCCCCATAAAAAGGGCTTCTCTGGTGGGCTCAGAGATAAAAAACACACCAGCCCATGTAGGAGATGCAGGTTTGATCCCTGGATTGTGAAGATTCCCTGGGTCAGGAGGATCCCTAGAGAAGGAAATGGCAACCCACTCCAGTGTTCTTGCCTGGGAAATCCCATAGACAGAGAAGTCTGGCAGGCTACTGTCCATGTGGTTGCAAAAGTGTCGGACATGACTTAGCGATTAAACAACAACATAAAGGGCAGAAGCACTGTGTGTGTCTGCTTGTGTGAGTGTGTATGTGTGAGTTTGTGAGTTGGTGATGGACAGGGAGGCCTGGCGTGCTGCGATTCATGGGGTCGCAAAGAGTCGGACACGACTGAGCAACTGAACTGAACTGATATGCCTGATATGAACATACATATCTGAGTAGACATTAAGGGAAAGGGCTCACTCATAGCAATGCATTTTTATTTTCTTCTTTCTTGTTTCATATATCAGTGAAGCCCTTGAGTCTTCAAAGGCTTTGCCAAAGTCATTGTAATGTCTTTAAATAGTAAGGAGAAAGCAGTGGATGGAAGCATTTGAATGCGATGACCCTTCAGATCTAGTGATTATTGATACGGAGTGCAGGAAGGAAATTAGGAAGACTGGGAGGTGAAGGAGGTGTGACAGACACCTTTGAGGGTTTTTCCACAGTGACAGCTTCATCTGTTGGTAAAGCTGGCTGATTGGTGGTAAACATCATGGAGCATGAAAATTACACCACATGGCTAAGTTTTGCTTTTTCAACAACTGTGCAGTTGGGCTGACCTAACTCTCATTTCCTGTTTCCATTATGGTTGTTAGCCTCAATTCTTTTCACATCTGCACCCAGACATATCTTATTCTACAGCCCACCTGCCCATCTGGGCTCTGGGTGACCTCATTCTTGAGAAGAGGTCTGCAAGCTGTGCGCAAGATGGATGGCTCCTGATGTTGGGTGCAGGGGTGCTCAGCCTTGCCTTGCTTGTCGTGCTGCAGTGGGCTTTGCCAAAGGTCTTCAGCATATGTTTGTCTGGATCTTTTCAAGGTTCAGGCAGCTCTGTTTTAAATATTTAACCTTACATGAGGATGTCTTAGGCTTCCTGAAGTTATTCCTGAGATTTATGAAAGAGAAGAAATCTGATTGTACAAATCTGAAGAGAATGATGAAAAGACCAAATGGCAATCCACTCACTTACTATCTTTGTTTTGCAACTTTACGGTCATAGAACTGAGCTCTCAGTTTTCCCCTTCCTGGCCAGTCTATCTGCCTATGTGTATTTATTGAACATCGTAAGTGCTAGTCACAAAGGTAGATACAGAAAAGCAAGTCTTTGAAACCCACCCATGAGGTACATGGTCCTGCTGAGACATGATTGATTAGTATGGGGTAAATAATACTAATAGCAAATAGTTTTTTGAGTGCTTATTATGTGCCAAGGTTTAGTGTTATCTTTATTTTTCAGGGAGGGAAAGTCATATAGTATAAACTATTTCTTTAAAATTTTTATTTTATACTAGAGTATAGGTGGTTTACGGGCCTCGCCGGGTGGTGCTAGTGGTAAAGAACCCACCAGCCAATGCAGGAGACATAAGAGACACTGGTTTGATTCTGGGTTGGGAAGATCCCCTGAAGGAGGGCATGGCAACTCACTCCAGTATTCTTGCATGGAGAATCTTCTGGACAAAGGAGAATCCTGTGGACAGGCAGGCTATAGTCCAGAGATCAGATCAGATCAGTTGCTCAGTCGTGTCCGACTCTTTGTGACCCCATGAATCGCAGCACGCCAGGCCTCCCTGTCCATCACCAACTCCCGGAGTTCACTCAGACTCACATCCATCGAGTCAGTGATGCCATCCAGCCATCTCATCCTCTGTCGTCCCCTTCTCCTCTTGCCCCCAATCCCTCCCAGCATCAAAGTCTTTTCCAATGAGTCAACTCTTCGCATGAGGTGGCCAAAGTACTGGAGTTTCAGCTTTAGCATCATTCCTTCCAAAGAAATCCCAGGGCTGATCTCCTTCAGAATGGCTGGTTGGATCTCCTTGCAGTCCAAGGGACTCTCAAGAGTCTTCTCCAACACCACAGTTCAAAAGCATCAGTTCTTCGGCGTTCAGCCTTCTTCACAGTCCAACTCTTACATCCATACATGACTGCAGGAAAAACCATAGCCTTGACTAGAGGAAACTTTGTTGGCAAAGTAATGTCTCTGCTTTTGAATATGCTATCTAGGTTGGTCATAACTTTCCTTCCAAGGAGTAAGCGTCTTTTAATTTCATGGCTGCAGTCACCATCTGCAGTGATTTTGGAGCCCAGAAAAATAAAGTCTGCCACTGTTTCCACTGTTTCCCCATCTATTTCCCATGAAGTGATGGGACCGGATGCCATGATCTTCGTTTTCTGAATGTTGAGCTTTAAGCCAACTTTTTCACTCTCCACTTTCACTTTCATCAAGAGGCTTTTGAGTTCCTCTTCACTTTCTGCCATAAGGGTGGTGTCATCTGCATATCTGAGGTTATTGATATTTCTCCCGGCAATCTTGATTCCAGTTTGTGTTTCTTTCAGTCCAGCGTTTCTCATGATGCACTCTGGCTATAGTCCATGGGGTCACAAATAGTCAGACATGACTGAAGCAACTTGGCATGCACACACTCTCACACCCACACATAGGTAGTTTACAGTGTTGTGTTAGTTTCAGGTGTGCAACAAAGTGATTCAGCTATACATGTATCTTTTCTTTTGCAAGTTCTATTCCCATTTAGCTTATCACAGAATAGTGTTACCTATACATGAATCATCTCATTTAACTCTCATAACAATCCTATTAGGTAGTGCTATATTTCTCCCATTATTCAGGTAGAGGACCTGAAGCTGGCATGACTGAGGAACTTGGCAGGACTGCTCTTCCAGGAGAGCCTGGATTCCCACTCAGTTCTCTCTGAGTCCCCAGCCAGTGGGGGCTCCGGTTCAGCATCTTCACTCTGTCCTGTGGCCTCTCTCCAGTGTCACCTCTAGAGGGCAGAGTCAGCTCCGTTGGAGTAGGGAGGAGCAGACAGACCTGCAAGGGCTGGAGTCATTAGAGGACTTTTCCCACTTATACACAGAAGTGGGACTTGGGCCTTCATTCAGGTTACTTAGAGTGAGCTCGACACTGGAAATGCCTCACATTGGCATTCCTCAGTCTGTTTCCAGTGTGTTCCTTCTAAACCAACATAATAATATGAGCACATATGGCTATATTCATAGCCCTGAATATTCATTGGAAGGACTGATGCTGAAGCTGAAACTCCAGTACTTTGGCCACCTGATGGGAAGAACTGACTCATTGGAAAAGACCCTGATGCTGGGAAAGATTGAAGGCAGGAGGAGAAGTGGATGGCAGTTGGATGGCATCACCAACTTGATGAACATGAGTTTGAGCAAGTTTGGGAGTTGGTGATGGACAGAGAAGCCTGGAGTGCTGCAGTCCATGGGGTCTCAAAGAGTCAGGCACAACTGAGCCATTGAACTGAACTGATGACTGTATTAAGAGATGGGGACTTTGTTTTTTGTCATTGTTGTTTCTCATCCTGATTCCTCCCACTGAATCTACTTTAGATGATGTGGATAATTTTCTTTCAGTTTACAAGTTAAATCCAGGTAGAAAATGCAGATTCTATAAGTAACTCTTCACATTCTTTGTTTTCTTTTGTAATTTCTTTGTAGTTTTTTTATGATAGTGTGGAGAAGGCAATGGCGCCCCACTACAGTCCTCTTGCCTGGAAAATCACATGGACGGAGGAGCCTGGTAGGCTGCAGTCCATGGGGTCCCTAAGAGTCGGACACGACTGAGCGACTTCACTTTCACTTTTCACTTTCATCATCAGAGAAGGAAATGGCAACCCACTCCAGTGTTCTTGCTTGGAGAATCCCAGGGACGATGGAGCCTGGTGGGCTGCTGTCTATGGGGTTGCACAGAGTCAGACACGACTGAAGCGACTTAGTAGCAGCAGCAGCAGTGATTAAGAACAATTGCTTTGGAGTCACACTGTCTCTATTTGAGTCCTAGCTCTTTCACTTACGGGTGATGGGTGTACCCTGTTTGTACCTCAGTTTCCCTATTTATACCTACCTTATAGGATTTATACCTACCTTATAGAATTGCTTCCCTGGTGGCTCAGAGGTTAAAGCGTCTGCCTGCAAGGCGGGAGACCCGAGTTCAATCCCTGGGTCGGGAAGATCCCCTGGAGAAGGAAATGGCAGCCCACTTCAGTATTCTTGCCTGGAGAACCCCATGGACAGAGGAGCCTCATAGGTTACAGTCCACGGGGTCCCAAAGAGTCGGATACGATTGAGCGACTTTGCTATAGGATGGTTAGGGCTACTCTGGCGGCTCAGATGGTAAACCTGCCTGTGATGCAGGAGACCTGGGTTCAATTCCTGGGTTGGGTAGATCCCCTGGAGAAGGGAACAGCTACCCACTCCAGTATTCTGGCCTGGAGAATGCCATGGACTGTATAGTCCATGGGGTCACAAAGAGTCAGACATATTGAGCTACTTTCACTAGTACTTGTACTTATAGGATTGTTAAGAGGATGAATATATAAATATTAGAAGAGGGGCTGGTGCATAGTAAGCATTTAGTGCACACCGACGTTTGTTGTCAGCTATTACTGCTGGATGGAGAAGGAAATGGCAACCCACTCCAGTACTCTTGCCTAGAAAATCCCATGGAAGGAGGATCTTGGTAGGCTACAGTCCATGGGGTCTCAAAGAGTCGGACACGACTGAGAGACTTCACTTCACTTCTGTTATTGCTGGAGGTGATTGGGCATATCTATTAATGGCAAGCCACTCCAGTACTCTTGCCTAGAAAATCCCATGGATGGAGGAGCCTGGTGGGCTACAGTCCAAGGGGTCGCTACGAGTCGGACATGACTAAGCGACTTCACTTTCACTTTTCACTTTCACACAATGGAGAAGGAAATGGCAACCCACTCCAGTGTTCTTGCCTGGAGAATCCCAGGGACGGCGGAGCCTGGTGGGCTGCTGTCTATGGAATCACACAGAGTCGGACATGACTGAAATGACTTAGCAGCAGCAGCAGCAGCAGCAGCAGTCCTTTCTTAGTGACTGCCAACATCATAGATGTTTCCTAAATATTTGTTGAAATAAAAAAAAAAAAGATTTTAGTTGCAATGTGATTTGTGCCTTGAAAGTCAAAGGCTATAATCATATAATGGGTCTGAATTCTGAGGATTCTGATTTTAAATTTATAGAATGTCAGAACTACAAGGATCCATACAGGTCCAGTTTTACCTCTGCTGGTTTTACAGATGAGCACACAGAAGTAAAAAATTCACATCACCTCAATGAGGCAGCCAGGGCAGGATTTTTATCCCCATTTAGGAGAAACTAATAGCAAGAGTTCTCAGACTTGTAATACTCCAAGATACTTTCAATTAGTTAATTATATCGGAGAAGGCAATGGCCCCCCACTCCAGTACTTTTGCCTGGAAAATCGCATTGATGGAGGAGCCTGGTAGGCTGCAGTCCATGGGGTCGCAAAGAGTTGGACATGACTGAGCGACTTCACTTTCACTTTTCACTTTCCTGCATTGGAGAAGGAAATGGCAACCCACTCCAGTGTTCTTGCTTGGAAAATCCCAGGGACGGGGGAGCCTGGCAGACATGGGCTGCTGTCTATGGGGTCGCACAGAGATGGACATGACTGAAGTGACTTAGTAGTAGTAGTTAATTATATAGCATGTAAAAATCTCGAGACACATGGAAAGTACCGTTCGTTCATCTTGCTTCTTGATTAGAAGTAAACATTGACTATACAGCATTTCTCAGGGGATGCTGATAATAATCAGAAAAATCAGCTAGGGCTGCCACACTAACTCCAGAGACCACAATTCCCATCATTGTCATGTATAAAAATGGTGCCCTTTAGAGTACGCCCAACATAACTCTGCCCAGATTGAGAATTGTTGGCAAGGGCTGATTCCCAGATCTGCTGTATTGGTTATAATATGATGGCAGGTATAGCTACCTTGTGAACCAGATACAGTTTTTATTCATTTAAAACAAACAAACAAATGGACATTCATTCAGCAAATATTTATCGAAGACTATGGCCCAGGAACTCAACCAGGAAACTAAGGATGCCTTCATGGAGCTTACATTATCATGGAGATGTTATGAACAGTGGGTTGGGCATGGAAATGTCAGAGACAGTGGGTTGGTTTGATTAAAAAAAATTAATTTGAATTATGTGATGCAAACAACTAAATTTCTTAAAGGGATTGCTGTGTGTCATTAGGAGGGCACAAAGTAAGTAAACCTTATACCTGAGATGTACCATGCCAGGAATCTATTTTTTATAGTTACTTTGCTTCATTTTTCTTCTGAAAATGAAAGTCAATATTGTTTTCTTTTAAGGTAATGGTATTAGTCAACAGAATAATTTAAAGTCTTGAATGAAGTTAGTTGCTAACTAGGTAAAAATCTGGAATTGCCAAAAAATGCCGTAGTTTTAGAGATATTTAAACATATGTTCAAAATTCTTAATTCTGTGCACTATTTAACATTGAGTGCTTAAGCCAGATTAAATCATATTGAAGACTAATATTTTTATAACTCATTGGTTTCTTCATTCAAGGCCACTGCCACCCAATTTGCCTAACACATCCACTAAATTTGTAGCCTTTGATCCACAAATATATCTTTTAAAAATATAGTATTTTCTTTTTCCTTGAAGTGAGCTACTAATCCCTTTATTTTTCAAAAAGATATTTCAAAAGAGAAGTTGGCAATTTGGCAACCAAGATATGCTTCAGTAGGTGAACAGAAAACTATCATACATTCAATCAATGGAATATTATTCAGCTAAAAAGAAAGAAGCTAGGAAGCTATGAAAAGATTTGCAGAAAACTTAAATGCATATTACTAAGTGAAAGAAGCCATCTGAAATGGCTACATACTGCATGCTTCCAACTATATGTTATGGAAAAAATCAAAACCATAGAGACGGTTAGAAGATAGATGATTGTCAAGGGTTAGAAGGGAGGGAGGGATGAACAGGAAGAACACAGAGGGCTTTTAGGACGGTGAAACTACTCTGCATATAATGGTGGGTACATGTTATCATGCTGTAAACTAAAAAAATACACACAATGTAAAAGTTGGGAGTTAGATTTTATTCGTTGGGAATGTTAGGACTTGAGCCTGGGAGACAGTATCTTAGGTGAACCAGGAGAGCTGACTCTGAGGAGGTAGGGGAGGAGACAGGCTATATATAAGTTTGCAGTAAGGGGCAGGTAATCTGAATATTAAAAGATTACTGTTAATTAAGAGAAAACTAAATCTCTCACAAGAAGAGATTTAGTGTTCTGTGTATGGGAAGATGCAAGCATCTGGGCTTGCTGACATCATTTCTTTCATATGCATCTAGCTATCAGGGGCCAATCGTGCTTTCTTTGTTGTTCACACATTAAGTCCTTGCTTTCTGTAAGAGATGGTGAATGTGGTAAATGGCCACCTCTCATATCCCCCCAGCTCCTCAGTGCTTACTGGGGAGGAGGTAGCTGATGGCATCCAAATAGTTGGCTTTGCTTCACCTGGGCTCATAAATTTGCAGTTGGAAAAGTCTTGTTTACTGGTAGAGCTTAGAGTAGAAAGTATTTCATTTCACAATACATTGCTCCAAGTCCATACAGCGTCCAACACCAAGAGTGACCTGTAAAGCAAAGTATGGGCTTTGAGTGATAATGATGTGTCAATATAGGCTCATCAGTTGTAACAAAGGTACCTCTCTGGTGGATGACATTGATAATGGGGATAGCATGTGTAGGGGCAGGAAGTATAAAAGAAATCTCTCTCCCTTCTGCAATTTTGCAGTGAATCTAAAACTGCTCTAAAAAAGAGAAGGTCAGTTTAAAAAAAAAAAAAGAGAAGTTTGGACTATACCTATGTGTCATTTTCATCATTCCATTGGCCAGAACGTAAAAAACAATTCATTTAAACGTTTTGATTCCTTAATCTCAAATATGTTTTAGTAGATTAAGATTTTAGGAAACAAAAGCATGCCTGAGGTGACAATATGCAAAAGATGCTTCAGCCTAGAGGGATCTGAGTTGTCAGGGACATTAAAGCTCATTAGCAGGATTCCCCTACAGAAACAGTCACATTCCTGGTCCTGCGTTTCAGTTCTTAGAAAAACCTTCTCATTGATGTTAGGGTGTTGCACTCCAGCTGAGAGCCTGAGGTTTTTCATTGAAAGGCAAACATATTGGTTTTATATCTTGTGCTTTCTGGAGGGTGTAGCTTTTTTAATCTTTAAAGTGACAAGAGCAGGAAAATAGAAAGTGTGGGGTGGGGGAAGGGTGGAGATCCACTCACCTGCAACTATATTAAACCGCCCACCAGCTGTTTATAACTTACATCATTCCATTCTATAAGAAATCTTTAACTTGTGAAAAGGACATCCTTGCTGGGGGATTAACAAGTGGAACTGGGTGAAATGCTACACTTGCTTTTGATGATGTGAGAGTTATCTTTTGCAAGCTATTGACATTCTTTTTCCACTGTTTTCTTAAAAGATTAGCCTTAGGGAACATAAATAATTAGTTATAAAATCTCTGGCAGGATATTTAATCAATCACATCTTGGTTTCAGCTGACACGAGGGCTGTGGTCATCTGTGGCAAAGGCAGATGCAGTGAAGGGATGGGACTAGGCTGCCCTCCTCACCAGCTGTGTGAGCTTGTTCAAAGGGTGACCCAGAAAGTCCCAGAACAAGCCGAAACTTGGGGCAATCTGGTCGCACTGATGGCATTCGTTGTTTATCGTGCAGCCTGAAGTTCTCTGTAGGCAAACTGACAAGGAGTAAGAGCAACAAACGATATTTTGAAAGTCTACTCCCCAAGAAGAAATTTGGGGATCTTCTCACTCTCAAGGTGCCAGGATGGATGGGGAGAAGTGAAGTAATTTGTGTATGCTGGTAAAAATACTCAGGCTTGTTTTTGACATTTCAGTTCATGCATGTATTAGGGTTCTCCAGAGAAAAGAAGCAATAGGATGTGCATGTGTGTGTACTAAAAAAATTGTGCGTGCATACACACACACACACACACACACACACATATATATATATATAAAGAATTGGCTCAGGCAGCTTTAAAGGCAAGTCCAAAACCTTCAGACGGGCCGTCGGGCTGGGGACCCATGGAGAAACTGATGTTGCAGTTCAGTCTGGAGATCACCTGTAGGTAGAATTCTTTCTTTCTTGGGGAGGTCAGTCTTTGTCCTATGAAGGCCTTCGACTGACAGAATGAGGCCCACCCACATTGTGGAGGGCAACCAGCTTTCCTCAAAATGTTATTTTCATTCAGAAAACACACTCACAGAAACATCCAGAACAATGTTTGACCAAATGTCTGGGCTCATGGCCCAGGCAAGTGGACACATAAAATTAACCATCACAACAGGTTACTGTCAGCTAGTAGATTAAATATTATACATTTGCATCAGGTCAAGTTCACTATTTGGGGAAAATAAGCCAAGGAAAGGGTATAATGAACATATAAGTCAGAATCTTTAAAATAGTATATAAAAGGAAATCAGTCCTGAATATTCATTGGAAGGACTGATGCTGAAGCTGAAACTCCAAAACTTTGGCCACCCAATGCGAAGAGCTGACTCATTGGAAAAGACCCTGATGCTGGGAAAGATTGAGGGCAGGAGGAGAAGGGGACGACAGAGGATGAGATGGTTGGATGGCATCACCGACTCAATGGACATGGTTTTGGGTGGACTCCGGGAGTTGGTGATGGACAGGGAGGCCTGGCATGCTGCGATTCATGGGGTTGCAAAGAGTTGGACACGACTGAGCGACTGAACTGAACTGAACTGAGTTAATAAAAATAGGACAACAGCAATAGGATGAATCTAAATAACAAAAAATAGTAGCTAACATTTCTTTGGTACTGTGTATCAGGAATGTTTGAATCCTCACAAAACGCTATGAGGCAACAAATATCCCTGGAGTCCATAGCCTGGGTTCCAATTCCAGCTCTCACATTCACTAACTGTGTGACTTTGGCAAATCTTTTAGCCTCTCTGAACTTCAGTTTCCTTAATAGGAAAAAATAAGAATAATCACAGCAGCAACTGCTGAAGATTATCGGGACGATTAAATGAGTTATCCCACACCGAGTATGTAGAACTGCTGCTGCTGCTGCTGCTAAGTCGCTTCAGTCGTGTCTGACTCTGTTCGACCCCATAGATGGCAGCCCACCAGGCTCCCCCATCCCTGGGATTCTCCAGGCAAGAACACTAGAGTGGGTTGCCATTTCCTTCTCCAGTGCATGAAAGTGAAAAGTGAAAGTGAAGTTGCTCAGTCATGTCTTACTCAGTGACCCCCTGGACTGCAGCCTACCAGGCTCTTCCGTCCATGGGATTTTCCAGGCAAGAGTACTGGAGTGGGTTGTCAACAGTGCCTGGCTATTAGAAGCAGTAGGCATGACAGGCTTCCTAGATGGCTCAGCAGTGAAGAATCTGCCTGCAATGCAAGAGATGTGGGTTTGATCCCTGGGTGAGGAAGACCCTCTGGAGAAGGAAATGGCAACCCAATCCAGTATTCTTGCCTGGAGAATATCAGGGACAGAGGAGCCTGGCGGGCTACAGTCCATAGGGTCATCAAGAGTTGGATACAACTGAAGGAACTGAGCACACAAGCAGGCATGACAGCCATCTGAAACCTAGAAATGGTGAATTCACTGCATATCCCTGCATGACAATATACAGCATGCTTATAAGGAGATAAATGAGCACATCCTTCCACTGAAGTCTTATGAGCCTCAAGTTCCACTGAAAACACCCTATTCCAGTCTCCCTTGGCAAACCCACAACCAATTTTGCCAAAGAACAAAATGTAGCAGAGGCCTGACATGTGTCATGTGTACTCTTCAGTACAGTTTCATTATCTTTACTGAGTTTGGATTAAATACAGCCATCTTAGGAATGATATTTCCCCAGACATGAGTGGCAGATAAAAGGGTAGGGTAGCATGGAATAAAAATGAGCAGCCCAAGATAATTCAGGATGGGCTAGTGCAAATGACTCCCAGCCCTGAACTTCCCTGGGTTTATTTTGTTGTGTCCCAGGCTACAGGAATTATCTTGCAGAAATATTTTTTGACTTACAGTAATACTGGGATCTCCATACTAAAAATCAATGTGTATTTTGTTTCCTTCTAGAGCGTTTCGACAACAGTAGCCTAAAATGCTTTAGGATACTCATTGTGCCATTAGAAGTCAGCCACTAACAACAGATCTTAGATTTCCTGTAACTCAGTCAAGGGTATTTTGTAGCCGTGATGGCCCAAGTCACAGGGGAACCATTGGGAAGATCTTTAGGTTTAAGTGACTTCTTGATTTAATGTCTTATGGCTGAGTTTCTCAGCTTTTCCTACCCTTATTTGTGAAATGGAACTAATTTTTGAGTGTAGTTTGCTCACTGTCTTTAACCATTTGATTTTTTTCCTTCTCTGACTTTGCTTATTGCCACTTCAGAGAGCGATGCCCTCATTGATTTCCTTTGCCTGGGGCTTTGGTTAAATGAGAACTTTCAAAACCCTCACACAGTTGTTCTCTGATCATGATAGAAGCTGGACTAAGAGCCTCCCCCCAGCCTGGAAACCCATGGCATAGGCCCCTATAGTTGCTTTCTGCTGGTGGCCTCAATCTTTCAACTCTAAGTATGGAAAACCAATAAATGGCAACAAATGATTTTATGCTAACTAGGCTGAAAGAGATTCTCCAGTCTGCTATTAAAAATCAGTCCGACCATTGCAATAGAGGCCAGCACATTGTTAGATAATCAGGGTTATTTACTAATGTTTTGACAGCTCCACTTAGCATAAAGGGCAACAGGAGACACTTCTGACCACGGAAGCCCCCACACAATGTTTTATTGACTTGGCTGATTTATAAATCCTACAGCCATGAGATAATTGGCAACTTACTCCTTCACAGATGTGAGTTATGCAATCAGCGTGGGAAAGATCCACTGAAGCTGACTTGCTGGAAATCTTTACTTTCAATCTATAATATATAATAAGGTTAAGAATAAAAAAGAGTGCCAAACACCAGTGTTTTGTAAAGCAGTATACAGATGTAATTTGTTTCATTATTGTCAGCAATATCAGGATCAATTGATCAGTCACCTATCTATCTATGTATTCTATGACATCTAAACTGAGCACTCTATTAAATGTCAAGATAATCAATATTACATATTTTTATTTTTTGCAAATAGTCCTCCAGGCCTGCATAATGAAGTCTAACTTTAGTTTCAAAGACCATGTTTTAGGGTTTTTTTTTTTTTCCCAATGGATAATTTCTTCTGCTTACCCATTCTTTATTTTGATACTGAGGTCTCATAGATCAATTACTATTATTAATCACCTGGAAGAGTAAATTAATACCATAGACACATGAAAGGTCAGTCTTGCCAGCTGGCATGAACTGTAAAAGGTGGTGTGTGTGTTTGTGTCATAAATTGTTCTGCATGATGATATGGCTATTGTTATTTGCAGAAAACTTTATATTTTTGTTAGGTCAGAAAGCCTGTAATTCTCAAAGTGATCTCTGAACCTTATTTAATGCAGCAAACAGAAGGAGCTGAGTTGAACTTTGGTGTCTGCCAGTTGGAAAGTAATAACTTTCGCAACTCTCTATAAGACTTGTGCCTTGTGATGAATGTGGACCCTTCCTTCATGAGGGTTTCCCAATATTATATACTTGTAGCAAATAAGGTTAGAACCTTTAAAATACAGCATTTAGTAATGTGCTGGAAATAGCTTCCTCGATTCCTTTAAAGGTCACTGCATTTGCTTTCCAGCCGTCATTTTAGCTCAAGCCTCTACAGAGTGGAACTGAGAACATGCTTGCCTTCACACCTTCAATTTTCCCAAGCTTAAGAATAAAATGGCAGGATAAAGTGGAATGTGTGTGTGTGTGTGCGCACATGCACTCTTGTAAGTTTAGAAAGATGTAGAAATGCATTGTCAAAATAATCTCAATTATCTTGGTTATATACATGCACACACACACACACACACACACACACATATATATTGGTTATATACATGCACATTGCTTCTTCAATTGGAGGTAAGGTTAGACTTGTATAATCCTCCGTCCAGAAGCCAAGCTTCTAGGAGTGAAATTGGGACAATAGCTACTAAAGGAAAATAAACTCTGCAGAAAGCATTCAGTTCTTTGTGCTTTGCCTGAGCGCTCCATGTGTCCCCAGCCAAAGTATATTAGTAAAAGTCTGTATGTGTGTGTTCAGTTGCTCCTGACTCTTTGAGATCCTATGAATTATAGCCTGCCAGGTTCCTCTGTCCCTTGGATTTTCTAGGCAAGAATACAGGAGTGGGTTGCCATTCCCTCCTCTAGGGGATCTTCCTGACCCAGGGATCAAACCCACATCTTCTGTGTCTCCTGCATTGAAGGCAGATTCCTTACTGCTGAGGCACCAGGGAAGCCCATGTAAATTAGCATCAAACCACAAGCTTTGCTGCTGTTCCACTGGAAAAAGTAAATTCATTAAGCCATTGACATGAAACATGAAATAGTCAAATGTAGCCTTGTTATCAAAATTAGAATTGGAATGGTAGATTGCAACAAAAGATGATTTCACACCAACTAACACAACTCAAGACTAAGCTGACAAGAAGAGAACAGCTTCTTTTGTAAAGCATATTGCACTGTTTCTAGAATCATCAGTGTCATTCGTCAGTACTGCCAATATTCTCATCTTCCCCACATTATCAACCTCCTTGTTAACAGCGTCTTCATCATGTTTATAGGTGGCAGTCATGTTTCTTTTTACAAGTACACTCAGGATGAAAAGCGGTTCATATCTGTTCTATACTGGGTTTCGGCACACCATGGCTTCAGTAGATTGATCAATGGAATCATGCAGCAATGTCTTTGCATCTTTACAAAACAGAGTGCAGTAAGGTCTTGCAAAATCACTCTTGTGTAGTTTACTTCCTTCAACTTGGAAATGTTAGCTGTGTAAATTTCAAAATAACAATCTGCCATGTGAACTCTCTCCATTTGGGTTATGTATTTGTTGTTAATGAGATGGCAGCTTGGACTCGTTCAGGCACCAGGGAAGTTTGAATCTAGTTGAATATGTTTTCTAGTTGAAAAAATGAATATGTTTTCTTGACTGATGGTTCAAAATGCCATCCACACCTGCATCTTAAGATTCTAGCTCCAGCTACCAATTTGCACGAGAGAAGAAAGGAAAGTGTTAGACTATACTGTGAGGGTGTGCTCAGCCGCATCCAGACTATGGAAAAATCTTCAGGGCATATTAGTTTATTTCCTAACACATAATAAGAAAGACAAAAGAGGAGTGAGAAGGAACTCTTAGATACTTTAAATGCTTATAAATGAGCTATAATATGTGGACTTCTTAATTTGCCTCTTAATTCAAACATACACATTTAAAAATTACAACATTGAGATGAAAACTGAATTATAACATGAGAACTCTAAATGTGAACACTGACTAGATATTTGAAAATTATTTACAAATTATTGTAATTTTAAAGGCTGTGATAATAGTATAGTGGTTTCTTAAAGATTCACTATCTTTTAGAGAGACATGAGTTAACATACTGAAGTATCTACAGATGAAATGATATGACATATAGTCCATTCTGAAGGAGATCAGCCCTGGGATTTCTTTGGAAGGAATGATGCTAAAGCTGAAACTCCAGTACTTTGGCCACCTCATGCGAAGAGTTGACTCATTGGAAAAGAATCTGATGCTGGGAGGGATTGGGGGCAGGAGGAGAAGGGGACGACAGAGGATGAGATGGCTGGATGGCATCACTGACTCGATGGACGTGAGTCTCAGTGAACTCTGGGAGTTGGTGAGGAACAGGGAGGCCTGGTGTGCTGCGATTCATGGGGTCACAAAGAGTTGGACATGACTGAGTGACTGATCTGATCTGATCTGATAGTTAGCTCCAAAATAATGCGGAAGGAGGAGTTGCCGAAATCAGGACTAGCCAAGAGTAGATCATTGTTGAAGCTGGATTATGGCTACATAGTAGTTCATTGTATGACTCCGTGTTTGAAATTCTCCACAATAAGAAAAAAATAATGCCATCAATTTACATTGAACGTTTTCTTTGGTTCTTGTAACTTTCTTAGCACTTCCTTGGTGACAAGTTGGATTATCCCTACAAGAGTGGGATTATAGACACTGTTGCTTTTAGGGTAGAAGATTATTAATGCTTGAATGGGGGAAGAATTGCTAACATATACAAAATTTAGCTTTTATTGTTCTAATGAATTCTTTCCTTCCCATCCCTAGTTTCTAAACTGGAATTAGGAGGAAAAAAACTTAATTTTTTCTAACATTGCTGTTTCTATCAGGCAGTTCTTTGGCCTTTTTGTAGAGGCAAATTCCTAACTGAGATCCACCCCTATGCATTGACCACATCCATCAACTAGATTCAAACTTCGTTCTCTTGGATTCCATGTGATTTCCAGAAAAATAAATGTGCTTTAGAGAGACTTAGAACATTGGGAATCCAAATCAAATAGCTGTAGTTGTGAACTTTTTGGAGGCTATAGAGAGTTGTGATGACCCCTTGTCTTTTGCCCTCATATCCCTCCCTGTAGTGATATTTGTAGTGAACATTTGTTCTAAGAGCTTCCTAACTTCCGTAGGTGAATTCTCTTTTCCTCTCCTCCAATAGACTTTAGAGTAAGCTGACCTCACTCCTGCTCTAAGAGTGGTCTTGGATTGGCTTAATCCAATCAGTACATTCCATTCCCTTGGTTATGGTCATTAATTCTGGGGAAGACATATGCCCCACATTGGCCCTAAAATTGTATATCTTAGCACTGTTGAAATACTGGGTCAGAAGGAATCTCTTCTACTGGACTTGAGCAAGGATGATTATATCTCTGACTTTGTCAGGCACTTATCCTGCTACAACTAGGAGAGTAGATATTAGGGTGGAACTCAGGTTCAGGATTACTGAGCAGAAAAATGAAAAGAAATTGGGTGTTTGGAGACATGACTGAGAAGGTGGAGACATGACTGAGAAGGTGGATCCATCAACCATGAAACTGCTCTTCCTTGAGACTGAATTGTTTTTGAGGACCAATATGTCTTGATTGGTTATCCCAAATGAAGTTGTGTTTTATTTCATTTGTACCAAAGAACATCTTAGCATAAATAGAACATGCTTACCTAATGGACATAAAAGTTTTGGAGATAGAATAGCTCAGTGAAGAAGCCAGGGGTGAGAATATACTGCTCACTTTGCCTCTTGAATGAGTCTATGCTCCTTTCTGGATATATTAAAACAAGGTTGAGAAGATACAGTTGGAGACATAAAATAAATACATGGTAGGTTATTAGAAAACCAAAAGACATGGTTTTGCTCAGTCTGATCCTATTTAATAAACCTGAAAAATTCAAGTAAAGAGTAGAGGTGATAAATCTTTCAAGATTAACAGAGAACCTGAGTGACATCACTAGATATTAGGGGCTAGGAGCCGAAGAAAATCTGAGTTTAAGCTTTTACTGTTTCTGTTGCCTCTTTGGGAAAAAAAAAAAATGTAGAGGCCAGAATGTCCCAGATGACACTAGACTGCTCCATGAGAATGGACCACTGTTGACTTATTCATCTTTGTATCTATTAATTGTGTGTATCAACTAAGTGTCACATGTATGTTTTGCACTGTTTTAGGCACTAGGAAACATACTAGTGTGAGGAGATCAGTAAGCTACTGGACAAGTAAATATATAGCCTTTCACATAGCAGTACATTTTATGGAGAAAAAGAAAGTAAAATAAAGCAGGTGAAAGAGCGTCGGGGAAGAGGGATATAATATATAGTGGCCCAAAGGATGATATTTTAGCAGAAACCTGAACAACATGAAAGAGAGAGCCATGCGGACATGGGAGGAAGAGTTTCCAGGAAGAGGGGGCAGTCAGTGCAAAGGCCCTGTGGTAGGAGGAAACTTAGTGTGCTTGAAGACTGTTAAGAAGGATGAGGGTAACTGGGAATAAATAAGGGGAGACCCACAGGAGACAAGGACTCAGAGGTAGTGAGAGGCCAGAACATAAGGGCCTTGGAGACCAATCTAGGCACTTAGTTTGAATTATGGATTATTTTGAATACTATCACAATTAATTTTGGGAACAAACTATGTATTACTCCTCAGTTTGAAGAAGGAAGTCAGTGCAAATTATAATTGCTTATAAAGCAAACCAAACAGAATTGAAGTAGGCAAAGAAAAAGGCAAAACCATCTTCCTCCCATGGCTCCCTCCCAGTTTCCGACATCTAAACATTAACCGACATGCCTCACTCCTAGAAACAGAAGTCAACAATCTGTTGGATAGTCAGCTATACATTTTTCCTAAGCTCATACAAATACATACCTCCCACCAACACACAGAGAATATGTAAGAATGTTTATAATTATTTTCTATTCTTATTAAAATAGGATTATATTATGGACTATTCTCTGTATCTTGCTTTATTTCTGTAGTAATATTTCATGTACCAGGTCAACAGACATTTAACATAGTCTTCTCCATCTTGCAATTTTTTTGTTCCTTGTTCTCTTGCACTTCTCATGAGGCTGGCAAAGAATAAGACCTGTGGTATAAATGGGCCCTCTTATAACTTTGTCATACTATATTCCAGATCATAGATGTCAGTAGAAATAATTAAGACATGAGTTTTTACAAGTTCAACTCCCTTTTGGTGCTAAATCAGAATTTTCTGTCTATCTATCTGTCATTTGTTTGCACAGGCCTCGAAAGTCATTTTGCCTAGAAATTAGGGACAGAAGTCATGAAAAGGTAAATATCAGAGAGAATCATGGAATTTTGGAACTGAAAAATACTTAATATATCACCAGTTCTAATCTTCTTGTTTTATTGATTTGATAAGTATTTACTGAGTGACTAGTGCTTGATAGGTACCAAGAAAAATATCAGAGACAAAAAATTGTCTAGGACACAATTTTGGTCTTCATCTTAACATCAAGGTGACTGAAGGCTTAAAGAGATTGGGAGGCTTTTTCCAGACACATTAGGAAGTAACAGATATTGGAACACAGACCTGTTGACTCTGAGTGCAGGGCTCTTTCCATTATATCTTACAGCTTATGGAAGTTTCTAACAGTAAATAACTAAAGGCTAGTCCTGTATGCTGTTATTTGCAAAAAGTTAAGCTATTAGAGGTCTGTGAAGTGAATGAAATACTAGTTAGACAGCTCTCATCTATCGGGAGCTGCTAATTTACTCTGAAAAATCTTAGTGTAAAAATCTAATTTCAACCCACTTTCTCAGAGGGTAAATTTTATTCCATTTCCTTTTGTCAAGGCTCTGTCATTAGCATATTAAACTAATGAGTGAATCAATTATTTAAAACTGGCAATATTTTTTATTATGTCTAATTAAGTGTTTAATCAGGACATTCTGGTCTTTAATCCTCTGAAAGCAGTATTCTCTACAGGATGAATGAAATGGCTGGGTGGAACTTGGCTAACAACCTCTTGTACTCAGAAGACTAGAGAGAAGTTGAAGCCTTAAAGGTGAAGGTGAACAAGAATAAGTCACAGAAGAGACAGGAAATGGTAACAAGCCTGAACAGCAACAGCTTAGGATGATAACTACATGTTTCTGAACAGACTTTTAATGGGAAAGGTGGAGCGGGGGGTGGGGGGGGGGTGGGGGGGAGGAACTACCTCCTCAACCGGAAGATATGGTTCCAGAAATCTACATTGCACAATGAAACTGAGAGGGTAGCAAAACCATCCTTTGCTTTTCTCTAAACCCCTTTAACTATCTGACCATAAAATTTAAGTATTAGTTAACCAAGTGCCTAATTAACCAAGTGCCTCAATGCTGCTACTGCTGCTAAGTCGCTTCAGTCGTGTCCGACTCTGTGCGACCCCATAGACGGCAGCCCACCAGGCTCCCCCGTCCCTGGGATTCTCCAGGGAAGAACACTGGAGTGGGTTGCCATTTCCTTCTCCAATGCACGAAAGTGAAAAGGGAAAGTGAAGTCGCTCAGTTGTGTCCGACTCTTCGCGACCCCATGGGCTGCAGCCTACCAGGCTCCTCTGTCCATGGGATTTTCCAGGCAAGAGTACTGGAGTGGGGTGTCATTGCCTTCTCCGTGCATACTGTTACTGATACATAAATAAACTCAATAGTCATACAATATTTCAAGGACCATCTGAAAATTATTTAACCAATAATATAATATATTTCAGAGGATGTTATTGATTTCAAAAGTACATACTTAATTTTTACCGAGTTCATTGTATCTCACCATATGCCAACACATTACCTAAAGGCCAAACCATCCTAAAACTGATAGTGAACTTTAATAAAAAGATCCCAGAAAATGTCCAGGAGCCACTCAAAGCAGATAGTGCAAGTGGAAGAAAGAGGTTAATTTACATATGTATTCATTTATTCAGTGAATATTTATTCAGCACTTTCTCTAAACCTGAAACCACTATGATCTTCACTAAAGATATAATGAATAACAAGACAATTATGATTCCCACTCTCTCAAAACTTGCAGTTTACCAAGAATGTGGACAAAATGCCATGTAGTAAATAGTAATCTACTGTTACCAAATCCAAATTTGTTCTGCTTGCCACCTGTCTGGCTATGAAGTTGGGAGACACAGTGTTGGGGCAAGGAATAAGTACTTTATCCCAAAAGCCAGGATTCTGAGAAGATGGTAGACTAATATTTTAGAGAACCATCCTACCTAAGTCAGAATTCAGGCTTGTATTTGAATAAAGGGACGGGTGTGGTTGGTTGCTGCAAACTTCTTGGTATTAGGATTCTTTGTTCTTGTAGCTGCCCACGTAAGTCAGATCACAATGTTTCTGTAAACCTCCAATAAGACAAATGTGTTATTTTTTGTTCTACAGCTTTGTATCTCTCTTTTATAAGAAAAGCATTAATACCCTTACAGTCAGAGTCTTGAGGATGGTCTATCCTGTGTATTTCAGGCTATAGGCAACATTGTTAACTCAAAGCAAAACAATAGAATACAAAGGCTGAAGTAAAAGGAGCAAATGTAATATGGAATCAGATGTGTTCTTTCTGTTACAATAAGACTATGTTCCAAATGCTATAGGAGCACTCAGGAAAGGCAAGGCAGGAAGCTTGTGAGGGGAAATCATGTAAGGAAATGAGCTGACAGTGCTAGACCAGTAGAAGTGAACTTCCTTTCCTAGCAGGAGAAATGAAATATTCTGGCTGACCTACTCATTGAAAACAACCCAAAATGGTCTATTAGCTATTTGAAAAATCTTGTGTTTTTTTACATGTGTCAGTGAACAGGAACAAAATTAAGTCTGAAAACTAGATGAAAACAAGAACTCAAAGATATCAGCAGAGCAAAAAGCTAGTTTTTGCTCTAAGTGCATTCTCCAAGCAGGGTGAACTTGAGCTTCATTTTTCACAGACTTATATGTACAGAGAATGAAAGACTTCCCAATGTGGTCCCCACAATGTGGAGAATCTAATAGGTCAACCATGAAGATTGAGCTTGGATACCCACAGTGTAGAGTAAACTAGAAATAAGCATACCTCAACTCTCTTTTTACTCCAGGGGACTGCAAATAAAGCTGTTATTTTTAATCTTAGCTCTGGGTGGAAGAGGAAAGAGACTCCCTTGAGAAATAGTAACTTAAGCCAGCCCCCCAATATCTTAGAATTCTGAAAGCTCAAAACTTAGGTGATTTTACCCTTCCCCCACAAAAAAATGCTAAAGATGAGATATTAGCTCAAATCAGTTTCAAGTTGGTAATGCTCTCCCTTACAGTAACAACTAAAGAAATAAAATACCATGAGTGAAAGCCAGCAGAAACAAAAGAGAGAATAATCAGACACCTAGACACTTCCTATATGAGAATTATTTAAAACAACTGGGCTTCCCAGGTGGCCCTAGTGGCGAAGAACCCACCTGCAATGCAGGAGACATATGAGAAGTGGGTTTGATCCCTGGGTGGGGAAGATCCCCTGGAAGAGGGCATGGCAACCCACTCCAGTATTCTTGCCTGGAGAATCCCATGGACAGAGGACCCTGGCCAGCTATAGTTCATAGGGTTGTAAGGAGTTGGACACGACTGAAAGGACTCAGCACAGCACATCATTAACAAGTCAAAATAAATAGAACAAGACTAAAAATACGTTTTGAGTGCAGAAACTATAAAAAGTGACCTTGCAGATCTGAAAGTGAAAGTCACTCAGTTGTGTCTGACTCTTTGCGACCCCATGGACTATACAGTCTGTGGAATTCTCCAGGCCAGAATACTGGAGTAGGTAGCCTTTCCCTTACTCCAGAGGAATCTTCCCAAAACAGGGATCAAACCCAGGTCTCCTGCATTGCAGGCAGATTCTTTACCACCTGAGCCACAAGGGAAGCCCAAGAATACTGGCATGGGTAGCCTATCCCTTCTCCAGCAGATCTTCCCAACCCAGGAATCAAACTGGGGTCTCCTGCACTGCAGGAGGATTCTCTACCAACTGAGCTATCAGGGAAGCCCATGCAGATCTGAAAAGGTACCAAATAAAGTTTATAGAAATTAAAAATAGAACAATTGAAATTAAAATCTTAATGGTTGGGTTTTGTGGCAGAGTACATTCAGCTGAATTAACAGAATTAATGAAATAGAAGATATATTCCAGTTACTATGTCTCTAGTCGCTGGAATGCAGCAAAGTCAAAGATGCAAAGTCATGGAGAAAATGAAAGAGAAATTAAGAGAAGTGGAGGATAGAGCAAAGTGATCTAGTGTTTTCTAGAATGAGCAGCGAAAGAGTTTGTCAGAAAGTACTAGCTATTCAAAAGAATCCAAGCTCTCTATTTCCAAAACACTCACTTGCATTCCAATCAATGAACACAAAAATTATGTGTGCCTGTTCTAGACTGGTTCATAATACACATTTCATGTATGTTCTTGCAGGTTCTTTTCTCCTTCTCGTTGACTTCAGTGGAGATGCTTTTGAAAGCTATGTGTTTAAAAAGCAGTGATCCTGTCAACTGGGTGCCTGACTGACCATGCAAAGGAGATTAACCCTGCCTAAATTATGAATTTTCTCATGACTGTTAAGAGATAATAAAGATCTACTGTGTTGAGCCACTGATGTTAAAATGTATAGTTCTGCTGACCACAATGAAATTCTTAGAGATCAACAACAGAAAATTGGCTGGGAAAAGAGTCATACATTTGGAAATTAAGAAGCAGGTAAATAGGTAAACAAACAAATGGAAAATAGACTATATTAAATTTAACAACAGAATTGCCAACATTTAACAATTTTTGACCTACAAAAATAGCAATTTTATGAAAATTAACCCAATATTTAGAAATGAACTATAACCAAAATATTCCTTTATTAAAACTTGTGGGGATGTAAAAGCCATACCATAAGAAAATGTATAGCTTTCCAAACATTTTTTTAAAAGAAGGTCTGAAACTAAATATGTTAACCATTTAATTTGTGAAGATAAGACTCAAATAAAATAAAGGGAAGAAAGTAATGACTGAAGACCAAAAAAATATAGTGCTTTGAGGGAATTTAAAACAAATGAACCAGTTTGATTGAATGCAGCACAGAATGGGTGAGAGAGAAGTCTGGAGAGTTAAGCCAGAATGAACTATGATGCGTATGACGCATACTCAGTCTCTTCAGTTGTGTCCGACTCTTTGTGACCCCATAGACAATAGACTTCCAGGCTCTTCTGTCCATGGGATTTTTTAGGCAAGAATACTGGAGTGGGTTGCCATGCCTTCCAGGGGATCTTCCCAACCTAGGAATCAAACTGTGCCTCTTATGTCTCCTGCATTGGCAGGCAAGTACTTTACCACTGAACCACTGGGGAAGCCCCTATTTTTTTTCCATATTAAATATTAATTACATTAGCCATATTATTTACTCAATTTAACAAACTTCATGCTCCTAGTGAAGCAAGATCAACTCTGCCTGGACCCACAGTCATGCATAGCCATCTGAAGTCTGAATTTTCAAGATGCTTTGGTGTATGTGTTGTGTTTGAATCTGGGGTACATACACACATACCTATAAACAGATACCACACATACACACACATCCATGCATACACACATATACACACAAATATAATTACATACCCATCAACCCATACATATATGCATGAGTTTTTTAATATTTATTTTTAATTGAAGGATAATTGCTTTACAGAATTGTGTTGGTTTCTGCCAAACATTAACATGAATCAGCCATCATTATACGTATGTTCTCTCCCTCTTGAAACTCCCTTTCACCTCCCTCCCTATTCCACTCCTCTAGGTTGTTACCAGAGTCTTGGTTTGAGTTTTTGAGATAAGGAAGAGGGGGCAGATGGACTGTGATCAACAGCTAGAACTCTCTTGTAAAAGGAGAAAAATTTACATATGAGTTGTTTGTTTGTGATCTTTTGAACTTAGAAACAAATGGATTTATGAACAACCTTCCTAGACTAATGTATTTGTAAGTAAAAGATAGCATTTCCACAGATCTTTAGTTGCAGTCCATAACCTGACTATGGAAAATAGTGTCTCATAAACCAAGCACCAGCAGAACAGAATTTCTCATTAATACCTATGAAGTATTTATCATAAGCTGATTGGTTTTTCTATAACATATCACCAGTTTGGCTGCCCCCTTCTAAGCAAGAGGATCCTTTAAAAAGCTCGCTGTGATAGTCCTTTTACAATACTCTGGTGGACCATTTGTTAGAATGAATTGTCCTAAACCACAGTGACCTCTGCCCAATAAGTTCATGTATGTGGGCTTCTTGGTAATTTTAGATTTATTTTTTATCACCATAGACTGTTGTATATTGTTAATAGCCTAACAATCAGCTTCAGAAAAAAAAAAAAAAAGATTCCCTTTCAGTGAAGGCACTTTTTATACGCTTTTGCTACAATTCTTTGGGTCTTTCAGAACTGAGACTCTGCAGAAAACACGAGGCTTACACGCATATGCCAGCTGGAATGCTAGCTCAAGATGTAATTGAAGACACATTTCGCCGTGGATTGAAGTGTTTTGTTTAGAAATACATTTCCCATTATACTTTTTTTCACATTTACTTTTTTTTCAGAAATGATTCCTTTCATGGTTTCTTTTTTAAAAAAAAAATATTTAATAGTATGAGAAGAGGTCTGTTGTGGTTTGGGTATAGCTAAAGCAGTTGTGGCCCTTCAAATATTCATGCATTAGAATAATCATATCCTTTTTTTTTTTTTTTTTTTTACAGGAAACCATTCTGAATTTCTCACAAAAAGTCATGACAGTTTGTCTCTTCCATTTTTCTTAAGTCTGGGTTAGCCAGGAGTATGAGTCTTAGGCTCTTGGGAGCAAATGGGCATATATTGTTTTTGGGCCTTTTTCCATGAGTCCAGCAGTTTTATTATAGGGTGCTAACATCTCTTCTCATTATCCTCTTCTGGGACAGTTGCTCACGTATTAGAGAAGGACAAGAAGGGAATGTCTCTTAGAGAAAAGCGGCAACCGGCAAGTGGAGGTTTCCTGCATTGTTCAGCCCTATTCTGGTGAACAGTGCTTTGTGTTACTGGTGGAAATTCAAGCGTGAAGCCAATTTTTATGCTCTAGATGGCAAAAAAATGCAGCTAATTCCGTAGGGTTTCTCCTTCTTTCCCTGGCAGCTGGTATGTTTACATAGTGGGGATAAAAGGCCTGACATCTGTGTTTACATTTCTACGTAGCAGGGTCCCCCAAACCCCCAGTTAGGAATCATTTATATCCAAGCACCTCTGCCCCAGAATTACAACAGCAAAGTCTTTCAACTTCTCCTTGGCAAGGGCCTTTGATCTCCCTGTGCAAAATGCTCTCTGATGAGTTGTGATTGGAAAAGGAGGGCTGGGAAGGTTTTATTCTTTGACAGCTTCCTTCTCTCTTTCCACCCCCAACCATATAGGAACATAACCCAGGACTTTAAGTACCCAAACCTCTTTGTCTAAATTCCATTGAGTCATCAGAATAAAGTTAAAACAGACTGGTACAACCAAAGCAGTGGATTCTCAAAAGAATTTGCATTTTTCACAAGCATTCCAATTGACTCTGATTCCTGATTCCAGGTAGATTAGAATGACCTGGGTTGCTTATAAAATGTGAAAATTCCTGACCCTATGTAACTCTCTGTGCTCGGTCACTAAGTCATGTCTGACTCTTTGCTATCCCAGGGACTGTAGCCTGCCAGGTTCCTCTGTCCATGGAATTCTCCAGGCAAGAATACTGGAGTGGGTTGCCATTTCCTTCTCCAGGGGATCTTCCCAACCCAGGTAATGAACTTGAGTTTCCTGCATTGGCAACCTATTAAATGTGAATTTCCACATGTGGGTCCAGAAATCTGTATTTTTCACATCTTAATATGAATCTTACGTATACTGCTGTTTATATACAATCTTACATGTATGCAAGATATACAATCTTATGTATATCAACCCTTAGGCTAATTGGACACTAGTGAGTAGGGGTTTATTTTTTTATTTTTTTTTAATTTAATTTTTTTTTGGGGGGGTTTAAATTTGAGGGTTAAATTATACTAGTTTTTGTTCAAGACATCATCTCAACCTATGACCATTTCAATGAAATGGCGGTGGTCTCTCCAAGCTGGAATCAGTGTAAGTTGATGAAATGAAATCATCTTCTTTGAAAGCTTAAATGTCTTACCAAATTTTTTCCGGCCACATTATCCTACTTTCTATTCATAAAATTTTGACTTGTAAATTGATGTAAAGTAACTTAGCAGGTCAAGAAATATATATAGAACCAACTACATCGAAATTTGATCTTAGAACTGATGTAAACTTTCCTTGTTTGGTCTATACCATACCCCATTATCTGAAATGACATCCCATTTTTTTTTTAATTGATTTTTAAAAATTGAGGTAATAATATATTCATATACATTTGTAAGACATAATACAGAGAGACCTTTTGGATCCTTTATTGAGTTTCTCCAATGGCAACATTTTGCAAAACTACAGGGCAGTATCACAGCCAGGATCTGACATTGATACAATATTTTATTCAGATTTCCCCAGTTTTATGTATACTCACTCGTGTGCGTGTGTATTTAGTTCTATACAATTATATCAGGTATGTAGCTTATAAACTGTGGAAAATTCTGGAAGAAATGGGAAAACCAGACCACCTGACCTGCCTCTTGAGAAACCTATATGCAGGTCAGGAAGCAACAGTTAGAACTGGACATGGAACAACAGACTGGTTCCAAATAGGCAAAAGAGTATGTCAAGGCTGTATATTGTCACCCTGCTTATTTAACTTATATACAGAGTACATCATGAGAAACGCTGGGCTGGAAGAAGCACAAGCTGGAATCAAGATTGCCGGGAGAAATATCAATAACCTCAGATATGCAGATGACACCACCCTTGTGGCAGAAAGTGAAGAGGAACTAAAAAGCCTCTTGATGAAAGTGAAATAGGAGAGTGAAAAAGTTGGCTTAAAGCTCAACATTTAGAAAACTAAGATCATGGCATCTAGTCCTATCACTTCATGGCAAATAGATGGGGAAACAGTGTCAGACTTTATTTTTCTGGGCTCCCAAATCACTGCAGATGGTGACCGCAACCATGAAATTAAAAGACGCTTACTCCTTGGAAGGAAAGTTATGATCAACCTAGATAGTGTATTAAAAAGCAGAGACATTACTTTGTCAACAAAGGTCCGTCTAGTCAAGGCTATGGTTTTTCCTGTGGTCATGTATGGATGTGACAGTTGGACTGTGAAGAAGGCTGAGTGCCGAAGAACTGATGCTTTTGAACTGTGGTATTGAAGAAGACTCTTGAGAGTCCCTTGGACTGCAAGGAGATCCAACCAGTCCATCCTAAAGGAGATCAGTCCTGGGTGTTCATTGGAAAGACTGATGCTGAAGCTGAAACTCCAATACTTTGGCCACCTGATGCGAAGAGTTAACTCATTGGAAAAGACTCTGATGCTGGGAGGGATTGGGGGCAGGAGGAGAAGGGGACGACAGAGGATGAGATGGCTGGATGGCATCACTGACTCGATGGACATGAGTTTGGGTGAACTCCAGGAGTTGGTGATGGACAGGGAGTCCTGGCGTGCTGTGATTCATGGGGTTGCAGAGTCGGACACGACTGAGCGACTGAACTGAACTGAACTGATGTAGCTTTGAGTATCTACCATCATGGTAAAGATACTAAATAGTTTTGTCACCACAAGAAATTTGGGGTTTCCCTTTTATAACTCTCCCATCTGTCTCCTGATCCCTCTCTGAACCCTTGACAAAGTCTTTTCTCTACTTCTTAATTTTTGTTTTTCCAAAAATGATATGTAAATGAAGTCATATAGTATGTAATCTTTTGGAATTGCTATTGGAATTTTCACTGAGCATAATTTCCTGAAGATTCCCTAGGCATGATAATTGCTCAGTCATGTTCAATTCTGAGACCCCATGGACTGTAGTCCACAAGGCTCCACTGTCCATGGAATTTTCCAGGCAAGAATACTGGAGTAAGTTACCATTCCCTTCTCCAGGGGATCTTTCTGACCCAGGGATTGAACCAGGTCTCCTTCACTGTGGGCAGATTCTTTACCATTTGACCCACCAGGGAAGCCCCAAGGAGATTCCCTAGAGTTGTTGATAATACCAGTAGGTCTTTAACTTCTATTGCTGAATAGTGTTTCATAGTATGAATGTACCATCAGTTCAGTTCAGTTCAGTTGCTCATTCTTTGTGACCCCATGGACTGCAGCATGCCAGGCTTCCCTGTCCATCACCAACTGCTGGAGCTTGCTCAAACTCATGTCCATCGAGTCAGTGATGCCATCCAGCTATCTCATCTTCTGTCATCCCCTTCTCCTGCTGCCCCCAATCCCTCCCAGCATCAGAGTCTTTTCCAATGAGTTAACTCTTCGCATGAGGTGGCCAAAGTATTGGAGTTTCAGCTTTAGCATCAGTCCGTTCAATGAACACCCAGGACTGATCTCCTTTAGAATGGACTGGTTGGATCTCCTTGCAGTCCAAGGGACTCTCAAGAGTCTTCTCCAACACCACAGTTCAAAAGCATCAGTTCTTCAGTGCTCAGCTTTCTTTATCATTCAACTCTCACATCCATACATGGTTACTGGAAAAACCATAGTTTTTACTAGATGGACCTTTTTTTGGCAAAGTAATGTCTCTGCTTTTTAATATGCTGTCTAAGTTGGTCGTAGCTTTTCTTCCAAAGAGCAAGCATCTTTTAATTTAGTGGCTGCAGTCACCATCTGCAGTGATTTTGGAATGCAAGAAAATAAAGTCTGTCTCTGTTTCCATCGTTTCCCCATCTATTTGCCATGAATAGAATGAATATATAAATAAAATATTGCTGAACAGTGTTTCATAGTACAAATGTACCATAGTTTGCTTAATTAGTCACTCATTGAAGGACACTTGGATTGTTTCCAGTTTGGGGCTACTATGAGTAAAACTTCTATGTACAGATTCTTGTATGAGAATTAACTATCATTCTCAGTCTCTTAGTCATGTCTGACTCTTTGCGACTCTGTGGACTATAACACACAAGGCTCCTTCTTCTGTGGAATTTTCCAGGTAAGAATATTGGAGTGGGTTGCCATTTCCTTCTCAAGGGGATCTTCCCAACCCAGGGATCAAATGTGAGTATCCTGCATCTCCTGTACTGGCAGATGGATTCTTTACCACTGTACCACCTGGAAGCCAGAATATAACTAAATGATATTTTAATTAACCCTTCCAATTTTTATAATTTTTAGGCCAATCACAAACTCTTTTCTATCCATAAAATGTTTCTGTATCTCACCAACCCCCATCACTCCATCTTCTCATTTCCCTTCCCCCATAACATCTAGACAATTCTGTTGTGAGAAAGTTGTGAAAGAGTTGATCATAAGAACTAAAGGAGCTTTCCTTCCGGGTATAGTTGAAGATGCCTAGAGGTCAGATGTCCAAGGGAAGGTTAATGTCTTCACATACTATAGCCCTGGCTCCATCAGTGGTCCACAGAGCCAAAAATTACTAAAAGAGTGGGTATTAGAAAAAAGTTGCAATTATTGCTACTACACTTCCACTAAGGCCCCTAAAAAACCACTTGGGAGGGAGATTCTGCATGGGACTCATAGGCTGAAGACATGTACTATAAAAGTAATATAGTTGTACTTACCAGACAATAAGGTCTGAGAAAGTTTGAGTCCTACATCTTCTGGTATTTTGGTGAAGACTGAGTAGCGATGATGTGATCACTGACCTAGAGCCAGATATCCTGGAATGTGAAGTCAAGTAGGCCTTAGAAAGCATCACTATGAACAAAGCTAGTGGAGGTGATGGAATTCCAGTGGAGCTATTTCAAATCTTGAAAGATGATGCTGTGAAAGTGCGGCACTCAATAAGCCAGCGAATTTGGAAAACTCAGCAGTGGCCACAGGACTGGAAAACGTCAGTTTTCATTCCAATCCCAAAGAAAGGTAATGCCAAAGAATGCTCAAACTACCGCACAATTGCACTCATCTCACATGCTAGTAAAGTAATGCTCAAAATTATGCAAGCCAGGCTTCAGCAATACGTGAACTGTGAACTTCCTGATGTTCAAGCTGGTTTTAGAAAAGGCAGAGGAACCAGAGATCAAATTGCCAACATCCACTGGATCATGGAAAAAGCAAAAGAGTTCCAGAAAAACATCTATTTCTGCTTTATTGACTATGCCAAAGCCTTTGACTGTGTGGATCACAATCAACTGTGGAAAATTCTGAAAGAAATGGGAATACCAGACCACCTGACCTGCCTCTTGAGAAATCTGTATGCAGGTCAGGAAGCAACAGTTAGAACTGGACATGGAACAGCAGACTGGTTCCAAATAGGAAAAGGAGTATGTCAAGGCTGTATATTGTCACCCGGCTTATTTAACTTCTATGCAGAGTACATCATGAGAAACGCTAGACTGGAAGAAGCACAAGCTGGAATCAAGATTGCCGGGAGAAATATCAATAACCTCAGATATGCAGATGACACAACCCTTATGGCAGAAAGTGAAGAGGAACTCAAAAGCCTCTTGATGAAAGTGAAAGTGGAGAGTGAAAAAGTTGGCTTAAAGCTCAACATTCAGAAAACTAAGATCATGGCATGTGGTCCCATCACTTCATGGGAAATAGATGGGGAAACAGTGGAAACAGTGACAGACTTTATTTTTTGGGGCTCCAAAATCACTGCAGATGGTGACTGCAGCCATGAAATTAAAAGACGCTTACTCCTTGGAAGGAAAGTTATGACCAACCTAGATAGCGTATTCAAAAGCAGAGACATTACTTTGCCAACAAAGGTCCGTCTAGTCAAGGCTATGGTTTTTCCTGTGGTCATGTATGGATGTGAGAGTTGGACTGTGAAGAAGGCTGAGCACCGAAGAATTGATGCTTTTGAACTGTGGTGTTGGAGAAGACTCTTGAGAGTCCCTTGGACTGCAAGGAGATCCAACCAGTCCATTCTAAAGCAGATCAGCCCTGGGTGTTCTTTGGAAGGAATGATTCTAAAGCTGAAATTCCAGTACTTTGGCCACCTCATGCGAAGAGTTGACTCATTGGAAAAGACTCTGATGCTGGGAGGGATTGGGGGCAGGAGGAGAAGGGGACGACAGAGGATGAGATGGCTGGATGGCATCACTGACTCGATGGACGTGAGTCTGAGTGAACTCCGGGAGTTGGTGATGGACAGGGAGGCCTGTCGTGCTGCGATTCATAGGGTCGCAAAGAGTCGGACATGACTGAGTGACTGAACTGAACTGAGTAGTGAATATCCATGTCAATTACACCTTGCTTACAAACTGTGCTTATTTGTGGCCAGTTACAGGAGATATATATTTATACCAAGAAAAGTTAATATCCAAGCAGTTTTATTGATGGTTCTGTGCCTTACACTTTTGTGTTGCTTTATTTCCATTTTCAATTGTGAAGGCAAAGCATTTATTAACAAATGCCTGAAGAACTCTGCTTGTAGCTTTAGATTCTGTAACAGGAAAATGTTCATGGCCTAAGGGTCTCAATATAAAGAAAAATGTGTTAATTTCTAAATACTTAAAGAATTTCAAGCACAAATTCACTTAGAGTATTAATGACTTTAATGAAGACAGACATCTAACTTAAAATCAACACATCATTAGACTTTCAGTAAAAGTGTAAACAGTGTCTAATTAATATACTTGTTGATTATTTTCCTTGATGTAGACATTGGTCATTAAGTCTAATGGTGCCTCAAAGATCAACTGACTAGTGAGGAAGCCAATAACTTGAGGTCATTTAGTCAAAAGAGTACTTTCTTTCTACTCTCCTTCATCATCATAATATATCAGTGATTATTATTATTATCATTTTGGTATTATTTGATCTGGTTTTGTCTGAATAAATTTAAACATTCTGGCATATGGACTTAGCCTCAAAGTATTCCATAAAATAAAGCACAAAGCAGTGTGGTGTTAGAAATACATAACAATTTATGTTTTTAATTGTTCTTGAATAAACCTTTTTGGGTTCAAGTCACACTCTTACAGGGCCTTCTTTTAAACTAGCTCCAGCCCAGGGAGAAATAGGTGGCTACCTCATGATCACTGAGGACTGTCAACCATATAGTTCTGCTTTATAGATGAGGAATTCATGTAAATTAGCCAGTTTTTTTCTTTCTTTTCTTTTTTTAATATTTTCTTGGCCACACCACACAGCATGTGGGGTTTTAGTTCCCTGACCAGGAATTGAACTAACACCCCTTGCATTGAAAGTGTGGAGTCTCAATCACACCAGGGAAGTCCCAATTAGCCAAGATTTTATAATTAGCAAATGGTAGATTATAAATTAGAAGCGAGTGCTCTGTGACTCCAAAAATTCTCATTATGTTTCCTGTGCTATGTTGAAGAAAAATAATCAGGATATATGAATCATTAGCTTTAGCCCTCTCCACCAAGCATTTTTCATATTATGAGAGCAACTCCCTCCCTTGAGAAACAAGGAGTAAGTAAGCAAGCAAATTCCTTGAGGAGCACAAAATATTTAATTGCTATTCGTCATTTCTCTTACTCAGGACAAGATTAATTAACTCTGATCTTTTCATTTGCATGGGACTAATGTGATGGCTTAATAATTGCTTCTTCAAAAAGCGACTCTTCTGAGAAAATATCATATGAGTAAATCTGAACTCTCTTCGCTCTTGCCTACTGTCTGAACTTGTTTTAAACAAAAGAAGTCTGTGATTAGAAAAAAAAAGCTGAACATTTCAAGTCTGGTGGTGAAAACCCTTTTCATCATGCTCACAGATACCATCAGAGTCCAAGAAATACTGTAATGTATCAAGATGTATATTTACAAGCTTGATGTAAATGACAGGGTCTCAAGCTTCAGTGTGACTCCAGGCCAAAACTAGAGACAGTTCCCAAATTCCTCAAAGTTACATCCAGGAAGAAGCATTGCACATAGGCTGTTGATTTGTCAAAAACTTAATTTTCCATGACAATCTCCCTTGAGGAATGAGGAAAGTCAATAGCCTGAAGTTCACATTACCTTGGACAGCGCTAGAAGACGGTAAGGAAAGAGACCATAAAATCTGATAAGCGGTGATTTACCAATTAGATGTGAGAAAAATAAAGACTCATTAAAATGACAAAATACCATGAGTCATTAAGGGTTGGCCTAATTAAATAATAGCCCAATGTAAACCAGAGTTTTATGCTCTAGCAGCTGCAATGTGGGTTTATCAAAATAATGGAAATTGACATGCATCATACACATAGCCTCTCCTTTAGCTGTCTCTTTTAACATTTATCTGGAGGTCACCTAAGGAAACATGTCTCCAACCTTAACCAGTCACTCTATTATTTCTTTTGTAGCCCAGTCCCCAGTGGAACATTTATTGCCTTGTCTTGCCTGATGGACAAAACGATGATTTTTCTTGAGTCTTACAGTTTTTCTCTACTTCAGGCTGCCTTTGTATATTTTGCTTTGCTCAGTCATGTTTCCCAACAGTGTTAACATCTGAATGTTTCTTTTGGCAAAACATCCAGAGCAACAGTGCTTCAAGCATTGCCCTCAGGTCCTTTGGGAAGGGTGTGGTTTGGGTGGGATCCTTATATGTCAGCTCTGATGCATACTATCAGCATATTAAATCTGCCCAATGGTCTTGTGGCCTTGTGATCCTTGGCCATGTCAGCCTATGATTTGAGCTAGAGAATGGCAGCTTTGGGATGTAATACGCTTTCCCCTAAAAAAAGCCTCCATGCTCCTCTTCCTCTGTTTTCCTAAGCTTCTGACTTCCCAAAGCCTAAGTTTGGGAATTGGAATTCCATACAACATGACCTCTATTAATAGAGCCTGAACACATATCATTTGAAGGTCGGGTCATTTGTCCTATTGTTTACCTCCAATTTATTCTTCTTACATGATTTAAAATATTTCTTTTCACATCAGTTTCACCCTTGGTAACTGCTGGTCCAGGTATAAGTGGCATCTGGTCCCTTCAGCTGTGTTGGCTGTTGTTCCATTCTTCTCACCCATCCAAGTGCCTGATGATCTGATTGTGTTCTCAGTACCACAGATGTGAAGTTGTGGTCCTTCCAGGATATTTAAATCACCCCAGTTGATGGCAACGCCTTTGAGAACACTATGATGCCTCCAATCTTTCTGATCAATTATCTGAAATAACAGAGGTGATCGTGAAACCAAGCTCTTGTCTGACAAACTCATCTCACCCTTGAGTCTAGCACAGATCCTACCCTTGGCTGTACTTTCCGTTCCTGGATGAGTGTGAAGGACCAGAGTCACTTGACTTGTGTAATCTGTTTCAAGGGCAACAAAATTTGGTATCTAGAAGCAAGAGCTCCCTAATAATACTATCATGATATTTCTATCTTTATTCCTATTTTGAGAAAGTTGTGCAGCTTTTCTTGATGTTTCCTTCTCTCTTTGGTTATGCCGTGTGCCTAAGTGGTGGGACTGTTTTAATCAGTCTCTAAAAATTTTTTAGATTTTTAAAAATGAAAATCTGCAGACAAAGCACACAAAATAGTGCCTGGAACATAGTTAATGCTTAAGCAGTATATAAATTAATGACTAATAATTATATTGTTACACATACTATTATTACATTCATGTATACGTGTTCAGTTGCTTCAGTCCTCTCCAACTCTTTGTGACCCTATGGACTGCAGCCTGCTAGGTTCCTCTGTCCACAGGATTCTCCAGGCAAGAATACTGGAGTGGATTGCCATGCCCTCCTCCAGAGGATCTCCCTGACCCAGGGGTCAAACCCACATCTTCTGTGTCTCCTGCATTGCAGGCGGATTCTTTACTGCTGAGGCACCAGCTGCTATTGCTGCTGCTAAGTTGCTTCAGTCGTGTCCGACTCCGTGCGACCCCAGAAATGGCAGCCCACCAGGCTCCCCCGTCCCTGGGATTCTCCAGGCAAGAACAGTGGAGTGGGTTGCCATTTCCTTCTCCAATGCATGAAAGTGAAAAGTGAAAGGGAAGTCGCTCAGTCGTGTCCGACTCTTCACGACCCCATGGACTGCAGCCTACCAGGCTCCTCCATCCATGGGATTTTCCAGGCAAGAGTAATGGAGTGGGGTGCCATTGCCTTCTCCCGCTGAGGCACCAGAGCAGCCCATTATTATATTATATACTTTTTATTATACAACATAGTAGGTATTCTGGCTATCTATTGCTGCATAATCACTCCAAAATTTAGTGGCTTAAAACAATAATAACTGCCATTTATTTTGCTCATGAATCTGCAACTTGGGCAGAATCAGTGTCATCAGCTCAGCATCTCGATTGGAAGTGGGCAGATCGTCTTTCAAGATGGCTCACTCACATGACTGCCGTTAGCTTGGAGCTCAACCAAGGCTGTTGGCTACAGGCCACATTTCTCTCCATCTGGGTTTTATAATGGGGCTGCTTGATTTTTTCACTGCCTGAAGACTAGTTTCTAAGTCTTTCAAGTAAAAGAAAGTAGAAGCCGCTCTTCAAGCCCTGAACCTAGAAACCAGTATCACTTCCACCCCCATTTTCTGCTGGTCTAATAGTCACAGAGCCTGTTCATTTTAAATAGGAGAGGCCATAGGTCCCTTTTCTCAATGGAGGATGGTCAAAGAATTTGTAGTCATCTATAATCTAGCATAGTGAATTAAAAATATGAGCTTAAAATTTGTCTTTTTCTTTTAACAAGATACTAGCTGACTTAAGTACAGCATGCTTGCATTTTAAAAGAAATTGCTTTTTTCATTGTGGATCCTTGTGAAAGGTGGGTAGAAGAAATGAATTTACTCTCACTCCACAGGTACTTGAGACGTGGGATTTTTATTACTTTAAGGTAACAGTCATACTCTAGCAAACCTGAGAAGGTTTGCTTCCTTCCCAGCCCCAAATACTTCCTACAGCTTTGTGCAGCTTGTGATTGGACTTTGACCATACATACTGGCCTGTAACTCAACAACATAATTTTGATCGTCAGACCGGCGCACCACTGGTACCCAAGTTTTATGATACCCAGTTGTGGAATGTCTCACCATGTCTCTGAGGCCTCATTTATTGAGAGCATTGTTCAGTTGAGTTTTGGTGTACCATCTGTTGTCCGGGCCTCCAAAGTGATTTTCTGGGCTGGTTTTCCTTTTCACTGGGAATGGAAGGAGTTGTCAAAAGCCTAGTACATTCTTTTGTTCATTGTAAAGCCATCAGGACTTAATTAGGGAAAAATTCTTCAGCAACAATTGATTTGTTCAACCATCATTCAATTCGAAGTACTCTCTGTTTATTAAAAGCTACTTGAAAGTTGTTGGATGCCCAGCTTTGGGTTTTTGAGTATGTCTTCATCTATTTTATGTCCTGTCCTTAGCAAGTTTATCATAATTAGATTATAGTTTGAAAACTGCTTCTAGTTAGAATTTGTTAGAAACTTTCATTTAACACTGATTCTTCTTAGATGTCTGTAGATTCTGATAACTAAGCCAAAAAAATAGAGTTGATTAAATCTGACAGCTTTGAATTTCCAGAAAGTGTTTTAAACCATTGCTCAGCATCTAGGCCTTTGGAAAATCTTCTTCATGTTTGTCTCTAGCTCTTGTTCCTGAATTTTTAGTCTCCTTTGTGTTTAGAGGAAAGTTGCAGCCACATGTTTCTGATTCATTTACAACTAACATTTAGAATTAGCTCATGAAGCAATTGTTTTGTAAAAACATGTACTTTACTATTGTGTGTAATCCATATTAAGCTTGTTCTCATCATCAAATAAGAAAACAATTCTTTGCTACATTTTATCTGAAAATTAAAAAAAAGTTTTTTTAAGATGCTGGAGCTATGGACAGTGCTTAGGTGTTGCCCTATACTCTCCCTCTCTCCATTTGTCTCAGAATCAGTTTGGATAAGGATTTGTGGTTCATAGGGCTATGCTTGACCAGTTTGTAGTTGAAGTGTCCCCAGGACTCAATGAACATCCATTTATCGAGTTATCCCATTAAAATGTTATTATCAATTTTTATAAATTAGAAGAGTAATAGTTTCACATGGAAAGATGAACACCTTTGTAAGCCCAAGAAACAGTTTGTATAAACCAAATGCAGGTCAAAATATAAAGGAAACAAAATAAGAGAAACTTTAAGAAACTAAAATACTGGAAGAGAGCCAGTAGGGGAAAAGGTGAGGCTGAGGTGAGGAATAGATATTGTAACAGGTTCTAAACATGAGTAATCACACAAGTACAGATTCCTGGGTCTCAGGATGGGTTGATCTAGTCGTCTGGAAACTTCAAAAGCTCCTTAAGTCATTCTGATGATAAGTTTAGTTACTGGAAATAATCTTCAAACTCTTCACATGCATGCACGCATGCACACACATAAATGCACAATTATCAAGAGGAAATTAATATTCAGTCTGGGCTGCATCACTTTATCCTTTTCCCTTAAAATCTGGTGCTGCCCTTCCTCAAACTTCAGGAATAAATCTGTAGGTCTACTTCTGCAGAATATAGAGTAAGATTATTTTTACTAACAGGTATCAATTCAGAGCCTGAAATGCAAGGACAAAACAAAATAGATGGCTGTTAAGATCAAGAATTGAAGAGAAGGGTTTACCTGGTATCTCTTTAATCTTTAACTTCCAGCTCACAACTTTACTATGTGCTTAATGACGAAAGTCCAGTGTCGTTGCTAGAGCATTGACAGATGCTTAAATCCTTTAAACCAGGATTAAATTGTGTATATTTTACTGCCATGTGGGATCTTGTCAGTGCCCTCAGTGGAATTTCACAATTGCCCAAATGGAGTTGAATAAACAGGTTGGTGATTGCTCCAACTATACTGAGTGATTAGAGCCCCAAGACACCACGCTGCCTGTCCAGTCAGAGCTGTGCTTCCCAACATCTGCCTTGAGGAACATCTAGCACCAGGATTGATTGTTTGTTTCAAGATAATATTTGGGAATGAGTCCAACTTGGTTTCAGCAATTAAATGTATCAAGTAAAAGCTCTTGTGATTTTATTAGACTAGCATTTTCAACATCCATTAATGAGCCAAGTACTATGCAATTTTATAAATGAAAGAATTCAGGCTATCATTATGTATAAATCCTCCCCAAATTGCCGGCTCTTGTCAGAAGGCACGATCTGAAAAAAGAACCGACCATGTTTTGGAAAATGTTAACATTCTGTAAATAAAATCTGGCAGCAAAATTCTTGGTGAGATGAATACTCAAGTCAACATGCCTCAATTTATTGCTGCATGAATCAGAAATTAATTCTTCCTCAATCATTCTTATACTTCTGAACTGTGACATTGTTAACAGAGTCTGAACACTCTACAGATACCTAGGCTCTTAATACAATAAGATAAAATGAGTATAAATGGTTGAAGAGGGAAGTAAATTAGTTTTCTTGAAATTTTCTGGAGAATTGAGTTTATAGTGACTCAAATGTATGAGGCTGCCAATGGGTTGGGGTTTCAGGGATGGGCAAAATGGAATTATTATGACTTTCATGTCCATAGCGGTTTTTGTGTTCCCTGGGTGATAACAAACACCAAACACAAGTATATATTGGCGAGGAGACATTGTTGCTGGAAATGATTTGCATTCAGCTTCTTTCATTACTTTTTCCATCTCCGAGGAGTGCTGTATGCTCTAAATCTGCTTCTGGCGTCCTTTTCAGTCCATCTTTGCCCTTGTTTCCTAACCTTCCAACAAAATATCAGAGAGGTATAAAAATATTCAAGAGTCCTGCTGAAGAAAATGTATTTACTGTTAATGTTGTTTGGCAAAAGACCTTGTGGGGTTCTTGGTTCTGAAACATTCAGCCCCAACTCAGGCTTTAGCTCTCTGATCAAGAATCTTCTTGCAATGCAGGAGATTTAGGTTTGATCCCTGAGTCAGGAAGATTGCCTGGAGAAGGGAATGTCTAATCACTCCAGTATTCTGGGGGCTCCCAGGTGGCACTAGTGGTAAAGAACCCACCTGCCAATGCAGGAGACATAATGAGACATGGATTCGATTCCTGGCTGGAGAGGATCCCCTGGAGGAAGGCATGGCAATCCATCCCTTTCCAGTATTCTTGCCTGGAGAATCCCCATGGACTGAGGAGCCTGATTGGCTACAGTCCACAGTGTCACAAAGAGTCAGACAGGCCTGAAGCAACTTAATGTGCACGCAAGCAGAATCCAGAGGGAGGAAAGCAAGATAAGGGAGCCCTGAACTGCTCTTACATGAAAAGATGTGGGTAGAGAATCAGAATTCAGACCAAGTAGAATATCAGAGTAGGAGGGAATTAAGAGGCAACAAAGCCCATGAGACTCCTCTACTGTTGTCTGAGTTGCCATCTACCTCCCAGGGATGCTAAGATCATCTCTCAACTGGTCTTGCTATTCCCTCTGTTGCTCTGCTGCAGTCCATTCTCCACAAAACCCAAGATGGACTTTTAAAGATGTAAATTAGCAGAAAGAGGAAGCAGAGTTCTCTACCATTGTTCCCCAAAGAACATGGGTTTTTTGACAACCACCTACAGAGAAGGCTGGTAGTTCAGTGGAGATGTTTCAGCGCACTGTTAGAGTAAAAAATTCAAGACTAGATACATTAAAGATGGTACGAAGAATAGTTTCATTTTGTCCATGCTACCTCTTCCCAAAGCACCAAAAGAGGCCCCTTCAGGCTCTCATTTCTCCCACAGGGGAAAGTGAGAACATGGTGAGTGACTGCTCAACTTGCCCACCACATGCAATGCTGCCTAAGAGGCCAAGAGCTGTGATGAAGCGATAAGCGTAGTTAAGGGGCTGGGAGAGTCTAGAAGAGCCTCAATCAGAACTTGTAACTCATCAAAGATCACAGATCTTACTAAACTACTTATGGATGCTGTGAGAGAACGGCCCATAAGCTGTGTGGGGCTTATCATTTGAAGACACTCTGCCCTCCAACCCTGGCAACTGCTCACAGACCCTCCTAATGCTCTGTGTGCCTCACTGACTCCCTGGCTTCTCAAGCATGCCACCCCATCCCAAGCCTTTACAGATGGCTCACAAGCACACACAGAGAACAGAAAACTGGCCTGACGCTACAGGATTAGGAGAAATCACACAAACTTGAGCAATTCAGAGCACTGCTCTCAGGAGGCTCTCAGCACTAGCCTGGTTTTGTAGGACTGAAAGAAGGCACACAGTGTAAACAATTTTCCTTCAAGAGGGAATAAGAGGTATGGAAACTATGTGAAAAAAATAAACTGCAGGCCAGAAAGTATCCCTGATGAACATAGATGCAAAAATCCTCAACAAAAGACTAGCAAATGGAATTCAGCAGCACATTAGAATGATCATGCACCATGATCAAGTGGGATTTATCCCTGAGAGGGGAAAATGGTTCAACATATGCAAATTAACAAATGTAACTACAGAATAACAGATAAAAATCATATGGTCATCTCATCAATGCAGGAAAAACATCTGATACATGTAGTATCATTTCATAATTAAATCTCTCAACAAGTAGGGTTTAAAAGAAATATATTTTGGAGAAGGAAATGGCAACCCACTCCAGTGTTCTTGCCTGGAGAATCCCAGGGACGGGGGAGCCTGGTGGGCTGCTATCTATGGGGTCGCACAGAGTCAGACACAACTGAAGTGACTTAGCAGCAGCAGCAGAAATATATTTCAATGTAATAGCAGCTATATATGACAAGCCCATTGCTAGCATCACAATCACAGGTAAAAAGCTGAAAGATTTCCTGTAAGCTCAGGAATGAGACACCACTCAAATCAAGAGAGTGACCCACTTTCACCACTCCTATTCAACATGGGACTGGAAATTCTAATCAGTAATTAGTTAGGGAAAAGAAAGGGCATTTAAATTAAAAAAGATGAAATTAAATTGTCTCATAAATAGAAAAGCCTAAAGACTCCACCACTAAAGTGTTAGAACTAATAAGTAAAATTGCAGTATACAAATCAATATTAAGAAATCAGTGGCATTTCTATATGATGACAATGAATTATCCCCAAAAGGAATTAAGAGAACAATCCCCTTTGCAATAGCATCAAGAAGAATAACACACTTAGTAGTATTTTCAAACAAGAAGATAAACATCTATATACTGAAAACTATAAAACATTGATTAAATAAATTGAAGAAATCACAAATAAATGGAAAGGTATCTGATCTCATGTTTATGGATCAGAGGAATTAATATTGTTAAGATATCCATACTATCCAAAACATCCACAGATTCAATGCAATTCTTGTCACTATTCCAAAGGCATTTACCTTAAAATAGAAAAAATAGCCACTATATTCATATGGAAATATAGATAACCCTGAATAGTTAAAGCAATCCTGAGCAAGAAAACAGAGCTGGAGGAGTCACACTTCCTGATTTCAAATTATATTACAAAGCTGTGGTAATCAAAACAGTATGGTACTGGTATAAACAACAGACATACAGACCAGTGGAATTTAAGGAAACATCCAGAAATAAATCTATGCATACATGGTCAACTAGACTTCAACAAAGGCACTAGGAATGTACAATGGTGAAAAGTTAGTCTCTTTACTAAATGGCTTTGGGAAACTGTATGTCTACATGCAAATAAAATGAGGTTGAACATCATAGACAAAAATTAGCTCAAATTGGATTAAAGACTTTAAACATTAGATCTGAAAAGATAAAACTCCCAGAATAAAGCATAGTGAAAAAGCTACTTAACATTAGTCTTGGCAAAGATTTTTTGCATTTGACACCTTCAGCACAGGCTAGGTAAAATAAGCCAATATAAAGACAAATACTGCAGAATCTCACTTATGTGGAATCTGAAAAAGTTGAATTCAGAGTAACAGAAAGTAGAATGATGGCTACCAGGGGCTGGGGGAGAGAGACATGGAGAGACACTGCTCAAAGTATACAGACTTTCACTTGTAAGATGAATAAATTCTAAAGACCTAATATACATCATGGTCACTATAGTTAACAATAATGTATTGTATACTTGAAATTTGCTAAGATAGTATATCTCAAGTGCTTTTACCACACAAAATGGTAACTCTGTTTTAATTGTCTGATTGTGATAATCAATTCATGATGTGTATACATCTCAAAATATCATTTATACCTTAATGTATACAAGTTTTATTTGTCAGTCATATCTCAATAAAGTTGGGAAGAAATATAGATCAGATCATGATGACTTCCCATCCCTTTTAGAATAAAACCCAAATTCTATGCCTTGGTCAAAAGGATCTTGTGTGCCCTGGCTCACAGCTGCCATCTGACGTCTTCTCTTTCACTCTGTAACCCCTGTCCTCAGATCTGCCCACACTGGCCTCCTTGTCATTTTTCCAGCATGACAAACTCCGTACCATCTCAGGGTTCTACATTTTCTGCCCTTCCTGCCTGGTATGCTCTTTACCCAGATTCTGGCATAGCTAGTTCCCAAACATCATTCAGATCTTATTTTACATGTCACATTTGCAGAGAGAATGTCCTTGGCTTTCCTATTTAAAATATTTGTTCCTCAACCCCTTCCTTTCTATTCTTCACCTGTTTTTTTGTTTTTTGGTTTTTTTTTTTTTTTTTTTACTTTTTGTTATCTTCCATTTTTATTTATATATTTATGGCCTGTCTCTCTGAGGTTGGCTGCTTCTAAAATGGCTAATAATCTCTGCCTTCTGCTATCTATTTGTACCCTTGTGAAAATTTCCACCATCTTGAGTGTCAGTGGGACCTAGTAACTTCTTTCTAATGAATAGGATCAGCAAAAGGAATGGGATTTGGTTACAAAAATGACTATGACAGCCATTTTGCCTTCTCTTGCATCCTGTCTTGCTCTGGAAGCAGCAAACCACCACGCTGCGAGTAGCCTGTGGAGAGGTCCATTTGGTAAGAAACTGATGTCTCTGGCCCACAGTCAGCAAGGGCTTAAGGCCTATAAATAGCCACATAAGTGCGCTGGAAGCAGATTGTTTCCCAGTTGGGCCTGAGATGAACGCGGCCCTAACGGACACTTTGTGCCTCGTGACCCTGACTTGGAGGCCCTGAGCTAACTCTCAGAAACTGAGATAATAAACATGTGCTGTTTGAATCGACTCTGTTTTGGGGTAATTTGTGACACAGCAATAAATAATTAACATCTCCAGTAGAATGTAAGCTCCAAGGAGGAAAGGAGTTCCTGCCTTGTTTGGTATTCTCTCCCAAGTAGGCAGCATAAAGCCTGGAACCCGGAGGTACACAATAAGCACTGCCTTTAACTGAGTAGGGGACACTGGGGTGGGGTGCGGGATGCTGGGTTTCACAAAATATGTCATATGGAAGTTTGAACCAATGCTGATGTTTAAACAGGATTTTCTTAGGGCCAAAGGTGACTCCAGAAGCCTCAGGAGTACTCAAGTAACAGACATCCTGGAAATACCAGGCTCTCAGTACTAATCTCTTGACCATGATTATTGAGGTTGGTCTGGGTGGTTTAGCAAACTCTCAGAGTGCCTGGACAAGATCAAGTTTGGAGTTGCTCTGCACCTTGAGAAGACTGACTCAAATCGCTCATATTTTCCTCATCTCTGAAGAAGTCACAGGGCTCTTGGTCATACACAGAATGAACTGCATAATGGGCTGTGGTTTGTTTTCAATAAATGGTGGTCTCTTTCTCCTCAGGGAGCTTATTATATGAAGAGATAAGATTCATACATAAAAAAGATAACTAATATGGAGTGGAATGTTTGTACTGTTAAGTACCAGATGTTTCTGAGGCAGCAATTATAATGGAATATTTAATTATTCTCTGGTTCTTTTTCTATCTTGTGGGGTGTGGGGGGCACATTTGTCACTTGAGAATGGCACCAGAAAACTCCATCATTTTTCCTCATGAGAACTAGAAAAAAGAAAGCTGAAAATGGTAAAGTAAAACCAGTTTTACTGATGAAGACATGGAAAAATGTGGTAGGAAAAAAAAATCAGAGCATAATAGATTTATTCCTACTACTGATTAATCATAGTATTAATTTTATATGATTTGAAGAACATGCATTGTTCTTAAAGGCTTAGTATCCACTTCTAGGAAAGATGGAACAGGGTTTCTCCATCTGTTCCTCCACAGGAAGAGTCACATTGAAAATAATGATTTCCTTCTAATGGCTTACTCTAAATTATATCAGTAAGTCCTTGGGATTCTATGGAAAACTAATAATGATGATGATAATGGTCATAACCATAGAGGTTTTTTTCTGTTTCTATATGCTGACTAACATGCAGACTGTGAGCAGTTCTTTTGGAATGCAAGGGGAAAGAATGGATGTGAAATTATATCAGAAATTTTCAGCTTTCTGAAAGAAATTTTACTTTTAAAGGAAAATAACAGCATAGTAGGAACTGCATTGAAATTAGCACACTCAGTACTATGGAGAAAAAGTGACCATGGCTGTCTACACACATGGACTGGTCATTCAAACTGGCTCAAAAATTCCATTTTCCATCAGTGGTCTGTGTGTGTCCACATGGTGCAAATAGCCCAAGCAGGGTTTTTGAGGTGTTGGCATCACCAATGAGTGCCAGATGGAATGTGGTGAAAGTTCTGATTTGGACCTTTCAGACCAGAGGTACTTGCCAAAATGGATGGATCCTTCTGGCCACCTCTTGTAAGTATAGCCACAGGTATTCCGTTGAAACCTGTGGGTGAGAAAGACATAAACAGTTGCTATAAATTTGTCAGACTGGGAAGCCACAGGCCGTTGAGTAAATGGTAAACCCAATGGCCCAAGAGAACAAAGGAGGCTCTTTTCATCAGAATGATCAGGCTCATTCAACAAATATTTATGGAGCGCCTACTCTCCGCCAGACCTAATAGAAACCAACAAGGTCTCTTATTTAAAGAGTGCTTGAAGTAGGGGAGCAAAACCCCAAATCACCTGGGATGGTGTGGCCCTAGCTGTGCACTGCAACTTGATGGAGAGGAAGAGCCAGTGTTCTGGGGACAGGCAGGACTGAATGGCATCCGTTCTGCCCACAGACTCTTGGGGGTGCTGCTCTTACAGAGTGAGTCCTCTGCCTTGGTTTGTTCAGACCAAGACCTTTCTTATTTTGGAGGCAAGGCAGCTTTTGCTGTAGCATTTCACAAACAAATCAGTGATCTCAGTGCAAGTGAAATAGCATCATGTCTAAACAGAAATCTGAATTTCGTCTCCCTGAGTTGATATTTATCAGTTGCAACTATCACTTTCACTTTTCACTTTCATGCATTGGAGAAGGAAATGGCAACCCACTCCAGTATTCTTGCCTGGAGAATCCCAGGGACAGAGGAGCCTGGTGGGCTGCCGTCTGTGGGGTCTCACAGAGTCAGACACGATTGATGTGACTTAGCAGCAGCAGCAGCAGCAGCAATTATTGAGTTATAAAGTTTAAAAAGGATGTTGAATGTTAATTTACTCACCACACTTCTGGTTCATATGATTCTAAAAAGATGAAAACATTTCCTTTTAAGGCAGGTCTTCTGAAAAGGAGAGGCCATTTCTTCTTGTAGTAATGGATTATGATGTTTCGTTGCCACCATAGTTAAGCATTTTTTATCATAGCTCAGATCAGATCAGATCAGTCGCTCAGTCATGTCCAACTCTTTGCTACCCCATGAATTGCAGCACGCCAGGCCTCCCTGTCCATCACCAACTCCCGGAGTTCACTCAGACTCACATCCATCGAGTCAGTGATGCCATCCAGCCATCTCATTCTCTGTCGTCCCCTTCTCCTCTTGCCCCCAATCCCTCCCAGCATCAGAGTCTTTTCCAATGAGTCAACTCTTCGCATGAGGTGGCCAAAGTACTGGAGTTTCAGCTTTAGCATCATTCCTTCCAAAGAAATCCCAGGGCTGATCTCCTTCAGAATGGACTGGTTGGATCTCCTTGCAGTCCAAGGGACTCTCAAGAGTCTTCTCCAACACCACAGTTCAAAAGCATCAATTCTTCAGCACTCAGCCTTCTTCACAGTCCAACTCTCACATCCATACATGACCACAGGAAAAACCATAGCCTTGACTAGAGGAAACTTTTTTGGCAAAGTAATGTCTCTGCTTTTGAATATGCTATCTAGGTTGGTCATAACTTTCCTTCCAAGGAGTAAACGTCTTTTAATTTCATGGCTGCAGTCACCATCTATAGTGATTTTGGAGCCCAGGAAAATAAAGTCTGACACAGTTTCCACTGTTTCCCCATCTATTTCCCATTAAGTGATGGGACCGGATGCCATGATCTTCATTTTCTGAATATTGAGCTTTAAGCCAACTTTTTCACTCTCCACTTTCACTTTCATCAAGAGGCTTTTGAGTTCCTCTTCACTTTCTGCCATAAGGGTGGTGTCATCTGCATATCTGAGGTTATTGATATTTCTCCTGGCAATCTTGATTCCAGCTTGTGTTTCTTCTAGCCCAGCGTTTCTCATGATGTACTCTGCATATAAGTTAAATAAACAGGGTGACAATATACAGCCTTGACGAACTCCTTTTCCTATTTGGAACCAGTCTGTTGTTCCATGTCCAATTCTAACTGTTGCTTCCTGACCTGCAAACACATTTCTCAAGAGGCAGGTCAGGTGGTCTGATATTCCCATCTCTTTCAGAATTTCCTACAATTTATTGTGATCCACACAGTCAAAGGCTTTGGCATAGTCAATAAAGCAGAAATAGATGCTTTTCTGGAACTCTCTTGCTTTTTCCACGATCCAGCGGATGTTGGCAATTTGATCTCTGGTTCCTCTGCCTTTTCTAAAACCAGCTTGAACATCAAGAAGTTCACGGTTCACATTAACTTAAGTCAATTCGGCAGCAGTTTCTATCTATTTAAAAATATTTTACTCCTGGATAGCAGTTAGCAGTTGATCACAAGCCTCATATAATAACAATTGTTTAATTGTCTTCTCGGTGTCTGTAAGGTCCAATTCCTCTTAATTCTTTCTTGGGAACACTAATGTCGTAAATGACATTAGTGAATGCTGAATGAGTTGCCAAGAGCAATGACGATATTGAGCTGTCACCATGAACTAAGAGTTTTATCCAGATCATCTCAGTCCTCCCTACAACAAACCTTTTGGGATATTTCCAATACTTTCTTCCACTTTGTAAGTGGGAAAACTGAGGATTTCAGAGAAATTTGTTCTTTACATGAGACTATTGCTAGGAAGTGATGGAGCCAAGACATGGATACATAACTGTGTCAAAGTTTTCCAGTTAATTATAGAGATAAGATTGCCTACATTTTATGCTAATAGATCCAAGTATTAAATTGAGTGTTAACTAATCAACATATCACTTTAAAAAATAAAATTGTTCATATTCTGCTACTGCCCATTTGTCACTCAAGTGTTTGCAAAATTCGGGGATAATTTTTCCAAACTCTTACTCTTTTTTCAATTAAAGGCTCCTTTTTAAACCTTTATTTAATATTCAACTTCATATCCACAAAGGTAATGGCTGGTGATATGTTTAATACTTTCGCAATTTTCTTTGGGCGTACAAGTCATTAGAATTATCTGGTTAAGCCAGGAGCTTTCAATCTTGGCTGAGCATTAGCATCACTTAGAGAAACTTTTAAAGATCCTGATTCCAAGGCCAAACCCATGACCAATTAAATTAGAATCCCTGTGAGTAACATCCAAGTGATTACAATGAGCATCCAAGGTCGAAACCACTAATTTAAAGAATTCTTCTCTGGACTTTCCCTGTATATTCATTTACCTGTGGCCTGCTCTGGCTTCTGCTCATGGAGCTGAAACTATGTGTTGGCCAATTCAACAACCATTCTCAAAGGCCATCTCATTACCTGACTCTAATATAGAGGTTGAAGAAGCTGAATAGTCTCTTTCCCAGACTTTGTTGAATATGGAGGAGATATATGATGCAGTTGTGGTCAGTGAAAAGTAAGTGAAGATCTATTGAGGGCTTCTGGAAAGCCCATACATCTAGGTGTTTTTGATGACTTAGTCAATTCAGGAGATTGTTTTTTTCACTTTTCATCTGAATGTTTATAGTTATCTGAATGTTTCCCTGGATATAGATTGAACACATGACTTGAATCAAAGTTCCTTTGAATGGGAAATCAAGGGAGAATTTTATCTCTTATTGATGTAGTCTCTATTTCCTCTTAGATACCTTGGAATCCATGACAAAATTGTCTTACAGAGAAGTCAAAGGCTAAGGAATTGGAGAACCCTAAAATTTTCTTTGAAATTTTGGGGTATGGATGATAAAATGATCACCTCCAACATGCTTGTCAGACATAATTTCCATGTTAGACATACAACATTTACAGAGAGAAACAGAAGGGATAATAATAGAGTTTCTATAATAGAGTTTCTATAATATATTGTAATAGAGTTTCTAGCAAACACTGAATCTGAGCCTGTGTATTCATAGTATAAGAATATATATGTGTGTCTGCTAATTTTGTGTAACTTTTTATTGAAGTATAGTGTATAATACATGCTAAAAAGGTACGCATGTGGTAAAGAGGAGCTCAGAGAGTTTTCAAAAATGAACACACCTTTATACCTAACACTTGGGTCAAGAAGCAGAACGCATGACTTTCCTGGTGGTCCAGTGCTTAAGACTTCATGCTTCCACAGCAGGGGGGAAGGGTCTGCTTTCTGGTCAGGGAACTAAGATCCTGCATGTCGCACTGCAAGGCCCAAAACAAAACAAAACGCCAAACAAACAAACAAAACCCAGAAAACAAAATACAAAAAAGAAATTGAACGTTCCCAGGACCCTAATAACCCCCTGTTCTTCCTTCTACTGGCTCCCCTGTCAACAAAGGATGACCACAAGGCTACCATTTCTTTCTGTTTTTTTCTTTTAAACAAATGAATGTGTAGAAGTATAAGGTCACCTCTTCTTTTTCACATACTCTCTTTTGAGATGGGAAAGTCAGACCTATTCCAGGGCACATTTAATTAGGGAAAAATGAAAAGAAAGAAATAAAATCCAGACCAACAAAGCAAAGATTTAAGTTGGCATCGCTATCCGTATAATTGTGATACCGGCAGACACTCAATAAACATATCAGCATTGTTAAAATGATTTATCAGCCAAATGGTTGAATGTAAAATATTATCAATACAGGTGTCATCATTGATCTTTCTTGGGTCTCACTGCTGAAGAATGGGGCCGCTAGATGATTTCAACAAACAATCCTTGACAGGAAACCAAAGGCAACAAGGCACAGGGACAGACAGCTGACAAATGCAGTACGGGGCCATTAAAGCATGTGATGAATTTGCCAGGAAAGTATATATTTGTGCAAGAGGTGAGCTCATATCTCCCATAAATTTGTCAGCCGTGACACAGTGTTCTCTGGCTTGGCATGAGTAATGCCTTGCTATTTGCTGCCTTTGTCTGGCAAAAGCTCTATCAGTCACTCCAGGATTATTTACAAAGAAACGTGTCTATCAGTTACAAGGACATGACTTTGCCGCTAAAAGATAACAAAAGAGGAAATCAGGCAGTGGCCTCTCCGCGAGGGATGCGTCTTTTCCAGACAAGCTCTGGACTGGAATGAATCAGATGGACGGCAATTGGCCGGGCTGGCCCTGTGCCTGGCATGACCAGCCTTAGTACATTTATCCACACTGATTAGATTAGAAATTATTAATAGGGGGCTACGGAGTAGAGCAAAAGGTCATTTAGAGTTTAATTCTGTTCTCAGATAACTTCATTTCGGCTGATGGGATTGTTATTGTAGGGGTTTTATATGTTTATAGGAAACAATATACTCAATAATGAAGTCTTGCCTCCTTCTGCAAGGTCAGGAAAGCTATTGTGTAGCTAGATTGAAGTCTTCACAATTGTGTTAATTAAGTAACAGTGATTGGGCTTGGTCTCCTCTTGAAATGCATTTAAGACCCTAAAAGCTGCTGAGAATGTATTCTTTCAATATAAATATATGGGAAGGCAAGTGCGACCAGAAAGCAGCCTGCGATTGAGTAAACAGAAGAGCTGACACGAAGCTTTTACTTAAGGCAGCCAGGAGCCTGGTTGGCAGATGTAACTTCTTGACACATAAATACAAATATCTTGTCAGTTTAGGATTAAACCTAACAAGTTCCTTTTTCTTTACTCAATTCCTGACCAATCTGAAAGGTGAAGCCATAGAATTTGATGTTGATGGTACATTATGTCTCATCAGTTATGTTACACCTTCCCAGGCCTGTCTGTTTGGGGTAGATGATCAGTGTGCAGCAATAGCCATGCCCTTCTCAGATAAAGGGCCATTTCCTTGGTCTTGTCTGATAGACCAGGGCCATTAGGTATCCTGGTCTGATAAACCAGGGAGCTCAGATCTGTCCTCCACTGTGAGCCCCCTTTGGGAGTTCATAATCTGAACTTTAAATTTGCTGAAGGTTATTACAATTTTGTTTGTTGCAATAGAAAAGATCCCTTCTAAATAGACAAAAATGATTTTTAGACGATTTTCAATGAAGAGTGGATTTGTTACTAAATGCAAGCTTGTGTGCCCAACACACACTGAAACCAAACAAACCAAAATGTTGGAGTTTGGAAAAGAGAAAGGTTTATCACAGGGTCATGCAAGGAGACAGGTGCCTCATGCCCCTCTAAAACCCTGAACCCCCTGAAGTATTTTAGCAAAGCATTTTAAAAATCAAGGTGAGGGAGGGATGTGGTTGGTGTTGCAAACTTCTTGGTGTTGGAATCCTTTGTTTGCAGTTGTCCATGTAGGTCAGGTCACAATGTTCCTGTAAACCTCCAATGAGACAAAATGTATTCTCTGTTCAACAACTTTTTTATCTCTATGTGAATGGAAAAGTGTTATACCCTTAAAGGTCAAAGCCTTGAGAATGGGCTATCTTGTATGTTTCAGGCTATAGGAAACATTCTCAACTGGCAAAAGCAATAGAATACAAAGATTAAAGTAAAAGGAACAGATCTAATATGGAATCAGATTTGTTCTTCCTGATTAGAGGCTTATAGAAAGAACTTCATTGTTCTCTTTCTTAAAGACCACAGAAGACACTTGGGTTCTATTTGTAAGCAAACAGCGTCCTATCTGACTCCAGACACAGCGATATCTGGGCTACCCAGATGGTGCTAGTGGTAAAGAACCTGTCTGCCAATGCAGGAGACATAAGAAACGCAGGTTGATTCCTGGATTGGGAAGATCCCCTGGAGGAGGACACAGCAACCCACACTAGTATCCTTGCCTGGAAAATCCCATGGACAGAGAAGCCTGGGGACAGTTACAGTCAATAGGGTCTTACAGAGTTGGACACGACTAAAGTGACTTAACACACCTGCACGCACGCAGGCATATAGTGATATCCCATGAAGAGGAACTTTGAAGTAAAACTTGGCGACTGCTCATTGAGTCTTGTCTTTCCAACTCCCCCATCCATACCCAAGAAAACCACCACCTCAAGACAGAACTTAGTTTTCCCAATAGGAGGACTATAGAATAGAAATGATATTTTCACTACCGTAAGTTTAAAAAAATACCCCTAAGGCAGTGGATATTGACTAGGAATGGTTTTGTTACCCAGGGAACATATAGCAAAGCCTGGAGTTCTTTTGATTGTAACACCTGGGGTGGGTGGTGCTAATGGCAGCTAGTGGGTAGAGGTCAGGGATGCTGCTAAAAACATCCTCCAAAGCACAGGATCACACCCAGAACTAGGAATTATCTAGCCCCAAATGTCAAGTGCCAAGGTTGAGGAACCCTGCTCAAAAGAACCTTTAGAATCAATGAAGAATGAGGACTTGGGAGAGATTACTCTGTCTAGGAAATGAGGTACCAGAACCTCTGCTTAGTAAAAGTCTATAAATGACATTATAAAATAGATAACATATTAGGATTCAAGAAATAAAAGATTTCTTTTAAAGCCACTCATTTCAATTAAAACTTGGGAGCTAGAAAAAAGTACTTTTGATTTTCATTGTTGTTCTAAGATGGTCCACATGCTTTTAGAGTTATTATGATATGGAGTAATGTCAAGATGCAAAATCTTTGAAGGAAACACACAAAAGCAGCTGACATACTGGGCCAAAGGTTGAACTGAGATCCTAACATCTAAAAGCTACCCTGCCATCAATTAAACCTGAGCCTGGGCGAGTGATTCAACCCATCTGGGCCAGAGTTGCTATTTCTGGCCAGACACTGAGACTGAACAGCTTGACGTCATTCCTCAGCTATTCCTTCTCCTCCAGACATGGACGGAGCCAACGCAGATACTCGCCTTAGTTTCCCGGCTCACAGTCCTGCTGGCCTGGCTCGCTTAAGTCCTTGTTATTTCACATCTGGGCAGTTGCAGTAATTTCCTAGGTGACGTTCTCCCCTCAGATGTGTCCCATAAAATGCTGCAATCTTATCTGTCTAAACCATTACTTTGTTTACATTACTCCTCTCAAATATCTGTATGACAACCAGTCCCTTTCTGATCTGCTCAGGAATGGGTTTCTGTACTTGACTTAGGCACTTTCCCTCCTTAGATCATTGCTGTCCCCATCATGTGACTGCACTTAATGCCTTCTTCATGATGGAATGCACTAGATCAAGTTTTCCTGCTGAGCTTTGTTTGGAAGGACGCTTCTGTCTGCTGTGTTCTTTCCCTATTGATATCTCTCAACTTTCCTTCAAATCTAAAGTCCCGTGGTCTCTCAGAACCTTTGCTAAGATCTCCATATCTCTGTCCTCTGCTCTTTTAAGGATGTATTATTTGCACAATGTATGTGATATTTAACATATTTTACTATCTAGCTATCAGGCTAAATAATATTCTTCTCCCCTCATTGATATCTTTGACTCCCTCTCAAAGATCCAAGGGAAAAAAGACATAAGCTATCACAATGCAGTTAGGCTTTATGTGGGATTCCATGGGAAAGGATGTTTTGTACCATCCTCTGGTCAGTACATATTCATGATTGGATTAAACTAAGACACTCTGAGAGATAAAGGCATACTCATACATATTAAAAAATATTAAGTCTTTCTGGTTAGGCTGTAACCTCATCATGACAGTCATAATGATCAAACCCTTTGTGTCCTCTGAGCTTTGTGTCATAGAAAGTGTCTAAAGAATGATTATATGGCCAATTTTATTTTATGCATGCTTTTTTAATGTAAAAACTATACTATAGTGAAATAAAAGTAGTATTCAGGCTTGGGAGGCTTTTGGTTACTACAGGAAAAACTGCATTAAAAATGTAAAATGTGTGCACACACGCATGCACACACACACACTATATATATATATTTTAAGAGAAACATCTCTGTTTAAATATATGTCTCTTGTACTCCAAGAATAAAAGTTTTCATGAGTCTCAGTAACTCTTGTTGTCCATTCCAAAGATATTGGAGTCCAATGGGTTCCTAAATATAAATTAAATTCTCAGATTTTGACATGGAGTTGAAGAGCATTGCTGAAGTAGCTTAGTATTTTTTTTTAACAGGCTGACTATAATATAGATACAGCATGTGGTAGCACGGCCACGCATGCTGTATTCTTTTTGTCATTTTTTCTTTCAACTTAAGCATACTTGGGGTGAGGGCATGCTGGAAGATTTTACTGATGCAGCTATCTGCCTTACTTCACCTGCAAAAGTTCATTTGCTCTTACCTCATTTGTAGGTGCCCTGAGTTGTATCCTTTATGTATAAAAAGGATAGCATCTTTGTCTGTATACTGCAATATTCAATCTAGGGTTTTCAAGTCTCAGCTGTGACAGTTTTTTTGAAAAAGGGATTTGCTACAGCAAGATATGTTTCTTCATTGTTACCTGACAGTTCACTTTTTAATCAATGAATTTGCTGATGTTATTCCCCTCAAACTAGAATGCTCACTTGCTAAAAGAACAACACAGCTTAATGCAGTGGTTCTCAGAGTGTGGTCCCCAGACCAGGAACATCAGAATCATCTGAGAACTTGTTAGAAAGGCAAATTTCTAGGTCTTACTTATTGAATCAAGAGCTTTGGGGTTGTGGCCAGCAATCTGGGAATTTAACAACCCACTAGGGAATTCTGATACAAGAAAAAGTTTGAAAACTATTGGCTTGGTTGTCAATATTAGTAATATGAGCTCTGGGGCAAACTGTCTGAATTCAAATATTTAATCTTCAAGTCATGTACCCTTCCATTGCCTCAGTTTTCTCAACAATGAATGAGATAATCCTAGTATCAACCATCATTCATATATTGTTGGTGACATTAAATTGATAAAGTAAATGTGAAAAGTTTAGCACCAAGGGTGCACTTCCTATACTTTAGCTATTATTGTTCACATTTTCCCATTCTCTGGTCTTAGAGAGCCTCTTCCTCTTGGTCATCTTTCCAAGCCCTGGATAAGCCAAAGGGTTCCTCTCTCTTAAATATCCCTTTTACCTCTCTTCACCTCTTTGAATGTTGCCACATTAAGGGTGAGAGAAGCATTCATTTTTCTGTAGTCTGAGTTTCTGCTCACAAAGTAATTTTGTTGCCTTAAAAACCAGAACTAATGATGAGGACACATACAGACAGAGTACAACACATTTTAATTTTTTCTCAGATCTGCTTTCTATTTTAACTATAATATACTTCCCTTGTGGTCCACCTGATTTTTTTTTTTTTTCGGGCCTTGAGAATGTGAACTGGTATTTATTTTTATGGCTGATACAACTGATGTGTGGATGGATGGGAGTGTGTTTTCACCTTGTCTTCAGTGATGGATCATTCTTGTTTGTTCTAGAGGCTTCTGGACTTGTTATCCTGTGTCATTTCTAACTGGTGCCACTTTTTGACAAATGATAGCAGCAAGGCGTGGTGTGCTACCTCCGGTTCTTATTTTCCCTGAGTGTTTGGATGTAATAATTTTAGAGACAGCCACATGGCTAATGAGTCTTGCCCTCAGGAGCTCAGCACAGAGGCAGCCCTCGCTAGCCTATCAGAGCCCTCTTTGAAAATGTTGGAAGATGTGAGAAGCAAGACAAATGGACATTTGTGTATCATATTCTTTGAGAATTGAATAGAGGATTTATGGTGTTCCCTGACTTGACACACTTTACACTTGTCATGCTGGCACATTGCATTATATTCTGCTGCCCACAGGGCTTTTGATGATGTTTCAGAAACAAGTAATAGATGTCTCTGTGCTATATCCATACATTTGCAGAGAAAGATCCAATATGAAAAACAAAGGTACAGTAGAAACCATCCCCATCAACTGAGCACAAAGGCCAACCTCTGCTCTCTAGTGTCTTCTTAGTCCCAATTCCCTCCCTGGACATATATATAACCTTCTCCAGCTAGAGCTAGTTCACCTGAAGTACAGTGTAACCCACAATTTGCCCTATTTCATATGCATATTTTAATCTCTACTTGGGGTATAACAATTGATGATGACTGTTCTGGCAGCTACAGTGCAATATAGAAGAATGCAGTGCACTGAGCTAGTATACGTGGAGCGAATAAACAGCATTCTATATATGAGGGCCCACTGTATAGTTCAGGGAATTGTATTCAATATCCTGTGATAAAACATATGGAAAAGAATACTAAAAAACAAATGTGTATATACATGTGTATAACTGAATCGGTTTGCTGCACAGTAGAAATTAACACAATATTGTAAATCAACTATACTTCAGTAAAACAAATTGAAAGAAAAGAATCCAGTGCGCTGAATTAAGTATCGAGAACTCTTCATTTTAACCCTGAATTGGCTGTGGACATGACATCTCTGTGCTCAAATGAACTTCATACGGCAATGTCACAATTTGTCCTTTTTTTCATCAATGCTATGGGTACAAGGTTTCCTGACCAGCCTACCTCCCAGAAGGCTTACACGAGAACTCATTTTGAAAGGTGTGTAGAAGTGAGAGAAAGCCACCTATGTGCCTCTTGATGAGGCAGTTGGAATACAAATGTGTTTGCCCTTGGTTTTACAGGAAGGAAAACAAAGTCCTTAAAAGGGTGAGTGAGTTTTTTTCAAGGACCACCATAAGTGACGAACAGAGAAGGTCCAGATTTCTATCTTCTGCTCCTTAGATGAAGTACCCCGAGATTACTACCCACACTCCATGTTCAAAGGGCCCCTGCAGGCCTGGGCACTGAGGAACCACCAATAGCTACACTGCTTTTGAAGTTAATGGTCTTTTATCCACCTTTCAGATGGAATTCTGTAGTGATCCTTGATGGAGAAGTACTCCAAATAATGGCTGTTCTCTAATTTCTCACTTGTCAGGTGAGAGACTCATTTTTATTCAGAAGAAGTTTTAATTGGTTGTTTCTTGAACAACTGAGTTAATGAACTGAGATTCTTACTGGATTCACGTAAGTAAAGAGCACTATATGTTTACTGCTGCTGCTGCTAAGTCACTTCAGTCGTGTCCGACTCTGCATGACCCCATAGACGGCAGCCCACCAGGCTCCCCTGTCCCTGGGATTCTCCAGGCAAGAACAGTGGAGTGGGTTGCTATTTCCTTCTCCAATGCATGAAAGTGAAAAGTGAAAGTGAAGTTGCTCAGTTGTGTCCGAATCTTAGCGACCCCATGGATTGCAGCCTACCAGGCTCCTCCATCCATGGGATTTTCCAGGCAAGAGTACTGGAGTGGGGTGCCATCGCCTTCTCCGATATGTTTACTACTTTCTGTGAAATCAGGATTTCCTGTTTGGTATTTGTAGCTCTTTATCTTATGGGTCCCATTTTTACATTAGAATGTCTTGAAGAACAGAGACTTTGATTTTTGCTTTTTTGTCCTATTCTTAAATCCCCTAGGATTAAATATAAGCTTATCAACTTCAGGTGAATAGGTTGAGAACATCTGAAATAAAAGGAAGTGAAAAGTCTCTAAGCCTATGGTGTTTTGTTTCATCTCATTTGTATCCCTTTAAGACATTATCTGTTAAAACTGCCTGTATATATTTCCTATTTCCAATTTTCTTGTTTCCACTTAGGGTTTTTGAAAGTGAAATTCGCTCAGTCATGTCCGACTCTTTGTGACCCCACGGACTATTCAGTCCATGGAGTTCTCCAGGCCAGAATACTGGAGTGGATATCTGTTCCCTTCTCCAGCGGCTCTTCCCAACCCAGGAGTTGAACCCAGGTCTCCCACATTGCAGGCAGATTCTTTTTTTTTTTTTTTTTTTGCAGGCAGATTCTTTACCAGCTGAGCCACAAGGGAAGCCCAAGAATACTGGAGTGGGTAGCCTATCCCTCTTCAATCGGACCTTCCCGATTCAGGAATCAAACCGGAGTCTCCTGCATTGCAGGTGGATTCTTTTCCAACTGAGCTACCAGGGAAGCCTGACGTTTTTTTGAAGGGCTCCCTAAATGTCTTGTGAGCCCTCCTATTGAACCTGGTGATGATGCAGTTGCTGATGGCTTTGCCTTTTTGTGATGTGCCTATGAACAGGCAATCTAGCCTCTTTCTTTCCTGTGTCACAGAAGTAACACTACCTTCCTCAGTGTCCTTCTTGAAAGGATCTTGATTCAATGGGAAAGCCCCAAAGCACATACTAAGGAAACACCATAGGAAGCAGTGGTGGTGAATACAGATTGTAGATTTCTAGTCCCATGGACATCTAAGTCTCAGTCAAGTATGCACTCTGGTTAACATTTGCATCACCAAGTGACACTGTTGAGTTCATGAGAAGGGTACACTTTAACAGCCTGACATAGGCCTGTGTAAATAAAATGATTTGATTTTTGTATACACTGGCAATGCCTTTGCATTACTTCCTATTGCTGTGTAACAAATTATGCCAAAATTTAGCAGTGTAAAACAACACCCATGTATTATCTCAGTTTCCATGGCTCAAGAATCCAGGCATGGCTTAGCTGGATCTTCTACTTCAATGGCATTGACAAGGTGACAGTAAGATGTTAACTCAGGGATTGCATTCTCATCTGAAGCCTGAACAAATGAAGGAACTACTTCCATGTTTGGTGGTAAGATTCAGTTACTCTCAGGGTACTGCGCTGAAGGCTTCAGTTTCTTGTTGGCTATTGGCCGAAGGCCACCCTCAGTCTCTTGCTATGTGGGCCTCTGCAACATGGCAATTTGTTTCATCAAAACAGGCAAGCCTGCTACTGCTAAGTCACTTCAGTCATGTCCGACTCTGTGCAACCCCATAGATGGCAGCCACCAGGCTCCCCCGTCCCTGGGATTCTCCAGGCAAGAACACTGGAGTGGGTTGCCATTGCCTTCTCCAATGCATGAAAGTGAAAAGTGAAAGTGAAGTCACTCAGTTGTGTCTGACTCTCAGCGACTCCATGGACTGCAGCCTACCAGGCTCCTCCATCCATGGGATTTTCCAGGCAAGAGTACTGGAGTGGGGTGCCATCGCCTTCTCCACAGGCAAGCCTGATGCTGCTGCTGCTAGGTCGCTTCAGTCGTGTCCGACTCTGTGAGATCCCATAGACGGTAGCCCACCAGGCTCCCGCGTCCCTGGTATTCTCCAAGCAAGGACACTGGAGTGGGTTGCCATTTCCTTCTCCAATGCATGGAAGTGAGAAGTGAAAGTGAAGTCGCTCAGTCATGTCCGACTCTTAGCGACCCCATGGACTGCAGCCCACTAGGCTCCTCCATCCATGGGATTTTCCAGGCAAGAGTACTGGAGTGGGGTGCCAAAGCCTAGTAGGCAGTAAAGAGAATTTGCCAGCAATATGGAAGTCACAGTCACAAAAGGGCTTCAAAAAGCCTCTCTTCTGAATTTCTGATTTAACAATTCTAATATCTAGCTTGCAAGGGAAATAGCTACAGACTAAAAATAAAGAGTTATAGGGACTGAAAAGAAAATCAGCTAACATATCTAAACATTAGTCCACATTATACTGGAATTACCTGTTTAAGATTCTTTCTCGATATATTTTAAGCGCTTTGAGGGTAAGAACTGAGCCTTATTCATCTTTGTAACATCAGCATTTGGTGCAATACCTGATCCACAGACATGAACTGTTTGAACTGAACCAAGGGCAGTTCAATACTTCATTTTTTATTCTTTTTTTTTTCCCCTAGCAAGAAAAGGCAGTATGTGTATGACAGTATTTAAAAGCATGGACTCCAAACACAGACAACCTGGGTTAAAATTCTGCTTCTGCCCATTGTTAGCTGTTTGCTCTTAATCAAGTTATTTATTCTCTTCCAGCCCCGCTTTCTTTATCTGTAAAACAGGAATGTGCATGATGATTTGGTGTCTCCATTATGGTTGTTGTACAATTAAATGATATGCAAAGGGTTAGGCTAGTTCTTGGTACAGATGGTATGTAAGTGTTAGCTGTGATTATTCTCTCTGCTTAGAACTTCCTTATCTTTGTCCACTTGGTTGAATTCTGTTTCCCTCTCTTCTTCAGGTGTTCTTTGGGAACTCTTTCCTCTAGGTTGAGTACTGCTCCTGTATGCTTCCTTCCTTAGCTGTGCATTCTTCAGCCTTTTACAAGATACATTTGATTATATTATAAAGGGGATAGTTCTACATCCCCTTTGGATTGGCCTAGATCTTACTATTCATCTTTATATGCCCGACATTGATCACAGTGCCTGGTGGATAGCAGATACCAAACAAACGTCATTCAGAGAAGTATGTAAAGATTTATCTGCTCTCATGGCAGCTCTGACAGCTAGCTTGAGTCTGTCCAATGCTCCATTTTCTGTATCTGGGATCAGTCTTGCCCACAATAAATGGGATTCTTGGTTCTTTCAATAAGCTCAGAGAATGTGGTTCACTGGGGACAGAATGCCTTTGAAAGAGATATGTGTGCTGTCCCCTCTTTGAACTATATTATAGAATGATTCATCTTCCATGAGCAGTATAACCTCAATCAGGGCTCTCATCTACCCTCATCTTTCCTTCCTTCTTCAGTTGCCCATTTTTCCTCCTCTCTTCCCATTTCATCCATCTCACCTCCTGCCAGGCCTGGGCAGACACACAGATGTGCACACACACACACACCTTTGATCCTGCTGACACCAATGGCACTAAGGAAAGAAGTTCAATATGTCCACTGGCATCAAAATAGAGGAATAACAATTCTTCAAAATGACAATCACAGGCAGCCTAGGGGCATTCAGAGGCTCTTCTGCTTTGTGTTTTCTGTAGTCTTTAGTGTTTTCCTCTGGTGTTTAAAAGCAGAGGTGACTGTAGTTTTCCCTGCCTGAGAGGTGCTAATGAGCTGGCACTCAACAAACAGTTATGGCAGTCCCGTGGTGAGGAACAGGCGGAGCAGGGGAGAGTTTTGTGCCCCATCTCACAGCCACCAGCAGAGCACGATCTCCCATTTACAACCAGTTACTCGACTGCATTTCATGTTTGTGATTGTGTTGACAAAGAAAAAGTTGCCATTTCTGGCAGCATCTCTTAGCTTTCTGAGCCGCCTCAGGCATGTGGAGAATGCAGGAGGCACATACTGTCTTGGTTGCCACCTGACACCTCTTCTGCTTATCTAGACCCAGAGTGCCCACTGGGAATGCACCGGGGGCATCCTACAGCATCCTAGCTAGGCAGATGTTCCTGGATCACCATTCATTTTCCTGTGGCTCCCACTCCTCCTCTCCTGCAAGATACAATCCAACATCCACAGGCAGAGAACACAGACTTTCTGCTGTACTGACTCCTAAGACAAGACAAGCCAAACTCCCCTAGTAGAGAACCAAGACAGACACCATCGCTGTTGTTTTACTTTTATTTATTTTCTGGCTTTCGATTCTTCTTCTCTGTCAGCAGGAGCAAGAAAAACCTGGAACATCAAAATCAAATGCTGTTCTGCGTTGCACTGGCCTGGCCTTTTCTATGTGTGATTCAAAATTCAACATTCTGTCTTGTGTATGGCAGGCAAAATATAGCTTTCTGTTTGGGGGTTGGTGGCTGGTTAAAAGAATCATAAAACAACTTAGATGTTTCTTGGTGATGCACCAGCTATGTTAAATCAATATTTGATGATTTATAAATGAATGAGGCACATACAGATTAGATTTTCTTCTGAATACACACTGGCATAGACCACACTGGCAAAAATAGTTTTGATTTAGTATTGTCTAGGGCATCTGAAACACAGACTGCCAGTCTGAAGATGGGGCAATTCTAGATGGTCTGATATACAGCCTCATATAATTGTGTTGAATGACACTTTTCTCTTGTTCTTTTGATCGGATGTGGGAGTGATTCTAGTTTCTATGCATTTCCAACACATTTTCAAAGATGAGTATTTAACCTTCTGTTACAGTAACCAAACAAAGAGAAAATCTCAAAAGCATGAATTTAGAGGTTGAAAACTCAGCTTCTATATGACTAATTTTTTTTTCAATTTTTTAAATGAAAATATACATTGTAGGCTTAGGGAGGAAAGCTTATATTAGAGTTGGTAGAAATTTTTGGCAAAGTTATGTTAGAAATATTAGGCATTTAGCTTTCAAAACTGCCTTGCCAATATTTAGGTGAGATAAAACTAGCAATGCAGTTAGACCTTAAATCAGCCAAAATAGTTGAGGGAAGACCTATCCAAGTATGATAATGTGTTTGCCAATTTTTGACAATTATTTTTAATATAGGATTTTTGGCTGTGGAGATTCTCTACATATTCTACTGCCTTAGGGGTTATTTGGAAAGCTAACTACAAGCTAAGAATAATGATCTATGTTTGTCATTCAAAAATCAATTGGCTAAGCTATTGCTTTTAAACAGCCAGTTAGCTGAAGTTTGGCTGGTCAACCACTTCAATTGTAGAAGAGCTCAAGTGTTTTGGCTCCATATGTATATAGGATATAGTAATAGCCAACACATGTTCAATACTTATCATAGGTTAGGCATTCTCCTAAGCCCTTAAAATTATTTTCTCAGTTAATCATCATAAGACCCCTCTGAATTAGATTACTATTATTATCAATTCATAGGTAAAAAAACCAAGACACAGAAAAGTAAAACTTTCCCCATTGATAGAGTGGAGATATGAACTTACCACCATGCTAAAGAAAATACCAGAGGTGAATGATTTATTGGAAATATTTGTCCCAAAGATGAGAAAGTTGAGGTCTAAGATGAAAGTATCTTTCAAGGTTTATATAACTAACCAGAAGGACATGGTTTCTGGTGAGAAAAGCACTCAACAGAGATTCCAGGCAAGAGTGGGGTTTTATTTCACATGGCCTTATTTCTTGTCATATGACCTGAGAAAGTCACTTTTCCCTATTTGATATTCAGTGCCTGTATATGCAAATATTAGATCATTCAATATTAAACAAATAAAACATAGCAAATATAGCAGATATCCAGCATGTGCTATGAATGGAAGTAAAATATAGCCCCACTGGAGGTGCTCACAGTCTAGCGGTATCATGGAATTATGCAAGGGCTTGGTTGTATCAGAGAAGTATGCACAGGTAGAGGATATCTTCCCAAAGCCATAGATTAGTTTTTGGAGCTGGACTTGGAAATGTAAACAGCTGAGTATGTTGAAGGGTAGGTCAGTTGCATGTGCTTAAGTGGTAACATATTTCAGAGAGGTAAGCTGGGTAGGTCCTATATGCCATACTAAGTAGTTTAAACTTGGACATGTGGGTCATGGGAAGCTATTCAAGAATTTTAAACATGGGGTGATTTATTCAGTTTTACATTTACAAAAGTTCACACTGATGACAACATGAAGGATGTCTTGAAGGTGGTATCACTAGAGATAAAAGATTGTATGAGTTCAAATGAGGGGCAACTAATTGGAAAGGTTTGAGAGAAATTTAGGAGGTTGAGTCAAAAGACCCTGGCTATTAGATATAATAAGAATCAAGATCTTCTAAGCTAGGAGATAGGTGAGCATTTTCTAACCTCCAGAGAAGCCAACAGGAATGGATGGTTGATGAAAAAAGCAGTTTAATGAATGAAATGAGGAGATAGATTTGGATGAGCTCCAGAGCACAGTGTCAGAATCTACTTTAGCCCAAACAAGGTTAATTTATTTACTATCTTAAAAACATTATTTCTTTAAACATTTTTCAAAGTTATAGAAATGCACATGGTATCAAATTTAATAATACAGAAGCAGATGATATAAAATAATAATCCTTTGTACCACTCTTCTATCCTCAATTTCATTAGAAATAAGGAATTTTTTAACTCTAAAAATTGGTTTATTGTTTTATACTGGTTGTGTAAATAATATACATTTATCATAAACAAGGGTCTTCCTTGTGGCTTAGCAGTAAAGAATCCTCCTGCAATTTAGGAAACTCAGGAGATGCAAGTTCTATCCCTGAATTGGGAAGGTCCCCTAGATGAGGGCATGGCAACCCACTCCAGTATTCTTGTCTGGAGAATCCCATGGACAGAAGAGCCTGGCAGACTGCAGTCCACAGGGCCCCAAAGAATCAGACAAGACTGAAGCAACTGAGCATGCATGCAAACATTATAAATAATTTTAAATATAACATACAAATTTCTAAATGTATTTATAAATAAATAGTACATACAAATATAAAGAAAGTAAAGCTTGCTTAAAATCCCAACCTCCTAAAATAATCACATTGAGGGGGCCATCCATTTTTATGTATATGTTTTTTCTGCTTTTCTTTGGCTCACCTTAGTTTCATACTACTTTCCTAACCATACCTTTAGCTTTGTTAACAGCCTAATGAGTGGCCTTCTATAGTCACTTTCTCCCTGTGTATATATATGTGTGTGTGTGTGTGTGTGTGTGCACGCGCGCTTAGTCATTCAGTCATGTCCAACTGTTTATAACCCCATGGACTATAGTCTTCCAGGCTCCTCTGTCCTTGGGATTCCTTGGGCAAGAATACTAGAGTGGGTAGCCATTTCCTTCTTCAGAAGATCTTCCCAACCCAGGGATTAAACTCAGGTCTCCTGCATCGCAGGTGGATTCTTTACTGTCTGGGAATCACACACACACACACACACACACACACACACGTATATGTACATATATATGCACATATAACCTTTTGTTGGCCATTGTTTTACAAAAAATGAGCTTATATAATATGCATATTTTTGTGTTTTGCTTCTCTCATTCAATGGAGAATCACTCCAAATCATCTGGTATTACTCTAATTCATTTTTTTACCACATAATATTCCAATATGTGGTTATATTTCAACATATTTAGCCATTTCTTTATTAAAGAACATTCACTTCTAGTTCACCACAAACAGTTCTACAATAAATGTCATTGTACATATGCTCCTTTATATTAATACATTCATTCTTATGGAATAGATTATGAGAATGAAATCACGGTATCTAAGGGTGTGTGCATTTTATATTTTCATAGCTGTTGCCTGATTGCCTGGTGTATTGGGTATGGTGCTATTTCTACAGCGTTTCCTGTACTGCAGAGGCCAAAAGGCTAAAATCTCCATTTCCCAGAATCCATTGCAGCCAGACATGACTTAGGTTGGCCAATCAAATGCATGCAAGATTTGAAATGCAAATGCAGTGAGGTGGAGAACTCATTTCTACTGGTTATGGAAACTATAGATAGAATACAAAGACATAGAAACGTTTATGTGATTTTGTTTCTGAAGTAGCATTAACAAAAGTTTCCATGTGGAGAAATAAATCAAATATCAAACAATACAATGGAAATTAAGTTGTGAAACAGAGAATGGAATACTATGCAGCGATTGAATTAACTAAAACTACTCACTGCTGCTACTGCTGCTGCTGCTAAGTCGCTTCAGTCGTGTCCGACTCTGTGCGACCCCATAGACGGCAGCCCACCAGGCTCCCCTGTCCCTGGGATTCTCCAGGCAAGAGTACTGGAGTGGCGCGCCATTGCCTTCTCTGCTAGTCATGCCTAGTACACCTCAAGTTCAAAGATGTGGGGGGTGGTACTTTGCTTTTCCACCTCAGGTCTTTCTCAGAACCATGGGAAGCCACTCAGCCTAAATAAAAAAGGGAGTTAAGACCCCAAGATCAAATTTTAGCAAATGGAGATTAAGTCAGCGAATAAAGCCCTGTCTCTTTCCCTTTGGTCTGGTAGGCTGATTCTGCAATGTCTTTGACACGTTACCTCAGAGAGTGCAGGGCGGGACTATGCCTCAGCTGCCCACTGCAACACCCAGCTCAGATAATGTACTTTCATTTGTTCTATCCCTTCTCTAAGCTCTATTTCCACCCTACACTTTTGCTTCCTGGGATCACCTGCAAAATATACTACCTGCACCCAAGTCAGGCCCTGCTTTCAGGGAAACCCAGCCTATGACATATAGGATAATGCCATCTATATTCAAAAACATCAAGATGAAATATTGTATAGCGAGATATGCATGTGAGATAAACTATGCAGAAAAGCAATGGTTAATTTAAGATGAATGTAATATGCTCAGCTTCGGGAGAAGGGAAGGAGCTATATTCTGGGTGGGACATACAGAGGCTTCAGAAGTGTTACTCATGTTTCATTTTTTAATCTTTATGTTAGGTACATAGTATTTGTTTTATTATCTTTTTATAGTATTGGTTCTTGTTGGTTTCAGGACCCTTTTACACTCTTAAAAATCACTGCAGACTCCAAGAAACTTCTGTTTTTGTGAGTTATGTCTGATGACATTTACTGTATTCAAAATGAAAACTGAGCAATTAAAAATATTTCTCCTTACTTATTTGAAAATTAAAATAATGAACTTACCCGATGACATAAATCACTTATTCTTATAAAAATGAATATTTCCGAAACAGAAACTAAACAGAGTAAAACAAAAATGAATGAGGGAAGTGGCAAAATTTTTCATTTTAGCAAATTGATTGGAGAGTTTCAGACTATATTAATAGAGATTTCTTTTTTCATATAACTCTAGATATTCTTTGGCATTATATCCAAACTTGACAGGTGGTAGTTTCTTAAAGGTGATTGCAATGGGGTATCTAGAACTATATCAATGAATTTTTAATACCCTTATAGTAAAACCTATTTGTCTTCTTGCATTTTGAATTGTTCCTTTCAGTTCAGTTCAGTTCAGTCACTCAGTCGTGTCCGACTCTTTGCGACCCCATGAATCGCAGCACACCAGGCCTCCCTGTCCATCACCAACTCCCGGAGTTCACTCAGACTCATGTCCATCGAGTCAGTGATGCCATCCAGCCATCTCATCCTCTGTCGTCTCCTTCTCCTCCTGCCCCCAATCCCTCCCAGCATCAGAGTCTTTTCCAATGAGTCAACTCTTCGCATGAGGTGGCCAAAGTACTGGAGTTTCAGCTTTAGCATCATTCCCTCCAAAGAAATCCCAGGGCTGATCTCCTTCAGAATGGACTGGTTGGATCTCCTTGCAGTCCAAGGGACTCTCAAGAGTCTTCTCCAACACCACAGTTCAAAAGCATCAATTCTTTGGCGCTCAGCCTTCTTCACAGTCCAACTCTCACATCCATACATGACCACTGGAAAAACCAATGCCTTTACCCAAGAATAATTTTATATCATGCACTGGTCATTTGGAAAACCATGGTTCACTGAGTTATGTGAATCTTCTAAATGCTGATACATTTTATTTTACATTTGGTCTCATCCAAAAAGTCTTTAAATATTGGGACCTGCCTAGTTCTAAGTGTTGAATACAAGTTTTCCAAAATTCTAATTATTTGCTGCAAAGCTCAAATTTTACAATTGGCAACAAATACTGAGTTATTTTCTTTGAAGTGATAGACTCACTCCATTCATAGTAACTACTGTTCCTATGTGGTGCCTTGACCCAATTTTTGGCTCCAGCATTTTTACCCACCATCATTTTGGGATCGTAGGTACAAATGTCAGCACAATGAAAACAAAAAACCAAAAAACAAATAATGTCTCAATCTTCTTATAAAAATAGTTTTACCCCCCAGAAAGTTCTCAGGGAACTTTCAGTTCAGTTCGGTTCAGTTGCTCAGTTGTGTCCGACTCTTTGAGACCCCATGAACTGCAGCATGCCAGGCCTCCCTGTTCATCACCAACTCCCAGACTCCACCCAAACACATGCACATCTAGTCGGTGATGCCATCCAATCATCTCATTCTCTGTTGTCCCCTTCCCCTCCTGCCCTCAATCTTTCCCAGCATCAGGGTCTTTTCCAATGAGTCAGCTCGTTGCATCAGGTGGCCAAAGTATTGGAGTTTCAGATTCAACATCAGTCCTTCCAATGAACATCCAGGACTGATCTCCTTTAGGATGGATTGGTTGGATCTCTTTGCAGTCCAAGGGGCTCTCAAGAGTCTTCTCCAACACCACAGTTCAAAAGCATCAATTCTTCAGCACTCAGTTTTCTTTATAGTCCAACTCTCACATCCATACATGACTAATGGAAAAACCATAGCCTTGACTAGACAGACCTTTGTTGACAAAGTAATGTCTCTGCTTTTTAATATGCTGTCTAGGTTGGTCATAACCTTCCTTTGAAGGAGTAAGCATCTTTTAATTTCATGGCTGCAATCACCATCTGCAGTGATTTTGGAGCCCAGAAAAATAAAGTCAGCCACTGTTTCCACTGTTTCCCCATCTATTTGCCATGCAGCGATGGGACCGGATGCCATGGTCTGAACGTTGACCTGAATTCAGACCATAGTTTTCTGAATGTCGACCTTTAAACCAACTTTTTCACTCTCCTCTTTCACTTTCATCAAGAGGCTTTTTAGTTCCTCTTCACTTTCTGCCATAAGGGTGGTGTCATCTGCATATTGGAGGTTATTGAAATTTCTCCTGGAAATCTTGATTCCAGCTTGTGCTTCCTCCAGCCCAGCAGTTCTCATGATGTACTCTGCATAGAAGTTAAATAAGCAGGGTGACAATATACAGCCTTGACGTACTCCTTTCCCTATTTGGAACCAGTCTGTTGTTCCATGTCCAGTTCTAACTGTTGCTTCCTGACCTGCATACAGGTTTCTCAGGAGGCAGGTCAGGTGGTCTGGTATTCCCATCTCTTTCAGAATTTTCCACAGTTTATTGTGATCCACACAGTCAAAGGCTTTGGCCTAGTCAATAAAGCAGAAATAGATGTTTTTCTGGAACTCTTTTGCTTTTTCCATGATCCAGTGGATGTTGGCAATTTGATCTCTTGTTCCTCTGCCTTTTCTAAAGCCAGCTTGAACATCTGGAAGTTCACGGTTCATGTATTGCTGAAGCCTGGCTTGGAGAATTTTAAGCATTACTTTACTAGCATGTGAGATGAGTGCAATTGTGCGGTAGTTTGAGCATTCTTTGGCATTACCTTTCTTTGGGATTGGGATTAAAGCTGATTTTTTTCAGTCTTGTGACCACTGCTGAGTTTTCCAAATTTGCTGGCATATTGAGTGCAGCACTTTCACAGCATCATCTTTCAGGATTTGAAATAGCTCCACTGGAATTCCATCACCTCCACTAGCTTTGTTTGTAGTGATGCCTCCTAAGGCCCACTTGACTTCACAGTCCAGGATGTCTGGTTCTAGGTGGGGTGATCACACCATCGTGATTATCTGGGCCGTGAAGATCTTTTTTTGTACAGTTCTTCTGTATATTCTTCCCACCTCCTGTTAATGTCATCTGCCTCTGTTAGGTCCATACCATTTCTGTCCTTTGTTGTGCCCATCTGTGAATGAAATGTTCCCTTGGTATTTCTAATTTTCTTGAAGAGATCTCTAGTCTTTCCCATTCTGTTGTTTTCCTCTATTTCTTTGCATTGATTGCTGAGGAAGGCTTTCTTATCTCCTTGCTATTCTTTGGAACTCTGCATTCAAATGGGTATATCTTTCCTTTTCTGCTTTGCTTTTTGCTTCCCTTCATTTTACAGATATTTGTAAGGCCTCCTCAGACAGCCATTTTGCTTTTTTGCATTTCTTTTTCTTGGAGATGGTCTTGATTCCTATCTCCTGTACAATGTCACAAACCTCCGTCCATAGTTCATCAGGTACTCTGTCTATCAGATCTAGTCTCTTAAATCTATTTCTCACTTCCACTGTATAGTCATAAGGAATTTATTTAGGTCATACCTGAATGGTCTAGTGGTTTTCCCTACTTTCTTCAGCTTCAGTCTGAATTTGGCAATAAGGAGTTCATGATCTGAGCCACAGTCAGCTTCCTGTCTTGTTTTTGCTGACAGTATAGAGTTTCTCCATCTTTAGACCAACCTTGAAGAAATGCGTTTTTACATTATATATACCTTTTTATTATATATTTGGAGAAGGCAATGGCACCCCACTCCAGTACTCTTGCCTAGAAAATCCCATGAACGGAGGAGCCTGGTGGGCTGCAGTCCATGGGGTCGCTAAGAGTCAGACACGACTGAGTGACTTCACTTTCACTTTTCACTTTCATGCATTGGAGAAGGAAATGGCAACCCACTCCAGTGTTCTTGCCTGGAGAATCCCAGGGACGGGGGAGCCTGATGGGCTGCCGTCTATGGGGTTGCACAGAGTCGGACACGACTGAAGTGACTTAGCAGCAGTGGCAACAGTATATATTTCCCAATAATCAAAAAGACAAGTCAAATATCTAAACTGTTAATAGATATTTTAAAAGTCATCTCACCTCCTTTGTTAATTGTATCATAAGCAGATTTCTGGTTGAATGGCCTTTCCTCCTCTCTTCTCTTGGAAACTGCCACTCTCCACCCTCTCCCCACTCTCTCCACACAAGTCATATAAGCACGTGGCTTTTTTCTATTGTTGATAAACATACGTTTAGAGTAGTTGTAGACTTACAGAAAACTTGAGTGTAAAATACAGAGACTTACCATATACTCCCTGTCTCCACACACAAACAACTTCCTCACAACTGATATTCTGTGCCACAGTGATACATATGTTACAATCAGTTGATAAACCTAAGCTGACCTCGGGATCGCCCAAAGTCCATAGTTTATATTAGCACTTATTCTTGGCATTGCACATTCTGTGGGTTTCAAAAAAAGCATAACAGCATGTATCCACCACTATAGTATCATACAGAATAATTTTATTGCCCCCCCAATCCTCTTTACTCCACCTATTTATCCCTCCCTCCCCACAACCCTTGGTGTGATCACTGAACACTTAATTGTCCTATAATTTTGCCTTTTTCAGAATGTCATAAAAGTGGAATCATATAGTATGCAGCCTTTTCAGATTGGCTTCTTTCACTCAGTAATATGCATTTATATGTCCTCCATGTGTTTTCATGGCTTGATAGCTCATTTCTTCTTAGTCTTGAATTCCATTGTCTCGATGTATCATATTTTATCAATCCATTTACCAACTGAAGAGCATTTTGGTTGCTCTCAAGTCTCAGAAATTACATATAAGCTGATGTAAAATTTTTGTGCAGATGGGCATACATTTTCAATTCATTTGGTTAAATATCAAAGAGTATGATTGCTGAGTCATAAGGTAGGCATATATTTGGTTTTGTAAGAAAATTCCAAACTGTTTTGCAAAGTGGTTGTACCATTTTGCATTCCCACCAGCGATGAACGCGTGTTCCTGTGGACTTCCCTTGTGACTCAGCTGGTAAAGAATCCACCTGCAATGGGGGAGACCTGGGTTAGATCCCTGGGTCAGGAAGATCCCCTGGAGAAGGGAAAGGCTACCCACTCCATTATTCTGGGCTGGAGAATTTAACGGACTGTATAGTCCATGGGGTTGCAAAGAGTCGGACATGACTGAGCGGCTTTCACTTCACTTTACTTCAGTTCCTGTTGATCCAGATCCTCACCAGCACTTGGTGCTGTCAGCATTTTGGAGTGCGGTTATTATAATAGGTGAACAGTGGTGTCTCATTGTTTTAATGTGCAATTCCCTCATGATATGTGACACTGAATATTTTTTGATATGCTTGTTTGCCATCTGTGCATCCCCTTTGGTAAGATGCTTGTCCAGGTCTTTGGTTCCTTTTAAAAACTGGCTGTTCAGTATCAAGAATATAGCTGATATTTTATAATAACAGTAAATGTAGTATAATCTCTGAAAATATTGGATCACTATGCTGTACACCTGAAACTAATGTAATATTTCAAGTCAACTATTGCTAAGTCACTTCAGTCATGTCCGACTCGGTGCGACCCCACAGACGGCAGCCCACCAGGCTCCCCTGTCCCTGGGATTTTCCAGGCAAGAACACTGGAGTGGTTTGACATTTCCTTCTCCCATGCATGAAAGTGAAAAGTGAAAGTGAAGTCGCTCAGTCGTGTCCAACCCTTAGTGACCCCTTGGACTGCAGCCTTCCAGGCTCCTCCATCCATGGGATTTTCCAGGCAAGAGTACTGGAGTGGGGTGCCATTGCCTTCTCCACAAGTTAACTATACTTCAATAAAATATAAAATATAATATAAAAGTCAGGCTGTTTGTTTTCTTGTTGAATTTTAAGAGTTCTTTATATATTTTGTATAACTGTTCCTTATCAGATGTATATTTTGAAAATATCTCTCTCAGTCTATAGCCTGTCTTCTCACTCTCTTTGGCTTGTCTCTCACAGAGCAAGTTTTAAATTTTGAAGTCTAGCTCATCAATTATTTCTCTTGTGGATTGTGCCTTTGATGTAGTATGAAAAAGTCATCACCATACCCAAGACCAATCGGGTGTTCTCCTATTCTATCATCTAGTTTTATAGTTTTGTGTTTCACATTTAAGTGTGTGATCCATTTGGAGTTACTGTTTGTGAAGGGTGTAAAATCTGTGTTTAGATTCATTTTTTTGCAGGTGCATGTCCAGCTGTTCCTGCACCATTTGTTGAAAAGACTATCTTTGTTCCATTGCATTGCCTTTGTTACTTTGTCAAAGATTAGTTTACCATACCAATATGGGTCTATTTCTGAGTGTTCCATTTAGCTCCATTGATCTATTTGTCTGTTCTTTTGCAATACTCTACCGTCTTGTTCACCAAAGTTTTACAGTAGCTCTTGAGCGGTATATTCCTCCAACTTGGTTCTTACCCTTCAGTAATTAATTAGCTATTCTGGACCTTTTACCTTTTCATGTAAATCATAGAATTAGTCTCTCAATACCCAAAAAATAATTAACTGGTCTTTTGAAGGGGATTGTATATTGCATTGGATCTGCAGATCAAGTTTGGAAGAACTGACATCTTGACAGTCTTGTTTTCTTACAAATGATTGTGCAATAGCTCTCCATTTATTTAATTCTTCTTTGATATCTTTAATCAAAGTTGCAGTTTTCTTCATACAGATCTTATTTAGTACATATTTTGTTAAATAGCATTTGGCTTTTATACTCTGAAAAAGTGTATAGCTTTTTGACCTAGACATTCCTTATGCCATAATTTTGACTTGGGAGCATTTTGAAAATGCTTAAAAATGAAGTTATCAAGCTTTAGAGTTTTAGATTCTAAATAAAATTTTTAGCAGGTGCTTTCAACACATCTTTACCAAGAATTGATGTTTTTGAACTGTGGTGTTGGAGAAGACTCTTGAGAGTCCCTTGGACTGCAAGGAGATCCAACCAGTCCCTCCTAAAGGAACTCAGTCCTGAATGTTTCATTGGAAGGACTGATGTTGAATCCGAAACTCCAATACTTTGGCCACCTGATGTGAAGAAGTGACTCATTGGAAAAGACCCTGATGCTGGGAAAGATTGAAGGCGGGAGGAGAAGGGGACGACAGGGGATGAGATGGTTGGATGGCATCACCGACTCAATGGACATGAGTTTGAGTCACCCTCTGGAAGTTGGTGATGGACAGGGAGGCCTGGCGTGCTGCAGTCCATGGGGTTGCAAAGAGTCAGACACACTGAGCAACTGAAGTGACCAAGAAGGTATAAAAATAAAAGTTTAAGGAGTCATCCTCTAGAAGGACTGAGGGGTGAAACAATGGTCAAAGACTGTATTCCTCTTTTGAGGAAATAACTATTTTAACTTAACCACTTTAAACTGCATCAAGATGTCCTGTTTGGGTTACTATTGCTATGAAAATGCAAGTTGGCTGCTGGAATCTAGTCTGAAGGCAAAATCCAACATAGCTCAAGAATTCCAGTTGGTAAACCCCAGAATATATAAATATAATTCTTCGGTTCCCTATCTTTGGGAACTTTATTCCATTTTGCACCAGGAGTCAGAAGCTGCAGTAATTTCTACCCTGGTTTCTTTTTCTCTCTGGTGTTGTCTGACTCTCAATAACTGTGACACTAGATATGCTCTTCCAGCTCATGCATTTCATATTTCCATTTTGTTTCTAGAGTGAATATTTCATGTGGATTTCTGGTATCATCTTTAGTGATTCATGATCACATTCTATAAGCCAACATTTTCCATGCTTGGTTTCATCTCCAGCTTAGTATTTTTGGAGAGCTTGTTTCCAAACTAGTTTTGGCTTTCTGTGAAGCCAAAAAATAATCCAACAACCCACAAACAAAACAATAATAAATTGGTGAGTAGATACTATAATTTAACCATGTGTTTTGTTCTCACTGAGAAAAATCTCTTGGGTAATTTTGGAAAGCAAATTAAAAAGTCATGAATTTCTCAGTGATTAAGGCTTGCATTTTTATATGCAACTATTCTTTGCAGCATGATATTTTAACCTTAATTTTTTAAGTGCAAAATCTCATAGTATTATTTACAATAAGAATGCATTCCTTTTAATTTTCTTTTATGACTATAGTATTTTTAAATGCACAGGCTTAGATTTTAACTCAAACTATTTATTGTAGATTTGTGTTTGGCTGACTCTTAACATTGTAGTTTTAGAGTTGCAGAGCTGTGGTTTAATGTACCTATTTCCTTTATTATCGTTTTTGTTCATGGATCATGCCCATTTTTGTAGTAAATCTCCCCCCTTTTTATAGTGATCCCTCACTGTTTTAGAAAACACATCTGGAAAACTAAAAAAAAGTCCCTGTAAAAGGACATTCACTATTCATGAGTTTCCCATGAGTTCTGCAATGATGCTGTGGTTTAATACTGACTAGCAAACAGTCCTCAGAATATTCTGATTCTGCAGGAATTCAGTACAGTGATTGAGGCTCTATTTCCATGACATTTGACACCTGTCAAGTAATGCACAAGTTAGTGAAACCAGCAGATTTTTTCAAGTATCTTTCACTCCTCAAACAGTGGCTTTGCTGAATTCAAACGCTTAAAAAAATTATTTCACCCTATCAATTTTATGACAACAGAGTCTAGAGATGGCTGATTACTGTGCCTATTATGCCTGTTAATGAAAAACCAAGAGTTTTACAAGTGTGAGAGGTAGCAAGATATAGTCGGAAGGACCTCAGTTTTAAGTAAGTACCAGCTTCAAACTCCATTTCTGCACCATGCTAGCTATTTGACCAAGAGCAGATCATTTAGCCTAAGCTTCAATTTCTGTCAAATGGGTCTCTTTGTCTTATACAACTATCGTGAAGATCAAATATCAATTAATACGTAGTGGAATTAGTGCCAACACTAATCCTGGCACATGAATGGCCATGTAAGGCTATTTCTAATAGTGTTGTATGTCTTTTCTTCCCAGTGAGGTTTACATCTTCCTGTGAGCACATATGTCTCCTAGTCTAGTCTCCCATGGTGCCTAAATCAAGGTGAACATACATAATACAGAGTTTAAATATTTCATGAATTTTACTAAGGCAATCACATGAGAGTACCAGTGAGGATGCATCAATAAGTTCTTGCCACTGTTAGGCCATTAATTTTGAAACGTGTTCATTTGTCTCTCAAAGCCTATGTTTTCTTGTCTGTAAAACAATCTTGAGTCATTTGGCTAGAGGACCCTGAGAATTAAGGACCCCTTAATACTGAATTTGCATGAAGCCTGATAAGCTTTCTTTTGAAATCTCCAAATAGCTCACTTCCTGTTGCAATGGTAGAAACATTTTGTTTCAAAGTAAATGTGTCTGTGAAAGTTCTGACCTTTCTCTATTTACAGATAATCTCAGTATCTGGACGTGACAGTTCTTTATCCTAATTTATCCAATATTAAAATTTCCTTTTTTCTTTTCACCAAATTAAAGACACTTATCTTCCCAGGTAGAGCTAGTGGTAAAGAACCTGCCTGTCAATGCAGGAGACATGAGACGCAGGTTCGATTCCTCGGTCAGGAAGATCCCCTGGAGGAGGGCATGGCAACCCACTCCAGTATTCTTGCCTGGAGAATCTCATGGACAACGGGGCCTGGCGGGCTACAGTCCCTGGAGTCACACAGAGTTGGACTTGATAGAAGTGGCTTAGCACCCACCCACATAGCAATTTCCTCTCCTTTCTACTTCAGCTTGAGCCTTGCAGAAGAGAAGGGAGCAGCTTGCCTCTGATCTTGTGGAAATGCCCATACAAGCTCTCAAGAGAATAAATGAATACAAACTTAATCAGAACTTCTTTTCTGTTGAACTGAGAATCTTACTGGATTTTGCTTATTCTAAGGCTTCAATTAAACTGTCTTTCTATAAGTTTACGTCAAATCCACTTGAACTCTGTCTTGGGAAGATGGCAAATGCTCAATACCAATTTCTCTTCTTTTCCAAGGTCATTTATATTAACATTCTGGCAAGCTCCTATTTCTCTCAATATGATCAGAGTCTCAGGAATTCATCCTTTTCTACATTTCTTATTGAAAAAGCCATCCAAATGTTCCTTTCCACCAGATCCTGACACCATGATGTAGTATATACAGGGCAAAGGTAACGGATGTACAAGGGGACTCCACAGGAACTATATTTCAACCTATCTCAGATTTCTCTGTTTCTCTGCCCATACCATTCATGAGGGAAATTTTCTGGATGTTCAAATACAAGGTTTGAAGATTAGTGATCCCTAATCATAGTTTGATAAAATCCAACTTCTTATGCTCAGCTTTCATTCATTCAATTAACAAATGATTATTAAAGGGTTGAATCCAATGTCTTAGGCCCTGTGAAAACATCTTTTTAACTCTCTTTAATCTCCTGTACTTGCTTCACAATATCTCAGGTTCATCCTCTTCTTTCCTTCAATTTCCCAGAAAGGTAGTATCTTACCTTGGGGATTTCATCCTTGAAATAGTTTTTTTTAAATTCTAGGATAGACATAAGAATGGGTGTTCTAGTTCCAAGTTTGGATAAGACAAGAACAGTTCATGTTAAGAATGAACAAAAGGAGCTGGATCTTTGCATGAGACCAGCCAGAAAGGGAGTGGGCAGGATTGAAATGGCCCAGTTGCCTGGGCTGATACAGAAGCTCCTGGTTGACTACAGAGAATGCCCAAGGGTCAGGGTGGCTTCTGTTCTCAAACCAGACAAACCAAGACTGAGCACTCTCTGACTGATGCCCACTATCCATAGCAGAGGGAAAGGAAAGTGCTCTTACCTGTCCTTGATGGGTTTTACTTTTGCAAGAACCCTAAACATAAGATCTACCCTCTTAACAGATTTTTAAGTATACTATATGGTATTGTTATGTATATAGGCATAATATGGTACAGAAGATCCCTGGAATGTACTAATTTTGCATGACTCAAATTTTGTTATAAATCGATTTCGCCTGTGCTCCTCAACTAGAACTTGACTTCTCACCGCTGCCCCACCCTTGTAGTTCACTGAATCATCATTCTGCCACAATTCCGCCTTCTATCGTGTTGACCCTGATCATCACTGGAGTCTTAAGAGTTTCAAACCCTGCTTCATGATAAATTTGGTAATAAGAGTTGATGTCCTTCAGAATACAAGCAAATGCTCTGGAGTCCAGAGGAGCTCCCAAGCATTTCTTATAATTAGGGCAAGATGTTCTCCTATGCATGAAAACCTAAGATGAAAAACAGAAATCAACTGGTAAACCAAGACGTCCCTAAGCTCCCGTAGTGAATACGACAGGAATGCAGCTCCTGCTTCTGTTCTGTCGGAAGGAGGTCATGCTGCTGACACCTGCCTCTAAGCCTCTTTCTTCGCAGGTGGGCAAGCTCTACATCCCAAAAAGATTAAGTGGCAGGTGGCAGAGGGCAGGCTACATTGGCCTCTTGGGCATCCCATTGTGACATCTTGACCACGGGCCAACAGAACTCCCCAGATTGTCACCAAATATATCACAAAATGCTTCTCATCTTAAAAAATTAAATTTTCTTTACAAAAGATAAAAAATTGGATTGCTCTCTCTTTTCTTCCCTCATGTTCCTTTTTTAGTAGGACTCTTTTATTTTGAAAAAGGAAGACTAACAGGAAATCCCACTATATAAAAAGACCAGAATGGGATCTTTGGATAAGATAGTGGGTGGGTGATGGAGATGGGATAGAGCATATCTGTTTAAATTTCTCTAGTTATCCCACCTTCTTAAAGAATTCCAGTTAGCTCCCTGGAATTCAGTTTATCAAACACAAAAACTTTGGGCTAAACCATCTCTAATGTGCCTCCATTTCAAGCTCCAAGAAGACAAGGCTCTACCCGAGTCATCTCTGAATCCCCAGGGCCTAGCATGATTCTGACACATAGGAAGCACACACACACGCGCGCGTGCAAACACACACACACACACACACACACACACACACACGCACTGTAAGCATTGTTGTTTTTTAGTCCCTCAGCCGTGTCCAACTCTTTGCAACTCCATGGACTATAGCCCAGCAGGCTCCTCTGTCCATGGGATTTCCCAGGCAAGAACACTGGAGTGGCTAACCATTCTCTTCTCCAGGGGATCTTTCCAACCCAGAGATGGAACTCCCTTTTCCTGCATTGGCAGGTGGGTTCTTTATGACTGAGCCACCAGGGAAGCTCCACATATATATACATACATATACATACATGTATGTATGTACTTACAATGAATGGGTACATAACAGATTTTTCAGTTGTCATGAAATGTGTCTGTATATACACACATTCATGCATATATGTATATACATGTATGCATGTATATATATAATGAATGGGCACATATAAGATTTTTCAGTTGTCATGAGATGTGTCTATTTCAGATTCTAGTCCCTCATGAGTGATAGATTTGAATTTTCAGTATTAACCTCCCCTTCTGACCATCTACCCTCTACCTGCCCCCCACTTCTCTCTGCACAACATAGAGACTCAGCCATAGCTTTCCTCAGATTGAATCTAAAACACCAAATGTGAATGTCTTTCACATGGGGAGATGGCTTGTTTACACAGGAAGAATTGTTTCAGCACACTGTCCTTAACAGCAAAACGGGGAGAAAATGCTGAGTTGCCAGATTCCTTGCCTGCACTAAAAAGGAATTTGAAACCGATTTCAGTCCTTTCTTGGGCCTCATGTAAAAATAAAGCTTTTCTCCCCAAGCTTGCTTGCTTGCTAAGTCGCTTCAGTCGTGTCCAATTCTGTGCGACCCCATAAACGGCAGCCCACCAGGATCCCCATCCCTGGGATTCTCCAGGCAAGGACACTGGAGTGGGCTGGGACTAAGTAAAAAAGGAAAAAGGAAATCTAACCATGTTTTATACTTTCCCTGAGCTCCTAAATAAGTCCAGGTGATTTTGAAGTTTTTTCCCCTCATTTTCTTAAACCAGGGCCAGAGATGAGTGGATATTCATGTGCCAGTTTGAAACTGTTGTGAAAGATGTAAATAGTATGTCTCCTTATGGTTACCTTTCCCTCCCTTCCCCAGAAGAGGGGCTGCTGCAGAGTGTGGATCCTGCTAAGGAAGATACTGCTGGAGGCTGTGCCCAGATCCTGGGGTGAGCCATCAGGTGGCAGATTCACCCAGGAGCCTGCCAGCTGCTTGTTATTACCATGTATCATTCTGTCTGCTTCTTTAATTTTTTTCTTTATTTAATCACCTAATACTATTTTTATTGGCCTGTCAGAATGTGGGGGAGAGTAGAGGGGAATTCATTTCATGTGTTGTGGAACATTATTAGGGTAAAATATTAGGACAAGTCTATACTTTCCTCCTTTGAAAAATAAGATACAAAACCAATTAAAGTGAAGTGATTACTGAAATGCATCTAATTAGTTATTAACTTACACACATCAACTCACAGTGGCAGCTCTCACAGTAAAAATCCTGTTTAGTGTTGATACAGAAGATAATTGATATCACAGAGGTCTTTGCTTCTCAGGCAATTGCTTAAGAAAGCACCTTCACAGCTCAGAGCCTTCTCTCCCAATGGGTTGGGGTACCTTTTCGTCAATCTGACAAGATCTGTCACATATTATCAGACAATTGATCACCAACGCCTGGCAAGTCTTAATCCATCGTTTGATCACACATCAAGAAAAATGGCTTTTTATTTCTTACATCCTGGCCATGAGAAAAAGGAAGAAAGTGGAGACGTAGGCTTCCAGCTCCAGCTCATTACTTTTTTGCAAATGATAGATGGGTTCACCAGGCAATTTAACTTTAAAATGATCTTTTCTCCCTTCTCAAATAAGCAAAAGAAGGAGCTTCATGGCATGAGTGGAAGAGGAGCCTGCCCGCTGTTCCTTTCACATTTCTGCGATGTGTGTGGCACCCATGTGTGGATGGAAGTATGAGTGGTTAGTAAATATGTATTTACTTAGTATTACTGCATCAACTCCTAAATAATAGAATCTAAAGTGAACACACACAGAGAGACTAACTTTCACTCTCCAGGACACAGCTATAATCATTTTATGCATTTCTTTTAGAGCCCTTATGTTTCATATAAAGTACTTTGAAATGACTTCCAGTTTACAAAAAAAAAAAAAAAAATGAGTATTAGATAAAAACACAGTAAAAGTTCTTAAAAAGATCATTCCCCCCCCTGCCATGAATCCAGTTATTGACAAAGCCTGACCTTACGTATACAGCAATGTTACTGAGCATAAGTTCACGTTCCTGATGCCCAGTGAGGCCAGACAATACCAGAACACTAGAGCTGGACCAGAGAAAGGTTTATTGCAGGGCCATGAAAGAACAGGTGGCTCATGCTCCCCAAACCCCAATCTCTCTGAAGGGTTTCAACAAAGCATTTTCAAAAGCAAGATGAAGGAGGGCTGGTGTGATTGGTTGTTGCAAACTTCTTGGTGTTAGAATCCTTTGTTCTTGCAGTGGTCCACATAGGTCAGGTCATGATGTTCCTGTAAACCTCCAACAAGACAAATGTTATTCTCTGTTCAACAACTTTTGATCTCTATGTGAATGGAAAAGTATTATACCTTTAAAGGTCAGAGCCTTGAGAATGGGCTATCCTTTATGTTTCAGGCTATAAGCAAAATTCTTAACTCAGAGCAGAAGCAATAGAATATAAAGAAACAGATCTGACATGGGATCGAGTTAGGTTTGTTCTGCCTTGTTACACCTACATACACGAGCTTCCTCAGAATGGGACAAACCTAACAAGGTAGAAATCCGTCCTGTATCTAATAGCTGGTTCCTACTTAGTATCTTAATAAAAACTATAATTACCAAGGAAAGAATAGACAAAAGCTCAAAGTTTTTGAGGGATTCTATATAAGTTATCCAAGCTTCCCTGGTGGCTCAGTGGTAAAGAATCCACCTGCCAGTGCAGGAGATGTGGGTCTGATCCCTGAGTCAGGACGATTCCATGGAGAAGGCAATGGCAACCCACTCCAGTTTCCTTGCCGGGGAAATCCTATGGACAGAGGAGCCTGGCAAGTTACAGTCCACGGGGTTTCAAAGAGTTGGGCGTGTCTTAGTGACTAAATAGCAGCAGCAGCATTTAAGTTATCAACACATGCATAAATACCCCAGTTATCTCTAAATAGTATTTTCAGAATTCAAGCTGTTCAAAGATTCCAGTTGTGTTCTTTGAGGCCAGGAAAGAAAACTCCCCAATTCCCACATCTTCCCCACTAAAAACCTTCCTGGAAATCCTTCACTATTGTACCTCCTCTGTAATTTGAAGACACAAAGACCCCAGATTCAGTCTGTGTGCTTAAGTAAAATAAAAGGTGCTCAGAGATGTGTAATTGTGTCATACTTTTCCTATGTCATGGCAACTGAATGAGATAACAGGTTTTCCAAATACTAGTCACAAAATTGTACAGTCAAGCAGTATGTGACTGGTCTTCAGCTTTTGTCAATAAGCTGAAGACACTTGAACCCCAGAGACTATACTCCAGCCCCTAGAAGAGTTTGCGTTAGGCACCAAAAAGAGTGCTCCAAACACTATTTGTTCTGATGAGATGCAAAGAAGGTCTATAGCATGGTTAAAAATATGGTATCGATGCCAATTTCCTTTTTTTGATCATCTTACGTAAGATGTTATCATTGGGGGAAATTAGAGAAAAGATACTTGGAAACTCTTGCTTCTTTTTGGCAACTTCTATATTTATTTCAGAAAAGAGTTTCAAGGTATTTATTGGAAAAAGAACATATTTCTAATCCTTTAAGCCAGCTGAACATGCTACCCATTTGAGGCTCTGATGCCTCTGGACTACTCCTAGCAATCTCCTGTACAATTTTTCTGCATGTAGGTCAAGAAGCAACAGTTAGAACCAGGCATGGAACAACAGACTCGTTCAATATTGCGAAAGGAGTGTGTCAAGGCTGTGTATTGTCCCCTTGTTTATTTAATTTAAAGGCTGCTAAGTCGCTTCAGTCATATCTGACTCTGTGAGACCCCATAGACGGCAGCCCACCAGGCTCCCCCGTCCCTGGGATTCTCCAGGCAAGAACACTGGAGTGGGTTGCCATTTCCTTCTCCAATGCATGAAAGTGAAAAGTGAAAAGTGAAAGTGAAGTCGTTCAGTTGTGTCCGACTCTAGCGACCCCATGGACTGCAGCCTACCAGGCTCCTCCGTCCATGGGATTTTCTAGGCAAAAGTACTGGAATGGGGTGCCATTGCCTTCTCCGAAAGGCAGAGTACATCATGCGAAATGCCAGGTTGCATGAAACACAAGCTGGAATCAAGATTGCTGGGAGAAATATCAATAACCTCAGATATGCAGGTGACACCACCCTTATGGCAGAAAGTGAAGAGGAACTAAAGAGCTTCTTGGTGAAGGTGAAAGAGAAGAATGAAAAAGCTGGCTTAAAATTCAACATTCACAAAATGAAGATCATGGCATCCAGTCCCATCACTTCATGGCAAATAGATGGGGAAACAATGGAAACAGTGACAGATTGTTTTCTTGGGTTCCAACATCACTGCAAACAGTAATTACAACCATGAAATTAAAAGACACTTGATTTTTGGAAGAAAAGATATGACCTACTCAGACAGCATATTAAAAAGCAGAGACATTACTTTGCCAACAAAGGTCCATCTAGTTAAAGCTATCGTTTTTCCAGTAGTCATATATGGATGTGAGAGTTGGACCATAAAGAAGGCTGAGCAATGAAGAACTGATGCTTCTGAACTGTGGTGTTGGAGAAGACGCTTGAGAGTCCCTTGGACTTCAAGGAGATCAAACCAGTCAATCCTAAAGGAAATTAGTCCTGAATATGTATTAGAAGGACTGATGTTGAAGCTGAAGCCCCAATTACCTTGGCCACCTAATGCGAAGAGTTGACTCATTGGAAAAGACCTTGATGCTGGGAAAGTTTAAAAGCAGGAGATGGGGATGACAGAGCACAGGATGGTTGGATGGCATCACCAACTCAGTGTACATGAGCTTGAGTAAGCTCAGGGAGATGGTGAAGGACAGGGAAGCCTGGTGTACTGTAGTCCATGGAGTTGCAAAGAGTCAGCCATGACAGGGCAACTGAGTAACAACAAATTGCATCTTTTTACCACTAGATGCTTTGGTCTTGTGCCCAGATCCTGGTTCTGCCTCTGGTCCTCTGCCAAACACATTTGATCTTTTCCAAAGTTTGGCTATAGCCCTTGAAGACTTTAGCTCATATTTACCTCATGGATTTACCTCTTTCTGCAACCACTGAATCTTTCTCCTCAACCTTCTAAGCACCCAGTTTTCCTTTTGCCCAGCTAGTGTGTGTGTGTGTGTGTGTGTCCATGTATGTGTGCATACGTACATGTGTATGTGTTGGTGGAGGGAAATGCAGAGTGGAAATATGAGGGGTGAGGTTGAGATTTAGTCTGTGGTACCTGCGTCTCTGAAATAGATTTCTATTTATAAAGAACAAATTCTTAGCGGGGAGAGAACTCGACCCAGTTCATCAGCTCCATCAAGCTGACCTCTTCTGCTTCACTATATATTTTTTGAAAATACTATTACAGAATTCAAAGGTTAGCTGGTTCCATATCTATTCTCACTGCTGGGTATCAAAAGCATGACCCTTATCATCATAAATGACAAAGAGAATGGACTTAGACTACATCCCGAGGCAAAACAGCCTGATTCATACTTTTATCTCAAACCTGATTTGCCATTGGGGAATCATTTGGGACTTTCAATGCCTCCTCCACCTCTCCTCCAGAGAGGAGGCAGGCGAATATATGGTTAACAACATCGACACTGAGGCCATGTTGTTTTGAATCCAGCTCTGTTTACTAGCAATGCAACTAAACAAATTCCTTAATTTCTCTGTACTATTGTTTTGCCATCTGTAAAACGGGAATGATAACTGTGCCTAACTCATAGGGATCTTGTGAGAATTAAGAGGCAGTACTTTGAGAAGCCTTAGACATGCACATAGTTGGCACCCAGTAAATGTTATTATTTTCCTCTAAAGCCTTTTCCTCTCCTTTTCCCTGGATACTCCTCAAATGTCTCCTGAAAGTTCAGTATGGTGATTTATCCTTAAATATGAGAATTAAAAAAATTTTTTTTTCTTGAACATTTCACTCAATTTATGGAAATAGTATAAGATAATCAATCAGATCTCAGAAACAGGTTGGAAATTAATCAATATTAAAGAACCTTGATACAGAGTCACTCAAATTTCCAAATCTACTGATCAACCACTCTTTGAATGAAGGCTGTGGTGAAGCTGCTGGTGAGCTTTGTGAAGTCATGGAACTTCTTGGATTGGTTTTTTCTTGTGGCTTACACTTCTTGACATGCCAGAGGCTGGGCTGGATTTGAATTAGACTAGATTGCACACTGTTCAGTTTTCCCAATATTTTCAAGGATGAGGGTTTCCCAGGTGACTCAGTGGGTAAAGAATCTGACTGCAATGGAGCAGACACAGGGTTTGATCCTTGGGCTGGGAAGATCCCCTAGAGGAGGAAATGGCAACCTACTCCAGTATTTTTGCCTGGAGAATCCCATGGACAGAGGAGCCTGGTGGGCTATCGTCCATGGGGTCACATAGAGTTGGATACGACTGAGGTGACTGAGCACAGTACTATCTAACTCCCAAACTAATAGCACCTAAATCCCAGGTGAATGGTGTTCAATCCACCCCACCCTTTCCTCAGGCATTCAAAGCCCTGAAAACTTGTTTGCTTGGGTCTTCCCTCATTAACTCCGGAGATGCAGATTAAAAACCATCCTTTGGTAGCATTTATTAAGTTTGTACAATGTGCTTTCCAAGAAGTGTTTAGAACAACAATGAGTTATGGCTAAAGCCAATGTGAGTGAGCAATAGACTCAAATTAGACAAGATAAAATTAAATTTTCATGTATCATAAATGAAATATCCATTAGGGACTTCGCAGATGACCTTCAGGTTCAGCAAATTCTGTATTAAAACTTCCAACCTGAAAGCAATGGCTGCTGGGCTAGATGGCATGCATTTCAGGGACTGTGGAGGAAAAGGCCCAGCCAGCCACAGTAAACAAATGTAACTAGTTTTGGAGAAATGCTATTGACAGTAAAATTCTAATTTTACTCCAGCTCCCAGAACAGATGTACCTCTGAGTCCATAGACTGCAATACTTAACTGCAGCTACTCAGCTGTGACCTTCAGCCCCAGGCTCACTGCAATAAAATTTTCATGCAACCATATGGAAGAATATTTTAATAGAGATTTACTGTCAGTAACTGTCCCAAAGGAGCAAATAAGGAAGCTGTAACATATTGCGTACAGTAAATCAAGGGGACTTCAATGGAAAAACGAAACCTCCCGGAGGCAAGCATCTTTAAAATTACAGGCAACACTTTGTACAAATATGTGTACAAAGGACTAGATATGCACTCGGTTAAGTAGCTCAAAATGGTTTCGATTTGCAGATATATTTATTTAGGATTTATTTATTGGATTTTATAAGTGGCAAGCACTTACCTGTCAGGCCTGAATGCCTATGTATCTCCCTTCCCTGGGGCAAAACCAAAGTGAGGGAGGGGTGACTTTAACTGAAAATCTCACCCAACCAGGCAGTGTGGCAGGCAGCATAAATTGCATCCTCTCCATAGCCAGGTTTACTTCATTTTAGGGTGAAGTATTAACCACTGGGACAAAAATATTCCCTTAGCCAGTATGTAAAGAGTTTTGGATGAGTTAAAGGGTTAAAAATTCAGCTTAAGGATAATTGGGGAGACATGTCGATGAAAACTCCCAGTGGGACAGAAGGCGTTCAGAGGCCCTGGGTAAATACTTGATTATGTTTTACCCAACATTTTTGCATGTAAGAATATCTCCTTTTTGTGAAGCTGTAAAATGTAGTTTTATCTAAATGGGTCTTGTGCTGGCTGGAATCAGTAAACCAGATCTTATATGTATCGCCTCCTGACCCTGTGTTTATTTGGAAGATGTGAGTTAGGGGGCACAGGGCCACGGGTGAGTTGAGAACGATGGTTGGTGCTGAGAGTGTTACCTACCCAACTCCACACTTCAGTTCTCGTGTTACCGTCGCTACACCATTCCCTTGCTTGGCTTCAGCCCTTGCTGTTAAGAGTGTTTTAGCTTCAGACATTTGTTTCCTGAGGGCAAACAAGCAGCCATCTCTCCCCCTCTATTCAGCTGATGGAAACTCTAATGTGAGGGGCAGTAATTCAGAGATAAATAGACTGAACCCTGCCCATGACAGTTCATATTTTATGGTACAGAGAAGGCCTAAAACCTAAAAAAACTCATGTGTAGGAGGCATAGCACAAAGGCTTCATCCATGGCACATAATGAAGGAAGATGTCTTGACATAAAACTGAAAATCAAAATATCCAAGTGACCGTGAATAGGGGAATCGGGTGATAAATCTTTATGTTTTGCTAAATGCCTGTGGGTTGTCACATTGGACAAAAAGTGATAACAACAGAAGAATTGTCATATCTGATAAATGGGTCTTAGGCATTCTGTTCTTCTGTGGAAGTGGTCCAATTACTGCAAAATACAGGTGACCTGTACACACAAACCAGGCTATGCACATGCAGGTTAAATTACACACTAAAAGTGGATTACCTGGAGTAATCAGAACCTGGCTGAAATTGTAACACAGTAAGAAAAATGCTTGAATGTTAGCTCATGCAGTTAGATTAATGTATAAATCGTGTTACATGGTCAATGACTAGTGTTTCCCCAGCGTTTCAATGAATGTACTTTTCTTACAGTTGGTATTTAGTCCCTGAACCCTTTAGCTGTTCTGTATTTCACATTAAAGTGACATTGAGACTAGAAATGCTACTCAAAAAAAATGTTAGTTAGGGACATAAATGTGTGCATGATATGTGTAGCTTGTTCCTTTGAGAGAAAGTCTGTCTGAGATAAATCTCCAGAGTCCTCGCATTATTTGGCCATGACCACGTTTAGAATCATTCTTTTTTGTCTTTATAAGGAATAGAATGGGCATGTAGAGACAATTCTCGTCTGTGTTTAATTTCGTGAATTTACCAAGAAGGGTGAGTCATGTCTTATATTTTTGATCCCATCTCTAAAACAAGTGATGTCAGAATGCTTACTCATTAAAGGCATTTCCCTTCCATCTCCTGGAAGGTTCAATGACCTTGGCTAGCTACATGCCAGGCCTTTTCATTGTTCTGGGCAGTAAGCTTGTCTCTCCACTCTTCAACCCACTCTATTTGGGCAAGTTCATTTCCTCTCTCTTCTCCACAGGTTCTATATTCAATTTTTCACACCCTGAATTCACAGGACTCCAGAATATAATTGTTTTCCTCCCTTTAAACCACTCCAGACCTTAGCTGTTTTTCAAGACTCAGTTCCAGGTATCCAAACTATCCCAGTGAATCATTTTAAACCCATCACTAAATGCTAAAGGCCATTTTCTACTGAGCTGCTAATGCATTCTGAGAACATTAATAGTTGTTTAATAAATACCCATTTATAATTGATTTGTTGATCTTTGACCTTTTTCACTTCCTTTTCACCACTTTGCATGCACTGCAGACTTGGACTTCCCCAGAGAATATGAAAAAATGTGCTCTGAAGAAATTTTTATTCTTATTCCCCCCACTGGGAACAAGCTGGAAAGTAGTCATTACTTAATGTAATTTTCCACCTGTAGACGTCATTTTACAAGCTCAAATAATGTGAGCAAAATGTAACAATATACCCACCCAACCAACAAAATCTCCCAAATTAAAAGCAATGTACAGCTGGAATGAGTAAAATAAGTTGCTAATTAGAAAAATATTCATGATAGATAGTAAGCTCCTCACAGCTGGAAGTCATCAGAAACTAACAAGAATCTGGGAGAAAGGATTTTTATAAAGGATTGGAAGTGGGGTTCAATAATTCTGGAGTGAATGCCAACTCCTTGAAAGACTACGGACTGTAGCCTACCCGGCTGCTCTGTCCATGAGATTCTCCAGGCAAGAATACTGAAGTAAGTTGCCATTTCCTACTCCAGGGGATCTTCCTGACCCAGGGATCAAACCCATGTCTCTTGAAATTCCTGCATTGGCAGGCAGGTTCTTTACCTCTAGTGCCACTTGGGAAGCCCCAATAATTCTGGAGTCTCTTCCAAATCTTAGATTCTATGATAACTGTCTGAATTGAACCAATTAAAATGGATTTTAGTAGTCCTGTGAGGTGAGTTTTTAATATCCCAAATACTTAAAAATTACAGTCAGAGTTAGGATATTAATTTATAAGAAATTTGAAATAATTGGTCACTAATTGATTGACTACAGTCAAAAGGATGGTTTTTTAGAGTGATCTGAATGTATGGACACAGCCACAAAGCACATTGAAACCTGTCCTATTCGAAGAACATGCATCTACAATTAATTAACCTGTACACCTAAACGGGATGGCCACTGTGCACATTTTAATAAACAAATATTTATGTGCCCATCGGTCTTGTTGATTTTCCTGTCTGTGATTTGTTAACCTTGGGTACATGAAGAGAAGAAGAGGAATGTATTGCCCTCTTGGGAGTCCTGGGGATCTGTGCCACTGTGGCTGTTCCCAGCCAAGGTCAGAAACTAGGCCGTGTCTTTGCATAGTCCTACTTCCAGACATACAGCATTGATATTTCTTAAGCAGGCACTAGCTCAAACATGCGAACCACAGACCAGCACCTGTTCTCATTATTTGTTACATTGATTTTATTGGTTGCTAAATATCTTGACAGACACCCCTAAAGACAGAGTTCATAATCCAGAATTTTTAGACACCAGATACTTAGGTAAAGTAAAACAAACAGCTGATGACCATAATTTCTTTTTTCATTTTCATGTAGTCTTTAGATACATTTTCAGAAAAATCATGAAATTTTGTCTTTTCATTATTTCTGTTTCAGTGTGGTCAGGATATGAAGAAAATTTTGAGAGGGAGGTTGACAATGCACTCAGCTGAAAATAGTACCACTGTGTGCAGATTCCACTTATAATACATATGCAAAGAAAAGAAAGAAAAAGACAGTGAAATCACTCAGTCATGTCCAACTCTTTATGACCCTATGGACTGTAGCCTGCCAGGCGCCACCATCCATGGGGCTTTCCAGGCAAGAATAATGAAGTGGGTTGCCATTTCCTTCTCCAGGGGATCTTCCCGATCCAGGGATCGAACTCAGGTCTCCTGTAGGCAGACTCTTTACCATCTGAGACACCAGAGAAGCCCAATACATATGTAAGGCTTGATAAAACCTTATTAATTAGCAATGATTTAGGCAACTTCTAATTATAGAATTCCTATAAATTAATACAGTGCTGCTTCTTTCACATGAATTGAGTGAGATGCTTTCTTATTTGTAAGTGTCTTCTAAACAAGACTATTTGTTGTTTGTAAGTAAATAGGTGCTTTGAAAGGAGTTTATTCACTAAGGTAACTGCTGGTTTTAGGATTATTTTTACTTTTCTATTTGGGGAAGCAAACTTTCCCCACCTAAGGAAAAAAAGAAACTTCTACCTGAAAATACACACAATGTTTGAATCAGCAGTGTCTGAATCAAATTTTTGTATATAATAGGAAATGTCATAAACTCAGAAATATATCAAATGTGTTTTGGTAAAAATCAGTATGATTCCCCCAGACTGATTTAGATACATCCAGTTAGGTAATTAGTTAGTTGGTCTAAAATTTCCTGAGTTCAACAATGAGTTTTTTCTAAACTTTTTGGATATTTTTGCCCCATCTTCTATTAGCCAGGATCATACTTAAACATCCTAAGATGCATCAGAGAACAGAGAACTGGATGGTAGGCAAGAGACCGGGGTTCTGAGACTTAGGTTGGATTTCTATTTAGACATTTAAGAAGCAATGACATGAAGAACTGCAAGCCAGCCTACCCCACTGGCCTATGGCAAGAATGACCCCAACCATAACTATGAAAAAAACGTCGGCTTCTCTTAAAGTAAAATATTGGATCAACCCAAATTTGTTATTTATATTTATATCCTTAATGCAATTATAATTAATGTAATTATATAAGCTGAAGTCCTTCATTCACAACTCCCTTGTGTGGGCAAAGCAGACAGTAAAAAACAAGAAATAGTTGATCTGTAGTATGGTTTTAGTTTCTCTCCATACCCTCTCAGAGTTAGGAGTCTGAATCTTGTTCAGTGTAAGAGAACATCCTTCTAGAGGCTGGGAAGAAGTGCTGGGATAAATTCACTAGGTCTTGATGAGGTAGGAAACATCCTGTCACATTTCAGGGTGAAATAGATCTTCAACAAGACATGCCCCCCTCAACTACCCACCTCTACCATTTCACAACTTGTATTCTCAGAACATGAGTATCAAGATTTCATTTGCCTTGGAGCCCTTCCAGAAATTAACAGTGTTAAGAAGAACCATTCTATTAAGTCAGGATGGTGTCCAATAAAAGCAATGAATGATAGGAAAATGGACCGTTTTAATGCAGTTCAGTAAAACCGTCGCGAATGTTCTTAATTATGCAATTCCATCCTTCCTGTGTAATTGGCTCATTCGATTTTTTTCTCTCATGGTATAGAATAAACCGAATTGGGGGTCAGAGCCTTTTAATACTGTTATATTTGACTAATATTTGAAGATGATGAGATAAAATACATAAGAGCGTAGAATGATATGGGCTTCCCTAGACGAGCAAAGAGACTAAACTCTTATAGGACTGGCGAGAACAAAAAACTAATTGTACTTTCCAGAGGCCACCAAACTCTGCAAAAATAGAACACTCTATTTTTCAACTTTATTTTGTTTTTTTTTTTACTGAAGTGTATTTAATTTACACAATTGTGTTAGTTTCAGGTATATAGTAAAGTGATTTGGTTATACAAACATATATGTATATGTCTGTATTCTTTTTTATTCTTTTCCATCATAGTTTGTTATAAGATATAGAATAAAGTTCTCTGTGCTGTTCAGTAGGTCCTTGTTTAGTACTGTATATCTGTTAATCCCATACTCCTAATTTATGCCTCCCCTTCTTTCCCCTTTGGTAACCATAAGTTTGTTTTCCATGTCTGTAAGTCTATTTCTGTTTTGTAAAAGTTCATTTGCACTATTTTTATATTCCATATATAAGTGATATTGTGATACATGTCTTTCTCTTTCTGACTTACTTCACTTAGTATGATAACATCTAGAACAGAGTCACAGAAAACAGCCAAACTCTGTTTACAAAAACAGAGCACTCCATTTTTAAAATGTTTATTCCTTTGGTTTTACATAGTTAGTATAACCACATGATTCAAAATTCAAGTGGTACAAAAAGGGATAGTGAAAATTCTACCTCCTTCCTGATATGCAAAGCAACTCATGCTATCAGGTTTGCATGGTGCTCTCAGAGATATTTTATGTATATTCAAGCAAATAGGTGTCAACTTTCATCTGTTTTTCTATTTGCATGCATGGCAGCATTCTCCACTAGGAGTCTATATTTGAACACTCTGATGCTGGGGACACAGTTGAGCAAACCAAGCCCTATCAGGAAGTTTACCTTTCTGTGATGGGAAGTGGGCAAAAACAAAAAATGAACAAGATTATTTCAGAAAATGTATATGATCTGATTTCCCCACAGAACATGTATGTGGGGACGTGGGAGTTGACACGCAATTCATAAAGATGCTGATCCTTCATTGTAATTTGAGTAAGTGTGTACTTAGTTGTTTAGTTGTGTCAGACTCTTCATGACCCCGTGGACTGTAGCCTGCCAGACTCCTCTGTCCATGGGGTTTCCCAGGCAAGGATACTGGAGTGGATTGCCATTTCCTCCTCCAGGGGATAGTCCTGACCCAGGGTTTGAACCTGGGTCTCCTGCATTGCAGGCGGATTCTTTACCACTGAGCCACTGGGGAAACCCCTTTGGTGACCTCAAATATCAAAAGTACACTCATCGCTGCCTGACAATGCTTGAAACCTTTATCTTGCATAGCAAAAGGTGTAGATAGGAGAGGCCCTAAAAAGTTCACGCCCAGATATGATATTTCATGGAATGTTTACCAAGAGGCTGGGATTATGATGTTGACATGTGATTCTCATGTACTCACCATTATGATAATATCTTAGTCATTCTATAAAATCAGCAATTTGGATATGGAGAATTAGACTGTTCTCTTATTGTGGTAGAACTCTCCCAAGATAGCTACTTGCAGTTTTCCTGCTGCTGCTGCTAAGTCACTTCAGTCGTGTCCAACTCTGTGTGACCCCAGAGACGGCAGCCTTCAAGGCTCCCCCGTCCCTGGGATTCTCCAGGCAAGAACACTGGAGTGGGTTGCCATTTCCTTCTCCAATGCAGGAAAGTGAAAAGTGAAAGTGAAGTCGCTCAGTCGTGTCTGACTCCTAGCCACCCCATGGACTGCAGCCTACCAGGCTCCTCTGTCCATGGGATTTTCCAGGCAAGAGTACTGGAGTGGCATGCCATTGCCTTCTCCATTGCAGTTTTCCTATAGGTGTGCAAAAATGTCTATTTTTACTTCTTTAAAATAATTGAGTTTTCTGGTTAGTTTATCTATGCTGGTTACTTTTAAGAGTGGCAAAATACATACCAATTGAGCTTTGGATTTATGCCAAATGGAGTTTTCCTGAAAGTAATAAATGATTTGATGGCACAGAAATTACTTTACATCTCTACTGAAATTCTATCCTCATTATGGGTATCAATTATTATTGTTATAAAAAAAATGAAAAGAGAGACTGAGATTGGGGAAATTCTAAAGCATCTTCTTCTTCCCACCACACAACTTGTGCAGGAGATTTTTTTCTTCTTTTTTTTTCTAGATCCTCACAGCAATTTATACATTTGTGTTTCTCATAATAGAGGACTGGAAGAGAGTTCCTTCTCTCCTCCTGTGTTGTCCTCCCGTCAGGGCTGCCATAACAAAATATCACAAACTGTGTAACTTATAAACCAAAGAAATTTATTTCTTATTGTTCTGGATGTTGAGAAGAATAAGATTATGATGCCAATATATTGGGTGTCTATTGAGGGCCCACTTTCTCTTTAAAAAATGGCAACTTCACCTTCTTGTGTCTTCACTTGATTGGAAGGGACTAGAGAACCCTCTAGAGCCTCTTTTTCAAATTAATTTTTATTGGAGTATAGTTGCATTACAATATGTGTGGATCACAATGAACTGTGGAAAATTCTGAAAGAGATGGGAATACCAGACCACCTGACCTGCCTCTTGAGAAACCTATATGCAGGTCAGGAAGCAACAGTTAGAACTGGACATGGAACAACAGACTGGTTCCAAATAGGGAAAGGAGTACGTCAAGGCTGTATATTGTCACCCTGCTTATTTAACTTATATGCAGAGTACATCATGAGAACTGCTGGGCTGGAAGAAGCACAAGCTGGAATCAAGATTGCAGGGAGAAATATCAATCACCTCAGATATGCAGATGACACCACCCTTATGGCAGAAAGTGAAGAGGAACTCAAAAGCCTCTTGATGAAAGTGAAAGAGGAGAGTGAAAAAGTTGGCTTAAAGCTCAACATTCAAAAAACGAAGATCATGGCATCTGGTCCCATCACTTCATGGGAAATAGATGGGGAAACAGTGGAAACAGTGTCAGACTTTATCTTTTTGGGCTCCAAAATCACTATAGATGGTGACTGCAGCCATGAAATTAAAAGATGCTTACTCCTTGGAAGGAAAGTTATGACCAACCTAGATAGCATATTCAAAAGCAGAGACATTACTTTGCCAACAAAGGTCCATTTAGTCAAGGCTGTGGTTTTTCCAGTGGTCATGTATGGATGTGAGAGTTGGACTGTGAAGAAAGCTGAGTGCCGAAGAATTGATGCTTTTGAACTGTGGTGTTGGAGACGACTCTTGAGAGTCCCTTGGACTGCAAGGAGATCCAACCAGTCCATTCTGAAGGAGATTAGCCCTGGAATTTCTTTGGAAGGAATGATGCTAAAGCTGAAACTCCAGTACTTTGGCCACCTCATGTAAAGAGTCGACTCGTTAGAAAAGACTCTGATGCTGGGAGGGATTGGGGGCAGGAGGAGAAGGGGACGACAGAGGATGAGATGGCTGGATGGCATCACTAACTCGATGGACGTGAGTCTGAGTGAACTCCGGGAGTTGGTGATAGACAAGGAGGCCTGGCGTGCTGCAATTCATGGGGTCGTAAAGAGCCAGACAAGACTGAGCGACTGAACTGAACTGAGTCTCGTTACAATGTTGTGTTAGTTTCTGCTGTATAGCAAAGTTAATCAGATATTCATACACATATATCCACTCTTTTTTGGATTTCCTTTCCATGTAGATTATCACAGAGAACTGAGTAGAGTTTTCTGTGCTATATAGTAGGTTCTCCTTGCGTACATGCTCAGTCAATCTGGTTATGTCTGACTCTTTGAGACCCCATGGACCATAGCCCGCCAGCCTCCTCTGTCCGTAGAATTTTACAGGCAAGACTATTGGAGTGGGTTGCATTTCCTACTCTAGGGGATCTTCCTGACACGGGGATTGAACCCGTGTCTCCTGCATTGCAGGCAGATTCTTTAGCCACTGAGCCACTTGGGAAAACAGTTATCATTAGTTATCTATTTTATATGTAATATTGTATATACATCAATCTCAATATCCCAATTCATCTCACCCCTTTGCTTGGTATCCATAAGTTTGTTCTCTAGGTTTGGAGCCTCATTTATAAGACACTAATCCTGCTCACAAGGGCTCCAATCCACATGACATAAACACTTCCCAAGGCCCACCTCCCAATACCAACATGTTTAGGGGACACAAACATTCAGACTTAGAATCCCATCTTATCGATCAATTACTTGCACTTTCCAGTTGTTTAAATTTCACATATGTGGGGTTTCTCGCTACTAGTCAGTCTCTTCTGGGATAATACTGATTCCAAGCCATAATCCAAATCACTGATTCCAAATGATATGCTATTAGACCTTTCTTAGTTGATGCTACCTCAAATGCAGGGCCCTTATAGGTAAAGAGTAAGTGGACTTTTATTTCAGGTCACTTTTACTTCTATTATTAGATCCCATGCTCAGAAATCTAAAGGGAAAATGGCAGTTCCTACAACTGTACAGATGGAGCAATGGAAGCACCAATACATTAGATTAGAGTTGGAGGGATAAAAACCACCCTGTCATCGATGACATTATTTTTGAGTTCCTTCCACAGGATCAGATGGTTTCTGGGAGCTGAGCTGGGAACATGACACATTGAGAACTTGAAACTTCCCAACGGTGGGAAGAAATGCCTGCAGATTCCATCTGATGCCAGAATCCTACTTTTTGTAAAAGAGAGATGATGGTGAGAAACATTGAGGGTTAGTCACTTCCCTCTTTTTGTGACTTCGACTTCTGAGAAGGGGATCTTCTCTCCTGGGACCCTCTTCCTCCATCAGGGCCTGGGACAGAGGGTGAGAAACTTACAACAAGAGTGACACGGGAGCTGATTCTGTGTGTCTCTCTGTGGCAGTGAATTGGGTTCTTGGTATCTGTGGACGTGTTCTGCTTCCTCTATGTGACAACCACAGGTTTTTTTCCCCACCCCCCACTCAGTGGAACTGGCCTGAGACCAATTCCAAAATTAAACATTTGTTTGCCAAACATGCACAGCTGTGATCAGCCTGCTGCTGGTTTGCTGCATAGCATGCCACCTGCTAGCTCCCTTTCTAGAGAAAAAGAGCTGGGAGCAGAGCTGAGGGCAAAGTTCAGGCAATGGTTTGGGAATCTCTTTCCATCTCTGTGCAGTCTTCTGCTAAACTCTCTGGTTCACCCCCAAAAAAGCACTGAAAACTTGCTTATGGTTTTGTTAAGAGCTGGGGCAGACACTGCTTTCTGGTTTCCAAATGGCAGAAAGCAACAAATCAGTTTCTTCTCAAAGGTTACATTGTTGTTTTGTTTATCTTGGCTAGAAGGAGGGAGCTCTTTCAAGAAGATGAGGTCAAACCATCTCTGTTATGACAGTTATCTAGGTGAGGGAGGAATAAATCCACTCTCATTCAGGATGATAAATGTTAGATGAGAAATTAACCATCACACAGTTTTGCTACCTGGAGTTGGAGAAAGGAAAGATGAAACATGGTTGAAGTTTGACAGAACACAAAAATAGAGAGAAACTTCTGCAAAGTTTTCTTACAGTGTTAGCAGTATTTTTTCACTTGCCTGAGGTCATTTCCTCTTATCTTATAATCCATTGTTTTCGAAGAGAAATTTCATAAAAGAAAGTCTTTTGTAATAGCCCAACTGAAGCTGGTGTGATGAAAACAATAAAATTTCTTGTTCATAAGTGATTCTTTCTCTGCTTCTAAGACAACCAGGGGAATAGCATAAGACAGTGTGCAGCAGTCCAGAGCTTATGATTGCTAAGGCCAAGTGAAATTGGAAGGTCCGGAGGTTCAGAAGCATCACACCCTGTTTTAAACCCAGAAGACTTGCTTCATTGGGGTTCTTCTGGAGTATAATCTCCACCTAGGTGTAGGAGCCACTTCATACCATCCAGCAAGTGTTTACTACACTTTTCTGAAGCTTACAACATCTATTCCACTTTTTTCTCTGCATTCAGATGCTGCATGTTTTCTTCACTCTTCTATCCAGATTCTAGATTGTCCATGGTTTACTTTATTCAATAGATGATTACTTTTGTTGGGGGAAAATGGGAAAAAACTAAGAGGAAGACTGAAAGATAAAACTTGAACATAAAGATGGATTTTTATTTATTTCCCTAATATTTTATGACATGAAGGAAAATAAAGACTATCTTCAGAATCCTGAAAGTTCAATGCCTTGAAGCCACCCCTTCCAGACAGACAGTAAGGTCTTAGTCTTTTTCAGCTCTGAGCATGTAGGGAGCAGAATGCATTGATAGAAGGTGACAACCCTGTTCAGTTCTCTGCTCAAAGTCACTGCTACATTGAGTTCTTCATGTTTGGAGGAATCTCTTAAATAAATTGATAGTCACTGTTAGCTAAATGATGACACAGAGAGGAGAACTCTCTGGTTGCCTTGAGTCAGCTGGATATGCTATAGCAGAAAGGTGAAATTGCCTTTCAGAATGCACGCCATACTAGTGGGACTTTGTCTCTGCAACGCAGCTTAAGAACCTTCTAGAGCTCTGTTTCTTCCTTCCCTTATTTAACCTGCAGATGCTCTTTTGACTTTCATTTCCCTTTCCAGGCTTATTTTTGATGGAAGCTCCTGACTATTCCCCATTCACAAGAGATGATTTGTCATTTCCAAAATATATCCTGAGTTCTCTTGTCTCAAATGTCTCTGCCCTTCACTTCCCTTCTGCTGGGCTTGCTAGTCTCCCACCCCTTTTGTTAGTAAAATTCGGATACACTACTGAGATGAATTATCATCCTTCTTTTTAATTCAGATATATTTGACAGATAATATTGCTTTAGTTTTAGGTGTACAACATGCTGATTTGATACATGTATGTATGTATGTATATTGCAAATCTTTAACTTGTGAAACAGTCTGCAGTCCTTCCAGAAGGAAGGAAGCCCTTGTTTTTGTTCCACTAAGACTTTATGGTGCTGATGATCGCCTGGTGTGTTAGGCTGTAGCAAGTGATGTGGTGTGGTTGCCTTCTTGCACTAAGCAGGTGGCTCCTTGAGAGAAGTTTCCACAGTGGCCTTAGTTGCCCTTCTATCTTCCATTCTTCCTGCCACCAAGCCTAGCATGATGCACATACTCCATGTGTGTTTGTTAAACTACACTGAAAATGATAAAAAATATCATTAATGATCAGTTGCATATATTAAAAGAGCATATTAAAAAAACATACTAAAAGGCGATTGGGAAGATTAAAAACAGTTTGACCCTTGGAAGACTCAAGCAGCATGGAAAGTAATTCTCTCAAGAGAGAGGAACAAGAAAGAGGGGAAAAAAAGTAAGAAAATGATGAGCTTTTGAAAAAGCAAAGTGAGTACTCTCTAACCTGTCAATAAGATTGGCAATGGTTTTTTAAAGAAGGAAGAATTTGGGGCTGGACTCTCGGTGAGAAGGACACACATCCTCTTCTGTGATAACCAAAAGGTCCATGGAACCAGCAGAACACCCAGGATACTGGCTGGTGATGGTAGGGCTGACAATCACAGAAAGGGCTCATGGGGCCACCATTAATGGGTTTCTCAAGCAAGGGAATAGCAAAGCATGAACTGAAGTATAAAGTGGAACAGTCAAGGATTTTCATTAAATAAATGGTTTTACAGACTGAGGTGAGCCAGGAAGTTTCAGAAGTTGGCTATACACTATACATAAATATTATCTTCCTGGCACAAAGGCGCTGGTGTAGAAATAGTAAAAAAACAAAAAAGTTAGACACCCTTTCTTAGTCCCTCCTCCATGGAACTCTGCTGGGTCCATTTGCCATCTACGATTTTCTATTAATCAAACTTCCTATTATAGATTTATGGTAGGAGAATCATAGTCCAGATAGTCCCAGGAGTGCCAAGAAATAAAATATGCCACCAACCAGAATTCTATCAAATTAATCACCTGGGAAAATTAGTGAAATTGTGCTTGAATGAAGGTATGGCACATAAAAAATATCTATGACTTCTGCCTCATTCTTTGAAAATGAGGTTTCTATGTTTATACTTTTGGAGCACAGTTGTGAGCAGGAATAAGTGGGTTCAACCATCAAGGCTAAGTGGTTTCAAACGTCTCCACTTGACAGGTGAAGGGGGACACCAGTGCTTTAGTCCAGGTAGAATCTGGAAGACAAGACTGTTTTTCTGTCTGTTTTCTACACTGTGATTTATCCCTTCATCTAACAGAGACCCTGCTCAGAACCTGGCCTTTTGTAGGTACACAATAAACATTGGCCGTAATCATGAATAAGTGGAACCATTTAACTGAGAAAGCAGAAATGTGAAATGTATAGATGCCCATAGCTGTTGAGCCTGGTGATGGGCTACACGGCCTCAGGAGAGGAAGCCATAGGTCTTCAGCAACTAAATACTATGGGAAGGAGAAATTTCCACTCTCAGAACTTATAGTTTAGAGCCCTGTTGCTCAAAATGAGCTAAAGATAGAGGGTCTCTCCAAAGGGAGAATTAATGGCCATATGCTCAGAAATCAGAAGGGTATGGAGCAGACGTTTTGGAATGCGGGTGAATATAATGGAATAAAATGCAAAACTCGTGAGAAAATAAAACCTGAAGCTTCAGGGAAACTTGATTTGTCTGTAAACCCCCAGTTTTGCATTCAGAATGCTTTGAAGGAGAGTTTTCTGGAAACACATGAGAGATGTCTTCTCTGGCACAGAATCCATGCTGCTGAGAGGGTTTGAGGCTTGTCTTCTAGACTCGTGGGCCTTTTGGACAAAAAATCTGCCTTTCTTCAGATCACCAGAACCCTTCAAAACTTCTAAATTTTCTATCTTCAGTCACTCTCACTTCAGTCCAACCAGTGCACATACAGAGAAAGACAAACTTCAGAAGTTACTCTTCAGATGTTCCAAACCACAACCACACAGATCAGAATAATTCTTGTCGAGCTGGGTTTTGCATGCATGATCAAGACAAATACCATTTCCTGCATGACTGCAGATACTCTTTTCAGGCTTCCAGAAACCTGGCAGGGAATGCTGCTGCAGCTAAGTCGCTTCAGTCGTGTCTGACCCTGTGCGACCCCATAGACGGCAGCCCACCAGGCTCCCCCGTCCCTGGGATTCTCCAGGCAAGAACACTGGAGTGGGTTGCCATTTCCTTCTCCTAAGAGTGAAAATGAAAAGTGAAAGTGAAGTTGCTCAGTCGTGTCCGACTCTTAGTGACCCCATGGACTGCAGCCTACCAGGCTTCTCCATCCATGGGATTTTCCAGACAAGAGTACTGGAGTGGGGTGCCATTGCAGAGAAGGCCTAATCACAAAATAGGGAAATGCTTTCATGAGTAGAGAGTTCAGGTTTACAAGGGTATTATTTCAATGGAAAAGGAGGGAAAAAACCCAAGAGGATACAAGCTGTATAACTTTGCAGCCAGTTCCCTCATCCTTCGGCATCATAGTTGCCTGGAAGAATGCTTGCCTTCTTAGAATTTGATCTCTGCTTCCTGGGAGGTGATGCATTTTGTAGAATGGAAACATTTGAAAGAAAATTCTAGTTTCTTTGTATTTAAATTATTTCCTTTGTGTTTCCTTTGGATCTTTGCTTCTCAAGCCTTCCCACACCAGACGACTCCAAGTTGTTTTTTTTTGTTTTTTTTTTTTTTCCCCTTTTAGTCCACCCACCACCATGATTGGATTGGTTCAACATACACTTTTCCATTTCTAAACAGTTTCCCATATTATTCCAGGTAGGAGGGATAAAAAACACATAAAATAAGCCCTGCCTACCAGAAAAACATCTATTTCTGCTTTATTGACTATGCCAAAGCCTTTGACTGTGTGCATCACAATAAACTGTGGAAAATTCTGAAAGAGATGGGAATACCAGACCATCTGATCTGCCTCTTGAGAAATTTGTATGCAGGTCAGGAAGCAACAGTTAGAACTGGACATGGAACAACAGACTGGTTCCAAATAGGAAAAGGAGTACATCAAGGCTGTATATTGGCACCCTGCTTATTTAACTTCTATGCAGAGTACATCATGAGAAACGCTGGGCTGGAAGAAGCACAAGCTGGAATCAAGATTGCCGGGAGAAATATCAATCACCTCAGATATGCAGATGACACCACCCTTATGGCAGAAAGTGAAGAGGAATGCAAAAGCCTCTTGATGAAAGTGAAAGTGGAGGGTGAAAAAGTTGGCTTAAAGCTCAACATTCAGAAAACGAAGATCATGACATCCGGTCCCATCACTGCATGGGAAATAGATGGGGAAACAGTGGAAACAGTGTCAGACTTTATTTTTCTGGGCTCCAAAATCACTATAGATGGTGACTGCAGCCATGAAATTAATAGATGCTTACTCCTTGGAAGGAAAGTTATGACTAACTTAGATAGCATATTGAAAAGCAGAGACATTACTTTGCCCACAAAGGTTTGTCTGGTCAAGGCTATGGTTTTTCCTGTGGTCATGTATGGATGTGAGAGTTGGACTGTGAAGAAGGCTGAACGCCAAAGAATTGATGCTTTTGAACTGTGGTGTTAGAGAAGACTCTTGAGACTCTTCATATTCATTACCTAGCATGACCATTCTGTCTCCTCTGAAAGACCAGAGTCATCTTTTGAACTCTGCAGGGTCCTAATTTAGAGGTTCAGTTGACTCTTCATTACCATGGGGTTGTTCAAGTGGCAAGGAGCATGTGCAGTATTTAAAGTGCTCTTAAACATTACTGTCTATGGTAAATAAGAAAGGGGGCACACGTATTAGAGTTGCTGTTTAATGATGTAGGAAAAAGCTGCCCGGTAAAGTGCACCATTAAAAGAAGCTGAAATCTGTGCCAAACAATGACCTGATGATATACTGAGAGCTTCAGGGTCAACACCACATCTCCTAACTTGAAAAGTGATAGGTGTCAAGTGTCTGTGAGAAGTCAAGAAACCTAAGGAGTGGAGGATGCTAGGTTGGAAGAGGAAGTGATTGATGAGACAGGGCTTGCATGCATGTGCATCCATGAAGCCTCTCACCGAAAGTCTGGTTGTGTCTCATTTTCAGATCTTCTTTCTTATTAAACCAATGAAACAAACCCACAAGCTTAGAAAACAAATCAAAACCCCAGTCAACAAGAGTAATTTGTATCTGTTAAAATGGCATATGGTAAGCAAGTCTTGGATCCTTCAAAGAGATGCCCAAAGCAAAACTACTCTTACTATTATTTTTCTGCTTTTACAAACACAAGCTAGTAATTACAATCATGTCTTTGGTTTAAAATGTTTTGTGCAACATGAGACAGCAAATTTATCTGTATAGTTCTAGTAAGCTGTAACTTTAAAAACTACAAGGGATTTTATATCCTCCCAGGAAGATTTTATAGGTCTTTAAAAAAAAAAAGTTGAAGAATTATGAAGTCTGTATCTGTTTGTTTAGTAGAAGGAGAGTTCCAAAGGCTATTCCTTTGTAATTTCTATTTAATTGATCACGCTTACTGTCTGGTAACTTATAGTGATACAGACTACCGATTATAAGTATTTCCTGAGGCTTACAGGAGTGTAAGTCCATGATAAAGTGTTCTCTGGGTCTCACCTGAACATCTCTTAGATTCTTTCTGTTGCTTTGTATAGACAGAGCTAGTCAACTGAATGGAACCCAGCAAGGAACATGCTTCCTAATCCTGAAACGCTAAGAACAGGGTTGGTGAGACAAGACATAACTACACATGGAATGATATTTAGAAAGGTATGGCAAGGGAGTAAATATTTTCTTGGTTTTCCAAGAGGATTATACTTATGAGAAATATATTGGCTCAGAAGGGAGGGGAGCTAACATTACATTTAGATGGTCGGGGAAGTTATAACATGTGAAGTTGGCACTGGATCTAAAGGAGCTGATTTTGAAGTCAGAGGAAACAGAAGGGTGTGCTAAGTGAGTCTAAGCCTGAGCAAGTGAGCAGAGGAAGGAGACCTCCAGATGGGATCTGGAGACCAGAACCCTAAACAAACCAGACTGCCTGAAGCAGATGCCATATGCATGTTGCAGGATTGTTTACTACAGAGGGAGGCTTAGATTAGGCCATGATCACCTTCTGTATCAGGCTAAGGAGTTAGCATTTTACCCAATGTCTAAACTATTAGCTATGGCTAAGGTACATCAAGATTGCCTTGGTTAATAACAATGGAAAATTAAAAATTTTTTTCTCCAAAGATTGAAAATTGGCCTCTCTTTCAAATATTTGTCCATAAGGCAGATAGAACATTTGAATATTTACATTTTTTGTCACTGTTTTATTGAGTGCATTTTATTTATTTATTATTTTATTAGGTTGATTTTTTTTCTTTCTAATTTATTAAAATATTACAATGCCATTCTCCCAGTATAGTTCTACTATACACTGGTCAAAACTATTGGCAAAGATGGAAAAGAGTTTGAATGTTTCTGTGACAAGAAAACTTATTTGGAAACTTGGGTAGAAATCTCAAGAGGAAAGGACTTATCACTGAGTTTATTTTTCTATTTTTCTTTTCTATTGCAACTGAATATCCATTAGTGAGTGCATCATGTAAAAGAAAACTCTGATTATAAAGCATTCTATGCAGAAGCAATTGTTTATGTTCTGGCAGACTTGAAAGGACCCTAAAGTAGTGTCCTTTGTGTTTGAGATTGATAAGTACAATTAATCAAATCCTTATCTTACTCTGGCTTCCCTGGTGGCTCAGAGGTTAAAGCGTCTGTCTCTAATGCGGGAGACCTGGGTTCGATCCCTGGGTAGGGAAGATCCCCTGGAGAAGGAAATGGCAACCCACTCTACTATTCTTGCCTGGAGAATCCCATGGATGGAGGAACCTGGTGAGCTACAGTCCAGGGGGTCACAAAGAGTCGGACACGACTAAACGACTTAACTTTCACTTTCTCTTTATCTTACTCTACACTCTAATCATCCTTATCTTACTCTACACTTTAAACATCCATGAGAAGAAAGGCCACTTTTAGACAAGACATGGAAGAAACCTAAGTATCCATTGACAGAGGAATGGATAAAGAAGATGTGGTACATATATACAATGGAATATTACTCAGCCATTAAAAAGAATGAAATAATGCCACTTGCAACAACATGGATGGACTAAAGATTGTCATACTGAATGAAGGAAGTCAGATATAGAAGGCGAAATATTATATGACATCCCTTATATCTGGAATCTGAAAAGAAATGATACAAATGAATTTACAAAACAGAAAGAGACTCACAGACTTTAAGAATGAACTTATGGTTGCCAGAGGGAAGGATGGGGGCAAGGGACAGTGAGTTTAGGATAGACATGTACACACTGCTATATTTAAAATGAATAATCAACAAGGATCTATTGCATAGCACATGGAACTCTGCTCAATGTTATGTGGCAGCCTGGATGGGAGGGGAGTTTGGAGGACAATGTGTGTGTGTGTGCGTGTGTGTGCGTGTGTATGTATGTGTGTGTGTGTGTGTGTATGTGTGTGCACGTGTGTGTGCGTGTGTGTGTGTGCGTGTGTGTGTGTGTGCATGTGTGTGTGTGTGTGTGTATTCTGTGAAAGCTGAATCCTTTCACTGTTCACCTGAAACTATCGTAACATTGTGAGTCAGCTATACCTCAATACAAAATAAAAAGTTTAAAAAAAGAAAGGTTGTTTTATTTTACTCTTAATACCCAAATCAAACCAAATTGTGAGAGCATGGTATGTTAGACTGTAGCTGATAAATATCAAAGAATGTAAACATTAGGTAACCAAAGAGCTTGGGCTATCTCATTCTTAAAATTAATTGGAAGTTTTATATCCTTGCCCCAAGCATAGGGAATGAAGGCATACACAGTTACATGGCTAATACTTGAAGGACATGTTGAAAGCTTATAAATTTGGAAGATACTAGACAAATTCAGCCTGTCCAGGTTTTGTGTGGTCTTTACCATCCATATCAGTCATCTTTTATAAAGATAGATCTAAAGGATTTGACACTTGCTCCCTTTGAAATAGTTATTTCAGAACTATTTACATATTTCCCTAGGATGCCAATGAAAGCTAAAAATAGTGGTGAGTGTGTACACTTGAAATTCCAAAACCATCAACCTGAAACCTATATTTTTCCACTTTTCTTTTCAGACTCACTTCTCTCCTCCCCTCTCCTCTACCTCTTCACCTCTTTTCATTCCATTGTTTCTCCACTAATTTCTATCCCACCCCATTATGTATTCCATCTCAGAAAATAGATGAGCATCAATTTTTAAAAATTTGGGTGGACAATTGGCTTTTTGGTAGAGTTACAAAGAGGAAAGTTGCATCTGACAGGCAGATTCTTTACCACTACCCATAGGGCCTTGACATCAGCCAATTTTTACAGAAAATCATGGCATCTGGTCCCATCACTTCATGGGAAATAGATGGGGAAACAGTGTCAGACTTTATTTTTTGGGGATCCAAAATCACTGCAGATGGTGAATGCAGCCATGAAATTAAAAGATGCTTACTCCTTGGAAGGAAAGTTATGACCAACCTAGATAGCATATTCAAAAGCAGAGACATTACTTTGCCAACAAAGGTCCGTCTAGTCAAAGCTATGGTTTTTCCAGTGGTCATGTATGGATGTGAGAGTTGGACTGTGAAGAAAGCTGAGCGCCAAAGAATTGATGCTTTTGAACTGTGGTGTTGGAGAAGACTCTTGAGAGTCCCTTGGACTGCAAGGAGATCCAACCAGTCCATTCTGAAGGAGATCAGCCCTGGGATTTCTTTGAAAGGAATGATGCTAAAGCTGAAGCTCCAGTACTTTGGCCACCTCATACGAAGAGTTGACTCATTGGAAAAGACTCTGATGCTGGGAGGGATTGGGAGCAGGAGGAGAAGGGGACGACAGAGGATGAGATGGGTGGATGGCATCACTGACTTGATGGACGTGAGTCTGAGTGAACTCTGGGAGTTGGTGATGGACAGGGAGGCCTGGCATGCTGTGATTCATGGGGTCGCAGAGAGTTGGACACGACTGAGTGACTGAAATGAACTGAACTGAAGGTTGCCACATAATGTTTCCTTGCCTCCTGATTCCATGTAAATGCATAGGAATCATAAATGCACATATAACCTAGACCCAAAAATGAGTCTTTGACTATATTATCTTCTAGAAAATCCTTAGCTCCTTAAATAACTAAGCTACATTTGGATGCAAATAATGTGATTGTAAGCTTCTTAAGTTTCAGTAAACCCTTTTCCCAGGATTTTTGCATCTTCTGCCAACCTTTGGGAGGATGTGTTTATAGCTTTCAGGTCAGCACGCATATTTCAGGGTTTTCTGGTTTCCAAATTGGCACAAAGCTCAAGGAGAGAGAGAAAGCATCCAACAACCACCTGCAAAACCTCCAATAGGTATGTTTCTTCTCAACCCAGTGGTTTAGAGTGCTGTAACAGTGGGTTATGATCCAGAAATGGTTCTCCAAACATGCAGTCTGCATGCTTTGAACTCTCTACCTTTTGTAAATAGTCAAGGCAAGGAAACAAACTATATGCCCATTGATAAAGGAATGGATAAAGAATATATGGTATATACATACAATGGAATATTACTCAGCCATATGAAGACTGAAATAATGACATTTGCAGCCCCATGGATGGACTTCGATGTTATTATACTAAGTGAAGTAAGTCAGACAGAGAAAGACAAATATCATATGATATAACTAATATGTAGAATTGAAAAAAATGATACAAATGAACTTATTTATAAAATAGACTCACAGACATAGAAAACAAATTTATGGGGATAAGGGGAGGGATAAATACGTAGTTTGAGATCAACAGATACATGCTACTACAAATAAAATAGGTAAACAACAAGCACCTACTGTGTGTCATAGGGAACTATGCACAATATCTTGTAATAAACTATAATGGAAAAGAATATGTAACAGACTATACCTTTATGTTGTTGTTTAGTTGCTAAGTTGTGTCCGACTCTTTGAGACCCCATGGGTTGTAGCCCACACAGCTCTTCTACCCATGGGATTTCCCAGGCAAGAATACTGAAATGGGTTGCCATTTCCTTACCCAGGGGATCTTCCCAACTGAGGGATCAAACTGTGTCTCCTGTATTGACAGGTGGATTCTTTACCACTGAGCCATCAGAGAAGCCCTATATATCTATATCTATATATGTGTATATGTATAACTGAATCACTTTACTGTACAGTTCAAACTAACACAACATTGGAAATGAATCACCATGCTTCAATTAAAAAAAAAAAGACAAAGAAAATGCTTGATCTAAAAAAAAAAAGAAAAGAGCTCTCTGCCTGTTATTCCCATGTAGTTTCTTGAGGTTGCATTGCAGATAGCACACATTCCACTAAAGAGGGAGTTTTGAGAGGGTATTTTCCAAAGTTCCTTAATATGAAAACTCAGTTTTGTCCTTGCTTCCAGGAACCCCAGGACACAGGAACATGTGCTTTGGGGAAATTCAGACTGTTTCCTACCATCTTCTTTTCAAGGATCCCTTCATAAATGAAATTGAATGCATATGAATGTTGTCTTTCTCCTCAATTCAATTTTAACATATAATTCAGAAAACTGTCTGTATGCTTTAGTACATATCTGCTTACATAGAAGAGACAGGTTCAAATGCTATGGTTTCCACTCAGTGTTCTACCAAAATTATCTGAGAATTTTCAGTATTGCATGTCACTTTTCTTAAAAATAAGAATGGAGACAAAAACACTTGCTGAGAAAGGCCCTGTGCTCAGTCTTTATTTGTATCAAACTTATTTATCCTCCTCATAACTCTAAAGATGTAATAGTCATTTTTCTACTTTACAAATGAGGAAACAAAAACTCTAAGAGTTTAAGTTGTTCAGAGTCTCACAGCTCACAGTGGGTGCAGCAGAATTCCAGTCCTGCAGTCCTGATACAAAAATAAGTAAACAGAAACAGAAACCTGTGCCCTTTCTACTGTAACTTGCAGTCTCCCTACTAGATAACTTGCTTTCACTTCTGTGTCTTAATCTCTTAATTGGATGCATTCTTTTTCTTTCTAAAAAAGACAAAACAAAACTCTACTCCTTTGGCTTCCAACAAGTACGAAAGTATTTAACACCGGGGATGGGTGAACATCAGAAGGCTTGGACTTGGGGAGGGAGCTCACATCACCTCCTCTATGTTCTCATCCAAGAACCTGGCAGGGTGATTCAGTGAATAGACCTTCCTGTAGGTGATCAACACTTTGGAGAAAATAGCGTTTCTCCACCTGTAAACGTGAGATAATGTGAAAATTCAGAGACACAAATGCAGTCAATCTCATCCTATTAGCAAACACGGAGAATCAAAGGAAGGGCTGAAGTTCTGACATCCTGAGAAGCGTTGGACAGAAGTTGGCCAAGGTGCCCATGGCTCCAACTTGTGCTTCCTCCTCCTTCTGCCAGGGCCCTGCCCTACCTCTCACATCTCTCTGATTCCTTCAGTGAGGGTTATCTCATTCAGTGTTCAAAAGATAGAGACGGCCACTCCTGCTACCTCCATCTCCTAGATGAGGAAACGTGGGGCTAGCAAGATAGGTGATTTGTCCACAGTCTCATGGTTACCAAGTAGCAGAGCTGAATGGGAATGGCTGACCATCTGTAAGATATGATGCTTAAACCAAGACAGTCACAGGCTCCCTGGGATCATTGGTCAGCCTAGAATCAAAATTAGTACTGCCTCGCTTCATCCTCTATGCTTAGCCTCTTTATAGAACAGGCCCATTCAGGTTTCCCTTTTAACCTGAATTCAGAGATGACATTTAATTCATACAAAATAAGGTAGGGCACTATGGGTTCTAGAGAGGTTCTGGACAAGATGGATCTGTAAGCCCTTCTTCCTTCTGTCTTGATTCTTTGTCTTCCTGCTGCATCCATTCTCTTATACCAGCTTCTCTAAGGAGCTGGTGGCCACAGGTGGAGTTGAGCCTCTTACTCATTCAGGCTGCTCTGAGTGGTGGACACTGATGGAGTTCTAGAAGGGGAGGAGAAGCCAGATTACAATCAGGTGTGGTTTCTGTGTTATGTTTCTGATACATGGCCTAAGAAACCATGGATGAAAAGAACCCAGATCCCTAAACCTCCAGTAATGTGTTGTGATCTCTTTTCTCATCCTGAATACAAATTCTATTCATCCTTAATTTTATAAGTCACAATTTTACATGCCTTTTCTTAAAGACTTCCCAATTGTATAAGCTTCAGGTCCCAACAAGCTCAGATCTGCATTTACCAAGCCCTCTGGGGATCTACCCAAGTCTCTTTCTACCTTGAATGGGGCCTCAAATCACCTCTGTCCACACTGTATGCATCCTCTTAACAAAAATTTTTGAGCAATCCTTCAGTACCTGTATACTTATTTATTTATGTTATATACATAAATAAGTTACATATAAAACATAGTCAAAACCAGAAATTTTAAAAAATGAGATGAACTATAAATATCCCAAGTTTCAGTATGGCCTCTTCCTTCCCCAGTGGATGGTCAGCGTGAACATTCCTTGGTGTGTGCAACCTGGTTAGGAGAGTCTAGTCTGATGACTGGTTTTGATCTGAGTTTTTCTAGAACTGGTTACACAGTGACGCAAGATTTGTACAGACACCAGATTTAAATACTCTGCCTTCCTGAAACAGCAACTTTCTTTCCCAATTCCCAATTTAAAGATTTTTGAAGCAACTCCATTGATCCAATTAATGGACTTTATAATAAATATATGTTATTAGATGAGGGCTTCACATTACATTTTTGAAAAAGGCTCTGCCATGAACAATATTTCAAATCCACTTCTCTGCTTATTACACTTATTACATTCCCCCAGGTGGCTACCGCTACAAAAATATCTGATGGGCTCAGTTATTGTAAGGAACTAACAGCCAATAATTATTTAATGCATTATCTCTCAAGAGGTAGATGAAGTTTAGATAATATTTCTCAAGGGTTCTCAAGAATCACTACGGGAATCACTAGCATAGTGGGGTCAGATCAGGAGGGGAGAGGTTTTAGAGACAACCTCATTTCCTGATCTTTCAGGGTATCCACCTACTGGTGAATTGGACCAGGAAAGGATTTTCCTCTGCTGGGGTCATCCATTCTCAGATTCAGTGGGATGAGCTCAAAGCCTCACTCACTGCCAGCAGGAGAAGGTGAGTGCTGAGTGGAGAGATGGCTCACCACCCAAAGCCAACAGCTCAGGTCCTCACCTCTGTTCTGCTACTGAGAGTGTGTTTGGAGGTCACTTTCTGGACCTCGGCTCCAGCAGCAGGAAACTCTATGTGAAGCAGAGGTGGCCGTGTCACCGAAAGTTCCTTTGTAGAAGGTCAGTGCTGCGGTTTCATGACGTCAGTGTTGCTGCCTGTGGGAGAAGTCTGAGGGCAAGGGTGGTGCCTGGGGTCTAACTCACTCTGTATTTGCCGTTGTCAGGTTTGTGCCAAGTGGCTCCGCCTTTAAATTTGGATTTACTCTCACAACTTATTTCCTTTCTACTTGATGAATTCCTGATGTGCATGTGTCTCCACACGGGAATTTTCTTTTCTTTCTTTTTCTTTTTTCTTTGTGCTGTCCTTTCTTGTTTCTTAGTTCTTTTTTAAAAAATTTATTTATTTTAATTGGAGTCTAATTACTTTACAGTATTGTAGTGGTTTTTGCAATACATTGACATGAATCAGCCATGGGTGTACATGTATTCCCCATCCTGAATCCCTCTCCCACCTCCCTCCCCATCCCATCCCTCAGGGTCATCCCAGTGCACCAGCCCTGAGCACCCTGTCTCATGCATCGAACCTGGACTGGCAATCTGTTTCACATATGATAATATACATGTTTCAATGCTATTCTCTCAAATCATCCCACCCTTGCCTTCTCCCACAGAGTCCAAAAGACTATTCTATACATCTGTCTCGCATATAGGGTCATTACCATCTTTCTAAATTCCATATATATGCGTTAGTATACTATATTGGTGTTTTTCTTTCTGACTTACTTCACTCTGTATAATAGGCTCCAGTTTCATCCACCTCATTAGCACTGATTCAAATGTATTCTTTTTAATAGCTGAGTAATATTCTATTGCAGAGAAGGCAATGGCACCCCACTCCACTACTTTGCCTGGAAAATCCTATGGACGGAGGAGTCTGGTAGGCTGCAGTCCATGGGGTCGCTAAGAGTCAGACACGACTGAGCGACTTCACTTTCACTTTTCACTTTCATGCATTGGAGAAGGAAATGGCAACCCACTCCAGTGTTCTTGCCTGGAGAATCCCAGGGATGGGAGAGCCTGGTGGCTGCCGTCTATGGGGTCACACAGAGTCGGACACGACTGAAGTGACTTAGCAGCAGCAGCAATATTCTATTGTGTATATGTACCACTGCTTTCTTTTCCATTCGTCTGCCGATGGACATCTAGGTTGCTTCCATGTCCTGGCTATTATAAACAGTGCTGCTATGAACATTGGGGTACACATGGCTCTTTCAATTCTGATTTCCTTGGTGTCCACATGGGAATTTTTAAAGCCTTTACCATGGGCAAGTTTTGGTCTACCCACCCGCCCCTCACCTAAATTAATAACTATCCATTTATAATGATCTGTATGGGCTTCCCTGGTGGCTCATAGGGTAAAGAATCTGCCTGCAATACAGGAGACCTGGGTTCAATCCCTAGGGAAGTCTCCTGGACTGAAGGGACTGGCAACCCTCTCCAGTATTGTTGCCTGGAGAATCCCATGGACAGAACAGCCTGTGGGCTATAGTCCATGGGGCCCCAAAGAGTTGGACATGACTGACTGACACTTTCACTATAATGATCTGTATATTAATCTCTGAATCATACAATGGAGAAAACCCTTAAGAGGCTTTGTTTCCCTTTTTTACCTATACTCTTGCTTTCACATCTAAAATTTTCTTTATTGAGTATGTGCTCACCTTAGCTTCTGTTCTGTACCTTCCCCATCCTTCAAAGGCAACACTTCAATGCTGTGACCTCCATAAATGCTGCTGCTATTTGCCCGGTCACACCCAAATTCTTCCTGTGCATCAGGCTTCTAGTACAGAAACTCTTATCCCTTGGGGTATCATTATTTTTGGACATTGCTGTTCCCTCTCTAATATCACATGCCTTTGTTTATTCATGTTTATTCATCTTTTCCTCCCTTTTGTTAGTTTTTTTCCCCTCTCTGTCTCTTACATCCCCCCACTTCTCCCAAATAAACAGCATCTAGCATTCCCCCCAGTCTTAGAAACTGAATTCCTTCTTAGGGTCATTGTCAAGGACATATTTAAGGTCTTATTCTTAAAATGTATGATATGGTATATTTTTTCTTTTAAATTGATAATGCATCTCCCTAAAGGCCCTTCAGTGGTCTGCCTGTAAAATAAAACCAACTGTTGTGCCAAAATCAACTTGCCTGATGCCTTCTGAATCATCGAACAGCAAGCTACAGCCATGCTCACCACCAAATGGGAAAATCCAAGCTCCTGTCCTGCGCACAAGTCATTCAACATGAGGTGAGGTTGGAATTTAAGTTCCACAAAGCAGGGGTTTTGAAGATGAATAATGAAAGAGATCCCTGAGAGGATGCAGCTCTAAGACTGTCTAAAGAGGCCCTGAAGGAAAGCTAAGGACCATCATATACCTAAGATGATAATTAGCTCACAAAGCACAGGCAATGGGAGAAGCTGCCTGTGGCCCTTCCTCTCTGGTGATTAGAGAAAGGAAAGCTTGAGGAATGCTTCTGGAGGCTGAGACAAGCATAATTCTTTTCCCCTAGAACTTTCAAGAAAGAGGAAGCAACCACAATCCAGGGATCTTTGGCTCTGTTCATGTACCCACCTCAGGAGCTGGGCAGCCAGCAGTGGCAGCTTGTGTCTGGTTATTAATTTTAGTCAGAGCAGATTCTCATTGTTTGGGGCCTGCTAGGTGGTGCCAGCAGTAAAGAATCCTCCTGCCAATGAAGGAGATACAAGAGACATGGTTCAAACCCTGGGTGGGGAAGATCCCCTGGAGGAGGGCACGACAACCCACTCCAATATGCTTGCCTGGAGAATCCCATGGACAGAGGAGACTTGAGGGCTACAGTCCATAGGGTCACAAAGAGACATGACTGAAGTGACTTAGCATGCACGTAGAGCTGAGGCAGAAATTGCAGGACCCTGTGGGGAACAAAGTTAGAATTCCCTACCATTTACTGAGCACCTATTATATGCTAGGACTATGTAAGCCCTTCTAAATAGAATCACTCTTCAGTAAAATGGATGCTATACTATCTATACCTGAGAGTTGTTCTAAGGATGAAGTGAGTTATTTCATACAAGTTTGTCACCTGATAGGCCCTCATAATGGCAGCAATTGCTTTGTTTTTGTTTCATCTTTACAAAAAGTCAGCGAAATAATTGGCATCTAGCCTAGGATGCCGCAGGTCTTCTCAACCTGAAATCTGCAAGGTCTCATGCACAAAAAAAATAATAATGCTACTGCTAAGTCACTTCAGTCGTGTCCGCCTCTGTGCAACCCCATAGACGGCAGCCCACCAGGCTCTCCTGTCCCTGGGATTCTCCAGGCAAGAACACTGGAGTGGGTTGCCATTTCCTTCTCCAATGCATGAAAGTGAAAAGTGAAAGTGAAGACACTCAGTCACGTCCGACCCTCAGCGACCCCATGGACGGCAGCCTTCCAGGCTCCCCCGTCCATGGGATTTGCCAGGCAAGAGTACTGGAGTGGGGTGCCATTGCCTTCTCCAAATAATAATGCTACCAAATTAATAATGTATTACAATTAACATAATGCATTCAAATATATTATCTCCTTTAATATTTAGCTCTTGGTTTTGGAGTAAAAATTAGTTTCTTTATTTTAGAGATAACTATTTGAGATGAATAGTCCTTCAGGGTCATGTGGTTAAGATAGACCTCAAACACATCAAAACTCATTGGTGGAAAAGACAGGGTCCTGAAGGTTATCACTGTAATGGCAACAAATTAGCCTTCTGCCCCCAATTCAAAATATCTTTTTCCTCACTTGACATGGCCCTGCAATCCTTCCTTCTAAGCCTACCGATTCAAAATAAGGCATTGAGTTTCCAAAAGGTCCTTGAAAAATGTGCAAATACTTTTCCTGAGCTTGGAGGCTATATAATAAGTCAATGATTCTCAAATTAGTGCATCTGCTAGGATATTTTCACACACCACATATATGTGACTATATTACATATAGTAATATATGTCTCTGTGGCTGTAATAACAAATAACCACAAACTTGGTGGCTAAAAACAGTATAAATATATTGTCTCTTAGTTATGGAGGCCAGGAATTAAAATTCAGTGTAACTATACTGAAATCAAAGTTTCCTCTGAGCCTGGAGGGGAGAATCTGTCTGTATCTTTCCAGCTTCTGGTAGCTGCCAGCATTCCTGGGCTTGTGACCCTATCTCCACCTCTGTGTTCACATTGCTTCTCTTCTATGTCTCTGTGTGTCTATTTCAAATCTTTGTTTTCCCTTTATAATGATGTATGTGACTGCATTTAGGCCCACCCAGGTAACCCAGGAAAAATTCCTTGTCTCAAGATCCTTAATCACATCTTCTGCTATACACATTGATATTCATTCTTTTGGCAGTAAGGCAATATTCACGGTTCTGAGAATTAGGAAGTGAATATATCCTTGAGGGCCACCAATTTAGTCCAGTATAGTGACTTAAAGGAATGCTTCACTTGTGAAAGAGAATGATGATGGGACCCAGAGCCTGTGGCATTGGCCAAAGCACTCCAGTCTGAGGCTGGATCCTCAATTCAAATGACCCTGCTGAGTTCCTGGCAGCTTAGGAGTAAGAGCTAAATATTATAGATATAAGTTCTTTCTCCTTGATTGTGTCCCCCTGCCAACCTTCTTCTTCCTCTTCTTCCAAAAGCCTCTTTCTACCCATTCTTTAAGGCCAACACAATCCTTAATCCCAAGGCCACTTCTGATCTCCAAAGCTGAAAACAATCCTTCCTACCACTGAATTTCAAAACCATTTTATGTGGCTCTTTTATGTGATTTTCTTTATGACATATATGACTTTTTAGCTTGCATCACTGTAACTCACATATATTTTCTCTCTCCTCCTAATAGAGTTCCCTGAGGTTGAAGACGTCGTTCACCAGGACCACCACCCACCTTCTATCTTCACTCTTCCAAGCGGCAGTCAGTTCTCCACATAGCACAAATTGATCTCTACAGAATAAAAATCAGATCATGCTATTTCTACACCAGAAAGGTTTTGATGACTTCCTGTCATACATACTCAGAATAAAAATCCAAACTCCTTACCATGACCAGCAAGACCCCACGATAGCAGAAACCCTCTCCAAACCTTCAATCAGCTGATGCCACCTTAAATGACTTTGCTCCCAGGGCCCTGCTCTCTGTATTTGCTGCAGACCATGTGCCACACAACAACTCTCTGGGGTAGACAGACATGTTACTCAAAGGCCTCCTTCCCTGGGCTCACACAGCCTGAGCCAAGTTATACACCTTCCCTGGCAGATAGAGCTCCAGCTGGAGCCAGTCCCCAGCAGAGCCTGGTCCCTGTCCCTAAGCACCTTTCTGTAGCCCATGACGTCATTTCCTCGTGTAAACAGATTCCTTCCCCTGATTCTAAAGATGGAATATGTATAAGTAGAAAAGTTAAGCAATGTAATAGAGTGAGAAAGAGGAAGTATGTAAGGATACTCATCACAGAGTTGTCTGTGACAGTGAAAAAATGCAAATGACCTAAATAGTTATCAGGAAAGAAATGCCTGGATTATGTTTAAGTGCATCTCCAGAAATCAAAGCACATGTTGAAGAATAAGACAGTGGTTGCCTAGGGTTGGGAAGGGGCTGCTAATGGTTGTGGGATTTTACTGAGTGTGGGGAGGGTGATGAGAATGTTCAAAAACCAATTGTCATGATGGTTACATAACTCTGCATATGTGAAAAATACTGAATTGTGTACTTTAAATGGAAGAATCGTATGAGAGGTGAATTAAATATCAATAATGCTGTTTAAAAATGTGATAGAGATATATAAGACAACAAAAACAGGTAACTGTGCTGCCACTTAATATTTTAAATAGAAGCATGTTATAGAGAACTTAAATATGTAATATATTTAAATTTAAATAATTATATTATATTGACAATACTAAAATATGTAATATATGATTGTTTCCAGTTGAAGAAAACAAGATATCTAATGAAATATACATTTTCAAATATATTATACACATATGTATATGTGCATGTGTGTGCACAGACCCACACAGGCAGATTGAGAGAGAGAATGCAGTGACAATAAATACAGTTTATATCCAGCTGCCCTGGATATAAACTCTGGACAGCTGTATTGGTGGAGAGGTTGAAAGGTGATTTCGTTTTCACTCTAACCAATTAGGAATGATTTCAGCTGCAAGTAGTTGAATATCTGAGAAACCAAAAACAAAGAGAGGTTAGTTTTTGTCTCATAACAGGGAAGGCTAGAGGCGGATGGCTGCTTGCTTTTTGATTTCAAGGCTTGATGCCATCAGGACTAGCACCTCTGCCTGATCTTGGCTCCCCTTCCGACTGTTCTGTAAGGGCTGCCTTGTCCCTGGACTGGACAACAAAGTTAAAGCTTTCTTCGATTTCTCTGGGTCCCAAAACACTGTCTTTTACCTTATTACTGGAGTTGTGTCACATGGCCATTCATCATTACAAGGAATGGAAAGTATTCCTGGGAAAGGAAAGTATTCCTTTTCCAGTCTCAGTAGTGGTAGGTACTTACAGACAAGGGGGCTGGAAATAAATGCTGGGGCTTCCCTGGTGGCTCAGATGGTAAAGAATCTGTCGCAATGCAGGATTGACCCCTAGGTCAGGAAGATCCCCTGGAGGAGAATTCCACGGACAGAGGAGCCTGGGGTCGCAAAGAGTCGGACATGACTGAATGACCAACACTTTTACTTTTTTCATAGCAGCCAGCAGTGTGTACCCCAGGGATCTCCAAGTGTACCTCAACTGTGTCCTTTGCACTTTTTCAAGAAACTTTCACTCCTTTTGTAGGTACAGAAGTAATAATGATAAGCTAAATCTCACCACTCAAAGGTAGGCACTATTACCATTGTGATATCTATTCTCTCAAATTTCTCTCTTCTTCTATGTATATAGACATACAAATATATGTGTGTATATACATGTATGTGTGAATCTGTATATATATACAGATACACATGTAATTTTATATGAATAGGATCATACACTATTTTCTATCTGCTTTTTTCACCCCAAAATCATGGAAATTAATGTCAGTGGATATAAATGACAACATCCTTTAGTTGTTGCATTGTTATTTTATTATTTTTATTTAACCAATTTCCAATTAACAGACATTCGTGTTGCTTAACAATTTTTGCTATTTTAAACAATATTGCGGCAAACATCTCTCTCTCAGTGCTGTAGTACTAGTGTCCATCTCCTTTGAATATAGTGACATTATTATTTAAATTTAGAAAGAAATCTATTGATGATATGAGATGCTTAAAGTGATAATAAATAAAATCAGAATTACCTTGTTTTTTATGTAAATATTTTTCCTCTTGTTCAAAATATTAATAACAAAGAATATGTAAGGAGGAATATCTCACAATATTCAAAAAAATCACAAAACTACTTCAAAAAAAACTCAAATATTTTCTTTACATAAGGGAAGAATTGAAACTGATTTAAAAAGAGATATTAAGAAAAGAAGCTCTTCTTCCCGGTATTCATTTCTTGAGTTAAAAAAAAACCAACAGTTTATTTCATTAGTTGTTTTAAAACGAGGAACTTCTATATTATTTATACTGAAAAGGGAAGATCACATTAAGGTCTGACACAAATTGACAAAAGCCAGAGGATGCAAACTGAACACCATCCCTCTATCCCAATCTCAAGCATTTTAAAGCCAAAATGGTTTTAACAGAAGAACTGTGTTCCAATCAATCAAATTATGTCTTTAAAAGATAGAGTAGTGACTTTGTAGGAAAGTCAAAACATATCCAGCATCACATGTTTCCATTGCAGGGACTCAAAACATTTTTAAGAACCCTCTAAAGGAGGATAATAGCAGAGAGCTCGCCAAATTCATGGCTGGAGAGAATAAGATTCTGGCAAATCTTACCCAGAGAACAATCCGGCAAAGGCAGATAAAAGGGAGGCATAAAACAACCTTGCAAATAACCTGCCCAGATATGTCTGCATCCTCCTGTCTGCAAATACTCTGGAAGCGGGTAGATGTAGGAGGGACTGGACAGCCTGTAAGGCATCTGTGCATATGCTTATACTAACTACCTTTAACAGCAACACACACCTTCTGTTCTCTGAGAGCAACCCACTTTCTGAATGAGTCCTTCACATTCAAATTTACTCTTAACTCATGCTATTGTCCACTGACCAATCTTTGCCAGTTGCCTTCTAAATTCACAACATCTGCAAGGGATCTATTCAAATTTATCATAGTCTCCTCTTCAAAGCTTCACCACTTCCATGGCTTCCATCCTTCACCTCTACTGACTCCACTCTCATGCCCACCCCTATATCTGCACCCAGAACTGAAGACCACAAAGTCTTCTCTGGGCTCCTGCCAACACGGCAGATTTAAAAATAGTGGAAGATCCCTCTTATCAGACATAAAACCACTTGTTAATCAGTTAATCCAAAGTTAGTTCAAGGAGGAAAGGATTTGAAGTGATCTTAAACATTTATTTTAACACACATTCGCTTCTCTTCTGGTTGCTTTCTTCTGTCTGGATCCTCTTTGGAATTCAACAACATCTTTCTTGTATAACCCACAAGCCAGAATGCATTTCTGCAATTTCCAGTTTGGAGTTTTTCTGAGAAAACTTCATGATACTTGCAAAACAATGTGACTGCCAAAAAGCTGTCCACATTTTTTACAGCTTTTTCTAGTCTTTTACAGTTGTTTTACCCACTCCAATTAAAATAGCCAACTTAAAAAAAAGAAAAGTCACCTATATCAAGTCTTTCCAAAGCACTTAGCTTAATTTTTCATGGTTATAGCCCTTTCTATCTTCATATTTTGATTGTGTAATATTATGTTACATGAGACAAATATATTAACAAGCATGAGTACATAAGCAAGTTTGGAAACAAACTACAGCTGCATTTGGTTCTCTGCAAGCATTTAGTTCCATGGTGAGGAGCCATTAGCATTCATTCTGCAGAGGAATTGATGCAGTGAGTAGAGAGCAGTTGGCTAATCGGGTGGGTCTAATGGGGAAAAGTAGTTACACATTTTAGAGTTGAACCATTCTTGATAACTGGCAGAGAAACCCAGGACTTAGCTGTTTGCCAGAAAGTTACTAAGTGACCATAGGCAGGGGTGATATTAAAAAATATCCAAGAACCATTGGCCAGGATAGCCTGGGCTCTGTCCAATTAGAATAAATGCCTATCATAAGCAACCTGTGAGGATATACTATGTGCTCTAGCTGAATTTAGCTCTGATATTGGATAAGCTGATGGTTTCGGCCTTATTCACTTGCAAACGATGGAGGCTGGTCAAGCAAAGGAAACGAAAGAATTTCCTTCCAACTCGGAAATTCTTTATTGAGCTATATACAGCTCTAATTAATTTCCTCTCACGGGATTCATCAATTCTCTGATTCAATTGTTTGTTCTTTCTTTGGAGAAGTGCCATCTCAGAATTGTCATTGAGATGCAGACTCTCATGGCAATAATATAAAGACAATAGCAAGGGAGGCATGCATGATAAGATATATAGTAAATACAAATGTACAGCATATCTTATATATTGTATATCTGCTTCATTAAAAATCAGATTTACTCACACGGATTCACGTTCTCCTGCTTGATTCTCCACGGGTCTGTGTTCTTGTTTTGTTTTGCTTTTAACCTGAGGAGGATGCTTATTTTGATGCCTTGCTTAGTTATACAGATTGAAGCATGTTTTCCACATGCAGCTTCTTGTTTGCCAACAAACCCAGCTGTTGGGGGGCACTGAAGATCACCCGATTACAGAAAACAATCTCGAATACCTTGTCATGTCTCCCTCTCCAACCCTAGAGGATCTTTTCCAACAACTGCAATCTTAAGAGCCTCCTTCATTTACAGGAAACATTTACTCCTTTATTGTCATTTTTTCTCTTTTCCTTTCCAAATCATCCTAAAAGAGTTTACCATAGAGCAGGTAGGGGGCTCTTTTCAACTGCCTCTGCCTACAGACCAAAGGGAATCAAGTCCGTCTGACCAGACTTTTATTTTGAACTCCCTCTAAAGGGAGACAGGACACAACAGATTCAAGCACTCACTTGGAAAAAAAAAAAAAAAACAAAAACCTCTCCATACTACTTTACAGTGTTAGCCCAGGCTCCCGTAAGCCAAGTCCCAGCCCATAATAAATTTTATTGCAATGTTATAAACTCCTGAAAAGAGGAACTTGGAATAAAAGTGCTGACACAGGCTGCCAGAGCTGCAGCCCTTCGTTCTGTGGCTTCTGTCCTGACATCAGCTCACATTCAGGACAAAACCCCAAACACTCAATTACCAAAATCATGTTTTGCCCATCAGATACATACTTTGATCTTTCTCTCAAATTCATTTTGATAAAAAGAAACGGGGGGTGTCATCAAATAAAAGGAGCAGTCTTGCAAACACGACATGACTTCGTGTGGATGCTGGTGTCTTAGAGCTCAACGAGTTATTCAAGCCAAAGTTTAAATTCTTCTTGCAAATAAAGAAGGCCTTTTTGGGAAGAGGGGGCAGTGGGAGGGGTGGGTGATTATTCATGTAAATGACAGCTTTATGTACTATAATTAAGTCATGAATTGAAGGCACAATTACTTTATCATACATTACCAGGATCAAAGAAGGTCTCTTAAGAATCAGTTGTCAGCATATAGAGTCAATACAGAAATTAGACCAAATACAAATATGAACTGGAAAATTCTGTTTAAATAATGCCCTAGAGGTTAAAGAAACAATGAGTTGAAGTTGCAGAGTGAGAAAATTAAAATGACACACTAGAGGTCACTGTTGCTACTTGAGCTGAAGTTATATCTGTATAAAATACATACCACTATGCATGCAGATTTCTCAAATATATTTATACATTTATACTTATAAATATATTTTGGTGACCTGCATGCATATTGGACAAACTCTAAAAAGATCAGCTATCTTCATTAAATAATTTTTTTTAAAAATCCATCATAATTTGTTCTTTTTTCATCTGGGCGTATGTGAACAATTTGGATATCCAAAGATGGAATTTAAAAAGAAAGCTTAATTTTGAGGAATTCTTTCATAATCGTATCAAATACTTTGACAAAAAAATCTTTCACCTATTTGGTGTAACATGGAATACACCTTTCAATTATTCCTTCACCTGGATCCAAAAGTAAAAGTGATTGAAAAATTCTGGTTGGTAGGCCTGTCCTTATGAGGAAAAAATGATTCCATCTCCTAGCACTTTGCAAAAATGTGAGATTATTAAATATGGACCATATATTTAGTTCCACTTTGAAACTAAGATAGAGTCTCTTAGGTTCAGCAAGTCTGTGAAAAATCTTGAAACAGGTTATGGGAATTGTTAGTAAATAAGTTCCAATTCTACGTACATAAAAGGACATTTTTTTAAAGGGAAACAACCAATGTCCCAGACAAGCCATTCATTAGTCTAACAGGAAGAACTCCCTATTTGCAGTTCCTGAAGGAGACTCAGGATCTGTCCGTCTCCCACCAGGACTGCTGGTGCTTTAAAAGTCCATCTTATTGATAGAAGGAGCCTGTCCATCCCAGGCTTCTGAGTGCATTACAGAAAAGCTAAAGATTGCATTGTCTATCCCAACTTGAGTATCATGTCATTGCCTAGGAAGGGATTCAGTACTTTTCTTTTCAGAGTATTGGTCGTAGATATCTGCTTTGGAAACACAAGTGTCAATCTGCAGGTGTGTGGTTTCAACTTGACTAGAGTTGAAACAGGATTTTCAGAAAGATGTCCATCCAACTCCTTTGCTTTCTGTTCTTTGTGCATGAAACAGATCTCTTCCCCAGTTTGATAAAGCAAGGTCTACAAAAGGAAAGAAGAAGGAAGAGGGGAGAAAACTGTGATGTCTCTTTCATCTGCTGAACCTGTATTTAGCTTTCAATGGCATTATTTGCTTTGTCCATGAGGCTCAGAGTCCTGGGAGTAATTAAAGTTCAAAGACCTGAGTAATAACTCCTCTGGAACTGGGTGTTTTCTCCAAGTTTCATGGGTGTGGGTAAAACAGATTTTGAATTTAATTAGAGAATTTTAATGGAGAACTCCACATTTTTAATAGTGGTTTCCAAGTATCATTTGTAAAACTAGTGGTTGCGGAGAAGGCTCTTCAGAGACTCAGAACCTCAGTGTGAATCAGAGGTAAGTGTCTCACCAAGCAGCCATGCAGCTTGAAGGAAGGGCCATGGGGCCCAGATGCTCTGCTTCCCCCACTGTCCCGCCAGGGTGAACTTGGGCAAATTCTCCATCTCTCTAAGCCTAATTTTTTCCTTGTAAAAGGGAGATCAAAATATCTGTCTCTCCAGGCAGGCTTACATAAATTCATGGCTGTTAAGGACTTGGCCCAGGGTAAGCATTCAGAAAATGTTAGTTGTCATTGTTTCCATGGCTGAAGTTCATTGAACTCCTTTGTAACTTGAAGAAGAGACAGAAATTGTGTCTATGTTCACCAGCAGGTTGGAAACAACCACTACATACAAATATAGCAGTTGAATTCAGCAGCTTGTTGTTTGGGAGAGGGGAAAAAAAAAAACAAAAAACAGGTTTTAATTGACTTTATTGTTTTTGTTTTTCCAAACAGTTTTGTCTGTGCAAACTCAAACTTGGACTTTAGGGAAAACAGAATACTAGTGTACCACAAGAACTATTACCGTATTTTTTTTGGTTAAGAAAATTATATCCATTTTAGTAACTAAAAAAAAAAAAATAGAGATAAAATGTGTCTGGGTTTTGTGCAGTGTAGTAATTTTTTGAAAATGTCCTATAATTCACAGGCTGGATAGAGGATGGGGTTCATTGAAGACAATCGCATTTCATAGCAGCCCCGCAATTCTCACAAGGTTGAAAACCACTGCCCTCACTGCTTCTGGTTACAATTATAATACGCAATACGTTTTGTTTTAATGGAAGCTTTTATAATGAAATTTGGAAGCCAGCGTCATTTCCCTTCCTTTGCTTACTACAGAAAGAGGATTTGAGGGCAGACAATAAAGGAAATGGCAGGGAACTATTATGTGACCTTGGGCAAATCTCTTAGGTGGTTCAGCCTTGTACACAGACACACACACACACACACACACACACACACACACACACACTTAGTCTTTAATTCTTTTGCAAAACTTTGTCAAGCAAAATGTGGGATGGAGATTTGGCAATTCCATGGTTATTTTGAATAATGAATATTTTATGAAGTTGGATGAACAATTGTTACCAAATTTTCTAATTAACCAGCTAATTGGTAAGGCTGTAGTGTAATCTTACTTAAGAAGTATTGCCCACAATAGGGGTAAATGAAGAGTTTCTTTCTCACTTGCAAGTCCAGTTGAGAATTTATAAAGAGCTACGGGTATTTCAGCTGAGAAATGATAGAGGAGTAGAAAACATCACAGATTTGTCTTCCTGTCATGGAAGTCCTGGAATGGCCTTTTAGACTAGATTAAAACAGTTTTTTAAATCCTTGTTTTCAACCACACCCTGGAATATCACTTCTGAATCATCTTTATTTTATTAACATCCTGGGTTAAAACAGAGTTTGGGCAGAAATATCACAAGATGTCTATGACTTCAGACAAAAAAAAAAAAAATCCCAAGACCCTTCCCCAAACGCTCCCAAATGGATAAAAATCAATCCCCTGAGGTAGCGCATCTGCTGAGCCTACTGGCCAGCAGGGGACTGAGCTGTCCACTCGGTGCCAGTCGGGGAGCCGGCTGCGGTATGTCTACAGAGCATGAAAGGCAAAAGCTGTACAGCTGCAGCTGAGAAACTAGTGAGACGTCCCACCGGAGGTGGAAGCTGCTCTGCGAACGCCTACAGCTCCTGTTTTCCCCTCTGTTGATGCAATGTTGCCACATTAGGAACTCTCAGCACCACAGTCTGACTTTAGGGATAAATAGAGTATCACGGATCCACTGAAAAAGGGGACGTCAAATGGTGATGAGACAGTGAGCAGGAGGGACTTTGGAAGAGAGCTCCATAACCCAGGCTGTGGGCTGAAGAATGGGGAGCAGACCCAGGATGAAAAGAGAGCAGTAGGGAGAGACTGAAGCCCCTCCATCCCCTTTGACCCCACTCATTAATTTAGCTTGTGTCTTCGACTGGAGAATTGAGTGCCAAGACCCTTCTGCCAAAGAGAGATGTCTGTCCTTTGTAGAGAAGTGTGGATTCCTCAGATAGTTCTGCCCCTTTGTGTTTCATGAGTTCAAGCAAGTCACTTCTCTCTAGACTCTAGAACTTTTCCGTACAATAAGGAGTACGCATTCAAGCATCCTCCTCATGTAACTGCCAATGTTCTTGTAATTTGCTGTGGGAGGTATGAGACATTGAGTTCCCAGACCTCAAACATGGTTGATGTAGGTCCAGGGCAAAGCCTTCCACCTAAGGATCCCCAGCAGGATCTTCTCCAGTGCTTCTCAAAGTTCAGGCCACTGATATGGTCACCAGCATCACCCAAGAGCCTGTTTTTAAAGGTACAGTGCCCCCAGCCCTACCCAGGACCCACTGAATCAGCACTGCTGGGTGTGGAGCCTGGGAATCTGCATTCTGGGCAGCTCCCTGCTTACTTTTTGTTTCTTTGCACACTGTGGGGAAATATCATTGGCTAGATATTGAATTTTAGTCTCAATAAGAGCTAAGCTCTTTAAGTTAGTATGGACCTTTTCTCAGTGGCCTTTGGATTGAGCAGGACTGGGCTCCACTCATTAAAGGACATCAGGAGAGGGCAGTTTAGTTCATCATTTATTCCACAAACCTGATTCTGAGTGGCATGAAGAACATTAGGGGTTTTGAGAAATTTTTAATCAGTTGAGTGAGATACAGGGACGACACTCTTATCTTGGCCACATCTGCCATAGTGTGGATTCAGTCACTTCTGCTAATCACACATTTAATTAGAAGCACAATCATCATAACCAGTGAAGCAAGATTATAAAGGTAGGTTGTTGTCAGCATGTTGATTTTCTTTAAGTTACTGTTCTGAAATACTGTTTTGAGAAGATAATTTTTAAGTGATAAGTTGGCTGGTTTAACTGCCAATGTTCTTGTAATTTGCTAGAAACCTAGGACTTTCCACTCCTTTCAGACTGTCCTGATATTAGAAGGAGTTGAACTTTAAGTGTGCCAAAAGGTATGAAGGAAGATACATCACATTTTAAATATCTAAATTGCTCACTTTATACTTTCTGTACCATGCATCAAAAATTACATGCTATGAAGAGAATAAAATTTTAAAATAAATATATCCAGGTTGAGGAAAAAGCATGCTACATAAAAATGTCTTTGTATAAATACCGAATAAGATAGGGTGAGGGGATATTAACAGTACTGCAGATGACTTAATACTTACCGCCCTAAGAATTCATCCATCCTTCCAACCAGCCTGAGAGGCGTTTAAAACCAATAAAGCATATTTGTGTCCAAGCTGGGAGGAGAGACAGGCCTCACATAGCAGACCTGAGATGCTTGGGCCCAGGGAGCTTAACTAATGTCAAATGTAAACCACTTTTCAAAAACATGTTATCAGGTCCACACCAGACTATCCATTTTGATAATCTCATTCCATTTTTCATTTTACTGTTGAAAGCAGAAATAGATTAATGAGAGCCTAAATCCCCCTAGAAAGAAAACCTTCCTTATAAGGCATGTCTGAAGAGATATTTGGAAAAATTACTTACTCTGCCTTTGTTTTGCCAAGTAGAGTAACTTTTAGATCATTTATATTTTTGAAAAATTCTTAACCCGGTCAGTGTGGCCTACTAGATTAAATCTAGAGGGGAAAAATGAAGAAGAAATGAAGATGATGATGATGACCATGATAATGATGCATTTAGGCAAGTTATAAATCTCTCAGATCTGGGCATGCTTTTATGTACAATGGGGATTTGGAGGCAAACCCCTATGATCCACCTCAGATCCAACAAGAAAAAAAATTGGCCCCAAATAGAAGTTGCAAATGGTCTTCCCTGGTGGCTTAGACAGTAAAGAATCTGCCTGCAATGAAGGAGACCTGGGTTCCATCCCTGGGTTGGGAAGATCCCCTGGAGGAGGGCATGGCAACCCACTCCAGTATTCTTGCCTGGAGAATCCCCATGGACAGAGGAGCCTGATGGGCTACAGTCCATGGGGTCACAATGAGTCGGACACGACTGAGTGACTAAGCACAAGCATTTGCAAATGGCACACCACTTAAACACTTGTCTAAAAAGAATTTTGAATATCCAGCTTCTAAGTACACAAGGTGTATTATTTCAAGTATCTGAGAACAATGAGAAAGCCTTACAGAGAGTAATAATCAGAATCAAAGCTTGGTCCATGATAGAGAAAAAGGAGCCTTAGAAATCATCATGTCACATTGGTGATGTCATTTTACAGATGAACAAACTGGAGTAAAGGTGAGCTTCATAATTTAAAAAAATTTGTCTCTCTTAGTCTTTCAGTGAAGTGGGGGCAACCAATGCTGCAGCAGATTCAGGAGGAAATACTTAGGTTTGGAAACTCTTTTGTTGCCCAGCTCTGGAACAAGAGCCCAACTTTCCTGGCTCTTGACCAGAGAGCTGTTCAGGAAAGAAAAGGAGCCTTCCTTTTGAATAACTCCATTTTGTCATCCAATTGGAAGACAATTTTACTTGGATGTTCAGTGAAGATGTAGTAAATTGTTGTTTCTGACCAAAAGTTCCTGCCCTCCATGAGGTTTACAGTAAAGGGTAGTCCTGCCCTAAAACGTTTACCACTCCTGTGTCATTTTTCAACCCTACTATCCCCAAACCCCAGGGTGATTCTCAGGGCTATCACTGCCATTGATCATCTAAGCTTTCAACAAAATCCTCCTCCCTTTGGCTGATAACAGTGTTGCAACACTGGATCCTGCCTGTCACCCTCCTTTGAGGCCACCACAGTGTTAGACTCCTACCAGTTGAGTTGGGAGCTGTGGGTAAAGATAAGTCATCAATTTCACAGGAGTTCAGAAGAAAGAGACATTACTGTCTTTGAAGGAGAGACTAGATTAGCTGTAATGTCACTGTTTACCATGAAGAATTGGGGGACAGGCTCATGAGCAAAGAGCTGCACCTGACTTGATGGGTTATGCTCTATGATCTTATTAGCAATATTCTTGTCTGCCATTTTTTAAATTTTATTTTATATTGGAGTTTGTTGCCAACATCTTGGCTCTCTGTGCACCAGTGCCAAACAGAAATACGGATACACAGTTATGGAGGAGAAATAAAGAGTGGCTTTATTACTTTGCCAAACAAAGGTGGAACACAGCAAGCTAGCTCCTTAAAAATTGTGCTCCCCTCCCCGATGAGTAGAAAGAAGTTATATAGTCAGACAGAAGCATGTGATAAGGATCAAGGCAGTAATAGTCTTGTATTCTTTCTTCTGCAAAGTTTCAAAAGGGTGGAGTTGTTGACAAGATTAGGGTGTAGGCAGGGTCTTAAGTCATCCAGTCTCCCAATCTTGATGGGCCTCTCTGGTCCGTTTAATCTTGCCTCTGGTGGTTTTGTTGCTACTTTTCCTTTGATTGGGCTTCCCTTTCGGCTCAGCTGGTAAAGAAGCCGCCTGCAATTCGGGAGACCTGGGTTCAAGCCCCGGGTTGTAAAGATCCCCTGGAGAAGGGAAAGGCTACCCACTCCAGTATCCTGGCCTGGAGAATTCCATGGACTGTATAGCCCATGGGGTCACAAAGAGTTGGAGACAACTGAACAACTTGCACTTGGACTTCAGATGGTAAAGAATCTGCCTGCCATGCAGGAGACCTGGGTTCAATCCCAGGGTCAGGAAGATCCCCTGGAGAAGGAAATGGCAACCCACTCCAACGTTCTTGCCTGGAGAATCATATGGACAGAGGAGCCTGGTGGGCTACAGTCCATGGGGTCACAATGAGTCAGACACAATTAAGTGACTAACACACACACTCCTTTGATTAGCAACTGTTCTGCTCTTAAGATCTCAGAGAAAGCCATGGAGGCTAGAGCTTGCCTAGAAGGCTGCTGCTGCTGCTGCTAAGTCTCTTCAGTCGTGTCCGACTCTGTGTGACCCCATAGACGGCAGCTCACCAGGCTCCCCCATCCCTGGGATTCTCTAGGCATGAGCACTGGAGCAGGTTGCCATTTCCTTCTCCAATGCATGAAAGTGAAAAGTGAAAATGAAGTCGCTCAGTCATGTACGACTTGTAGCGACCCCATGGACTGCAGCCTACCAGGCTCCTCCGTCCATGGGATTTTCCAGGCAAGAGTACTGGAGTGGGTCCCCAGTGCCTTCTCCTTGCCTACAAGGAATGGGAGACAAAAAGACCTCCATGCCCAGGAGCCTTACAGGGCCCTGCTTGACATCAATCTCTTCTTGTCAGGCATTTTGATGTCTGCATTTAGAACCCGAAGATATCTATCACCTTCCTTCCTGGGGACATGGGGAGGAGAGCTGATTCCTTGTTCCTGAGAGTTGAAGAACACCTAGAGCCATCAGGCATGGAGAAAGTGACCCATTGCCTTCCGGCCTCAGACCCACCTGGGGCTGCATTGAGGCACACCCCAAGCATAGTCTTAACAAAACACTACATTAAGTGAAACAGGGAATCTCCTTCAGAACCAGGAAAAACACCTCAGGAGGTTGAAACCTGGCCCAAAGGGCAAGCAGAGCCTCAGATTGCACTCCCAGGAAGGGACCACATGTTGTCTCAGGAGGGTGAGGGAACCCTGTGGTTTGGTGAGCCAAGGTGTGGTGCACCTAAGGCTCTCCCACTATGCTGCTTCAGAGAAGATGCAAAACCACACTGCGATACAGACACCCCTGCAACAGAAGGAAGTTAATTAAGACCCTGTGCTGACATTCCCTTCTGAGCTCATGCTACCCTCCAGCTAGGGCCACACATTACTTGCGGAGAGAGCAGACACAGCTGTGGGAGCTGTCTAGACCTGCTGTGATGGAGAAGGACTACGCTGCCTTAATGTTGGGTATGTTTTCTTTTGTCAGTATTGTCTCCTAATTTTAACATGACTGAATTGTTAAAGGTTTCTTTTTTCCTTTCTTCTTTTTTATTTTATTTTATTTTTTGCCTTGCCTGTAAAATGACACAAGTCCTCTGCTTCTCTGGTTTCCATTATATTCCATTGTGTGGCCATGCACAGAGTTAACAATTTTTTTTTTATGTTTGTGTGTATTTTCTGTCTAATACCATGCAATAACTATTAACATGTAAGCATATGTTTAGGCACTTTGGAAAACATTTTTTAAAATTAAAATGCCTTCTGTCAATCACAGGCATGCAGAACTGAAGATGCAGATTGTATATTCAGCAGAAAATATCCCTGTACTTACTGTGCCTACTCCAGAACCACTTGCCAAAGGGAAACATCTCTGCCATTAAAATAGCATCTTTATTTTGTGAAGACAGTAAAAGCAATTAGAGGCCAGTGTTGATGAATCGCTTGCCAATTTTCCATTTTTAAATCAAAGATGCTTTGGACTTAGTATGCATGAACTCCGCAAACATCCATAGTCACTCTATTTGCATTTTGCATGCATTCAAAATAACCACTTTCTTCCTGTGAAAAAATGATTGAAGAAACACTTACTCTCAAGTTGAAAAACATTACACCCCAGAGCAATCTGTTATAGCTAAATGAAGGCTTTCTTGATATGATGGTCCTTAATGAAAATTGTGAAGAATTTTCTGCTCTAAAAGCGTGGAGGAGATTGGGTGTGGAGGGCATCCCTGTTCTCCCCCACCCCCAACTACCCTCCAGTAAGAACAACATCCACCCCAAGAAGCAATGAATGTGTTTGTTTCCCAGTCCTCACAGCTTGCTCCATAATTATTTCAGACATTCTGTCCTGGGACTTCACTGGTGGTGCAATGGATAAGAATCCACCTGCCCATTCAGGGGACAAGGATTCCATCCCTGGTCCAGGAAGATTCCACATGCCCGTGAAGCAAATAAACCCATGAGCCACAACTATTGAGCCTGTGTGATGCAACGCCCTAGAGCCTGTGCTCCAAAGTCACTGTAATGAGCCCATGTGACCACAACTAGAGAGTCACCCCCACTCTCCACAACTAGAGAAAAGCCCTCGCACAGCACTGAAGACCCAGCACAACCAAAAATAAAACAAGCAAATAAATAAATAGATATTCTGTCCTTATTAACTGTTTTGGGTGTTCTCCTTCTCTCTAAATTAAGAGGAAAGTCACTCACATAAAATATGTTGTTGCAAAAGGATAGGAACACAGCGATTTTCCAACATTAGGAATTGAGTCACTTAAGACTTGAAAATCTCAACGCTTATAATTTTTTGTCATTATCACCATTTTTAAAGTTTGCTTGTGTGCACACCAATTAAATGCCATGATTCTAGCTATTCAGTCAGGACTTGGTGAGTTAAAGAATTTAAGGGGATTGTCAACAAACATCAGTCCCAGGTAGCTCAGTGGGTAAAGAATCCACCTGCAATGCAGGAGACATAGGAGACATGGGTTCGATCCCTGGAACGGGAAGATCCCCTGGAGGAAGGCACGGCAATCCACTCCAGTATTCTTGCCTGGAGAATCCCAGGCACAGAGGAGTCAGGCAGGCTACAGTCCATAAGGTCACAAAGAGTCAAACACGACTGAAGTGACTTAGCACGCACACATGCAAATAGTTTGGGTTGTGCTGTCAGAGACATCAGATAAAGAACTATTTCAATCTAAGGCATGTTTCTCAAGAAGCACTTTATTTGCCCAAGCTAAATCTTCTATTCCTATACAATTTTATTCACATTTATTTGCTTAGATGAATCCTTGAGTAACTATGGAGCTATTAAGAGCTCTTTTCACACCACACCTTGTGTGTAAAGGTCTTGACAAGGATTGGAGGTATAAAGATAAGTGAAATGGCCCTGCTTTCAAAGACTGCTGTGTAGAAAAGACTTCTGTCTAGATATTAATATAAAACAAAGAAAGGCTATACAGCTTAATACATATAAAATCTTGTTTGTATTTGTAAGAAAATAGCCTGGAGAATGAGGGATTCATTTTTTTCTGGCGAGGTCAAGGAAGAGGTAAACCTGAGTAGAATCTTAAATATGAATGGTAGCATGTTAGGGTCACAAGAAGAAGGTGATTTGTACACAAGGATTCATATTTAGAAGAACATGGAAGAGGGAGTCATGGATAACTTTGACCCTTAGAACGCCAATGAAGCATTTAAGAAAACCAGGTAGACACAGATGCAGATGCTAGAGGCAGTCTTAACATTTTTTCAACTATTCATCACTAAAAATGACAAAAATTCAACACTCAGATACATGGTCTATTTTATTCCAGAGACAGGATACGCAGGGTCTATCATGTGGCACTGCACTTGGCAGATTCCTGGAAAACTGGTTACTCCATGGAGGCGGTCTAGAAATCACTGCAAACAGAGTTGGACCAGAACTGGCTTTGACTAAAACACTTAGTCAGAAAGGGGAAAATTCAGTAAATCGTTTAGTTGCTTGGTCTACACCATACTTCCGGGACCCCATGGACTATACAGTCCATGGAATTCTCCAGGTCAGAAGGCTACAGTGGGTAGCCTTTCCCTTCTCCAGGGGATCTTCCCAACCCAGGGATCGAACCCAGGTCTCCCACATTGCGGGCAAATTCTTTACCAGCTAAGCCACAAGAGAAGCCTAAGAAAACTGGAATAGATAGCCTATCCCTTCTCCAGGGGATCTTCCTGACCCAGGAATCGAACCAGGGTCTCCTGCATTGCAGGCAGATTCTTTACCAACTAAGCTATGAGGGAAGGCCCATACTGCCCCCTACTATGTCCAAATCTATAAGAAGCTCATACATACACAACATGTACACCCAGAGATGCCCAGAAACACATCAGAAGAATTTGAGAGTATTTTCAGAAATGATTGGACATTTGGACTGTAATTACCATGTTCCTGGAAACTAAGGTAATCAGAGGAATACACTCATTTCAAGGATAAACATTTATTTCAGATATGTTCCGAAATGCCAGCATTTATTAGAAGATGATTTGCTTCTGGATATTCCTCTCATTTCTGCCCTTGCTATCTCTGCTGGTGTCCCAGAGAGCTTAGCCTTTTGGGATATAATTGCTCTCTGAAAATAAGAAAATGTATACCTAGCTCTGTCTCAGGCACAGTGGGATGTTTTACATATCTTACCTCATTTAATCCTCACCCCGACCTACAGGTTGATACTGGTATTACTTCAAATAAAGAAACTGAAGTGGAGAAGGTAAATGACTTGCCCAAGGTCATATAACTAGTAAATGTATAGACACAATTCAACCCTAAGGAGTCTGATTGCTTATCCCAGTGACCTTTGCCATTTTCCATGTCTGTTCATTTGGATTTACAGATGAACCAGGTTTCCTTGTACACACACAACAACTCAACCATTTCAAACTTTATTGCCAATTATTATTGTCATTTCCAACTTCAGAGTTCACATCTATAGTCATGCGATCCCCTGCAAACCCAGGAAGACCTAAAAGGATGAGATGGCACTTCTCCAGACTGGTGACTTTACTCTAGGATCCAGCTGAACTGCATGAATTGTCAAGGCTAAAACTAATACTTATATCTTAACTAACACCTGCCTCTCTCTCTGCTGAAATATAATTAGCTGCTCTTTCTGGGAGAGACTGTAAAACTGAATGCAGTTAAACAAAAAGGGAGACAGCAGATTTTATGGCCAAAAAAAAAAAAGTGATTTGGACAGCCAACTAGATGGATGCATATTCAGCACATCAGAGACAAAGCAGACCTCCCTGATTTTGCAGTAATGTAAAATCAAGGAATCTATCCTTGTTCACTGGTGCTCACAAAATGATTTTGGTTGAATTAGGATATTTACAGAGTAGCAATTCTCTGGCAATTGTTTCACATGGGTCAAGGACCCAAATAAGCACGTGATCTGTGAGGTATAGTCCACATCCTTACTCACCAAACTGTCCTGTGGCAAGACCGCTGGTGCCAGGCAGGGTCTCAGATGCTCACTGAGGCTCCTGCTAGCTAGAGGTGTGAGGGGTGGAACCAGCTGCTTTGCTTCTCTTGGTCCAGTTTCTCTATCTGGGAAATGACAATGCATCAGCCTCCCCTATTTCCTTAGGAGAATATGGTGAGACTCAGAAAGGGGCTCAAAACAAATTGGCTATTTGATTCCGGTTTGGTGAATGAAATGCCTGTAATACAACTATTTGTAGAAATAAGTTTGTAAGTTGGAGAAGAAATACTAAGCCCCTGAGCGAAATTCCAGGAGAAGACCAAATTACTTAGTATAATGACTCATCACCCTCCTAAAATTGCATGTAGGGATGTCACTGTCCCAAAGGCAGACCACAAAAAAAAAAGAGAGAGAGAGAGAGAGAGCAAGAAACTCCGTGATTTAGTCACGAAAAATTGAAAATATTTATAAGTGCATCAGAGAAGAGCAAACCTTAATTGGAGGGAAGAAGTACTCAAGGCAGATGTGCAAAAGATGATCATTGGGTAAAAGCAACCCTGGGGAGAAGAAACAGGGAGAAAGGCAAGCTAAATGTTAGCCTCCTGCTAGAAAAGACCTGCCTGGAGGCGCTCTGGGTTTTATTGAACGCTGCAGGGCTGCTTTAATTTAGCAGTGTTTATTTTCCAAGGTTTGCAACACCAGGGCTCTTTCCAATATACTGCATTTGCTGGTGTGTTTTGGCTGTGCCTAGAGGCCCACCATGGGCTGACGGATGTCCAGGTGTGGAAAAGCAGGTTAGCCATTTGCTTGCACAGTGGATTGATTTCTTTGCACTTTCTTTGTCCCTCTTAATTGAAATAGTAAACATTACTGTACTCAAAACTGAAATAGTCCCTGGACATCAGTCTTATACATTAATAATTAGAAATATAACTCCTTTAGGATGCCTCTTTCTCAGATCACATCCTTCAAATGTCAAGCCAGTTTGTAATAAGCATCAGAGAACTGTATAAGGCAACCTGATACTTAACATGAAACTACACAAACTCTCACAAAACAAAAGCATCACAGAAAGCAGGAGAAAAGAAAGGAGAATTTTAAAAATCGTCTTCCCAAGGCATATGGAAATGCCAGTGCTCTGTTTTTCCAGGTTAACAAAACTAGGTCTCTCTCTTCTAGGTGCTCTGAATAGGTTACTGATGAGCCATCTGTAGCAGGCCTGCTCCTGGATGTCACGCCCCTGTTAATGAAATCTGGATGTGCACTGGAAAACGGACCTGGTGAATGGTAGATGTCAGCCCTTGCGTGATGGGCAATCATCAATCATCCATTGTCAGTTATTTCTGTCCCAGTGAGTAAGCCTTTATTTAAAGCAGAAAGTAAGAATGTTGCCAGACCACAGGAACAAGCCCTGAGCTGTTTGCAGGTGCTGCTATTCACAGCTGCCAATTAAACCCCTGACATTTCCATATTGGCCATGAGGCACAGCATATGCTTTGGACATACCAAATCTTAAAAAAAAAAAAAAATTGTCAATCTCAGATTATCAATACATGTGTCTTTTCCCCCCATGCTTTCAACATTAGGATTTTAAAGATAGTTTATTTTAGAAATAGAGGAAGGAGAAACAGAAAAACTTAAGTGAAGGGAGTTATTAAGATGTGCACGTAGCCTCCTTTCTTGTTTTTGGAAAGTGGCCAGCATTTCAGATGTGGAAAGTCTTTTCTGATGCCGACATCTACATAGCAGAAGTCTCCTTTTAGGATTTCCACTTTCAAAAATCTTTTTCCTGCTATCCTTAAATTTTTTCTTACTGGTTGATAGTCAAATGCTACTGCTCACCTCATGCAATCGAGTACTATTAAAAGGAGATATTAAAATTTTGATCATGCAACTATATTCCATTTCTTTCACTGGGATTCAAACACAAGTGTGCTTTGCGTTTAAAGAATTTCATGAAACTTGCCAGAGACATTTTAGCCTTACATGAACGTAAGCCCATGATAGGATGGATTCCTCTGCAGAGTTTACACGATGCCTTCACTCTCACATATGTCCAGATTGGAAGATGAAAGCATTCAACCATTCTTGTGAGGATTATGGATACTGTGGATGTGTTAATTCATTAATTCTATACATGGAGAAAGAAATGGCAACCCACTCCAGTATTCTTTCCTGGGATATCCCATGGACAGAGGAGCCTGGCATGCTATAGTCCGTAGGGTCGCAAAAGAATCGGACAGGACTTAGCGACTAAACAATAACAAAACAACGCACATAGGATACAGTTAAAGCGTACAAGCCAGTAGCAGCTAGTGTATTCACAGTGCTGCGCAACTGCCACTTCCCTCTAGTTTCAATACGTTTTCATTATCCTAGAAAGCACCCTGCATCCACTGAATGATCACTCACTCCAAATTTTTCCCTCCCAGACCCTGGTAACTACTAATTTGCTTTCTGATTCTATAGATTTACCTATTCTGGATATAGCCTATGAAAGTAATCATATAATAGGTGACCTTTTGTGTTTGACGTCTTAGGATAATGTTTTTGAGGTTCGTCCAAGTTGTACCATGTGTCAATATGTCTGTTTTTCCTTTTTATGGCTAAACAGTATTCCATTTTATGAATATACCCCAATTTGCCCATTCATCTGTTGAAGGACATCTGAGTTTTTTCTATATTTTGACTATTATGAGTGATTCTGCTATTAACATTCATGTAAGAAAAAATTCTATACATTGGCAGGAAAAAATATCCACATACAACATCCAGGAATATTTTGCCATTTTAAACTGATTTTACAAATTCTCTAGGTATGAGTAGCTCTTGATAAGAAATAAAGTGTGGCGACAATGATAGAAATTTTAAATGAATTATTCTTTCTGATCAGTCTTTAGGAAACAAAGATGTATTCCATATGGTTTTACATTGTTCCATCAAGAATTAGATAGCAATCATCTGTGATTGTCGGAGAAGGCAATGGCACCCCACTCCAGTACTCTTGCCTGGAAAATCCCATGGACGGAGGAGCCTGGTTGGCTGCAGTCCATGGCGTCGCTAAGAGTCGGACATGACTGAGCGACTTGACTTTCACTTTTCACTCTCATGCATTGGAGAAGGAAATGGCAACCCACTCCAGAATTCTTGCCTGAAGAATCCCAGGGACGGGGGAGCCTGGTGGGCTGCCGTCTATGGGGTCGCACAGAGTCGGACACGACTGAAGTGACTTAGCAGCAGCAGCAGCATCTGTGATTCTAAGTATTTCTTTGTTTCCTGTGTTGAACAATAGGCTTTGATCTGAGATATCTCCCCCTTTCTCGTCCATTTCTTATTCATCTGGCTGAGCTCAACAGTTACTTCCATGTTCTTTGAAATTCTGGTTTCCACTGATTTTAGGGACATCTGTTAGGGAAAAGCAGAGTTGACAAAGCCAGGACCTCTTTTGAATAACTTTAGCTGATGACTCCAGCAGGTAACAACCCTCAATCTCTCTTTCTCTCATGGTGATAATTTCACATCATGTTCTCACTTTCAAGAAAGGGGCAAGTGGCTATCCTCTTTGAAAGAAGCTCAGCCAATTTCTGTTTTGAAAAGGAGAGTACATTTGTTATTCCCATCTACATAATGAAGGATTTCGAAAAGAACTCTCTCTTAATAAAAAAAATGTTTCTCCTCTGTAAAATTAATTTTAAATAAAAGATGCCCCACACATGCATTGAATGGTGAAGATCTTAACAAGAGGGGATATTTTAACATTATATCAAGAGTACATATGTATTTGACATGAAGAAAAGAAAATTCAATGGCTTACAGCTGCCTTGAGCCCTTGGGCTATGGGAAGGAACACTTATCACTTTACAAAACTGAGGATGCTGTGCTGTGGCATCAGCTCTGAGCTGCTCACTGGGGATGATGTCTGTCCACAGGCTTTAAGAGTGAAAAGGAAGGGTTTAGTCTTGACTCAGTAACACTGCTCTAACTGGCAGCATATGGGCCACTTTTCTCCCCTTAACACCAAACCTTCCGTGTGCTTTGGGTTGCGGTGATCACGATAATAATAGCGATGATGACGATAATAATGGCGGCTACCATGACAGAAGGCAGCTTTGTGCAGTAGTTGAGAGCACAGATTCTGTAGCCAGCCTGACTACGTTTTACTCCTGGCTCTTTCACTTACTAATAGTGTGACCCTGGTCAAATTACTTAACCCCTTCGTGCTTCAGTTGCTTCCTCTGTAGAGACAGTAGCTACCTTATTGGTACATCGAATGCTTAGAGCAAAACCTGGCATGTACTCCAGGAAGTACCACCAAAGCATTAAATAAAATAAATGAGTGTTCCTAGAAGGTACACACAGACTGTCTCTATTGTTATTCCCATTTCTCAGGTGGGAAAATTGAGGCTGTGTGGAATTAAGTAATTCTCCCAAGACTGTCGCAAATTCAGAAATTTGCAAATTTTAACCTGGGTTGGTGTGACTTCAAGACCCAAGATGTTGTTTTCATCTTTCTCCCCAGACTTCCTGTTACAGGCATCATTTCACAATTATATACCACTGGTTCACAGAGAGAAGGCAAGGGGTTGGATGAAATAGAGACAATATCAGAAATGCTGGAGCACGCAAGAATTCCACAGTGTTAGGGAGACAGAAATCATCTAAGGTCAGGGGAAGAGCAACACTTTCCCAAAGTCGAGGCCCAGTTAATCACCACACAGATGGCTCCTGAATCAATAAATTCATTCATTTCCTCAACAGCTATGTATGTCTCTACTCTTTCTGTACGAGGGCAATAGCTTCATGTCTAGCCACTTAATACATATGAGTATTTATTTACATCATTTTGTTAAAGAAAGAGACCCATGATAATCTTAGAAAAAGATACCAATGAGAAAAATGATAGCATTTTCCTGGCAATTGAGTCAAATTTGGTAAGTTCTGGGGCTCCCTCCTCTTCCTTGCTGCAATGTCTTAAGGCAGAGCAAGCTGGCCATAGACAAGGCAAAGGCTGGCTGTCCCAGGGCTGGTCTCATCAACACATACATGTCTCTGATGGGTGTCTTTATCTAGCCTAACTGGTATTGTTTTTTGCACTCTTTCATAGTGATGTTATGCTTTGGATGTTTCCAAAACTGAAACACACAGGTCTTTCATTTTCTTTCTACCTACTAAGATTATTTCATCTCCTCACATGCAAAGTAGAGGATTATGCAAGAAATTCATCATATCGGAGCAAAGTAGCTACTGAAAAATTGCCAAACACCATAAACACTGGTCAAAATGGAGTCCAACCATTTGCACAGAGAATAATTGAAGCTATGGATTCACTTGGGGTAGCTAAGCAACTTTTCATTATGAATTATAAAGCTTTTCAAACATAAAATGATACCTGAGAGGAGTGCATTACCTAAAAGGTTTCGATAAGCAATGAAAGGGGCTTTAAAATATGCAGTCAGGATCAATCATTCTGCTGAATAGCATTACTTATACTTGGTGGTGTCACCTACATGCCTTGATAAACAATGTCCCGTAACCTCTGAGCATTCCCATTATTTTCATCAGCACCCAGACATAAGTGACAAAAGTGTCAGATGATGTTTTATTTACTAATATAAAACAAGTTCTTATGGAAGTAGACGTTCTATGACAGTGGAGGTTTATGAAGCCTGTTTCCAGCACCACAAATGATTCATGTTATCCAAGAAAGAGATAAAGCTTGCTATTCGTGATGAATTTTAATTGGAATGTTGCTCATCATGGGCATGAATTTCTTTCGTGTAGGAGATGACATGTCTTGTTTCTGTAGCAGAAGGATAGTTGAGTCTCTCTGGTGGGGGAAAAGGGTGGGTAGTTAAACAAACCTTTTGACATGCAAAAGGTAGGGATATCTTGGAGTTATCCTGGTATCACCTGCCACAACAGGTACTTGGATGTCTCTTACCATCATCATTTTGCAGGGGACATTTGCATCAGTTACATGAGAAAGCGATCCCACTGTTTGGACTCAGAATAAGGACAGTTTTGTCTCCTTCTATCTTGTGAATGAAACATAATGAAATGGGGTGTCAACTGGGAAAATAACTTGATGGTAAGACAGAGTTCTCTACTTGGAACTGGCTATAGAGTTCTACCCAAGAGGCAACAGGATAGAATATTAACCAGCAGAGAAGAAAGACCATTGAAAATTATAGATCCACTTCCTTTTAACAGAAGAGGTCCTAAAATGTGGCCTATCAATGTTGATTAATGCTAGGTTGTGGGGAAAGGGAACGTGAAGTTAAAAGTCAGGAAAAGTGAAGTTAAAGAGAGTGAGGTGAGAGGAAAAGTTTTAAGAAAAGGATGAGGAAAAATTGGATATATGAAAATGTAGTTTCAGGACTGCATGTCCTTTGCAAAGAGGAAATCACATACCAACATTTATGTGGTAAGATTTAAATGAATGAAATGAACATCGGTCTCATGATGGTGGAGGTAAACCACCTTGCTTGACTAGGATGACTAGGGTAGCTGGAGCCATCCCTTTTGGTACTCGATAGAAAACATGGATTTGCATCCTGGAACTCTGTCAAGCCTGCTTTGTGGATATGGTACAAGGCAATCAGTGTTCTAAAGATATACACATTGATTACTTCAGTTACCAAAAATTAATTTTCCAGAATGGAGTGGGGTATATGGAAATATATTTCAAAAAATCATTTTAAAATTTGCCCCCTCCACCGCCCCTGCCCTCCCATGTAATTCTCCCTCTCCTGCATCTTTGCTTTCTTAAGGTCTATGGCTCAAACTGGAACCTGGTTAAAACAACTACCAAATCGCACCACTCTCTGTGCCCCAGTGAATCTCCTCATTAGCTCATTGCACACAGTTCTTAGTACTGAACCAGAGTTTGCTCTTATAAGTAAAAGAGTCAGGTCTATTCATGTTTGCTTGTCTGTTTTCATTTAACAGCAGTGATTTGAATTGTGGCTGTCCTTTTTTCAACTGGCCTGCCATGTCTGTTTTTACATATGTTGTATATGGTCTATAAAAACATGGACTATTCTCCATTTAAAGATAATATATATTCGTGCACAATTATCTACATATACAATATCTCTCACACAAATAAACAAAACATGAAAACTTTTAAAATCCTTTCAGATGGTTTGAATGATTTTCTTTACATGCTTTCAACTTAATCTAACAGCAAACCTCACTTCATTCTACACTAGTCTAATTAGTTTGACAGGACTGGAAACTTGTTCTTCCTATTCACACTTATTATTCATCTCTTGGAATGCCCTGTAGGGAGAATGAAGCCCAAGAAAGCAGTAGTTACCAAATGCCTCAACTCTAAATGCCCTTTTAGGCTGACTCGGCACAATAGTGGCAGTGAGAAGATCTGACTTTAGGGCAACCTAAGAAAAATGACATTTTCTAGAACATCCTCTATTTAAACAAGTCGTGAAGAAGAAAACTATGTCCATTTTTCCCTGGAGCTTTGCAATGGGTCCTGTGGACCCTAGTTTATCTCCACGGTATCTGAAATCTTTGCTAAAGAAACAGTAGAGGTATCAGATTTTGCAAGATAAGCCCTCAGTTTGTAACAGTGAATGTGGAGATAATTTCAGGATTTTTAAGGACTGCAAAGGTAACCTGAAACATTTCAGATATTTTGTAAAGTGGTGAGTTGAAACGCAGAACTGATAAACCAGGAAGAAGGGCTTTTCCTTTCAGTTAACTTTGAAAATTTCCTCAGAGAGCAAACTTTTGATATGGGGCAAAGATTCTTACAAGGTTGGTACAGGTGGATAATTAAAAAAATAAGAGTGAATTTATCTGCATACATTATTTAAATACCTAGAGCATTTCTCTGCTTTAATGATAAATTACGATCAGTAAAATCTGTTGGCTGCCTTCAAGCTAACTAATGGATCACTAATCAGCAATAGTCGAATCATTCTAGCTAAGGTGAAATAAATACCTTCAAGGAAGCTGCAGCTAATTTTTATCATTTAAACTCATAAAGATGCCCACATATATCTCTGCATTCTTGTCCTACATATGTGCATATGTAGGACAACATACGCACATACATATGTGCTCATGCACATGTTAAAAAGTTATTCCTTGACACATCCTTGTCCACCCACCATGGCTCTGTTCTCCTTGGTATACTGGGTAAGAAAGATTGTTCCTGCAACTAATTAATCCTTAAAGAGATTGGCCGATAGATCTCATTGTTAGCAATACATTTTTAATTGTTCATTTTACTCAATCACCATTTGAACACAAGTCAATTTGCAATTTCATTAGAGAACAGAAAAGGCCTGGGGTCTATTTCTGGTTTTTTTTTTTTTTTTTCTTTTAAAGAAAAGGATAAAAAGCAGGCAAATTTTCATAAGGAATGTTAATTCTCTAATTAATTTTATGTATCAAGCAAGGTTGAATATGTCCTGCTATTTAAGCAGAAGTCTTCTGGCCAAGAAGTACATTTTGTCATATCTTCCCTTCCAGAGAAACCTCTTTACAAGCTTTGTGGCCAAATACCCAGGCAACTGATGACCAGCTTTGAACCAACTGTTCACACACCATTTGCTTTGATGACATTTAGAGGCTTTTCTCCCCTCATTCCAAGTCTATTGTAAGTAGAGTACACATGCGTGCAGCCCTTGAAAACTAATCAATACAGTAAGAATCTTCAGGGTGCAGCTGACTAGTATCACATCTTCAGACTCTCTCTCTTTTTTTTTTTTCCAGCTGACTTGTTGTACACATTTTTAAGTTAAATCTTATGAATGAGGTTGGGTGGATTATCCTCACCATATTCACAGGTACCCTAGTGCACCTTGGCTCACTCTTCCATATTTTAACATCAAAAGCTCATAATCTGTGTAAGCTAACCTTCCATAAAACTAAAATTATATGGTCATCATACATAATCTGATGATTGATTACAGCTGCCAAAAAGGTCACAAATTGTGACTGTTTACTACAGTTGCACCATGAAAATTATTGTACACTTTTAAGGAATCCATCCAGAGAAAATAGACAGCTTACACTCATAGGCTGAAGAACTGAAGCATGTATGTTTTCTTTGTGACTTTTAGCTCTCTTAAAATCAATGTTAAAACCCTTAGGTCTGATTTTTCATTTCAATGTCTTTGTGTAATGTGCCTCGACCATACCTCATCTAATTTAATAAGATGCAAGCTAAGGAAGTACTTAAGTTACTTATCAAGGGTTTCAGATGACACATTATTATTGTATTCGAAAGTCAATATTTGCTAATCATGTTAGTACAGGAACTGTTCCAGGCCCACAATTCTTAAATTGCAGAGATATTTAAGGTTAATTAAACCTATCTCCCCTGGTCCTCTCTCTCCACCTCTGTGGAAGGAGTAAATCAATGACATCCTAAACATGTCCAGAGAGCCAGAGACCCAGGTCTGAAAGTCACTAACATCTTTAAGCCTCTGTTTGCTTCAGTGCCCTAGAGTTGAGCTTTGCCATTTCTCCACAGTTTAAGGAATATTTGCATCTTTTGAGAGCAAAGTTCACTAATTCACTTGATGTAATTAGAGAGGTCTGGCCATTCTTGAACATACAACATGGACTCCAAAATTTTTTTAAGTCAGGAGAAGGCTGAAATAACATATGGCCTGACTTCTTTTTCCTTTCTGTATGGCAACTTGTGGGTAAATTTGTGGCAGAGTTGCAAGGTCATGTGTCCTTTCTCAGGCCAGGCATAATGAGAACAGGTGACTGGGCCCACATCCCTGAAGAGATTATGCTTGTATGAGGCAGTTCCACTGAACCCCTGACCCCTCATACCCCGGAGCAGAAACAGTCAACTGTTCAAAGGTCAATGTTCCCTTTACTTTTAGACAGTAAGCCCATTACATCAGAACCATTTATAATCCAGGGTTACATACAAAGCCCAGGACTTGGCTGAGATCAGTGCTAAATAAATGTATGAAGTCTTATTAACATGTATTGACTAGGAGAAAACTGGAAAACAGAGCACTTCAGTGATGACTTACAGTAGCTGCTAGTTCAGCTCCCTCAGGGAGAAACACTAACATATTAACCCAACATGCCACCCAGGATATATTTACAGGTAGTTAGTAAAAACAGTAATGCTATATAAACTGAATATCTGGGACATGAATCAATAGAGACCAGCTAATTAGGTTATAAATGTATTGATTTTATTTTGAATATGTCCTCAAATATAGTCCGCGAGTAAGCATTCTGAAACGGGGCTCTTACACTGAGAGAAGGGACAATCAGATATTCTCTGCCACTCTCCAATCAATCCATAAGAGTTAGGTAAAGTACTCTGATGCATATTCTATATAATCAGAATGACACATCCTATTAATATTCTAATTACTGTTGAACTGTTAGCAATGCCTTAAGTCCGATGTCTTAGGGCCTCATAGCAGTAATCCGGGAACCTCGTGTCATCTTTTGTGTTCATTCATCCAATTTAAAATGAGACGATTTTCCCTTTAAAGCATTTTTTATTAAACATTATTTTATGCATGGATTTAACATTCTAATTGATTTAGGTGGACTCTCAGAATGAGTCGCTAAATCCTTTTGTTCTTTTCTTCACTGAAGGAGGTCAGCAGCTGTGATCTTATTTATAAATTTAAATGCCAAATTTTAGCACAATGAGTTATTATTAAAATAACAGTTATTCATGTTCATAAAAAGTCTCTTTTATGCTGTAAAAACCAGGAATCCAATAATTTAATAAACTAAAGATAGGCCAGAATTAATGTCATCTTAGAACACATAAAATTCATAAAATTGTGGATGTGAAAATGACTTTGGAAAAAGCAATGAGATGTTTCCACTCTTCTGAGTATTTTTCTCAACCCCAAATGTACTTCATTTTACTTTGAAACTCATGTAGGGATACATCCTGTATCATAGATAAGATACATTTCCATGAGATAAATACCAAACAACTGTTGGAAAAGTCAAACTTGCCATCACATTCATACATGAACAGCCAGCCTTTTAGAGGTTTGCTTTATCTTAAATCAAATTTCAGTTAAAAAGGTTTATGTGATGATGGTATAGGTCTACGCTGTCTTGAATCATGTAGCTGCTACTGGTCCTGAATATCATGAGTCTGGTGTTCAACAACTATGGCCTGGCACAGCTTGGGAGAGGTGGGGATGGAACTAGGTGGATGGATTTGAGAGATGTTTTGGGGGTCAAATTTAAAAGATGAATGAACTAAATTTGGGATATGAGTAAAATGGAGGTGTCAAGGAGACTACTAGACTTATGGCTGAAGAAATTGGAAGACTTATTTCCAAACATGGCAAATATTGGGGAAGTGTGGTTGAGTTTTGGGGGTGCTGGTGTAATAGTGTTCTCATTGAACACTGTAATTTTGTGATGTGCAAGTGGAGATGTCAAGGTTGCAGCTGAATACTTAAATCCAAAGCTCAGAAGTGAGGTCTTGACTAAACATGTCAACTTTAGCATCAATGGCATTTAAAGCTTTGGAAATGGATGAGCTCATCCTAGGCACAAGTATAGAGAGAAAGGAGAGACTAGACCTGAACCCTGCAGAGTCAACATTTAAATAGATAGGCAGTAAGTGGCTTTTTGTGTTAGGCTCAGAGACCACACTCCAGAAAACTTTAGCAAATGATCCATGATGAGATGTCAAAGGCATTTCTTTCCTCATACCCTAACTTGTTGCTGTTTAGTCGCTAAGTCATGTCCAACTCTTTGTGACCCCATGGACTGCAGCACCCTAGGCTTCCCTTTCCTTCACAGTCTCCCAGAGTTTGCTTAGATTCATGTCCCTTGAGTTGGTAATGCTATCTACCATCTTTTTCTCTGCTGCCTTCTTCTTTTGCCTTCAATCTTTCCCAGCTTCAGGATCTTTTTCAATCAGTTGGCTCTTAGCATCAGGTGGCTAAAGAATTGGAGCTTCAGCTTCCGCATCAGCCTTCCAATGAATATTCAGGGTTGATTTCCTTTAGGATTAATTGGTTTGATCTCCTTGCAGTCCAAAGGACTCTCAAAAGTCTTCTCCAGCACCACTATTCAAAGGTATCAATTCTTCGGCTCTCAGCCTTCTTTATGGTCCCACTCTCACATCCATACATGACTACTGGGAAAACCATGGCTTTGACTATATGGACCTTTGTTGGCAAAGTGATATTTCTGCTTTTTAATATGCTTTCTAGGTTTGTCATAGTTTTCCTTCCAAGGAGCAAGTGTCTTTTAATTTCATGGTAGCAGTCATTATCTGAAGTGGTTTTGAAGTCCAAAAAATAAAATCTGTCACTGTGTCCACTTTTTCCCCATTTATTTGCCATGAAGTTATGGGATCAGATGCCATGAACTTCATTTTTTTCAATGTTGGGGTTACAAAGAGTCAGACATAACTGAGCGACTTTCACTCACTTCCTTAGGTCTGGGAGCCTCCATCCACAGAGAGCCATCTGGCTCACTCCCTCGTGTTCTTTTGGTGTCTGTGCAAATGTCACTCATTCAATGAGGACCTCACTGACCACTTTATCTAAACAGTAACACCATTCCCATCCCTATCACTCTCTCTCCCCCTTCCTCTGCTTTCTTTTCTCCATAGAACTTATCACCATGTGATGTTTATGAGTTCATTTGCTTATTTTCTGTCTCCTCTCACTAGACCCTAAGCCCTACAAGGGCAAGCATTTTGTCTGCTTTCACTGCTGTGGTCATAACACCCCTCAAAATGATTGACACATAGTAGATGTTCAATAGATACTTTTTAAAATACATGAAACAAAGAATGAACCAGCAAAATAGATAGAAGAGATAAAAAAGAGCAGCCCAAGAAATAGGAAGAAAACATAGAAGTATCTCAGAAGCTAAAAGAAAAAAGTGTTTGAAAAGGAGCACCCATGGTCAAACAAAATGCATGCTGCCAAAGGGTTCAGGAAGATACCTATGAAACAAGTCCATCAGATTTGGCATTGTGAGAGTAACTGCATATGTTGAAGACAGCAGTTTCAGTGTAGTGCTGGGGGCAGAAGTCAGAATGATTAGGGTTGAGGAAGGACTAGGAGGTAAGGAAGTGGAAGTAAAATCAGTAGCTAACTAGACTAAAGAGTTTTGCTGTGAAGCAGAGTACTGATACGAGGCAGTTAAGAAAGAAGAATTTGAGATCAAGGGAGGGTGCATTAATACTTTTTGCTTTGGCTTTTTAAAATAGTGTACCAGTCCTCTCCTGCCATGATAATGCTGCTTAACAAACAACCACACAACCTGAGCAGCATTCGACAACACACATCTTTTGTTTCTTTGTCTGGAGCGGTGAGGTAGGTGGCTTGGCCTCACATATGGATTTGGGATGGTTGTAGGCTGGCCTCAGCTAGGGTAACTCAAGTATGTTCCACGTGTTTCTCATCTGCCATCAGGTGACTCCAGACATGTTCTCATTGTGATGGCTGAGACACAGAAACGGAAAGAGGCAAGTCCTCTCGAATCCTAGGTTCAAAATAGGCTTCCTGTCACTTTCTCTTCATTCTGTTGACTAAAGCAAGTGAAGAGGTCAGCTAGATTCAAACGGGAGGTATTCCAGCTCCTATTGCTATGAAACAAGCTACTCCCAAACTTAACTTCAGAAAATTCAGTTCAGTTCAGTCTCTCAGTAGTGTCTGACTCTTTGCGACCCCATGGACTTCAGCATGCCAAGCTTCCCTGTCCATCACCAACTCCCAGAGCTTACTCAAACTCATGTCCATCGAGTCAGTGATGCCATCCAACCATCTCATCCTCTGTCATCCCCTTCTCCTCCTGCCTTCAATCTTTCCCAGCATCAGTGTCTTTTCCAATGAGTCAGTTCCTCGCATCAGGTGGCCAAACTATTGGAGTTTCAGCTTCAGCATCAGTCCTTCCAAAGAATATTCAGGACTGATTTCCTTTAGGATGGACTGGTTGGATCTCCTTGCAGTCCAAGGGACTCTCAAGAGTCTTCTCCAACACCACAGTTCAAAAGCATCAGTTCTTTGGCTCTCAGCTTTCCTTATAGTCCAGGTCTCACTACTATTTTATTATCCTTACAATTTCTCTGGGTCAAAAGTTCAGAGAGGGCATAGTAGGGTTGGCTTGCCTCTGCCCCTTGGTGTCTGGTTCCTTAGTTGGTAAGATGCAAAGGCCAGAGGCTGAAATCATGCGAAGGCATCTTTACTTATGTTTGACAGTGATGTCAGTTGTCAACTATGACTGCAGCTGGAGCTGTGGGCTGGAGCACAGCCCGTGGCTTCCCCACATGGGCTAGGCTCTCTCACAGCATGACAAAATAATTGGATTTCTTCCATGGCAGTTATGAGATCTGAAGGCTGGTGTCCCAATGTACAAGGCAGAAGCTATGTCTCCTTTTATTACCTAGCCTCAGAAGTCATACAATGTCACTTCTGACACATTCAATTGGTTACAAACCAATTCTCAAGCCTTCCCCAGGCTCCAAGAGAGAGGAATGATACTCTAGTGCTTAACGGGGGAGTGGGAAATTCAAGAGATGGGTACAGGTACATTTATAAGTGTGGGGTTGAAAAGAAAACAGATACTGTAGTTTACTTGCTAATATTTCCTTGGGAAATGTAAACCTAGTTGCATATCATTGGGTGTTGCTTCTCCATGTCTACTCTTTCTGAGAGCAGCCGACATAGACTAGAAGGCTCTTTACCCTAATAGAAAAGAAAAAGTAATTTTAACATGAAACTGGAGTCTCCAGGATAAAGAGTTTGTCTAAACTGACTCTATCTAGTTGATTTTGAGGTTAAGTCCTTGAAGATTCTTGGAGATGGCTGCTGTGAAAACTTCTTTACATTTAAAAGCTGTAACAAAGAAAATATAAATTAAAGTCTCAACAATCATGTGTTACAGGGGTTGGGTCTATATATTTGACTCAATGCTACCCAGGGCTTCTCCTGAAATATTTCTAGGGTACAGAAACTCCAGTATAATAATGTCTCTCAGACCGTACTGACTGCAGATTAATTTTGCAAAAACCTATAAGACATTTAGGTCTTTGCAGTTATTTGATTATTTAATTTAATTTAAGCCACAGATATTTGTATGGGAGTCCTCTTATTATTTCATTTGTCAATTTACTTAAAACTTGCCATTATTTCAACAAATTAGATTTGGGATATGCTAAACCTAAGAAGCTTAGGGAATAAATGACACTTTAAAAAGTAAATTTTGCCTTTTCTGTGGCTTTTCTGAACTAAAATATTGAAAATAAGCTGACATCTGTTGTAAATTTATGCTGTAAATTTGTATTCTCTAAAACCATATAAAATTATATAATAAACATATACAATGAATCATATGCATATATATTATATACGGATATAAACAAAATATCTAAGAATAGTTTGCTTATGTTTAAAACAAAGTTTCAATTCTTTTGTGTTACACATTGGTTTTAAATGACAAAGTTGATGTTGAATTATTGACAAAATATACTGTTTGAAGAAGATGGTATTTTTGTGACTAGAGAGAGAAGTAGTTGTATAAATATCACCAAATATTATAAATATTTATAAAATATTTTGTAGTTTAAAATTTTTTTTGAATGATTCTTGGTATAGCCATATTTGGTATGTAAGGCAGGCATTATTGTTTTATACTCATAGATGTAAAAGCTGAGGATCAAAATATTTAAATGACCTAATTTCACAAAATAAAAAAATGGCAGAACTAGAATCTAAACCTTGTTTCTATTTTATCCCACTAAGTGGACTATTATGTTTATAAATATATGCCTAAATTTACATATCTGTATACACATATGCAATCATATAGGTCAATTTTATGTAATCCATAGTCACATATCTAATTGTATGCATATCTATAGAAATGAATATATTCATAATTATTTAGATTTTAAGAAAAATCACTCATATTTTTATGTTACAAATGTATGCTTATATCTATTTTTCCATCTCCCATTAAACTTCCATTTGATATTTGAGACTATTCTTACATTCAGTCATGCATTGATAAAAAAGTGTTTAAAAGATGATAGCTACTAAAGATGCCTTTAGATTTTTAAAAGTTGAACAAACACAGAACTTTAGTGTTCAGACTTGGCATTCCATCCACTCCCTTTTTGGAGTTAAAGGGATTCAGCAGTTAAAGTCCATGAAAATTTATGAGGAGGAGCCAAGACAGAGAAAATAGTGTTTATACATAATCCACCCTTGACCTCAACAAAGCTTTTGATAAAGTACAACATGTAAGACTTTGTGCATAGACTTGAGGGCAAAGAACTCAGGAAAAAACCCAAATGGCCAGGAGTTTACAAAAAAAATGTGTGTGTAAGTGAAAAGGAGATGACAGATGCAGGCAAGGCAGAGAGGGTCTCCAGGATGTTTCTTTCCAATACTGATCCAGTAGAAGGAAAGAGGAAAGAGTCATTAATACCAAACTAGAAAAGTTCAGGCCTATATCCACAAAAGGCAAATATATATATTTTAACCCAAATAACTTTACTATCTGAGGAGTAGAGTCAAAAAAAAAGGGGGGTTCCAACATTTATTAGTGTCTCAAACTCATAGTGAAGTCTCATGTACTTTTGACTCACTGTACCTCCAGGATTCTAAGAGGCCATTCTTTGAAAGGCAAAGTACAAAGGAACATTTAGTACTAGTCTTTTGAGGGAAAAACACTACCTCTAATGTGCATGATAAGTTTAGAACACATTCTGGTTGCAGACATGTGAAAATGTGAGGGTAAGAAGGTGGGCAGTGCATCTTAAAATCAAGGAAATAAGGTTAATATTTGACTTGAACCACCTGGATTAAGAGAAAAATGTATTTCGCGAATAGCACTCAAATGATAACAAGATTGAACAAACAGCAGAACTCTCAGTGTGGTACAATTAAACCAGCAGTTAAATAATCCAGCGTACAAGTGCTTCAACAAGCAAACAATCACTGCCCGATCACCACTCAATGCACAGAGCGTGAGTCACAAGAAATTATCTCAGCATTATTGAAGGGAAAAGCCTTGTTGTGCTCAATTCTGGTTGATGTATTCCAAATAAGGATATCAGAGAAAATGAGAAGTGTATGGCAGAAGGTAGATAAAGTTATTCAGTGATTCAAGGAAATTTATTATAGAGGAAAAGTACAAAAATTAGGTGTGCCTGTGATGACCTCACTGAGGGAAGCAGGATGACAGGCCTTGCACGGGTAGATTCCCTGAAGAGATCTGCATTTAGAACAACCAAAAAGGGAAGCATCAAATCACCAAGAGAGCCAACCAGGTGCTAAATTTAACTGATATTTCTCGTCTATACACTGATATTTGCTAACACTGGAAAGAAAGGGTTCTGGGAAGTGATTAAGATGAACGTCAACAGTCCAAATAGGGGTCTTATTGAGAATTCAGAGGGAGAAAAAGAAACACTTAATGAAGGCGCATCCTTTAAAATTGTACTTTATCTGGACTTTTGAATGACCCTGAATCAACATTTTACTTAGGAAGAAAACAATGCACACCTGTATTGTCTGCAGCTGGCATGTGAATGCAGGCTCTGAGTAGATTTTGTCGCTAAGTTTTAGTAGTAGGCAAATTATTTTTCTTTGTTTATCCTTGGGATCAAAATATTACATGAAATGACGAGACCTAAGTGGTTTAAGTGGTTTGTTATAGCTGCTGTTCAGACATCACATTTTGGCTGTTACACTCGACACTTGATGACTCTCAGAATTATCTCTCACAATCAGCCCCAATATAACCCTTCAGATTAGACCTGTGTGAGATTCCTCAGGTGCCTGCTCCATCTCTTATTTCAGTTATTTTTATCTGGATCACAGTGATTTCAGCTTTGAGTGAAGGAGACCAGAAGAAGTTAACATGCTCAAACTTTATAAACCCAGAATAAAAGTGAACAATAGCTAAAGGAAATACTCATTTGATATAAAAAGTTGATCAGGACATCTCTTCAGAATATTTCTACACTAGCCTTGGCATTCAAGAAGCAGATTTGCATTCTATTAAAAAGAACCCTCGAGAAAGCCCAGAATTATTTAGAAAATAACAAATGCAACCTGAATGCCCTTAAGTCTTACCATTCTGTAATTTTGAGTAAGGTCACATTAACAGAAATGGCCAATATTCTTAGAGTTAAAGAGGCTTTTCTTAAACAATATTACACCCAGAAACCTTAATGAGAAGAATGCATATTCTATTTCCTAAAATTTTTAAACTTTTCTATAACCAAAGGCAATATTAACAGCTGAGAGAAAAATGACAAAACGCTAAAATTCAGTTTAAACCTATATAGAAAGTTATCTTAATATAAAACTTGATTTTAAAATATAGAAGCACTTGCAAAGCAAGAAGAAAGATGGATAATTGGGGGAGAAAATGAAAAAGTGATAGACAAAACAGATGTTCAAGTACATATCAAAGCAATGAAAAATGAAATAGCAAAATAGTATGTTTTGCTTCTCATAATAATCAATTGCTGAGCAGGGTGTTGGGGAAATAGTGAACTCTTAAATGGAAGATACGGAGAAGGCAATGGCACCCCACTCCAGTACTCTTGCTTGGAAAATCCCATGGACGGAGAAGCCAGTTAGGCTGCAGTCCATGGGGTTGCTAAGAGTCGGACATGACTGAGCGACTTCACTTTCACTTTCCACTTTCATACATTGGAGAAGGAAATGGCAACCCACTCCAGTGTTCTTGCCTGGAGAATCCCAGGGACGGGGGAGCCTGTTGGGGTGCCGTCTATGGGGTCACACAGAGTCGGACACGACTGAAGTGACTTAGCAGCAGCAGCAGCAGCAAATGGGAGATGAGATTTTAAATTGGAACATTTCTAAACAATTTAGTAAATAAATAAAAATTTTTAAATGTTCTGGCCAGTGAATTGTGTGAAGAGTGATATGTGTCACTTCCGGGTTGGAACATTTAATTGCCCATTCAAGAACCCCCAAAATGCACTTTTTCCCTCTGGTACAGGAATGAACAATGTTCAAAATAGGATGGCTTCCTCAGAATGGGTCTCAAAGAGACTAGATAAATAAAGAGACCTTGTTCAATGTGTGAAAAACATACAATAAGAACAAAAAATGAACTTATATTGTTTCAACCATTGAGATTTTAGGGTTTATGTCTCACAACAAAACTGAGCTTATCCTGATAGATATATCTTCTAAGACACTGTGTGAGAATCTACCTGGAGTATATACACAGGAGCAGAATTGGCATGCATATGTCTTTTTTTCCCTCACGTTTTGGCTGCACCTCACAGCATGTGGAATCTTAATTCTCCAACCAGGGATCAAACCCCACTTCCCCCCGCCCCCCACCGCACTGGAAGGCAGAGTCTTAAACACTAGACTGGCAGGGAAGTTGGTATGCATACATCTAGCTTGATTAAGTACTGATATTGCTCTCCAGGATGGTTCCCCCAGTTCATACTCCCTATATGCCCAATCCCTGCCAACATTTGGCATTTTCCAGCTTCTAATTCTGGTGAGACTAATTGGTATAAATGCAAAATTCATTGTTTATTTAGTTGCATTTCCCCGATAAAATTAATTTAAGCAATTATTATGCTCATTAGCCTTTGGGGGGAAATTTTATTGTCTATAAATTTTTTTGCTCATATCCCTTGTCCACAGTTGCACAGTTGTGTTTTTCTTGTTGATTTGCAGGACTTCCTTTTATTTTATAGCTAATAATCCCCTGTCAGTTAGAAATATACAAGTGTCTTCTTGCATTCTGCCATTTATCTAAACACTTTCTCTTTCCATGATGACCTTAATTGAACAGAAATCCTTAATTCTGATGAAATCAGGTGCATTAATTTTCTACCTCATCTTTTGCACTTTGGAATTTTGCTTAAGAAATCCTTTCCCACTATTAGGTTGTTGGTGGTTGTTTAGTCACTAAGCCATGTCCGACTCTTGTGACCCCATGGACTGTAGCCTGCCAGGCTCCTCTGCCCATGGGATTTCCCAGGCAAGAATACTGGAGTGGGTTGTCATTTCATTCTCCAGGGGATCTTCCCAACCCATGGACAGAACCAGCATCTCCTGTATTGTAGGTGGTCTCTTGCATTGCCAGTGAATTCTATACTGCTGAGCCAACAAGGAAACTCGCCATTAGGTCACAAATCTATTTTTACATACCCCAATCTAAAAGGCTGGAATGCTAAAATGTTGAAATGTTAAATGTTTGATAATTTCTGGTAGTCTTAATTCACTTTTCAGTATTTACCGAGCACTAATTATGTGCCAGGTGTGATGCAAAGTGTTTCTTTTCTTTAATTCTTACAGCATTGTTTTGAGGAGGATACCATTAGAAATTCCATTTTACAGAGAAGAAAACTGACCTTCAGAGAGGTCACGTAAATTTCTCAAGATCCATATAGCTAATAAGCAACAGAACTTGGATTCCAATCAGATTGTCTGACATCAAAATCCCCTTGTTCATAGACACAAGATAGCATGAGTTCAAGGTTCAATAGATTGACATCTGTTTATTGAATATCTATGTGTGCGTGTCACACACCAAGCAAGCCATGCCCTTGGAAAAAGTAATCATTTCTTAGATGTATATATGTGGTAAATATATTTTAAATTTTAAAATTATGTATATATAGTTATATATATGCATACAAGGAAATAGCTTTCCTTTTTATTGACTCCATAAGCATTTATTGAGCACTTATTTATGCCAGATGTTATGTTAAATGTTGGGATGTGATAATGAACAAGGGGAGATTTCTGCACTCCTGGAGCTTATGGAATGAAACAAATAGTGAATTCCTAAATATCACAAGTAATTGATTGTGTATGTGCATCCAAAGTAAGGTACAGGGTTCTTGGGAACAAGTAAGGAGGGTATATGCCCTAGATGGGATCAGGGATTGGTGATGGCGTTTCTGAGGATCAAATATTTGAATTGAGACCTGAGAGGTGAGTTGACCTCAGCCAAACGAAGAGATGAAACCGAAACTTGACAGGTAGCAGGAATGGCCTGAGCGTTAGACAGGAAAGGTATGCGTTTACCCGGTAAAACCCTGCAAAACAGGGTTCTCTCCCGGAAGAGGAAATAAATAGATAAAGCCTTGAGTTTCCATAGGATTTAACAAAAATCCTACTGTTCTTACTCAACATATTCCAGTTTATTGATTAACTTCATGAGGTCAGTCTCTTAATGCAGAGGACTATAAAATATCCGTTTGTTCTAATACTAGTTTGTCATCATGGGATTATTTTAATTAAAGGGGTTGATTAAACCTTAATTGTTAAGTACTTAATTAAAGTAACCGATTCAAATCAAATCAGAGAAATCAATTTTCTCTAATGTTCTCCAAATACACAAACACATATTCACACACACACAGATACATTCTCACACACATACACAGGCAGTAACAAACTCTCACTAAATGTATTCACAGGCATAAACTCACATGCATTCACACCTTCTCATACAGATTTATATGCAATAGTGCATCCTCACATTCACATAAGCACCAATAACACACATTCACACACACACATATTCACATCCTAAGGTATGTAGCTTGGACACATGCACTTCACCTCTAAAAGCACAATTCATTTATTTATTCAATTTTTTAACAAGTATTTATTGATGAGTTATACAGTGGAAGTGACAAATAGATTCAAGGGGTTAGATCTGATAGATGGAGTGCCTGAAGAACCTATGGATGGAGGTTCATCACATTGTACTGGAGGCAGTGATCAAGACAATCCCCAAGAAAAAGAAATGCAAAAAGGCAAAATGGTTGTCTGAGGAAGCCTTACAAATAGCTGAGAAAAGAAGAAAAACTAAAGGCAAAGGAGAAAAAGGAAAGATATAAGCATGTGAATGCAGGATTCCAAAGAATAGCAAGGAAAGCCTTCAAAGAATAGCAAGAAAAGACTTCTAAGAAAGCCTTCTTCAGTGATCAGTGCAAAGAAATAGAGAAAAACAATAGAATGGGAAAGACTAGAAATCTCTTCAAGAAAATTAGAGATACCAAGGGAATATTTCATGCAAAGATGGGCACAATAAAGGACAGAAATGGTATGGACCTAACAGAAGCAGAAGATATTAAGAAGAGGTGGCAAGAATACACAGAAGAACCGTACAAAAAAGATCTTCATGACCCAGATAACCATGACAATGTGATCACTCACCTAGAGCCAGACATCCTGGAATGTGAAGTCAAGTGGAACTTAGGAAGCATCACTACTAACAAAGTTAGTGGAGGTGATGGAATTCCAGTTGAGCTATTTCAAATCCTGAAAGATGATGCTGTGAAAGTGCTGCACTCAATATGCCAGCAAATTCGGAAAACTCAGCAGTGGCCACGGGTCTGGAAAAGTCAGTTTTCATTCCAATCCCAAAGAAAGTCAATGCCAAAGAACTTTTAAACTATGGCACAATTGCTCTCATCTCACATGCTAGCTCAAAATTCTCCAAGCTAGGCTTCAACAGTATGTGAACTGTGAATTTCCAGAAGTTCAAGCTGGATTTTGAAAAGGCAGAGGAACCAGAGATCAAATTGCCAACATCCGTTGATTCATCAAGAAAATAAGAGAGTTCCAGAAAATCATCTACTTCTGCTTTATTTGACTATGCCAAAGCCTTTGACTGTGTGGATCACAAAAACTGTGGAAAATTCTTAAAGAGTTGGGAATACCAGACCATCTGACCTGTCTCCTAAGAAATCTGTATGTAGGTCAAGAAGCAACAGTTAGAACTGGACATGGGATAACAGATGGTTCCAAATTGGGAAAGGAGTACATCAAGGCTGTATATTGTCACCCTGCTTATTTAACTTGTATACAGAGTACATCATGTGAAATGCCAGGCTGGAAGAAGCACAAGCTGGTATCAAGATTGCTGGGAGAAATATCAGTAACCTCAGATATGCAGATGACACCACCCTTATGGTAGAAAGCGAAGAAGAACTAAAAAGCCTCTTGTTGAAAGTGAAAGAGGAGAGTGAAAAAGCTGGCTTAAAGCTCAACATTCAGAATACTAAGATCATGGCATCTGGTCCCATCACTTCATGGCAAACAGATGGGGAGACAGTGGAATCAGTGAGAGACTTTATTTTGGTGGGGGGGGGGGGCTCCAAAATCACTGCAGATGATGACTGCAGCCATGAAATTAAAAGACGCTTGCTCCTTGGAAGAAAAGCTATGACCAACCTAGACAGCATGTTAAAAAGCATAGACATTACTTTGTCAACAAAAGTCTGTCTAGTTTAAAGCTATGGTTTTTCCAGTAGTCATGTATGGATGTGAGAGTTGGATTATAAAGAAACCTGAGCACTGAAGAATTGATGATTTTGAACTGTGGTGTTGGAGAAGACTCTTGAGAGTTTCTTGGACTGCAAGGAGATCAAACCAGTCCATCCTAAGGAAATCAGTCCTGAATATTCATTGGAAGGACTGATGCTGAAGTGAATCTCCAATACTTTGGACACCTGATGTAAAGAACTGACTTGTTAGAAAAGACCCTGATGCTGGGCAAGATTGAAAGTAGGAGGAGAAGGAGACAACAGAGGATGAAATGATTGGATGGCATCACTGATTTGATGGACATGAGTTTGAGCAAGCTCTGGGAGTTGGTGATGGACAGGGAAGCCTGGTGTGCTGCAATCCATGGGGTCACAAAGAGTTGGACACTACTGAGCAACTGAACTGAACTGACCTTGTCAATCATCTACCAAATGCTAAACCTTAAAGATACAACAAAAACATGAATCATCTTTGCCCTCATGTGGCTGACATTCTAGTGAAGGTAAAGAGACTCAATAAAATAATATCGATACCATGTATAAAGTAGATAACTAATAAGAACTTACTGTATAGCACAGGGATCTCTACTCAAAGCTCTGTGGTGATCTAAGTGGAAGGAAATTTTAAAAAAGAGGGGATAGATGTATACATAAAGCAGATTCAGGATTCTCTGGTAGCTCAGCTGTTAAAGAATCTGCCTGCAATCCAGGAGAGCCTGGTTTGATTCCTCGGTCAGGAAGATCCCATGGAGAAGGGATAGGCTACCTACTCCAGTATTCTTGGGCTTCCCTGGCTCAGACGGTAAAATCTGCCTGTAATTCAGGAGACCTGGGTTCTATCCTTGGGTTGGCAAGAGGCCCTGGAGGAGGGCATGGCAACCCACTCCAGTATTCTTACCTGGAGAATCCCCTTGGACAGAGAAGCCTGGCGGGCTATAGTCCATGCAGTTGCAAAGAGTCAGACACGACTGAGCAACTCAGCACAGCACAGCAAAGCAGATTCCCTTTGCTATACAGTGGAAACTAACACAACACTGTAAAGCAACTATACTCCAGTAAAAATTAATAAAACAATAAGATAACAAAAATGCAGATTATTATTCCAGGATGTGATGAATTCCATGGAGAGAACAAGATGAGCTAACTGTTACTGGAGACGGCCACCTTGGACTATATCATGGAGATAGTATCCCTGGAAGACAACACCTGAACTGAGGCCTGAGTGATAATGAGATAATCACTCAGAGGATGGGAGAAAGAGCCGGGCAGGCTGAGAGAAAAGCCAGTGCTGACGAAAGGGCTTGATGTCAACAAGGAACTGAAATGTGGTCACATGGCTGAATGTCAGAGAGTAAGGAGGACAGTGGAACAAGATGCAGCTGAGAAGAGATGGGAGCCAAAGTCAGCCAGGCCCTGTAGATTGCATGGCTGAGTTTAGGTTTATTCTAAGAACAGAGAGAAGTAACAGTTGATAAGGGCCCCACTTACAATAGGCTAGCCACTGTAGTTTTGTTAAGTCTACTCTGGCTACCGTTCAAGGAATGAACTGGAGAAGATGAAGGTAGAGGCGTGGGATCTGTGAGATGGTGGATGGTGTTGACCAGGAGAGAGATGGAGGTGGCTTGGGCATGAGCGGGCACAGTGAAAGTGGGGACAAGAGCAGGATTTCAGATTTACATGGAAAGCAAAAAAGCAGGACATTGTTAAAGATTTGATGAGGCAGTGAGACAGGGTAGGGTTAGGAGTTCTCCCAGGTCTTTAGCTTGAGCACCCGAGAATACTGCGGTACTGCTGCTGCTGCTGCTGCTGCTAAGTCGCGTCAGTCGTGTCCGACTCTGTGTGACCCCATAGACAGCAGCTAACCAGGCTCCCCTGTCCCTGGGATTCTCCAGGCAAGAACACTGGAGTGGGTTGCCATTTCCTTCTCCAATGCATGAGAGTGAAAAGTGAAAGTCAAGTCGCTCAGTCATGTCCGACTCTTAGCGACGCCATGGACTGCAGCCAACCAGGCTCCTCCGTCCATGGGATTTTCCAGGCAAGAGTACTGGAGTGGGGTGCCATTGCCTTCTCCGCCTGTGGTACTAGCCTTTATCTAATCACCATCTGGATCATAGTAATGGCTTGTATTTATTTAGGGCTTACAGTGTGCCAAGTATGTGCATTATGTATGTGTGTGTATGTATATGTATATATGTGTGTGTGTGTAAAATCTTATTTATTCTTTTCAATATCTCTGTCTTAGAGAGAGATGAGGAAAGTAAGGCTCAGTGAAGTTAACTTCCTCACTTCTAAGGACTTGTATGTAAGTGCTGGCATCAGAAATTAAATACAAGGATGCTGAACCAGAGCCACCTCAGTGGGACTTTGAAAAAATCATACTCTGGGAAATTCTCATTCTGCACTGGTGTTGCTAAGATTCTTATTACCAGCTTCTCTTTGGTCCTGAAGTTGACTCAAATGGTGATCGGTTCTCTGCAATTTGTATCCTCACTCTAGACGTGGAAGGATGAGAACTATTGACCATTCATTTGTCTCTTTGTGCTGGAGAAAGGTAGTACAGATGGACTGGAATTATAAACGGAAATGAAGTTTGAGGATTATTTTTGACTTTTATTTTGCCTCCAGTTAATATAATAAGAGATTTAGTTGTATATGAATCATCTATATCAAATGAACAACTCCAGAGAGGATTGCTCTGGGTACAGTTTTTTGCTCAATGACTAATCAGTGTTGGGAGCACACTGTCAGCATGGATCCTGCTTAATGGGATTGTTCCGTTCTGATACTTGTAGGACTCTCCTCCACCCATTGAGCAATTACACACATCCCTGATTCATGACCCTTCTTTCTTCGCACTCCTAATACAGTGTACTTTTGTGACTTCAATTCTCACCACCCTGCCATTCCTAACACCCTCTGTGCACTTGACCCCTCTTAGAGCACTGGATGGCATTTCTTGTCCACCAGTTCTATGCTGGAAAGAGAAAGTAGGGAGAGTGCACTCTAGAAAGCAGAGTGGTGAGAGGTGATGAGGATACTGAGGACCATGAAATATCTGGCCATAAGCAGAAGCAAGCCAGATCCAAAGTCCTACTTAAGACATTTAAGAAAGTCTTGCGTATACTTTCCATACAGGCCCTGTGACCTTCGAGGCAAATCAATACTCAGATTCTGATCATTGAACTGTTACATTTGTAGATAGAGAGCATTCACTATATAGTTCTCAACTGAATATATGTAATTCACAGACAATACATAGGAACCATAATTTCTACATCTAACTCCCTAAATGTAGGGTCTTGTATATAAACAGGACAAACATAACCTAACCAGAGACAGTTCTGAGAGGCTAGTGGAAGCCACAGAAGAATGCTTGGCTGGAGCGTTTATAGGACAAAAGAGGGGGAAGCATTCCTAACCCATTAGGCACTGTTCAGAAGATTTCTAAACAAAATACAAGTTAGATTAGTGCCTAAAGGGAAGAATGAATGCATTCTTGACACTGTCCAACCCTCCCAATCCCCACCCCTTGTACCATGATATGTCTCTTAGTGAATAAAACAGACAGAAGAAACATAAGGCAAGAATGCAGAGGGAATTAAAAACTGGGAAGAGGGAGGAGGTGGAAGACACCAGTCAATTAATCCTCCCATTTTTGAAATCAGAGAAAACCTTGGCATTCAGTGATGATGAATCAATGCTGCTGACAGATACATCATGTTAGGATCCCAACAATCTAATTCTTCCATCAACAGAGAAGGCAGGTGATTACCATATTATCAGAAGGCTTAAGAAATATGGAGGAAATGCCATACAAGTTCTAGTGCAGCATTATCTGACTCATCCTGCTAAAGACACAGGACTATGTTCTAAACTGATCAGCAGTCCTGGAGAAGGTTGGGATGGGGGTGGGGAAGTGGGTTAAAATCTGGTGGGGGCAATTCTTCTTAGGAGAAAAATGTCTTTTGATTGGAAAAATGAAAAAAATTGAAGAGTCATTTCAGTTGTGGAAAGATGGGCCTTAGGATATGGCTGGTTTTGAGACAACGGTACATAAAGACAGCATTGAATTGTTCTGCATAAAAAATGGGGAGAATTTTTAATTTTCAAGGACAGGCATGAGAGAGGGATATCTCATCTCTGAGCAGTGCTGAGATGAAAGGAGAAGGAGGGAAATAACATTCAAGGAAAAAAGTCACAAAAGGACTAGTTCTCAATAGCAAAATGGCCAGAGAACTTTTGAGAAAGTGAATGTCTAATATTAATCTTATCAATTGTGCTATAACTCAGTGTAAGCACTCACCAAATCAACAATAAAAGTCTGTTACACGTAACCGTCTTCTAAAACTGCCTTGTTTGAATTGTGCTTTGGAGAATTTTGAAAAAAAGGTTTTTATATTTGTTGAGTAAATGAAAGAAAGAAAATGGACCTTCCATAAGAAGTCAGAGATAAATGAGATAAAAATTCAGCAGAAGCCAGAAATTTGAAGTAGATGTGACTGTAAGAAACAGGTCCCAGATGATCCTAAGATACACACTGGGGTACACATTAGATTTTTCCACCATAGTGAAATGGACACTAAAATTATTTGAATTTAAATATTAAAACCCTTATGGTTAGAATACTGAGAGGCTTACATCTGAGTTATACTGTGTACGTCAGAAAATTGTTTCATCTGCTTCCCATTGTTTAGAATAGCTTCAAATGGAAAATTAAATACTCAACATAGTGCAAGAAAAAAGTAATAATACATCTGCTAGACAGAAAATTATGCAATCAATAAAATAGTATTTATAAAGCATTTAAAATAAACTTATAAAAGATTTTGTTATGTTGTTTAAGTAAAAACAAATGATTCAGATTGTATATACAGTATGACTGGAACTCTATATGTTGCCTAAATTTATCCTAGAAATATAGAGATGATTTGATTCTAAGAAATTCTTTCATATACTTCCACCAATTAATAGATCAATGAAGACAATTGCATTTGTTTCCATAGATACCGAAAATACATCCATTCTTGATTTTTATACCTCATTAAAATAATAATAGGTAATTCCTTAACAAGATTTTCTACCTGAACCCCGAAGCAAGTTCTTGCTTAATGTTGGATAACTTGATACATCACTATAAAAGTGAGGAACAGTTTAACATTGTTTAAGCTATACTGACTAGACAACACAATAGGTTAGAGAACTAGAAAAAAAATTGTAAATAACTCAGACATACATCAGTAGAGAAGTGATTAAGTAAATGATACTTAATTATTTCTCCTTATAATACCAAGTGGAGAAGGAAATGGCAACCCACTCCAGTATTCATGCCTGGAGAATCCCATGGACAGAGAAGCCTGGCAGGTTACAGTCCATGGGGTCGCAAAGAGTCATACACAACTGAAACGACTTAGCACATAATACCAAGAGGCATCTGCAGATAAAGGGCTCATTTCATGTAATTGAGATAAAAATGAAAAACAAGGTACAAAGCATTGAAAATACTGTACAAAGCATGCTTCCTTTCATATAGAAAAAAAGATAGTTTGCATATACACAGATTGCTTTGAAAATAGGAGATGTGAAACAGATAATAAAGGAAAGATTAGGAATCTGGAGGTGTGGACAGGAGGTTATATAAACCCTTCTTTACTGTTCAGATTTATGATTTGTATGTATCATTTTTCCAATTAAAAGAAACTAAGAGTCAAAAGAAAAAAACTTTACAGATCAAAAAGTAAATGGAAACTAAATATCCAACAATAGAAAGTTGGATAAATAAGCTATGGTCAAAGTATTTTGTGGGATTTTATGCAGCTATTAAAAATTGTGTGTGCTAAGTAAAAGAAAGCTGAGCACCGAAGAACTGATGCTTTTGAACTGTGATATTGGAGAAGACGCTTGAGAGACCCTTGGACTACAAGGAGAGCCAACTAGTTCATCCTAAAGGAAATCAGTACTGAATGTTCATTGGAAGGACTGATTTTGAAGCTGAAACTCCAATACTTTGGCCACCTGATAAGAAGAACTGACTCATTTGAAAAGACCCTGATGCTGGGAAAGATTGAAGGCAGGAGGAGAAGGGGATGACAGAGGACGAGATGGTTGGATGGCATCACTGACTCAATGGACATGAGTTTGAGTGAACTCCAGGAGTTGGTGATGGACAGGGAGGCCTGGTGTGCTGCAGTCCATGGGGTCACAAAGAGTCGGACACGACTGAGTGACTGAACTGACTGAAGTCGCTTCAGTCATGTCTGACTCTTTGTGACTCTATGGACTGTAGCCCGCCAGGCTCCTCTCTCCAAGGGGATTTACGAGGCAAGAATGCTGGAGTGGGTCACCATGCCCTCCTCTATGCATCTTCCCAAACCAGGGATCGAACCCACTTCTGTTACGTCTCCTGCATTGGCAGGTGGATTCTTTTACCACTAGTGCCACCCGGGAGGCCTAATTTGTACTATAAATGAACTTCATTAAAAAATTAAGTGTATAAAATTAAAATGCAAATGTGTGCTATATTGCTCAGCAGATACTTGTTGAATGAATAAAATGATGAATTCCAAGTGGCAGGAGAGACCAGATAAAAATCATGAATCCTGAATAACCATAATTATATACCACCATCCAAATATACACACAAGAAAAACAATGTCAGAAGGAAAGAAAAATAGAATAGTGATATCTTCTGCTTATGGTATTACAATGTACATACATGTACATTAAAAATAATTTCTTCTATTTTTCTGATTTTCAGAAATTCATGTAATAAATGTGCATTGTTTTAAAATGGACAAAAATTCTTTTAGGAAGCGAGATGTTCTATCTGCTTTTCTGAGGCAATGTGGAAAATAGCAAATAAAGTACTCCCCAAAGGTGGTCACAGACCCTGCTGTGTGGGCACAATTTCCTTAATGTTCACCCTAAACCCAACTATTGATTTTAAGTTTTACTTGCAAAATAAACAGTGAGCCAAAAGTGAAACACTGATAAAATTGAACTTGATCTGATTTATTCTAAAAGCAGACTTGCCTAAGGCAAAATTCTTTAGGAAAACATTCCAGCACTAAGAGAAGGTTGTGAGCCTGTACTTAAACCAGGTGAATTTTCATTCATAAAATTCTTTCCTGTTCCTGTTATAGCATCACAGAAAAATTAAAAGCTGCTGCCCTTGGACTTTCAATTTTGTATGCATATGCTTTGTAGGAAATAGGTGACTGTGTGAAATATATATAAGACACTCAGTTAACGTTTGTTAATGTGATGGCCTTTAGTAAATATGTTTAAAGTCAATTGGAATCAATATTGGAAATCAAGTCTTAGTGAAGAAAAGGATTTTATTGTCTCTCTAAAACACAGTTAAATGCTTTTAGATTAAAGGCCTAATCAGGTAGGTCAGGTTGGTATATATATTTGTTGTTAGTTTCAGTGTTTACTAGTGATTAATGATTTTTACCTCTTATACCAACTCCCCTATTTTACTCAAACCCTTTGTCCAAAAATATATTTTACAAGAGAGGTGCTTATTTTTCTTTATATAAAATAGTGATCTGATTTTTTTTGCTAATTTACTAACAACAAAATATTTTCCCCTCTTCATTTGACTTATGTTTTTTAAAATATGTTTCCAAACTTTTGAGAGGAGAAATAAAACAAAAGCCCAATGGCTTCTTACTCCAGCATCAAATATTCAGTAAATCTTTCAATATCCTCATTAATCTATGTCCTCCCCTCTCGACACATACCCACAGGCGACATACCTGGGTCTCCAGCCAGAATACTGCAGCAATATCATTTAAGTCCCACTTCATTCCTTTGCTCATTATATTATTTCCAATGCCTTGTCTGGTTCTTGGCTTGAATTGTTCAGGCTCAAAGTCTCCCACCAGGTGGCAGTCCAGGCGTCAGCTGATGTATGCTGCAATCATCTCAAGACTTGGCTGGCATTATAGAATCCACTTACAAGCTCACTCACATAGCTGTTGTTTACAGTTAAGGCCTCCAGTTCTCCCCACATAGGCCTCTCCATAAGCTGCTTGAGTGTCATCACTGCTGACCTCCTCCAAGTTGTGAGAGGAGAAAATGGAGCTAAGATAAAAAAGTCACAAGGATGTGAATACCAGAAGTGAAGTTGCTCAGTCATGTCCGACTCTTTGCAACCCCATGGACTGTAGCCTACCAGGTTCCCCGTCCATGAGATTTTCCAGGCAAGAGTACTGGAGGGGGTTGCCATTTCCTTCTCCAGAGGGTCTTCCCAACCCAGGGACCAAACCCGGGTCTCCCACATTGTAGGCAGATGCTTTACCGTCTGAGCTACCAGGGAAGTATACCAGGAGTGAATACCAGGAGCGGTGATTACTTGGAGTCCTCTTCAGTTCAGTTCAGTTCAGTTCAGTCGTGTCCGACTCTTTGCAACCCTATGGCCTGCAGCACGCCAGGCCTCCCTGTCCATCACCAGCTCCCGGAGTTTACTCAAACTCATGTCCATTGAGTTGGTGAGTCCTTTTGGAGGCTGGCTACCCTCTACAGCTGTCACACTTTGAAGCCCAGGCTTGTTACTGAACCAAATTTAGGTCTGCTGATACTGGATTGTGAGCAAGGAAAGTGCAGAATTAATTGCAGGTGTAAAACAAGGAGTCTGGGCTATTAATGCTCAAAAGACCCGAACTCCCTGGTGGCTTTCAGGTAAAGATTTTTAAAGATGGGGTGATGGAGAGGGTTGCAGGGTGCGTGATCAGTTTGTAGATATTCTTCTGATTGGTTGGTGGTGAGGTAATCAGCAATCAACATCATCAGCCTTCTGTTTCCAACTGGTCTGGAGTCTATGTGCTTGTGGTCCGATTGCAGTTAACTTCTACCTGGTAGGGGTTTCAGCATTTGAAAAATAGCTCAAAGGATGTGGCTCAGAATATTATCTCTTGAGGAGAAATTGGGGCTTCCCTGGTGGCTTAGATGACAAAGAATTTGCCTGCAATGCAGGAGACCTGGGTTCGATCACTGGGTCAGGACCATCCTCTGGAGAAGGGAATAGCTACTCACCCCAGTATTCTTGCCAGGAGAATATCATGGACAAAGGAGCCTGGTGGGCTACAGTCTTTGGGACTGCAAAGAGTCAGACATTACTGAGCAACTAACCTGAGGAGAAACTAAAGGTCCTTGACTTTGTTTAATGACTAAACCATTATTATTTTGCCTTGTTGATTGTTTTCTTTTGTTTCTGCCTTTTCTCACTTCTCTAATTAAATTTGTTCTGTCAAACTCAGAGAAGGCCTAGGAGGCTAAACTTTTTCTCCAAAGTTTAGAGGCAGGCAGAAGACATATGGAGGAGTTTGTTCTGGGAATGTCCCATTGGATCCTGCTCTGCACACAGTCTCAGCTTCTCCCAGAAGATTTCTTTAATCACTACTCCTTTATGATTTCTTTCTTCTCAAGACACTTTTAGAACAAGTTATCTACCATACATGGCTCTTAATAAGGCTACTTTTTGAAATTTTTTATTTGTCACATTTTAAATAATTCTCAAAGAGTTGGACATGACTGAAGCTTAGCATACTCAGAACCAAATAATTCTCCCAGTGCAATGAAGTTTCAAGTCCAGTAACTAAGACTCAATATATTGTATTTCATAATACCTATCTCAATTATAGCAACATTGGGTTTAGTAAATACTGGGACAAGACTAATTGAGGATAACTTACTGGTTCTGAGTACTGAATGCTGATTAAAACCGCCTGAGGAGCTTTTAAAAATATTGATGCATAGGTGATAGCCCCAGATAGATACTGACATTTATTTAAATGCTTCTCAGGTTGATTCCAGTGGGCAGTCAGTGGCTTAGGGTACTTCCTGCCTCAGTCATAGATTAAGAGGAGTCTATTTTGAATTACGTTTTTTGTTGTTGTCATTCACTATCCTATAATTCCACCAAACAAAACATTTGTATTTTTGATTCAGTTCTCTTTGTTAAAAGAACTAGGACATCGATTAAGTATTCAAAACCCTATTAGTGAATCTATTTCTTTCATAGATATAGTTTTTACTTCATACTCTGTCAGAAGAAGAAATAGACATAATTACTTTTCCAGAATGTACAATTTTTGTGTGATCTAACAGAAAGATCAAATCACAAAATATAACTAATAAAAATTGTCCAAGAGTCATGAAAATCAACTGAAATGGCTACAACTACAGGCCATAAAATTACTTTCAATAGACAAAATTAAATTTGATAGTTTAAAGATCGCTATCAATACAGCTCTTTAGGATCTGTCAGGGGAGGAAGCGTTATTTCATCTGAAATCTCTTCCCCCTTTCACATTGTCCATGAGGTTTTTAAATTCCCTACCAGTTCTGCTTCAAAAAATTCCGCATTCCCCACTACCCTCCCCCTTTGCCCAACCACATTTTACAATCCTGAAAAAGATGGAGTAAAAAGCCTTTCTGATATAAAAGACCTTTTTAAAGACATGGCTTCTGTGGCTTGAGATGTCACAAGGAAAAGACATTCTTTACTGCCTAGCTAGAAATATCAGCCTTTTCCATTGCTTATTTCATGGCGTTAACCTTAGTTCTTTTGCCAGTTGAATTCCTGTCCCCTAATTTTAAGAAATAAGTAGTGAGCTCATTTACCTTTTAAAAATAAGACACTTCTGTGATAGCAAAGTCTCTTTGGAAAAGGTTAACTAATTCAAGTCCGTGGGTAAAGTTTCGGACAATGATTTTCAAACATGATGCACACCCTTTACAGTTCTTTTTGTTTTTTCTTATAAAGTGCTTATCTGGGATTACATCAGACCTAATCAGCATCTTACAGCTTAAAATGTGTACTGATGGGCACTGAAAGAGATCAAGAGAGAACTAAGCATGATGAGCATCTTGCAACACTCAAAGATGTTTCTGGAATGTTTCTCCATGTCCAACATAACTGAATCAGACTAACAAATAAACAGTTCATGACTGTTGAAAGTAAGCTGAGGGAAGGTAAAATTAAAACATGTGAAGACAAAAATAAAAATTCTGGTTATCAAAGGTTTTCTTGATTAACAGATAGAAGGAAAGCTATGACAAACCTAGACAGCACATTAAAAAGTAGAGATACTGCTTTGCCAACAAAGTTGATATAGTCAAAGCTATGGTTTTTCCAGTGGTGATGTATGGGTGCAAGAGTTGGACCATAAAGTAGGCTGAGCACTAAAGAACTGATGCTTTTGAATTGTGGTGTTGGAGAATACTCTTGAGAGTCCCTTGGCCTGCAAGGAGATCAAACCAGTCCATTCTAAAGGAAATCAACCCTGAATATTCATTGGAAGGACTGGTACTGAAGCTGAAGCTCCAATACTATGGCCACCTGACATGAAGAGCTGACTCATTGGAAAAGACCTGATCCTAGGAGAGATTGAAGGCAAAAGGAGAAGAGTGTGGCAGAGGATGAGATAGTTAGATAGTATCACTGACTCAATGGACATGAATTTGAGCAAACTTCAGGAGATAGTGAAGAACTGGGGAACCAGGCCTGCTATAGTCCATGGGGCCTCAAAGAGTCGTACACAACTTAGCGGCTCAACAGCAGTGCAGAATTACTGAACAGAACCAGTGCAGAACAGAGGGCATAATAGTGCTAATAGCAGCTCAAAAGTAGAACGGACCCAGAACCTTTTCCCCTGCCACTTTATAAAAAAGAAATCTAGAAAATCTGCTCCATGCTAAAAGGCTTGAAAGCCAAATTTCTACCCAATGGCTGAAAGTGAATCAGACTTAACAACATACATTTTGTATCCTAACCTTATTCCTGGCTTCATGTCAAACTGGATCTCATTTTCCTCCTATATTAGGCCAGGTTTTTTTGGTTGCAAATTATAGTAAGTTTAATTTTTAAAGATGGACTTTATATACTTCCTCTAAAATCATAGTTTAACAGTTTCATTACTTTTCTTCCCACTAAATTTTATAAAATAGAATAAAACGCACTAAATTGCTTATAAAATTGTCCAAATATTTCTGCATAAAATGACAATGCAGTCAAAACAAAACTGTATCTGGAAAGCAGGTCCAGAAAGCAGATGTTTTAATTGTCCATTGAATTGATGAATTGAAGTCTGAGCTGATAGAGTTACAGGAGTACTGATGTAAAATATATGAAAGTACAGATTTTAAATCTGCACCCTCCCAAGAGGTCTTTCAAAAAAATAGTTGAAATATAACTGGCTACAATAACATAGCTACCACATTTCCTAAATTTGTCTATTATATATTTTAGGTCTAAATATCTGACTCATTAAGCAAACAATTACAACTTAACTAGTAAGAAGTCAGAGATATAATTGAGAATTTCTTAAACAGGCAAAAACAAACAGAACTCAAATGGAGTTGTGCCTGAAAACTGTTGTTTTTTTCTGAAATATGCTTTAATAGATTCTGTAAGGAATAAGTCAATGGAGATGAGCTCTATAGTATTGAATACAATGTCTCGAATGGCATCAAAGATGAAGATGATGCTCTAATGTTAGAATTTTCCCATTTTCTTCCTGGAAATCACCTAAAGCAACTCAGAGGAATAGACATAATAACACAAACTTCTTTTTTGCAAAACATATACTAAAACAGTAATAAACTAAAAAAATAAGTGTAGGGTTCCCAGAAGAAGGGAGGTCAAGCAAGTATGTATGCAAAAGGAACAAGAGAAATAACATTGTAGCTTCAGATCTCAGGGTCAGAAAAATACACTTCGTAAAAAATAAGGACCACTAGCTGAGATGCAAATCCACATGCCTTGTATGCAACAATGGAAACAGGATGCACGTGCTGGAGGTAGGAACTCTTCTGGACCTAGCTTACTTCTGAAAATCAAAAGGATGACAACAAACAAGGAATCATAAAAAGTAGCTATATTTTGCAGCAAAAGTCTTTCTCAAAGAAAATGAGAGTAGAGATTTGGCATTGTGAAAAACCTCTGTATTGACTACCCTCATTGACTTAGGAAAATTAAAAACTAGACAAACTCACATACAAAACTCTGGGTCATCAAGATCATAATTCCAGCAAACCTGGAATAGTGCTATGAACCCTTCTATACATAAACTCCCCTAAATGATTGATCCTGGAGAAACTCATCTGCTTTAAAGATGAGCAGTGAAAAAGGGATGCATCACCAGAGGCACATAAATATATTACAAGGGGGAAAAAAAAAGAAACAAGAGGAAACAAGTTAGAATATATTAGAAACAAAGCATATTAGGTAGAAAATTTTTCTACTGTAGCAGACCAGTAGACTGAGACCACTTTTCCAAAAAAATTTAAATAGCACAATCAAGTAATACCTTTATGAGGAAAGACTGTAAAGATATATTTAATAACTTAAGGAAGAAATCATAAGATGAGAGGAAGAGAGAAAATATAAGTTCATGTATGAAGTGAAAGAAAAAAATAACAAAACCATTACAAAAACAAAGGCAAAATAAGAAGCACAATAAATAAAAGACTGCAGAAAACAATAAATAAATAGAAGACAGATATAAGAAAAGTAAGAAAAATAAGATTGAAATAAAGAGGTAAAAGAGAATAGAGGAAATTGACTCCAGACTCTCATAGAGTTCTAAAAGAAAAAAAAAATGAAAAAGAATGAACAACTTATAATATAGTTCAAGTCTATTTCTCCAAGATTAAATATTTGGATTCAAATAGTGAAAGATCCACTCTGTGAAAGAACTATGTATTCAAAATAATAAAAAAGACATATCTTAGCATATTTATAAGATTTCAATGAAAATGAAAAATGTATTTGGTAACCAGGCAAAGGAGAAGGAAATGGCAACCCACTCCCAATCTTGCCTGGAGAATCCCAGGGACGGGGGAGCCCGGTTGGCTTCCATCTATGGGATTGCACAGAGTCGGACACGACTGAAGCGACTTAGCAGCAGCAGCAACCAGGCAAAAAAGTTTTAAGGTACAGGGTGTGAGTGGGGGATCAAGCTGGTCCCAGAATTTTCCACAGAAAAATTCAAAGCTACAGATTGCAGAGGAATCCTATAACACTGTTAAGGAAAGGAAGCTGTGAGGATGAAGAGGACTGTAAGAATTTTATATCTAGCTAAACTATAATTAAAAAAATAAAGCTATGCATAAGAACTCAGGAAATACTAAAATAATGAGAACTTAAAAATATTATTCCCCTGAGTTCATCCTAAGTAATCTACTAGAATAATAAAAACTATAGAAAAAAAAAAAGATCATTAAGCATTAATTTATTAACATTGAAGAGTTTAAAAATATGTAGGGTTACAATTACAAAGGAGTATAAATGCTGCATTCCCTAGCAAAGTAAGTATAATAAAGTTAATAAAAGATGGAAAGGGCAGGAGCAAAAAGAAGAAATTTAAATTTTCTAATTCCCTCCTCTTTAATATTGCAGATCAAAGTACATCACTAAAAGTTAACAAACATTTAATACAGATATAAATACATGTATCTGTTGTTGTTGTTGTTCAGTCACTAAGTCATGTCCCACTCTTTGCAACCCCATGAACTGCAGCACGCCAGGCTCTTCTGTCCTCCACAATCTCCCAAAAATTGCTCAAATTCATGTCCATTGAGTAACTGATGCTATCTAACCATCTCATCCTCAGCTGCCCTAATCTTTTCCAGCATCAGGATCTCTCCCAAAGAGTCAGCTCTTATCAATTGTTTTAGTTATCTACTGCTGTGTACAACACACACCTAAAAATTATTGACTTAAAAACAGTTATCTCTCATGATTCTATGGGTTGATTAGGCTGGGTTGGATCCCTGGGTTGGGAAGATCCCCTGGAGGAGGGCATGGCAACCCACTTCAATATTCTTGCCTGGAGAATCCCCATAGACAAAGGAGCCTGGCGGGCTACAGTCCATGGGGTGGCAAAGAGTTGGACACAACTGAGTGACTAAGCACAGCACAGCACACTCTCTAGAGTAATTCAAAGTCTATATTTTAAATCATTTAATTAGTTAACAATTCTATTATTAGATTCTAATATTAAATAATGTTTATTTGGAGAAACAGTTTCAATAATGGGTAAAACTTATCTATAGGTCTTTGGAGAATTTTGCTCACATGTTCCCTCTTTAGCATGGTTACCTAAAGAAGAACAATATTTATCTTGTCCTCTTTACCTAACTGATGGATATGTTTCAAACCCATGATCTCTGTGGTTAAGTTTTAGATTAACTTTTTCAGCTTGGTTCACAAAGTAGTATTATGACTCACACATTTATAGTTCCTGACACAGTAGAGAAGCAGAAGCTTGACCAGGAGCCCAGCATCAGAGAAATGAAAATGGTATATAGATGGATAACCAGGGTTGACATGGCAGGAAAAATGTAGATGTTCTATGGGTAAACATTCATTGTGAAGTTTGGGAGCATATTTAAGTATTTTCTGAATATTACATGACACCATTTGAATTGATTATTTGTTGTTATTTTAAGCGTAACTCATGAATTTTAGACCTTTTTCCAGACACATATTATTGTTCCTATGTTATATCCCATAACTTGCTTAAAGTATTTGGCTCTCTTCGATGTGGAATATATCCAACTTGGAACCAAAAATATGAGAGTTATGTGAGATTTCAATAGTACTTTCCAAAAGTAATACACCATTTTCATCAGCAGTATTCTGCCTTCTCTCAAATATAAATATAAAAACTACATCCAACATTTTAAAAAGAGGCAAGTGTGTTTGAAACATTATATAGTTGTTAGGTGTTGAAATAACTATATTATTTCTTGCTATCTCAGAAAACAAAGGATAGTAAGTCTACAAGGATAAACAACAATTTAGAGGGGTGGGCAAGGGTCAACTCAAGAAAAAAATTGTGTTAGTTTTTTGTCTGCCCCACATTTCTCCTTTTTGGAAATCACCCTCTTGTCTGTCACATGATTCTGGTAAATTTGTCAATTAAGGAGCTACTTCCCTGCCCCAAAGTTTGCATGCGACTAAACAGAGATAACCAGAACTTCTGTTCAGTGATTGAGATGAAAATTGGGCAGGGCAGGGGGTGGGGGGAGGAGGAAGAGGCTGTCTCTTCCAAGAGGTTGAGATTAAAAGGCATGTAACAGTACAAATGTTGCGATCCATTTTTTTCACTATGTAAAGAGAGCTTGGCTGAAGATGAAATCAACAGAGAAGGACACAGAAATAGAGTGACAAACAAATAGACTGACCACAGGACCTCATTTAAACACTTGGATCAAGCTATTCCTAAAGCATGAAAAGAATAACAGAAATTACATAATAAGATAAAATGGTTGATTTCATTAATATTCAGCTATTTTGGAAACAAACCTATTTGCAGAAACAGTTGTAAGCCTAAATTTTGTAACACCACACATCAATAGTCCTTGTATCTCTTTTTGTATGCCATATTCATTGGAATTAAATTTATGTACTTTACCTAGTAGCTCAGCTGGTAAAGAATCCGTCTGCAATGCAGGAGACCCCATTCAATCAGGGGTCGATCAGGGGTCAGGAAGATACCCTGGAGAAGGGATAGGTTACCCACCCCAGTATTCTCACCTGGAGAATTCCATGGACAGGGGAGCTTGGCAGGCTACAGTTCATGGGGTTGCAAAGTCGGACATAACAAAGCAACTTTCACTTTCACCTTATAAAAGCCTACAGTTCTGTTTTGTTAGCATCACCATACTTATAACATGGTGTTTGTGCAGTGATTTGGATATTTTAAAATATTGTGCCCATATTTTGGAAAATTGAATAACGAATGTGACAATATTAGTGGGTTTTCCATGGAATTCTCCAGGCAAGAATACTGGAGTGGGTGCTAAGCATGCATGCTAAATCACTTCAGTTGTGTTCCACTCTCTGCAACACTATAGACTGTAGCCTGCCAGGCTCCTCTGTCCTTGGGATTCTCCTGGGAAGAATACTGGAGTGGGTTGTCATGCCCTCCTCCAGAGAAAATTTCCTAACTCAGGGATTGAACCCATGTCTCTTACGTCTCTTGCACGGGCAGACAGGTTATTTAGCACTAGCACCACCTGGGAAACCCACTGGAATGCGGTAGCCATCCCCTTCTCCAGGGGATCTTCCCCACCCAGGGATCAAACATGCTTCTCCTGCATTGCAGGCAGATTCTTTACCATCTGAGCCACCAGAGAAGTTTATCAGTGGGTTTAGATAACTCTAAAGTTTGAAAACAGAACCTCTTTGCAAGTTGGTTGTTAAATTTTTTGGACTTCAACTTTCACATATATTTCCTAGATGCTTTATGAGGAAAAATTAAGGGTGGTGTTAAGACAATGAATATAATCCTAATAAGATTATATATAACAAATTACAAAAAAAGGAGACACATTAAAATTTTTTTTCTAACAGCTACTATACCCTGCTATATGTATATGTATATATATGTATATGTATATATGGAGAAGGAAATGGCAACCCACTCTAGTATTCTTGCCTGGAGAATCCCATGGATGGAGGAGCCTGGAGGGCTACAGTCCACAGGGTCGCAAAGAGTTGGACACGACTGGGCGACTTCACTCACTCATACTCTGCTATGAATATCTTGATACTAAAATAAGTTTCATTTACTCACTAAAAAACAAAAAGAAGCCAAATTTGATAACATATTGGGGTAGCTGAGAACAACAAAATAAAACAAAAACCTCCACTGTGAGATAAATAATCTACATATTGAAATGGACTGAATTTGTATAAAGAATGAATTACATTATATTGAAGCAAACCAGTGACTACTGGTTCATATCAATAATCGTAAAATCAGTATAGAATTGAAATGAGAGAATAAGCAAATATTAATAAATTAAGCAATAATGAAATAAGTAATAATTTATTTTAAAATGTATTTAAAATGATTAACAATGTCTATATAACCTTTTAGCTAAAAATTTTAAAGTTTTTAAAATATATATGTTAATTAATTAAAATTATAAGGTACTTTATTCTACAAAAATAGTCCACTGGTAAAAACCAGTAATTCTATACAACAAAGCTTACAGGTCATTGGTATCTCAAATCATGGCAATAAATTATGTGGATATTTCTAACATAAAGCATGTATCTGTAACCAGTGTTTCCATGGGAATTTAAATTTATATCAATACAAAAGCTAAACTTTGTTAACAAAAATGATCTTTAAAAAAAAATAATCCACACAACTCCTATAAATGACTGTCATCCAATACGTATTGGTAATATTATTTAATATTAATTTATATAATCTTTCCAGGAACCATCTGTTATATGAAGCTATATAATTAAAACTTTTAATTAAAACTTTGGTGTTGAATTGAATCATTATAATTTCAAAATATATTAGAAATAGTAACACATAAACATATGACCTAAAATGAAACTACATCTTTTAGAATCATAGAACCTTGAGAGTATCTTAGATATCTAATTTAACCTCTTTTTTTCATAGTGAATAAACAGATGTCCAGAGAAATTTATTTAGGCAATTAAGTAATGACAAGACCAGCAGTAGAACTTTGGTCTCCTAACTAGTTTAGATGTTAAAATAAGGATTTCTGTATCTAGATGGTCGGTGTTTTATGGGGTCTTGTGATCTGTGACACATTTATTATACCCAGATTGAGAGCTTCTTGTGAGCAAAATCTATACACTATCACTTTCTATTCAAAATATGTAAAGTTGGCAGTTCTTCCTCCAACACAAAGATAGCTTCTAACAAACAGATCCGCCCTTCCCCTCATCCCCATAGGTAAAACAACTAAAAACTCTGGACAAAATTAAAAGTTCAACCACCTAAAGTTTCTAAAGAGTTGAGAAAGGAAAAAGTAGACAGATTTAAGAGGGAAACCAATAGTTGGAGGCAATAACCTTCAAAAGATTAATTTTCTCTATTTAAGACTTCACTCTGAGGTCATACACAGAGGTAGCACAGTGAAAAGTAGTTAAAATTCTGAGAAAAAGTCTGTTATTTTTCTATGAGAGGAACAAAGGGAAGGAGACAAGGCAAGAAGAGTTTCCAGAAAGAGAATATCAAAAAGGAGAGAGCCAGATAGGGCAAATCCAAAGTTCCGTGTATAAGTTAAGTTCAGTCGCTCAGCCATATCCGACTCTTTGTGACCCCATGAACCGCAGCACGCCAGGCCTCCCTGTCCATCACCAACTCCCGGAGTCCACCCAAACCCATGTCCATTGAGTCAGAGATGCCATCCAACCATCTCATCCTCTGTCATCCCCTTCTCCTCCTGCCCTCAATCTTTCCCAGCATCAGGGTCTTTTCAAATGAGTCAGCTCTCCGCATCAGGTGGCCAAAGTATTGGAGTTTTAGCTTCAACATCAGTCCTTCCAATGAACACCCAGGACTGATCTCCTTTAGGATGGACTGGTTGGACCTCCTTGCAGTCCATGGGACTCTCAAGAGTCTTCTCCAACACCACAGTTCAAAAGCATCAATTCTTCAGCACTCAGCTTTCTTTATAGTCCACTCTCACATCCATACATGATCACTGGAAAAATGATAGCTTTGACTAGATGGACCTTTGTTGACAAAGTAATGTGTCTGATTTTCAATATGCTGTCTAGATTGGTCATAACTTTCCTTCCAAGGAGTAAGTGTCTTTTAATTTCATGGCTGCAATCACCATCTGCAGTGATTTTGGAGCCCAGAAAAATAAAGTCAGCCACTGTTTCCCGATCTATTTGCCATGAAGTGATGGGACCGGATGCCATGATCTTAGTTTTCTGAATGTTGAGCTTTAAGCCAACTTTTTCACTTTTCTCTTTCACTTTCATCAAGAGGCTCTTTAGTTCTTCACTTTCTGCCATAAGGGTGGTGTCATCTGCATATCTGAGGTTATTGATATTTCTCCCGGCAATCTTGATTTCAGCTTGTGCTTCTTCCAGCCCAGCGTTTCTCATGATGTACTCTGCATATAAGTTAAATAAGCAGGGTGACAATATACAGCCTTGACGTACTCCTTTCCCTATTTGGAACCAGTCTGTTGTTCCACGTCCAGTTCTAACTGTTGCTTCCTGGTGTGCATATAGGTTTCTCAAGAGGCAAGTCAGGCGGTCTGGTATTCCCATCTCCTTCAGAATTTTCTACAGTTTATTGTGATCCACACAGTCAAAGGCTTTGGCATAGTCAATAAAGCAGAAATAGATGTTTTTCTGGAACTCTCTTGCTTTTTCAATGATCCAGCAGATGTTGGCAATTTGATCTCTAGTTCCTCTGCCTTTTCTAAAACCAGCTTGAACATCTGGAAGTTCACGGTTCATGTATTGCTGAAGCCTGGCTTGGAGAATTTTAAGCATTACTTTACCAGCGTTTGAGATGAGTGCAATTGTGAAGTAGTTTGAGCATTCTTTGGTATTGCCTTTCTTTGGGATTGGAATGAAAACTGACCTTTTCCAGTCCTGTGGCCACTGCTGAGTTTTCCAAATTTGCTGGCATATTGAGTGCAGCACTTTCACAGCATCATTAAACTCTGCCTAAATCTCTGGCTGTTCCTAGAACCACAGAATGAACTCAGCTGATTGAAGGAGTGTAAACTGAGACAGACCTGAGATGCAACCCAGCCCAGACAAGGCAGAGGTTGCTGTCTGAGTCTATCGAAACAGACTCTCTGCTAAAACAAAAACATCTTGACTATTCAAAGAAATATAACCAAATACCTAACCAACACATTTTCCAGCATACAATCTAAAATTTTAGATGTATGAAGACCCAAGATATGAAACTTAATATCCAGGGAAAAGATAATCCACAGAGGCCAATTATTAATACAAAATGGTCAATATATTACAGTAATCAACAAGGGTTTTAACGTGGCAGCTAAAACCAAGCTCAGTTATATAAATGAAAATGTGCTTACAGTGAATAAAATGATAGGAAAGTTATCAGAAAATTATTAAAAAAAATAAACAAGTGGGAATTTTAAAGCTAAAAATACAATATCTGAAATTTTAAAAATTTATACAATAGATTAAATAGCTATATGAAGATAACAGTAAAATAATTCAGTTACCTTGAAGACAGATCAGTTAAAAAATATTTAATTTGAAGAAAAGAGAGGAAAAAAGGTTGAAATAAAGTATAAAGGGCCTCACGTACTTGTAGTACAGTATCACGAGAGTGTTGGAGTTTCAGATGAAAAAAGAAAGACAAAAGGAAGAAAAAAATATGAAGAAGTAATAAGTAAAGCCTTTCCAATTTTGCTTAAAGACAGATTTACTATATAAGCACCTCAGTGAATCTGAAACAGGGTAAATACGAATAAAATCAAGCCTAGAGCTATCATCCAAACAGTCCATTCTGAAGATCAGCCCTGGGATTTCTTTGGAGGGAATGATGCTGAAGCTGAAACTCCAGGACTTTGGCCACCTCATGCGAAGAGTTGACTCATTGGAAAAGACTCTGATGCTGGGAGGGATTGGGGGCAGGAGGAGAAGGGGACGACAGAGGATGAGATGGCTGGATGGCATCACTGACTCGATGGACGTGAGTCTGAGTGAACTCCGGGAGTTGGTGATGGACAGGGAGGCCTGGTGTGCTGAGATTCCTGGGGTCGCAAAGAGTCGGACACGACTGAGCGAATGAACTGAACTGAACTGAGAGCTATCATAGTCAAACTGCTGAAGATCATTGTCAAAATACCCCAAACAGTATTTGATCACACAAAGTTTTTAATAATGTTTGCTGATTTTAAAAATAAATAATGCTGAAAATATAAATCTGGAAACTTTCATTGTCTTGAGTTTTATTATGTACTTATGAACAATTTTAGGTATGGATAGGAAATGTTATTGAATAAACTATGCCAAAAGAATTGCTATGAAAGACTAAAGAAAAAATTTTAGTCGTGGGTTTACTAAAAGTAACATAGTTTATTAAAATATAAAATCAAGAGTGAAAAGAAATTCATAAAATATTATTTTAATAGTGTTTAGGAACATGGACATTGTGTTTTAGAATTCTGAATATAGCCAAATAATTTATATTACTTATTGCATCTTTTAAGCAAATGTATTAAAAATAGACTCTTGAACCATGAAGTTTTGGCACCTTCTTTTGTGTCCCTGGATATGTTCCAGTATCTTATAGTTTACAGTCTATGGGAACTTGTAGAATTTGTGTCTACTGTTGTGTGAAAATTGGGTAAATTTTAAGTGTGTTGAATTGGTTTACAGAGTTTTTCAGGTCTACTATATCCTTTGAACACAACTGAAGCAACTAAGCAGCAGCAGCAGCGTTATTCTTATATTCTCTGTGTATTCATCTATTAATCGTTGAGAGTTTGATAATGAAACTCCAACTAAAAATCTTGATTTATCCACTTAAAAAAATAATGTATTATATATTGGAACTATACGTAACCTCATTCTGTATTTTCCAAGTCTCCTGTATGTGTTATTGTATAATTTAATTAAAAAAAATAAAAATAAAAAAATTTATTAAAACTTAAAAAATAAATTTTTAAAAATAATTTAATTTAAAAACTTAAATTAAAATTTGAATTTAAAAAAAGAAAAATTTAAAAAAATTTAAAAAGTGAAAAAACAAATCTACATGAATGTTCAAAAGGGGAGTGTTAAATAATGATAATTCACTCAATGGAATACTATGTTGTAATTTAAAATGACATTTATATGGACTTTAGTTTATATAGTATGAATACATAATAGTAATCTTACAGTAAATCTCAAGTAATCTTACAGTAAATATCCTAAATGTATTTTTTATGCTTTTGATGGCTTTTTTGTGGTAATGTTTTTCTATATTTTTAAAATTATCTTGAACAACCATGAATTATCCTCTTAAAAGAGAAATATGTTCTTCAGCTTGTTTATGTAATTATTTTAAATTTTACTTAGTCTGCAGTCCATGGGGTCGCTAAGAGGCAGACACGACTGAATGACTTCACTTATCACTTTCATGCATTGGAGAAGGAAATGGCAACCCACTCCAGTGTTCTTGCCTGGAGAATCCCAGGGACGGGGGAGCCTGGTGGGCTGCCGTCTATGGGGTCGCACAGAGTCGGACACGACTGAAGTGACTTAGCAGCAACCTTTTTTCTATTGTCTTGTTGTATAGATTGCTTGCTGTATTTTATTTCTATCGTATTCTATGCTACATTAAAAATGCTCCATTTACTCTTTTCCTTTGCAGTTATATGATAGATAGTTGTATTTAACTTTCTGAACAGTGAATAAGATTTTTAGAAACAAAATAAATAAGATATATTATTTATCAATTGAAAAAATAGATGAGCGGGTGAAGATTTAAGAATATTATAGGTATGTAAGTAATTTTTAAATTTCTTAACTCTAACAGAAAAGAGTTTCAGACCAACAGCATGACCCAGTGCAGAATTACTGGGATGAGATTGAGAAGATCTGGGTCCTAGCACTGGTTCTAGCCTTGAATACTGCCTTAAGCTCATTTGAGTCTCAGTTTTCTCGTCCATAAGATATGGGTATCACATACTAATGATTAAGAGAGTGAACACATGTGTCAGACTGGTTTGCATTTTGGCTCTATCATGTATAAGCTATGTGATCTTTAACTAGCTAACCACTTTATATTTCCTTAGGTTTCGGTATTTCCTTGTGTACAAAATGCAGCGATATCTTCTTCCTTGAATTAAATGAAATAATACATGAAAAATGCACATGCAAGTACCCAATAAGTGCTAGCAATTAGCAGTTTTTAAAAAATGACCCTACAATAAAAGGTGCAAATGAAAGTACTAATTAAGAGGATAATAAATGCAATACCCTTTGTGTATATCAGAACTCTGAGGCAGGAAAATACTAAGGGTATGCCTAAAAAAACCTGACCTGCCTCCTGAGAAACCTCTATGCAGGTCAGGAAGCAACAGTTAGAACTGGACATGGAACAACAGACTGGTTCCAAATAGGAAAAGGAGTACGTCAAGGCTGTATATTGTCACCCTGCTTATTTAACTTATATGCAGAGTACATCATGAGAAACGCTGGGCTGGAGGAAGCGCAGGCTGGAATCAAGATTGCCGGGAGAAATATCAATAACCTCAGATATGCAGATGACACCACCCTTATGGCAGAAAGTGAAGAGGAACTAAAGAGCCTCTTGATGAAAGTGAATGAGGAGAATAAAAAAGCTGGCTTAAAGCTCAACATTCAGAAAACGAAGATCATGGCATCTGGTCCCATCACTTCATGGGAAATAGATGGGGAAACAGTGGAAACAGTGTCAGACTTTATTTTCGGGGGCTTCAAAATCACAGCAAATGGTGACTGCAGCCATGAAATTAAAAGACGCATGCTCTTTGGAAGCAAAGTTATGACCAACCTAGACAGCATATTAAAAAGCAGAGACATTACTTTGTCAACAGAGGTCTATCCAGTCAAGGCTATGGTTTTTCCAGTGGTCATGTATAGATGTGAGAGTTGGACTATAAAGAAAGCTGAGTGCTGAAAAATTGATGCTTTTGAACTGTGGTGTTGGAGAAGGCTCTTGAGAGTCTCTTGGACTGCAAGGAGATCCAACCAGTCCATCCTAAAGGAGATCAGTCCTGGTGTTCATTGGAAGGACTGATGTTGAAGCTGAAACTCCAATACTTTGGCCACCTGATGCAAAGAGCTGACTTATCTGAAAAGACCTGATACTGGGAAAGATTGAGGGCAGGAGGAGAAGTGGACGACAGAGGATAAGATGGTTGGATGGCATCACCAACTCAATGGACATGGGTTTGGGTGGACTCTGGGAGTTGGTGATGGACAGGGAGGCCTGGTGTGCTGCGGTTCATGGAGTCACAAAGAGTCGGACATGACTGAGCGACTGAACCGAACTGAATTGAACTGAACTGAAGAAAACAGAATAAGTCAGTAATGGAAGCAGATACAATATCAAATTAGATTTTGTTTCATGTATAGGTCACAATTCACAAAAGTAAAATTAAACACATTAAAAAATCAGTTCATATTTTTGTCTATTTTTTATTTTAAAATACTTAATAGTCAAATAACTGATCAAGTGCTTCTACCTGAAAAATTTTTTCTACAAACACTGTGTTATAAATAAAAGTAAGCTATACTTGCTCAGCTTTCCACCCCTCAAAAATGTGCTATTTTCTTCCTATAAGTGTTGAAAGTGATAACAGTTTCAACATCAGAAAAAGTGCAGTGGCAGAACTAAATGAAGTAGTGATTAACATAAACCTTTGAGTGTCTAAGTGCACTACCACACCTGGTGGACAAATATCATTGCAATTGTAATTTAAAGCAGAGGATTAACAGCTTGATGAGTTTTTGAACAAGCTCATCGGTGAAGGATATATTCATAACTGCTGAAACTGTCTAGAGAGCCTGGAACTATGGCTCTCTTTCTGAACAAACCATTTTAGAAATGGCATTTCAACAGTTTTGGCAATAATTACTGCTTAGAGATGGGGAGTTTCTCCTCCCAAGAGTTTATTGGACTAGTGTCCCTAGGGCTTAAATTTCCCTCTCTATGTATTGGGATATAGAGACAATGATTTGCATGTCTCATATCTAAAACCTATAAAATGCATATTAAAATGTATATGTTCTCTGAATTTAATATACTTTACTCAGATACTTCACATATTTTACTAGGTCCCTTACTTCCTTTCCCTGAACGTGTTTTAAATACTACTGCTGAAAACAAAAGCAATTACAATGCTAGGGAGTTAGGCAAGTAATTAGGTGGTATTTTTAAGACTAAATTTTATTTTTAAATATTCTTAAATGTCTTGTCATATGAACACACCCTGTTTTAAAGTTCATAGTCATTGTTCCTTCCTTTAAATTCTTTATTTCTTGCATGTTTTTGGAAGCTAAAATTGCTAAATTACAAAGAAATCTGAGATAACTAAACAGTGTCAAAGAGTTTTTTCCATCTGTTTCACTGTCCTACAGGGAATATCCCCAGGCTTAGAGGTATAATAAATGGTCCAGGATATCTTCAGCACTTAAACAGTATTGTCTGTATTTGCACTTAGAAGATATTACTAAATTTTTTAATACCAAAGAAAGAAACGCTTTCTATTAAACATTTAAAATTTTCATCCTTTTAATATAATAGTCCAGCTGTATTGAAAAAAAAAAAAAAAGAAGGCCTGCCCAATACCATAAACAAATAACAGCAAAAGAATGGATGAATTAAAAAAAAATAATAATGGTGACTGTGGAAAAAGTGAAGTAGAAAATAATTACTATGTAAAAAGCATGAAATTTGGAGCGGCCTGAATTGGTCTTAAAACTGAGTATAAAACCAAGTATAGCTCAGGAAGTAAAACTGAGCACTTATTGCCTCATTTCTGACCTGGGAATAATACCACTGTGCAACTGTGACAATTGAATGGCATTAAACTTGCAAAGCACATAGCAAAAGTACCTGAAAAATAGTCATTACTCAAATATAGCTCACTCCTGCCAATGCACTAAGTCTGCCTTCTGTAGCTAGTACATTGATATTTATGATATTATGATTTATGATACTTCAACCTGGAGTGCTCCATCTGGAAGGACTTAATATTGTAAGAGGGTTCAGGAAAGTAAAAAGGATGCAAAAATATTAGAAAACGGAACTATCTATGGGTAAAAAAGTTTTTGAAGTAAGCTGCTGAATTTAGTCACTCAAGCATGTCCAACTCTTTGCAACCCCATGGACTGTAGCCCGCTAAGCTCCTCTTGTCTGTGGGGATTCTCCAGGCAAGAATACTTTAGTGGGTTGCCATGCCCTCCTCCATGGGATTTCCCCGACCCAAGAATTGAACCAGGGTCTCCTGCATTGCAGGCAGATTCTTTACCAGCTGAGCTATCAGGGAAGACTGAATTAAGACCTCATACTAAGGAAGGATTAGAGCTAAGAATTTATTCAATCATCAGATAGCTTTCAAAAAGCATATTCTTTGAAAGCTTTTGTATTAGCTGTTAGGAACATCCAGGATCTCTGAGCATTCCTTTTCTCTAATTGTAGATTGAAGACAGTAGTGAGAAGAGCTAATCCTTCACTCACCATCAATCCATTTGATCCGAATATAAGCTATGTTATCAAGTAAAGAGTTCTGGAGTTCTACCACTAAGGCTTTCATTGTATGATAAAGGATCACAGTTCAAATAAGCTGGCAATAGACAAATTCTTCTCAAAAATGAAGTATGGGTATGTGCTATAAAGCAGTAGACTCTGGGGCTGTAATCAAAAAGAATGAACTGAGCACAGAGATCTCTCATATTTGAAAATATGTAACAATAACAGTAAAAAGAATAAAAACCATTAGACTTCATTATTGCTGCTACCCAACGAGAGGAAGAAAAATATATACTTAGGATTTTGCATTTTGACTCATATTCCCATAGCTCATTTCTTACCTCTTCCTAATTTTTATTTTGTTCTTAAGTGTTCCTTTCCATTGCCAGATTTTCATCAATATTTAGAAACTACTACAACAATTTCAATTCTCCCTGAACAGTAATGGAAAAACCCCAAATTGGCCTGATATACTAAAAACCTAAAAATTGATCTAACAATTACTATTGCTTAAAACATTGTTTCTTAATCCCATAGTAGCCATTCTAAGGTTTGATATGCATCCTTTAATGTTTTTTTAAACATGTATTATGTGCATATATTTTTAATGTACCCATAGTATATTATGGGCTTCCCTGGTGGCTCAGCTGGTAGAGAATCGGCCTGCAGTGTCAGAGACCGGGGTTCGATCCCTGGGTCGGGAATATCCCCTGAAGAAGGACATGGCAACCCACTCCAGTACTCTTGCCTGGAAAATCCCATGGACGGAGGAGCCTGGTAGGCTACAGTCCACAGGGTTGCAAAGAGTCGGACACAACTGAGAGACTTCACTTTCACAGAGTATTATGTAACAGGTGTTTATCTACTCATCCCACCTCCTAGAACCATTAATACTTATTCATATTGCTGAATGTAATCTGGTCTATTGCTTCTAATTGTGGCGTGGCATGCTCTGTAGTAATGGTTCTCAAAGTGCAGTCTTCAGATCCCATGGGGTCCCCAAGAGACCTTTTCAGAGGGTCTGTGAAGTCAAAATTGTTTTCATAATAGTAGTAAGACGTTATGTCCATTTTCACTGTGTTTGCATTTGCACTAATGATTTGAAAGCAAAAGTGGATAAAACTACTAGCACTGTGGTAAATATCAAGAGTAAAAGACATCCCCATTTGAATGTAGAGTTCCAAAGAATAGCAAGGAGAGATAAGAAAGCCTTCCTCAGTGGTCAATGCAAAGAAATAGAGGAAAACAATAGTGTGGGAAAGACTAGAAATCTCTTCAAGAAAATTAGAGGTACCAAGGGAACATTTCATGCAAAGATGGGCACAATAAAGGACAGAAATGGTATGGACCTAACAGAAGCAGAAGCTATTAAGAAGAGGTGGCAAGAATACACAGAAGAACTATGCAAAAAAGATCTTCATGACTCAGGTAACCACAATGGTGTGATCACTCACCTAGAGCCAGACATTCTGGAATGTGAAGTCAAGTGGGTGTTTGGGAGCATCACTATGAACAAAGCTAGTTGAGGTGATGGAATTCCAGTTGAGTTACTTCAAATCCTGAAAGATGATGCTGTGAAAGTGTTGCACTCAATATGTATGCCAGCAAATTTGGAAAATTCAACAGTGGCCACAGGACTGGAAAAGGTCAGTTTTCATTCAAATTCCAAAGAAAGGAAATGCCAAAGAAAGCTCAAACTACTACACAATTGCACTCATCTCACACGCTAGTAAAATAATGCTCAAAATTCTCCAAGCCAGGCTGCAACAGTATATGAACTGTGAACTTCCAGATGCTGGATTTAGAAAAGGCAGAGGAACCAGAGATCCAATTGCCAACATCCGCTGGATCATCAAAAAAGCAAGAGAGGTCCAGAAAAACATCTACTTCTGTTTTATTGACTATGCCAAAGATTTTGACTGTGTGGATCACAATAAAGTGTGGAAAATTCTTCAAGAGATGGGAATACCAGACCACTGACCTGCCTCTTGAGAAATCTGTAAGCAGGTCAGGAAGAAACAGTTAGAACTGGACAAGGAACAACAGATGCTTCCAAATCAGGAAAGGAGTACGTCAAGGCTGTATATTGTCAGCCTGCTAATTTAACTTATATGCCGAGTACATCACGAGAAATGCTGGACTGGATGAAGCACAAGCTGGTATCAAGATTGCTGGGAGAAATATCAATAACTTGAGATATGCAGATGACACCACACTTATGGCAAAAAGCAAAGAAGAACTAAAGAGCCTCTTATGAAAGTGAAACTCAACATTTAGAAAACGAAGATCATGACATCTGCTCCCATCACTTCATGGCAAATAGATGGGGAGACAATGGAATCAGTGAGAGACTTTATTTTTGGGGGCTCCAAAATCACTGCAGATCATGACTGAAGCCATGAAATTAAAAGACCTTGCTCCTTGGAAGAAAGGCTATGACCAACCTAGACAGCATATTAAAAATCAGAGACATTACTTTGCCAAACGTCCATCTAGTTAAAGCTATGTTTTTTCCAGTATTCATGTATGGATTTGAGAGTTGGACTATAAAGAAAGCTGAGCGCTGAAGAATTGATGCTTTTGAACTGTGGTGGAGAAGACTCTTGAGAGTCCCTTGGACAGCAAGGAGACCCAACCAGTCAATCCTAAGGAAATCAATCCTGAATATTCATTGAAAGGACTGATGCTGAAGCTGAAACTCCAATACTTTGGCTACCTGATGTGAAGAACTGACTCAATTGAAAAGACTCTGATGCTGGGAAAGATTGAAGGTGGGAGGAAGGGGACAACAGAGGATGAGATGGTTGGATGGCATCACCAACTCATTGGACATGAGTTTGAGTAGGCTCTGGGAGTTGGTGATGGACAGGGAAGCCCAGCGTGCTGCAGTCCATGGGGTCACAAAGAGTCAGACACAACTGAGCAACTGAACTGAACTGAGCACCAAAATATACTAGTACTCATCTTATTTGTCACTGCCATACATTTGCAGTTAAAAACAAAACAGAAACCATTTCACTTTAATGCCTGTGGAAATGAAAGTGAAAGTGAAGTCGCTCAGTCGTGTCTAACAATTTGCGACCCCATGGACTTAGCCCACCAGGCTCCTCCATTCATTGAATTTTCCAGGCAAGAGTACTGGAGTGGGTTTCCATTTCCTTCTCCAGGGGATCTTCCTGACCCAGGGATTGAACCCGGGTCTCCCGCATTTCTTGCAGACGCTTTTACCATCTGAGCCACCACACACTAAACCCTAATGCCTGTAATGAAGTAACAATTATTAATTGTATCACAGTTCAACTGGAGTGTATGTCTTCTTTATTCTGTGGGACCAAATGGGAAGTATACAAGAAGTCCTGTGGCTGCATATCCATGTGTAACATTGCCTCAACCAGTGATATGAGCTGAATAAGTTTCTTTTTTACAAGGACTACCATTTTCACTTGGACAAATGACAAAGTATGGTGATTCAGACGAACGTATTTAGTAGACACTGTCTCAAAAAAGAACAAAGGTAGCTCATTACTTCGAGGAAAACAATGGTCGTTATTTTTGTTGTCAGTGCTAAAATTCAAGCTTTGAAGCAAAATTTAGAATCTTGGAAAACTGATATCAGCCACCATGAGTTCGACAGCTTTTTGACACATGGAAGGCATTTCTTGAGATTAGTGGCAATAGTACAGAAAGGTGATTATGTAATGATGTGCCAGCATTTTGAACATCTGCATAACTCAGTGAACCAGTGTTTTCCAAGTGACCATTGCATGATGATATACTGATTTGAATGCAGAGTTCCAAAGAATAGCAAGGAGAGGTAAGAAAGCCTTCCTCAGCGATCAATACAAAGAAATAGAGGAAAACAATAGAATGGGAAAGACTAGAGATCTCTTCAAGAAAATTAGATACCAAGGGAACATTTCATGCAAAGATGGGATCGATAAAGGACAGAAATGGTAGGGACCTAACAGAAGCAGAAGATATTAAGAAGAGGTGGCAAGAATACACAGGACTATACATAAAAGATCTTCATGACCCAGATAATCATGATGGTGTGATCACTCACCTAGAGCCAGACATCTTGGAATGTGATGTCAAGTGGGCCTTAGGAAGCATCACTACGAACAAAGCTAGTGGAGGTGATGGAATTCCAGTTGAGCTATTCCAAATCCTGAAAGATGATGCTGTGAAAGTGCTGCACTCAATATACCAGCAAATTTGGAAAACTCAGCAGTGGCCACAGGACTGGAAAAGGTCAGTTTTCATTCCAATCCCAAATAAAGACAATGCCAAAGAATGCTCAAACTACTGCACAATTGCCCTCATCTCACACGCTAGTACAGTAATGCTCAAAATTCTCCAAGCCAGGCTTCAGCAATACATGAACCACGAACTTCCAGTTGTTAAGCTGGTTTCAGAAAAGGCAGAGGAACCAGAGATCAAATTGCCAACATCTGCTGGATCATCGAAAAAGCAAGAAAGTTCCAGAAAAATATCTATTTCTGCTTTATTGACTATGCCAAAGCCTTTGACTGTGTGGATCACAATACACTGGAAAATTCCGAAAGAGATGGGAATACCAGACCACCTGACCTGCCTCTTGAGAAACCTGTATGCAAGTCAGGAAGCAACAGTTAGAACTGGACATGGAACAACAGACTGGTTCGAAATAGGAAAAGAAGTACGTCAAGGTTGTATATTGTCACCCTGCTTGTTTAACTTATATGCAGAGTACATCATGAGAAACGCTGGGCTGGAAGAAGCACAAGCTGGAATCAAGATTTCCAGGAGAATATCAATAACCTCAGATATGCAGATGACACAACCCTTATAGCAGAAAGTGAAGAAGAACTAAACAGTCTCTTGATGAAAGTGAAAGAGGAGAGTGAAAAAGTTGGCTTAAAGCTCAACATTCAAGAAACTAAGATCATGGCATCCGGTCCCATCACTTCATGGGAAATAGATGGGGAAACAGTGGAAACAGTGTCAGACTTTATTTTTGGGGGGCTCCAAAATCACTGCAGATGGTGATTGCAGCCATGAAATTAAAAGACGCTTCCTCCTTGGAAGGAAAGTTATGACCAACCTAGACAGCATATTGAAAAGCAGAGACATTACTTTGTCAACAAAGTTCCATCTAGTCAAGGCTATGGTTTTTCCAGTGGTCATGTATGGATGTGAGAGTTGGACTGTGAAGAAAGCTGAGTGCCGAAGAATTGATGCTTTTGAACTGTGGTGTTGGAGAAGATTCTTGAGAGTCTCTTGGACTGCAAGGAGATCCAACCAGTCCACTCTAAAGGAGATCAGTCCTGGTTGTTCATTGGAAGGACTGATGTTGAAACTGAAACTCCAATACTTTGGCCACCTGATGCGGAGAGCTGACTCATTTGAAAAGACCCTGATGCTGGGAAAGATTGAGGGCAGGAGGAGAGGGGGATGACAGAGGATGAGATGGTTGGATGGCATCTCTGACTCAATGGACATGGGTTTGGGTGAACTCCGGGAGTTGATGATGGACAGGGAGGCCTGGCATACTGTGGTATCATAGGGTCACAGAGTCAGATACGACTGAGTGACTGAACTGAACTGATACTACACATGTATAAAAGATCTATTTAAAGTACAATATAAAACAATTGATTTTAATATACTACAGATAATTCACTGATTTGGCTTGCAACTCATTTTATTTACTTACTTCCATATTTTAAGTTATGTAAATTACACATAACTTAAAATCTATCATCTTAACCATTTTAAGAGGTAAGTTTCATGGTATAAAATGCAGTTGTAATGTTGTGCAGTGAATTAAATATATGCAAAGTATGACTTGCTGAATGAGGAGACACAGGTACACAGGGGAAGTAAAAACCCCAGGGTCCTTTGGTGGAAGGCATGGTTTCAACACACTCACACAAAGGAGGTGAGGTCACAAGATTTTTTATTTGCAAATCCCAGAATGAGGGCAGAGTGCAGGGAGCTGCGGGGAGGGGAATCCTCTGACCCTCATCATGAGGAGCGGGAGACAGAGAGCAAGCACCATTCCTGTAAGGTGGCTGTGGTGAAGGTCAGTTTTGCTGGACCAACTCTTAGTGGTTACATTAAAAGCTGTCCAGGGGAAAGCAAACCAGGAACTTGTGAGAATTTTAATCTCAGGTCTTATCTAACTATCCACACTTTGGATGTGAGCAGAATTATCATACTGTTAAATGCCTAGGCAACGACTCAAAATACTGTAGCTGTTTTCTCACCAAAAACAACCATCAATTTCCAGAATGCTTATTATCTTGTAAAACTGCAACCCTAAACCCATTAAACAATAACTACCTATTCCCTCCTACTTCCAGTCCCTGGCAACCACCATTCTACTTTGTTTCCATGATTTTGTTAAAAATTGAAATACAGTTGATGTACAGTATTAGTTTCAAGTGTACTACATAATGATTTAACATCTGCATATGTTATGAAATGATCACAATAATAAATCTAGTGACCATGCATCCCCATAGTTATTACAATATTATTGACCATGTTCCTCATGCTGTATACCACATCCCCATGACTTATTTATTATGTAACTGAAGGTTTGCATCTCCTAATCCCCTTTACCTATTTTACTCACTTCCTCACCCCTCTCTCTTTTGGCAACCACTTGTTTTCTGTATCTATGTGTCCATTTTTATTTTGTTTTGTTTTGGTTTTTAGATTGGATGCAGAATCATATGTGAGTGAAAGTTCAATTTTTTTTTTCTAATTTATTTTACTAGCTAATGTACTATAGACCCACACAAGCTACCACAAATGGCAAGATTTTATTTTTTATGGACTGAGTAATATTCTATTCCATACAATGGAATATTATATGTCTATATAATATTCTTGGAGAAGGAAATGGCAACCCATTCCAGTGTTCCTGCCTGGAGAATCCCATGGATGGAGAAGCCTGGTAGGCTGCAGTCCATGGGGTCACACAGAGTCGGACACGACTGAAGCTACTTAGCAGCATATAATATTCTATATCTATACCACATCTTATTTATCTATTCATCTATTGATAGGAACTTAGGTTGCTCCTATATCTTGGTTATTGTAAATTATGCTGCAATGAACACTGGAGTGCATATATCTTTTTGAATTACAGGGTTTTCATATTCTCCAGATACATACCCAGGAGTGAAACTGCCAAGTTGGGTGGTAGTTGTATTTTTAATTTTTTGAGGTCTCTCCATACTGTTTATAGAGGCTGCACCAATTTACATTCCCCCCAACAGTGCATGAGGGTTTCCTATTCTCCACATTCTAGCCAACGTTTGTTATCTGTGCTTTTTGTCTGCCATTCTGACAGGTGTGAGATGGTATCTCATTGTGGTTTTGATTTTCATTTTTCTGATTAGCGGTGTTGAGCATCTTGTGTCTCTTGGCTTTCTATATGTCTTCTTTGGGAAATGCTTATTCAGGTCCTCCACCCATTTTTAAAATCAGATCTTTTTGGATGTTGAATTTTATGAGTTCTTTGTATGTTTTGGATATTAACTCCTTATCAGATATATTGATTACAAGTATCTTCTCGCTTTTTGAAGGATGACTTTTCATTATGTTGATAGTTTTCCTCATCGTGCAAAAGCTTTTTAGTTTGACGTCTCATTTGTTTACTTTTGCTTTTGTTTGCAGAGACATATTCAAAAAATAATATTGCTAAGACTGATGTCAAAGAGTGTACTGCCTATGTTTTAAGAATTCTATCATTTCAGGTCTTATGAATACATTAGTCTTTAATCTATTTTGTTTTTGTGTATAGTGTGAGGACTTATCTGGGGGCTCAGATGGTAAAGTGTCTGCCTCCAATGCAGGAGACCCAGGTTCAATCCCTGGGTCAGGAAGACCTCCTGGAGAAGGAAATGGCAACCCACTCCAGGATTCTTGCCTGGAAAATCCCATGGATGGAGGAGCATGGTAGGCTACAGTCCATGGGGTTGCAAAGAGCTGGACTCGACTTAGCGACTTCACTTTCACAGTGTGAAGAAGTAGTTTGATCCTTTTGCACGTAGCTGTCCAGTCTTTCTAATACCATTTATTAAAGAGATGGTCTTGCCCCTGTTGTATATTCTTACCTCCTTTGTTGTAGATTGACCATGTAAGTGTGAGTTTATTTGGGGGCTCCAAATTCTATTCCAATGATCTATGTGTCTGTTTTTGTGGCAGTATCATAGTTTTTTGATTACTGTAACTTCATATAATAGTTTGCAATAATCAGGACTGTCTCTATGATTTTGACTAAACTATTTCATAATTAGAAATACTTTCAAGTAAGTAGAACCATACAGTATTTGTCTTTTTGCAACTTGCTTGTTTCACTTAGCATAATGTCCTTCATGATCATTCATGTTGAAGGAAATGTGTCAGAATTTCCTTCCTTTTTGAGGCTGAATAATATTCCATCGATGGACACCTGGGTTACTTCCATGTTTCAGTTCTTGTGAATATCCAATTATCAATAATTTTATTTTTAATAAGGCAGCTTTGAGGTATAATTGACTTAAATTGTATACATTTATATAATCAGTTTTGAAGTATATATAGTCATGAAAATTTCACCAAAATCAAATAGTAAACATATCCCTCATCTCAAAAAATGATTATGTAATCCTTTGTAATACTTTCCATCCATTCTTCTTGATCCTCCCTCCTCAAGCAGTTCCTGACCTGCTTTCTGCCACAATCAGCAGTTTTACTAGTGTTGGTTTCTCAGTTGTGTCTTTGCGACTGTATGGACTGTAGCACCCCAGGCTCCTGTCCATAGACTTTTCCAGGCAAGAATACTGGAGTAAATAGCTATTCACTTCTTCCAGGGGATTCTTCTGACTCAGGGATCAAACACAAGTCTCCTACATTGCAGGCAAATTCTTCACCGTCTTGAGGCACCAGGGAAACCCCTTTTCTAGTTTCATATAAATCATAAAATTGTTTTCTCAATGGTTTTTTGATCAGTTTACATTGCTATCAGCAACATATGAGAGTTCTAATCTCTCCAGATGTTACTAGTACTTGACATAGTCTTTTTAAACATTCTGATATGTATATAGTGGTATCTCACTGGTTTCAATTTTCATTTCCTAATCATCTTTTCATGTGCTTACATGCTCTCTGTATATATTGATGAATTCTGTGTTCAAATCTTTGTTCTCCCTTTTTTTTTGAGATTCAGCTGTTTTATTTTTAAACTTTACAATATTGTATTAGTTTTGCCAAATATCGAAATGAATCCGCCACAGATATACACGTGTTCCCCATCCTGAACCTTCCTTCCTCCCCCCTCCCCATACCATCCCTCTGGGTCGTCCCAGTGCACCAGCCCCAAGCATCCAGTATCGTGCATCAAACCTGGACTGGTGACTCGTTTCATACATATTATACATGTTTCAATGCCATTTCCCAAATCTTCCCACCCTCTCCCTCTCCCACAGAGTCCATAAGACTGTTCTATACATCAGTGTCTCTTTTGCTGTCTCGTACACAGGGTTATTGTTACCATCTTTCTATATTCCATATAAATGCGTTAGTATACTGTATTGGTGTTTTTCTTTCTGGCTTACTTCACTCTGTATAATAGGCTTCAGTTTCATCCACGTCATTAGAACTGATTCAAATGTATTCTTTTTAATGGCTGAGTAATACTCCATTGTGTATATGTACCACAGCTTTCTTTCTCTCCTCTTTCTTACTGTTTCCTGTTTTAAGGTTGAGTTTTAAGAGTAATTTATATATTCTGGATAGGGCTTCCCTGGTGGCTCAGTGGTAATCTGCCTGCCAATGCAGGAGACCCAGGTTCAATCCCTGGGTCAGATCCCCTGGAGAAGGAAATGGCAATCCCCATTCCAGCATTCTTGCTGGGAAATCCGACAGTCATGGGATCATAGAATCGGACACAACTTGGCGACTTAACAGCAACAGCAGCAGCTGGATACTTGAAGCTGTTCTATAATTCATTCATGCTTTTATTGCCCCTCCTCCATTCTGAGTAGTTCCTGTTAACATGTTGTTTACTAATCTTTTCTTGGGCAATGCCTAATGCATCATTCATCCCATCTAGTGTATTTTTCAACTTGGAAACTATAGCTTTCACCTCTGTAAGTTTGATTTTGGCCTTAAAATCCTACGTTTCTAAATTTTTTGATTACGTTGTTTTACCTAATACCCTTACCTGCTAATTCTAAAATCTGTTTAAGACCTAGGTTGGTTTCACTCGATTATTCTTTCTTATGGATCATGTTTTTTGTTTCTTTGCATGCCTACTGATCTTTAATTGATGACATCCATTGTTAATTTCACCTCATAATGTTGAGTATTTTTTTGATTTTCATAAACACTTTTGAGCTTTGTTCTGGGACACTTGAGAATGGTTTGATCCTTTTGAATCTCACATTTAATTTATTGAGTGGAGCCACAGCAGTACAGTTTGGGGGTAATTATTCCCTATTAGAATCAAGGGCTACCCATTCAACTGTGGTTGCTGAGAACAGGCAGTTACCAGACCCACGCAAATCCTCTAATCCTTTCAAATGCCTCTTTCTCCAGTCTGCTTCCTCATATACTTTGCTGATCAGGACTGTTTAATTCTCAAAGCGACCATCTATAGGTATCTGGAGTTCTGTGTTGTCTCCTGGCTGGTCCTCTGCCTCATGAAATCTTATCTTAGTCTTCCTAAGACACTTAGCTCCCTTTCCTTAACTCAGGGAGCCTACCTGGCTCTTCCTCTGTTCCCATTCCTTGCTTCATGGCTTGGAAGTTCCCTCAAATCAGTAAGCTGGGAAAATTGTAGGGTTCTATGTTTCCCAATTTTCCTCGCTGTCTGAGGCTGAAGGTCTTGAAGTCCACTTCTCCATGTAGTTTATTTTTTATTTGATTCTTTCAGCAAGAACAAGCAGTCCTTGTTTTCCATCATGGCTAGAAACAGAAATTACATCTAACTTTTAAGAAACTACCACTTCTCGAGTTTTTTGATAACATCAAAAGAGTATCTCCAATTATATAAAAGATTATTTCAGTGCTGCTTTGTCTAACTATGTATCTGTGAGACATGGGACTCTTCATATAGTGGGTTGGCCAAAAAGTTCATTTGGGTTTTCCTCTAAACTCATACAAACAGGTACAGAAATACAAAAATACAGTACAGCATACAGAAAAACCCTAACAAACTTTTTGGTCAACCCAGTACTTCAACCGTAACAATGTAAAACAACAAATTAAATGCAGAATACCACTATTCTATACAGTGGGCATCTAACCAGAAACCTTAATTTTACTACCTGGATCAAAGTTTTACTAGAAAGCTGGAGTATGCCATTACATCTTGGACTAAGCAAGTTTTCCCCAGTAGATTTAAAACTAGAACACCCAGAAATTACTAAAATAGTGAAGTAAAATGAAGATATTTAATATAGCTATACATTTTATGGATTTCTCTAATAGTTGCATGAAAAAAGTGTATTTATATATGTATTCATATAATCAATACCAACTCACCCTCTCACATACACATAAAATACAGGAGTCATCTGTAATAGCAATTCAGACTGGAAGAAAATTCTCCTGAGCTATACAATTAAACTATAGAATTCTAGTGAGTTTTTTGGCACATATGCTTGAAATGTTACAATTATTTCCTATCAGTTCAGTTACGTCCAACTCTTTGCGACCCCATGAATTGCAGCACGCCAGGCCTCCCTGTCCATCACCAACTCCCGTTCACCCAAACCCACGTCCATCGAGTCGGTGATGCCATCCAGCCATCTCATCCTCCGCCGTCCCCTTTTCCTCCTGCCCCCAATCCTTCCCAGCATCAGAATACATTCAGGTAATTTCCATAAACCACTGGTTTTTGTGAAGTTTCCATGAATGACTGTATATTCAGTGGTTAATATTGTATTATTTGTAATGACACTGCTTGAGTTCAAACTTCAGCTCCAACATCCAACTGTATGACCTTGAGAGAGTCACTTATTACGCTTATTTCAGTTTCCTTATTTGTAAAATGGCCTTTAAATGTAAATTTCTTAAAACCATTCATGGTAAATAAAACATTTAGCAACTGTTGTATCAATTTAGTAATTATGCCTTCTTCTCGATCCTGTTGATTTTAGTCAATGGACTTTAAAAGCAAACATAAAAATCTACCCCTGATGTACTCATTTACGAAGTCTACGGGAAGGCATAAAGACCTAAGTTTGTTGCTTTGTTTTTGAGTCTCACAAGCAATTATGATCACTACATCCGAGAAAGAACTGAAAACTACAATCATACTCCAGATAAATTATCATTTATATGAATCAGTATTAGGCTAAATTTAAACTGTTTCTAGAAACATATTCCAATTCTGAAGTTCAAGGAATCAGAGTCAAAATGCTTTAAGTGCGGCAAGACAGAATCTCTGCCATCAGAATCTATTTAAATTCATTCAACATTTTATAAATACCACTGAATACCAGCCACTGAATATTGGATAGACAGATGAATAAGATGCCTCTGTCCTTAAGAACTTTAAACTTAGTGATAATAGAGTATAACGATATAAGTAGATTTTCCCAAGGTGTGGTACATGCATGCGTAACACTGTATATAAGAAGCAACCCAAGTTTTCCTCGGATCCGAGATGACTACAGCAAGAATGAATAATGACAGACAGGCTCTCTTCTGTAGATTTTCCTACAATAATGGCGTTCTTAGCATTGGTTTTTCTGCAGCCAACCTGAGATGCATAAATAGCAGCAGAGCTTGAGATGGACTAGAACTGCCAGGCCTACCAGTTGCCCCTTCCTTGTGTGAAAACAGACCCCTATAGACTGGAAAAAGCCAAGCTAGAGACGCTATCTAAACAGTCCTCCATATGCTCAGTAATGGGCCCCTCAACTCCTACCGTTTCCAACAATAGCTAAAGAAGAGGAATCAGTATGATAAAAAGGGAGAGGGTGAAGAGCATTCTCAGGCTTGGATTTGGTGAGCCACTCTTACAACTCCATAAGTACTGTAAGTTTGCCTTTAAAGAGAAAAGTGGTCACTTTAAAGAAACTGTTCGGTAAATAGCAGCATAGGCTGTATTGAGAACATGATAAAATTACGGAAGAGATGCAAACTAACAAGTTTTACAAATATTACTACAATGCATATACAACTAAATTAACACATAAGGCATTATAGAATTGTTCTACAAAAGATACAAGAAATAAGTACCACAATGATCAGAGAAATCAATTCCAGTAAGGATGAAAGTGAAAGTGAAGTCGCTCAGTCGTATCCAAACTTTTGAGACACTATGGACTATACAGTCCATGAACTTCTCTAGGCCAGAATACTGGAGTGGGTAGCCTTTCCCTTCTCTAGGGATCTTCCCAAACCAGGGATCAAATCCAGGTCTCCCGCATTGCAGGTGGATTCTTTACCAGCTGACCCACAAGGGAAGTAAGGAGGGTAGGGTACAAGTGTCCAAGAAACGAAAACTCACTGGGCTGAGTTTTCACAACTGGACAGAATAGGCTAAAGGCATTCTAGATAAAACAAGTGGTGGGCGGTAGAAGCTTAAATAAAAGCAGAGATAGATACCAAAGGATAGTAAGAACACAGTGAAGTTATTTTAGAAAATGATAAGGGTGTTCTTTGGAAGGAATGATGCTAAAGCTGAAACTCCAGGACTTTGGCTACCTCATGCGAAGGGTTGACTCATTGGAAAAGACTCTGATGCTGGGAGGGATTGGGGGCACAAGGAGAAGGGGACGACAGAGGATGAGATGGCTGGATGGCATCACTGACTCAATGGACGTGAGTTTGAGTGAACTCTGGGAGTTGGTGACGGACAGGGAGGCCTGGCATGCTGTGATTCACGGGGTCGCAAAGGGTTGGACACGACTGACTGATTGAAGATTCTCAGCTCTTCATTCTCTTACATACAATTACCTGTATTTATGTTCTTTCTAATAAGAGCCTTAGACAAAAATTACACATTACCTAGAATGTGTTATATTGCTATTGCTAAGTCACTTCAGTCGTGTCCGACTCTGTGCGACCCCATAGACGGCAGCCCACCAGGCTCCCCCGTCCCTGGGATTCTCCAGGCAAGAACACTGGAGTGGGTTGCCATTGCCTTCTCCAATGCATGAAAGTGAAAAGTGAAAGTAAAGTCGCTCAGTCGTGTCCGACCCTCAGCGACCCCATGGACTGCAGCCTTCCAGGCTCCTCCATCCATGGGATTTTCCAGGCAAGAGTACTGGAGTAGGGGTGCCATTGCCTTCTCCGAGAATGTGTTATATATGAAAATACAATTTTAAAAATGAAGTATCTCTGTATAGGTCAAAATAATGGTGAACACCCTCACAGGTATGTCACATCTATAACTTTCGTCACATCTCCTAAAGCCATTTGGGATAAACAAAGCATTTTTACCACCCTTATGCCCTCATCTTAAGAGTCTTTTTACTTCTGGCTTAGAAAATCTCAGACAAAAACAGATAATAGAGAAGAATAAGCAAAGTCAGTGAATTAATCAAGGTAAAATTATATAGTTATAGGAAAATTGAAGAGATTCTTTTTATATCCTGATTCTTTAATATAAGAAACAATCAGTATTATGAAAGTCTCTTAATGTATTTTACTTTTAATTTTATACTACAATTAATGCTCCCACAAACAAGTTATTTTATGTAGTAATTAATACTCTGAAGCAAATGATACCATTTGACTAGGTATTCATTAGAATGAAAGAAACCTTTCTAATCCAAGCATGAACTTGCCTGTGACTTTCAGAATAAGAGTATTCATCTCTCACCTATACAATGAAATTAGACCAGATGATCTCTAAAGTTTCTGATAGTTCTAAATGTTAATGACGCTACACTACTTATATAGCCAATCCACAATCTTTTTTCTAAAGTTCTTAAATCAGGATCTTCCCTAAAAATGGTGTGAAGTTTCCAAAATGCATTACATTTTAGAAAATTTTAAATTCACATCTATTACAGACTAGGAATTGAAAAGAGTAATTTCTTACAAATAAAGTGAAGTCCTTTATTTCCTACCATCCATGTTCCTAAGAATATGAAAGTATTAATTAAATTTCAGAAATGTATAAAAACTTTAAGGAACAGTTACTGAAAACAACAACAAAAAATTTTATTAACTTAGTAGGTTGAAGTTTTGTATTTGGAAAACAATTAACAATAAAAAATTAAGGAGTTTTGGGATGACCCTCTGTAATCACAGTATTTAAAAATAAAACTACTTTCCTCTGCATAATTCTACTACATAACTGCTAACTTTACTGAACTTCCAAAACTTACATGCAATTAACTTCAATATACATCTCCAAGGAAAGGTTTCATCGACCACGTAAACACTGATTTATTAAATATAGTACAAGTCCATGCTTTATAACTCAGCATTAAATTTCTCATGGAGAAATCAAGAAAAACATTTCCTATCATAGATAGTTATCAACTGTCTTTATCTCCCAAGTAACATTTCATTAAAGAAATCATCTGCCTTTCTTTACAGATGATGCCTGTGCTTTGGCCATTCTTCGAACCAGCGCTGCTTGTCTTTTTCTCTGAATTTCTTCCGGAGAATACTTTCTATTTTTCTCTTCTTCTTCTAAAAATGAAACCAAATATAGATATTAGTTTTAAAGACTATAAAATCATTCTGAATGAGTTTTAATTTTTACTTTTTCATTACCCAGATCTGCCACACTGGTTTTGTTATTGGGCTTCCCTGGTGACTCAGATGGTAAAGAATGCCTTTGGTTTTGTTACTCAGCCATGTTGTTGCCGTTTAACTGGTAAGTCCTGTGGGACTCTTGTGACCCCATGGACTGTAGCCTGTCAGGCTCTGTCTATGGGGTTTACCAGGCAAGAATACTGGAGTGGGTTGCTATTTACTTCTCCAGGGGATCTTCCTGACCGAGGGACTGAACCTGCATCTCGTGTCTCTAGCATTGGCAGGAGGATTCTTTACTACCTAGCCATCAGGGGGGCCCATCCTAAACTATTAAGTATAAGACTACAAATGCAGATACAGTACAAGGCTCCAGGCCAAAATGAAATCAAGAACTGATCAATCTCTTTGATGTACTCTTCTCACAGGGTAATAAAATTGATTAAAAACTCTATATTTTGACTACCCAGCAAATAATTCTTATGAACAATGACACCTAATTTATATAACCAATAAATGAATATATTTTAAAAACAAATTGGAATTTTAAATGTTATATAGATTTTAATAGAAAAGTACTCAAAATAAAATGAATCAGATATTAATAATACTTCAAATATATATTTTTACTATAAGATAACTGATGTTAATATTCCTACTCGTACATTTTTTTCCTCTATAGATCTCAGATATTTTCATTTTAGCTGTTTAAGAAAAATATTTTGCAGTAATAGAGTGAAACCTATCATGTCAATCAACATAAAATTCACTGTCAAATACTGTATTTTTAGATGGAAGATATATTTTCTATAAACATTGGAAAATTATTTCAAGGAGCAGGATGTCTGCATAAAATTTTCAATATGAAATCTTTTTAAAAAATGTGGAGCATTCTGATATTTTTTTATGTAACATACTTTAGTATATACTTCAGATAAACATACTATGAAATGAACAATGTGTCTTAAATTTAACACAACCAATTCTGCCTCTACCAAAATTCTGAGTTCTAATAAAATGAATTTAATTCCACAGTTAAGCCAAGTCACTCTAAGCTACAATATTAGATTATTTATGTAATGCTACTAAGAATTAGACTTCAAAATTTTAGCCAACATTTTTTCATTTAATGTTCTAAAATCAAGACCATCATCCAAATACATATTTAAGTGACTGTGTATTGGTGAAACTGTATATATTGTAAAATTTACCCTTTACAGAAGTTAAATAAGAATCAGTAGTACTGTTAACAAGAGAAATAATATCTACAGTGACCTCTACAGAGATTCAGAATATAGTTGTTATAAGACATTTCTCTTGTTAACCAAGGTAGATATTTACCCAAAATATATCATCACTCTCTCCTTCTGTCCCCAGTGTAATCAGAAATGGGAGAGGGTGCTCAGAGTAAGAGATATATATCTCAAATTCCCCAGGTGATTCTGTTGCCTTTTACTTTTTTTCTAAATCAATTATCTTATAGACTGCAGCTATTTTTTCTTATAGAAAGATACAACATATAAATTAGCTTGACTAATTTATTATTTTAGTCTGAAAGCAGAGAAACACAAGAAACTCAGAACACACACACAATTTACATTCAGTTGACTGTAAATTTAGGTAGAAGGAAAATAGGTTAATAATCCATGGCAGAATAGAACATAGCTCCCTAAAACTGGCACCTCAGTTGGTTATGTGGTATTCTACAAATTAATTTCAAAAGATACAATAAAGTCACATAGGGAAAATTTGATTTTGGAAGAGCCATTCATTTCTTCGATAAAAATACATACCAAGGGCTCCAACTATTGGCGAGGAACAAAACAAAAATGGCTCTTTCAAATCTTAATCCTGAAGCAGGGGAGAAAAACTTTTTTTTTTCAGTTGTTGTTTAGTCACTAAGCCGAGTCTGACTCTAGCAACCCTGTGGACTGTAATCTTCCAGGCTCCTCTGTCAATGGGATTTCCCAGGCAACAATACTGGAATGTGTTGCCATTTCCTTCTTCAGGGAATCTTCCCAACTCAGGGATCCAACTTGTGTCTCCTGCATTGGCAGGCAGATTCTTTATCAGTGAGCCACCAGGAAGTCCTTTTTTTCAGTAAAAGACCCAAAAATATGTTAACTTTTAAGAGGCATAGGATCTCCTGTGGCAACTATTCAGCTCTGTCACAGCAGCATGAAAACAGCCATGGGCAACACATATAAATAAATGATGTGGCTATGTTTAAATAAAAGTTTGTTTAGGGACAATGAAACATGAATTCCACATAGTTTTCAAAAGGTATTAAGTATTATTGTTCTTTTGATTTTTTTCAACCATCTAAAAAGTGAAAATCACCTTAATATGGTGGCTGTACAAAAAACAGGTTATATAGGCTGGATTTGGACAGGCCACAATTAGCCAAATCTAGCTTAAAACAATGAGGTAGTTAGAAGTCCCCCCCACCCCGCCACCCCGCCAAAGGTATTTGCTGCAGAGCAGCTTGCTACACCAAAGTAAAAGGAAATGGCAATAATAGAAAATGTCAACAAGGTTAATATTAATTAGAATATTAGGTACTATCAATAAACTTAACAGAAAAACTGTAAAGTAAACTGAAAGAGTCTGTCCATAAAAAACAATGCTGATAAGATAGTAGACAGGAGTTTCGGAGAAACTCACATTCCAGAGAGACTTAGTCTTTAATGGAATTACAAGTATAATTAATTCACATTGGAAGAATGACTCAATTAACTGTACTTAAATATAAACAAATATCTGAAACTACTATCAATTGACAACAATTTTAAAGTTTCAAAATATTTAGTTTGGGTGATAACGTAGCGTATTCATTGTCAGTATTGATAAAAGTATAAATTGATGTAATTAGGGGTAAGATTTAAAGATCTCCATCAACATTTAAAATATTCTGAATCTTATATCAATTTTCAAACAGATACAATCTCATGAGCATGTGCAAATTTATGTAGAATATTCACTGGCACACTGGACTGCTTGTAATGCAAAAAACTGCAATCAAACTAAACCTCCATCAATAGAGAAACAGATAAATTATGGTATCATCCATACAACTACATATTATGTAGAGATTCAAAGGACTAAAGCAAATCTCTATGTACTATCAGGAAAAAGACAGTTACAATACATTAAGTGAAAGCAAAATCAAGCTGCCAAATAGTCTTTGCTATATAATTACAACTATTTAAATAAATGTATAGGTATACACACACCATCCTTCACCCCTATGTTTTTATACTTGCAGAAAATGCTATTAAAAGGGGCTTTCCCTGAAAAATCATTGGAGAAAAGGAGAAATAGAGGACTTACCTTTTTATGTCAAATTAACTTATACTTTTTACTTTTAAACAATAACCTATTACTGTCGCAAATTTTTTTAAATTGAGGGATCACTTAACAGGAAAGTTGTAGTGATAATGCCAACAAAAGCATCATTTAGAATCTAAACAGAAAACAATCTACTATTAAAAGAAACTAAAAACTCCATTACCATATTAACATTGATCTACATAATAGGTAAAATTCCTAATGTTAGCCTCAAGTGAGGGAGACTGATGTAAAAAGTCAATAATTACAAGCCAGCATAGTAAATGGTGTAAAACAAGTTAGCACGGGCTACTGGCATAACTGAGAAAGTGAATCAAAATCACTCTGAGTAGTTAGAAACACATTGTGTTTAAGAGATAAATGGAAACCAGCTAGCAGATCTGATGTATGCATGTGGGGATACAAGGTTTCTGTTGAAGAGCACTGGGCATTAAGAAACACACAGTTATGCCATAAATATTCCTTTTTAAAAATTATTACAGTATCAGTGAATGACAGACTTTTCAGATTATATTGTATAATGTTCACTCAAATATTTATTAAACATCTTCTAAATGGCAGCTGCTATGGTAGCTTAGGTTCACCGATGAGAAAGATGGTAATCAATATCTGATTGCAAACTGTGACAAAAGAAATTAAGGAAATAAAAGAGAGATGACTGAAAATAACAGGAAAGCATTTATAGACTGTTGAAGGCAGTAGTGTTAGCTGAGAATAGCAAAGTTCCTGAACTAGAGAAGAACCTATTCTGTTTGAGGAACTCAAATACAGCTGGTGTAGCTGAAATCTAGTAGGTAAGGCAAGAAAAAAAGAGAACAGGCAGGTTATAGAGACAGTCCAGGCTTGCAGATCAGGGTGTAAATTAAGATTTTATTTGAAATATGATGAGCAGTGCCTGAAGCTTGTCTTCAAGCAGAGGAATGCCAAATATGTCTACTTGCTTTTTATTTTTTTAACCTTGTTTTAAAAGATGAGTCTGCTGTTTGGAGACTAGAAATGAGAGGGAACAGGTAGAAGAACTGCAGCAGTCCAGTCAGGCAATGTTGGCTTGCATAACGGTGGTACAGCAGAGAGTGAGAAAAATGGACCATTTTGAGATACATTTTTTGAAGTAAAAACAATGGAACTTGAGAGATAGAAAGGAAAATTGGGGGAAAAGAAAAACTGAAAAGAATCAAAGATCACAAGATGTACTAAATAACAACTCTAACCATCATAGCTAACAGTTTTATATCAGATAGTATTCTAGCAAAGGCATTTAAGTAGAATGCTTTAAATCTTCACATATTGTTCTGCTAAAAATACACAATTACTCAAATTTTAAAACAGTGAGGTATTTCAGTGAACACAAGGACTCTCAGACAGTAATACATAGATGTATAAGTAAAATTTTCTAGGAAATAATTCAGAAAAGACTCAACACATACGTATTGATTGGCAACTATAATAGTCACTGTATTACATGTTGGCCAAGAATTCAATGCAGTCTTTTAAAAACACAAACCACCCAGTGTTTGTATATTCCAGCATCATTATTTGTAAGAATCACTTTAAGACTTCTAGTTAAAGCAGAATAGTGTCTTTAACATGTATGTCATGAAAATTCAATACAACAAAGAACTAGTCTGGCTGTTTTTCAAAGAACAAATTAATACATACCTTTTGAAGGTTGTTTCAAAGGTTCAGAAAATTTCACCAAAGACTGCTGTTGAACAGCCTTCCCAGGTAACGGGTTGACAGTTTTATTCTTCTCCAAACCCTGTGCTATTTTGATATCAGAAATACTTCCTGTTACAGAACTGTTATTAAATGGGGAAAGCATCGGACAATTTTTCATCTTTGTAAACACGTACTCAGAAATTCTAATTGCTCTGTAACGGTCACTCCGAGCTTCACCTCTTATGGTGCTCTTGGATAGATGTAGGGTACTCAATCTCTTCTTAGAAGCAGCAATTTCTGTACTCATATGATGTGAACCCACATTCAAACTTGAACTTCCTGTAAGAACTGATTTAGAACTATTCACTTGTTTTGGTACATCAGTGTTGTTGCACGAGACATGCAGATTACTGATCTGACAGCCTGAGTTCTTAGAGTATATACTCAAATTTGTCGTGGCACCTAAAAATCCTGGAGAATTTCCATACATTTCCCCTCTCTCCATCTTCACTGATTTATTTATTTGTAAGCTATTTGCCAATGAAGATGTCTGCGCTGAAATGCTGTTCAGATTCAGGTGCTTTGACTGCATCAACTGACTTGCTTGTTTAGGTGTAGTAAACACGTTTTTGGCTCCATGTTTAGAACTATTATTGATCCCAAGTATACTTTCTGATGTCTTGCTGTCAACTCTAATATCTTGCTCCTGAGTTAGTCTTTCAATATCATCACATGCCTGGTATAATATATCATCATCTACATCATCTGCTTCCCAGCTATTCTCTAACTGATGACATGCTTTAACAATTTCATTGGTAAATGATGGATCATTCCAATCATCAAAGAAAGAACCTAACTTTGATCCATTACTCTGATCTGGGTTACAAACACTGGTTGTATTGCCCAAAGTTGCTGAGCCGAAAGGCTTGACATTAGCAGGCACCTTCAAAGACTGATTAAAAATGGACTTATTAGTACATCCTGGTTTCAAAGCAGATTTCTTTTCAGAAGCATTTACTTTAGAATTAAATTTAGTATGAGTATCTTCATTTACTTTTGTCAGATTAGATGCAACTGCACAGTCTTGAATTTTGTCTTGATTAACAACTATATTAAAAGATTTCTCCAATTTCATTTTATTCCCAGTGGCTGATAATTTATTTGGTTTATCATTTGGCTTTGGTGAAAATCTGTATTTTTCCGCATCTGTTAATTCATTGTTCCATGTATTTGAAGGAAGACCTTGTAAAATTTTTGAATCTCTTAACTTGACATCTACACTTTTATTCATTCCTGACTTACTTGTAGCCTCTTTACTGTTAAAGGAATACATTTCCTTTTGATCAGCAATTTGGACTGTTTTAGGAGCAGGGAACAGCTCAGACATTTCAATATTCTGCATAACAAAAGGTTCATTACTTAGTAAGTTTTCCCAATCATCCTCAAAATCACTGGTAGTAAAAGTATCAATGTGTTTATTAAAAGTTCCTGGTTCCTTAGTACAGAAAGTTACATATGATTTTGTCATTCCAGGATTATCGACTTGATGAGAAAGTGATCCTAGGGTTTTACTTGGCAGATTTTCAGTGACCACAGATTCATTAGTAATGATTTTCTCCTCTTTCAAAGTGTTTTTCTTTCCAAAGGTAGTATTACTGGTTTTCAAGAAAGCATCTGACAAATCTTGGCTTAATTGTCCACTACATTTCTGAGTAGAACCATCAAACATGGCAATAAAGGCTGCTTCAGCATTTTGGTCAAATGGCTTCTGACTGCTGGTTTGATCATTTACCACAGATATCTTGGTATTTTCTTTCACTGGCTTCTTTATTATAGCCTTATCTATTTCAGGAACTATATCACACAGTAACTGCATCTGTACATTATCTCTGCAATTATGTGAAGTCTCTGCTTCTGAAATCATCTGGATAAGATCATGATTTCTCTTGTCTTGCTCTTGAATCACATCCAGCTCTTCCATATTTTTATCAAATTGCTTAGCTAATTTCATAAGTTCTTCCTCTTGATTTTGTGATTTTAACCTATTAAACAAATATTTCAAAAATTATGTAGATATTCTACAAGTCATAAATACTAAACTGTTATTTAACATGTTTTAATGTTAAAACTCACAAATTTTAACACATCCTGACATAAATAAGTTCAAAACTTTACATGTCAAAGTTAAGGATAATAATTTATAACCATTTTGACATACACACAAAGCCCAAACAAAATACTAAAAATATTCACTTCACTGAATGTCAGAAAAACTGAAAAGTTTAAACTTACTTTGTGCAGCTGAGTTTTGCTCTTGATCTTCCTTTGGCTACACTAGGAGTGCAAGGAATAGCAGTGTCACCAATCCACATGCCGAGCATGGAGTCTGTTGTTGGTTTCTCATCCTTTGGTAGAAGGGCCAAAAAAAAGAGAGAGATGTGAAAGTACAAAAACTAACCAAACAAAAACCCACTTTAATTATGTAGAATTATTTTCTTAAAGGAATAAATTGTGGTAAAGTGACAGCAATCAAACAAACTTCAAAACAATGAAAAGCTGGAGGATGGTTATAACAAGTTGCAAGAAGTGATCTACTTGCTTTAGGGAATGAAAACACTCAGAATTGGAAATTCCATATTTTCAAAAAACTTTTAAGTTTTTAAGAATTTAATTAGAAATGCACGTTAGTTGCTCAGTAATGTCTGACTCTTTGCGACCCCATGGACTGTAGCCTGCCAGACTCCTCTGTCAATGGAATTTTCCAGGCAAAAACACTGGAGTATATAGCCATTCCGTTCTCCAGGGGACCTTCCTGACCCAGGGATCGAACCCAGGTCTCCTGCATTGATTGCGGGCAGATTCTTTACCATCTGAGCCACTGTGGAAGCCACTGCAGAATAGAAATACATATTCAATAATAAAAGTACATATTTTTATCAAAAGAAAACTGATCAACCTATTTCAGTTGTCCTAAGATATTGATAAAAATAAATGTTAGTACTAGAAATAAACTGTGCAGCAGGAATTATCAGAGTTAGGAATAAAAAAATAAACAGGGAGTTCTTTCTGTATTACCTGAATCTCCAAATTTTCCCTATTGCCATTATAACATTTATCTAAGTTGGACAATCCATGTTGACGTGAATTGACAACACTTAGATAGAACTAAGAAAATTTAGCATTAAGTCAGGACCAAGTTAGAGATAATGGCAAGATTAGAACTGATGCTGTGAATGAGGTAGGGAGAAGAACAAAATTAAGTAGAGAAAGTGGGTAAAAAAGTTTTAACCAGTATTAAGGCTAGAAAAAAGCCATTTTAGTCCTACATGTTTCTTTTATACCTTTTAGTTACTTGATCATGCACAAAATTAGAGAATGAATTCATTATTAGTTACAAACCAAACCAACAAAATAAACAAGTTAATCATTTTCTACTCTATTTTTATAGTACCTGGAATGAATATAAACAAGCAACTGTCACACAAAATAATCTAATCACTAGATTACAGATTACTTGAAGGCAAGTACAGTTTCTATGATAACTCAGCATCTAGCAAAATGCTGAGCATAAAGATGTCAGTTCATGTTTATACACTAGAAAGTTAGGTGGTAAGTTGCCTACAACTTGGTACTTCAAAATCATCAATTAATCAAAAAGTAGTTTCCTTAGATGTCCAATTGCATCCAGCAGTTTTCAGCTTTGCAAATACTCAAGAAAAGCAATAAATTTGATTTTAGACTCAATACATAGCTTCCCTTTTGTTTCAACAATCTTGAATTTGGGAAGATAACATTCTTAATGATTTAATTACGATTTTTTTTTTTTTTTGGGTCCATTTACCAAGTATTTTAAATTCACTCCATTTTTAGAGAATAAAAGTATAATAACTTTATATATCCAGTTATATAAATACATGGGTCCTATATATGGTTTTTATATTATTGTAAATGTTACATTTTAAAAAATTCATTAATAATTACATAGTACAATCCAGGTGCTGTAAAATGTATCTAAGCACATTAGTTCATTTAATTCTAGAGTATACTCGGCAGAGTTGTATAAAAATGATGGAAAAATATATACCATCTTCAAACAAACAATACTGTATGAAAAGTATCCTGAAGAAAGTAAAATGACTAATCAATTAAAATAAAAATGTAAATTTTAAAAAATGTCATCTCTGGAACTATTGCTGTTTGTTGTTTAGTCCCCGAGTCGTGTCCAGCTCTTTGTGACCCCATGGACTGTAGCCCACCTGGCTCCCCTGTCCATGGGATTTCCCAGGCAAGGAAACTGGAGTTGCCATCTCCTACCCCACAGGATATTCCCGACCCAGGGACTGAATCCACATCTCCTGAATTGGCAGGTGGATTCTTTACCACTGAGCCACCAGGAAAGCCCCATCAATTAAAAGTACAAATTTTAAAATATATCTCTGGAACTATTAAGGTGATTTAAATAATTATTTGAGGAGGGTAACTCATCTATGCCATTCTGGAACATGACAAGTTCCTAAACAGACCTTGATATTACCAAAGATTTATACGCTTTAAAAGTGCTCACTTGAAAGGGGTACCATGTAAAAACAACTAATTTAACTGTATTTCTTCTTATACACAAGTTATCACTTGCATACTGCTGCCATTTCTTTATGTAAGCAATTATTTCCAGCCTACTTAAGTAAAGAGTTCAATAATTTACTTACCTTTTTTATCACTAATTAGGCTGGCCAGTCCACACATTTTATTATGCTTCTTTCGTGTAAAATCAACAATTTAATGAAGATCTATTGTTAACTTATGTAGCAAATAATATATGGCATAAATGCTATTTAACTAATGAACTCTATGTAAAATGTATTTCTATGACATGCCAAAGATGGAAAGTAGAGCTAGTAGCAACAGAGCTCTTTTGACTGTGCTAGTTGTAATTTTGGATGTTTTATAGCCACTAAGAAAAACTTTATTTCCTGTCTCCTCCACCTGGATGATGGTGATCCTTGTAACCACAGTTTGGGCCAGTGCCATGTATTGTTTATGGTCAACATACAGTCACTATCTGAGGCCACATCAAGGAAAATATCATACTTCCTGTGAAGACACTAAACAAAAATTGGATGTTTTCTGGATTTAAATGTTGCTGAATAAGAAAAAACAGAAAAAGGTCCAGAGCAGAGAGTGACTTACTCAAGCATCACAAGAGCTGAAATAAAGAAGAAACTTTTGAACACAGTTCTTTTACAGCAAATAATTTAACTATCATACTTAATTTTAATATACCTAGTATTTGTAGTACATAGTTTACAAACAATTTTTATCTAATTCAATCATCACAATAATACAAGAAAGAGAGCAAGACAAGTAATAATTCTATTTTAATAACTAAATGAACTAAAGTTCAGATAGTTTAAGTGACTTGCTTATATGTGTGTGTATGCTCAGTCAAGTCCAACTCTTTGAGACCTCATGGACAGTAGCCACCAGACTCCTGTGTCTGTGGAATTTCCAAGGCAAAAATACAGGAGGGGGTTGCCATTTCCCACCACAGGGGATCTGCCTGACCCAGGGACTGAACCCATGTCTCCTGCGTCTCTTGCACTCGCAAACAGATTCTTTACCACTGCGCCACCTGGCAAGTCAAGTGACTTGCTTAGGGGTTGCCACAGAAGGCAGACTTAGTACTAAACCCAAATCCAGTTTTTTTCCACTCTAATGTTTCCTGATGATATTTTAAGTTAACAAGTATTAAGAAAGGCAGTTTCAACTGGGAAAACACTACTACAGACAGTTAAAATAATAATAATAATAATAATAATAAAAAGATTTTGAAGTTTAAATTTTTATTGTCTGATTCTATTCTTTTAGTAACCTGAAAAATAATAACCATATATTATTAAATAACATTAAAAACAAAATAAAAACAAGGCTCTCGTTAAAAATCATCTCTAAAAAATAAAACATATGCTTAGGAAAATATATGTTCCCAACTTTACATTATGTTCCTTTTTTCAAAACATGCATTTCAGTTGTAGAAAAGGTAAAAGTAATCTGTGCTGCTCTGTTTCTGGAGAAGAGAATCGAATAAGACAAAATATTTTTCACATAAATGAACTACAAACAAAACTTACTGCCATTTGTTTCACTGTTCTAAAATACACTATAAAATTACCTATATTTACCTGAGGAGCAATACGATTAACAATATGTGAGATCTCATCACTATCTGTGGTGTAAAGCTGCTTTTTTCTTCCTTTATCTAAAGAAACAAAGAAATTCATATAAATTATAAACAAAAATTTCTAAAAATATCAGTCACTTCTTACAGAAAACAATTAGCATGACTTAGATCACTAAGCACTCTGACATCACATGCCTATCACAGTAACAAAATCACTTAAGATTTTGGAAAAACATCTGCTGTATGAAAGTTCCTGATGTGAATACCTGACTGAAATTCTAAGGTTAAATCCTAATCATCAAATATTCACCCAGATAAAACTGTTAATGACAAATTACCTAATTGTTTTGTCATTGGAGAATTTTGATCCCAAAAGATATCATTCTGTCCATCTGGATCATTAGGAGAACTGAAGGTAGATGACAATAAATCCATTTGCAGCGTTCTCTTTGGTGTCTCATATCTTTCTATACAAAATAAGATGAAAATAACTATTATTGCATTCTAAAGGATTACTTTACTTCATAACACCCTAATGTTCAATACCTCAGGTAAATTACTTTTTATGTTGCAATTATAAACTTTTCTCCCAGTGATGACTATATTACTTTATCCACAACTGAAACGTGTTTCACATAAAAATCCCAGTAGTACGTTACAAACTTGACATTGTAAATAATAAGTACTTTAAGACAATCTAATAGCTCTATAAATGGACAATACTGTATAAGCTAGCCACTCCACTGAACTCGGCTTTTGGAACCACCTGTAATTTACAAACACATTTCAAAAATGAAAAATATTTTAACAGCAACTTCAGAAAAAGTCTGTGTTTAGCCTCCTTTGGGCAACCCTACCCAATTTACACTAATTATTTAAAAAAACTATAGTGAGCCATTTCTTAGTTACGTTCTGTCAAATACCACTTTTTGTTTATTCTGCAATTGTTTTGTGAAAGTAAACTACAAACAAGGTAAAAAGCTCTATTTTAAGAACATGCTCTAGGAAACAGCTCTTCTGAGTTTCAATTCCTATCAGGATTCATCAGAAATCTTTTAAAAAAATGAAACACCAAAAAGTGATCAGAATGATATACTTGGAGGCCCATAGTTTCCTACTTTGAGGAACTTTATACAAAGGAACTTCCGGTTTATTCATAAGGTAAAACATCACCGAGATCTTGAGAATACAGATAACTGTATTTCATATGGCCTCTTCACTAAAATCTGGTCAGGGCAAACAGTTTAAGGTGAAATAACCCCTCTAGGCATAACCTGAAGGCTTTAAAAGGTATTATTTCTCATCGCTATGCCACTGCTGATCCCTGGAGAAGCAGCCTAGAAATTAGCGTTCCTCCCTGAGGTAAACCCCACAACTTATTCCTGTGGCAGGGGCGATAAGTGGTGGTCAAGCCTAACCGGGCAGTGCTCATACTCGGGGATGAAAGTCGTGGGGGAATATATTCTGGTTAATTTTGAACTCTTGAGGGAGAAGCCCAGGGAAAGAAAACACGATTTCAGACTCCACCCCCACCCGGGGCTCTAAAGCTGAGGCGCAGAGGCCCAGGGAGGCCCCGCTGCCCATGTCTCACCCTCGGTATTACTTTTACTGCACGAAGCGGCTACTGGAGGCTGTTCTTGCTGCGGCAAGGGCCGGGGAGGCCTCTCTCCTGGCCCTTGGGGCCCCGAGCCGCGGGCCGCCCTCAGCCGCCTCTTTCCCGATTCGAACACCAAACTGCATTCTTCAGTCGCCATCGCTTTGCGCGGCGTTTGCTTCAGGCCAGAGCTGTCCCCATGTTTCCTTCGCCGACTCATGGCTCAGGACCCCCTCCACCGGCAGCGTTTCCTTTCACATTTTGCAACGGGAGGAGTAGAGCAATGGAACTAAAAGCGGGACGCCAAGCCAACGACCGCCACCATTTTGATCGGAGGGACGCTCGTAAGAGGAGGGCGCTGATTGGCTGCGTCGGGACGAGGGGCGGGGCGACCAGGGTGCCTGCGCAGCCCGCGACCGTGTCTGCTCTGTTTGCTCGGATTCGTCCGCATTGGAAGTGATTTAAGGGGTATTGGTCTGGCCACAGAGGCTCAGAGCTAGAGCATGCGAGGTGTAAAGAATCCTCTGGCACTTTTTTATTGGGTTTACAACTAGAATCGGAGAAGGCAATGGCACCCCACTCCAGTACTTTTGCCTAGAAAATCCCGTGGACGGAGCAGCCTGATAGGCTGCTGTCCATGGGGTCGCTAAGAGTCAGACACGACTGAGCGACTTCACTTTCACTTTCATGCACTGGAGAAGGAAATGGCAACCCACTCCAGTGTTCTTGCCTGGAGAATCCCAGGGACGGGAAGCCTGGTGGGCTGCCGTCTATGGGGTCGCACAGAGTCGGACACGACTGAAGCGACTTAGCAGCAGCAACAACTAGAATAACACATTACTCGGGTTCAGATTATTGTGGGTTTTAATTTTTGGAAAAAGAGGAAATACAGGAATCGGAAGGAAGACAAAACTTCTTCCATAGATGATATGTGCATAGAAAATCAAAACACGTAGGAAAAGTTATTAAATTCATAAATTAACAGAGTTGCTGATACAAAGTCAATATTCGAGGATCAATTGTGTTTCAATGGATTAATAATGTTAACATTGACGTTTTAAAGAAAGATGATTCATAGCATACAAGATATCAGTTAATTAGGAATAAATTTAACCAGATGGTAACCCTCCTACAGAGAGAATTATGAGATATTAAAAAAAAAAAATTGAAGACCTAAATAAACGGAGAAATATTGCATTCATAGATTGAAAGACTCAATATTGGTAGATCTTTTTTTCTTGAACGTCACTCAGTGGTGTCCAACTCTGTGGGACTCTCTGGACTGGGGCCTGCCAGGCCACTCTGTCCATGGAATTCTGGTGTGGGTAGCTGTTCCCTTCCCCAGGGAATCTTCCTAACCTAGAGATCCAGCACAGGTCTCCTGCATTGCAGATGGATTCTGTTACCAGCTGAGCCACCAGGGAAGCCCAGGTATACTGAAGTGGATAGCCTATCCCTTCTCCAGTGGAACTTCCTGACCCAGGAATTGAACTGGGGTCTCCTGCATTGCAGGCAGATTCTTTACCAGCTGAGCTACAAGATAGATTCCCTCAAATCAAGTGCTATTTGATTATATATTGAATTGTAAAAGGTAAAATAACATTCTATTATATATATTGTCTTCATTACATAAAGTGAATTTTAAATTGAACAAAAAGGTCACCAACTGTAAAGAAAATAATTAAAAATATGGCTACATTAAATTCATAACTTGAGGACTTCTGCCTAACCAAAGACAACATTAAAGACAATGAAAAGCAAGTCACAGATTGGGAGAAGATTTTACAATATGCAAAATTAAGGGCTCATATATAAACCATACCAAGAACAGATATAAATCTCTAAGGAAATGATTGACCACCATTAAGAAAAGTGGGTCAGATATTTTAGGAGGCTCTGCAAAAGAAAATCAACGTGTTCAACAAACTTGTATAAAGGTACTCAACCTTATTTGTGATGAGGAAGATGAAAATTACAACGAGGATATGATACTCTTCTCAGGAGGAGGGTGCAGAAACCCACTCCAGTATTCTTGCCTGGAGAATCTCCATAGATAGAGGAGCTTGGTGGGCTACAGTCCTTGGGGTCACAAAGAGTTGGACACCACTAAAGCTACTGAGCATGCATGCACATGATACTCTTCTACACCCATCAGAATGGCTAAAATTAAGGTCTGACAATAGAGGTAACAAGGAAGTAAAACTGATGAGACCATAGCCACTGCCTTGGTTGCATCATGCGAGAAAATGGACAGCCAGAAGCCCCAGCCAATAGAAACTGTCACAGAACTGCTGGTGATGGCATAACTTGGTTTATCAACTTGCAAAACAGTTTTTGATCTAGCAATCCCACTCCACATACTTGTGTATCAAGATACATTTTATAAGAATGCTTTTAGCAATTAAATTCAAAATTACCCTAAGCTGGAAGCCAACCAAATACCCTTCAACAGTAGAGTGGGTAAATATATTGAGCTATATTTACTCAACAGAATGCTGCATAGTAATGAAAATGAAAAACTATAGCTCCTTGTAACAGGAAAAACATATCTCATAAACTTCAGCAAAAGAAGCCAGATTCCCCTATCCATCCTCCCCAAGAATACTATGTAACTCCATTTACATAAATTCCAACAGGCAAAATTAAACCATATTGTATAGAGATGTAAGCTTAAATGATAAAATTATAAAGAACAATCAAGGAAGTGATGACCATAATAGTCAGAATAATGTTACTTTGGGGAGGAGAGAAGGGCAATGATTAGAAGCCAAGATGGAAGGAGAGTATCTGATAGTTTTGTTCATTGGCTTATTCTAGTTGTTGATTTTGTGATAATTCATTGAGCTGAACATGTCATTTTATGTACTTTTCTGAATCATATTTATCAATAAAAATATTTTAAAATTTTAATGTAAGGCAAAAAAAACCTTTATTTCCACTGAAGAAATGGTTTATATTTCTTTTTTGTAATTTACTATTTTTGTTCTTCAGTTTGGCTGACAGGAATCCTAGAACTAAATCTGAGGTACTATCAATTATGTAAAACATTGTGGCAAAGTAGTTCTTTTCTTTTTCCTCACTACTTTACTTTCTACTAATATTTCTATTGCCATTTTTGCAAGAGAAGAGGGAGCCAGAGAACAGTCACATTCCAGGTCTTGTCCTAGGTCTGGAGCAAGTTCCTGGGATGGGCCAGTAAGTGAGCGTCCTTGACTTGGAGCAGGAAAGAATTCAAAAGCCAAAGTATTAATAAAGTGACAGCAGGTTTATTTAGAGTTACACATTTCACTGGCAGAAACCAGACCATCTCAGGTAGGTAATTTCATAGGTTAATGGGAGGAATATGCTAACTATTTGGGGTAAGAGGAGAGATTTCCAGGAATTGGGCCACCACTCACTTTTGGCCTTTTATGGTCAGCCTAGGAACTGTCACGGCACTTGTCATGGCACTGGTGTCCTTTAGCTGGCCCATGCATTACAATGAGTCTGTAATGAGGTTCAAGATCAATCGGAAGTCAGATCTTTCAGCATCTTGGGCCTAATCAGTTTTTGTAGTATTCTATACCATTCTTTTTTTGCATTTCTTTTCCATGGGGATGGTCTTGATCCCTGTCTCCTGTACAATGTCACGAACCTCATTCCATAGTTCATCAGGCACTCTATCTATCAGATCTAGGCCCTTAAATCTATTTCTCACTTCTACTGTATAATCATAAGGGATTTGATTTAGGTCATACCTGAATGGTCTAGTGGTGTTACCTACTTTCTTCAATTTCAGTCTGAATTTGGCAATAAGGAGCTCATGATCTGAGCCACAGTCAGCTCCAGGTCTTGTTTTGGCTGCAAAGAATATAATCAATCTGATTTCGGTGTTGACCATCTGATGATGTCCATGTGTAGAGTCTTCTCTTGTGTTGTTGGAAGAGGCTGTTTGCTATGACCAGTACGTTCTTTTGGCAAAACTCTATTAGCCTCTGCCCTGCTTCATTCCGTATTCCAAAGCCAAATTTGCCTGTTACTTCAGGTGTTTCTTGACTTCCTACTTTTGCATTCCAGTCCCCTATAATGAAAAGGACATCTTTTTTGGATGTTAGTTCTAAAAGGTCTTGTAGGTCTTCATAGAACCACTCAACTTCAGCTTCTTCAGCATTACTGGTTGGTGCATAGACTTGGATTACTGTGATATTGAATGGTTTGCCTTGGAAACGAACAGAGATCATTCTGTGTTTTTTGAGATTGCATCCAAGTACTGCATTTCGGACTCTTTTGTTGACCATGATGGCTACTCCATTTCTTCTGAGGGATTCCTGCCCGCAATAGTAGATATAATGATCATCTGAGTTAAATTCACCCATTCCAGTTCACTTTAGTTCGCTGATTCCTAGAATGTCGACGTTCACTCTTGCCATCTCTTGTTTGACCACTTCCAATTTGCCTTGATTCATGGACCTGACATTCCAGGTTCCTATGCAATATTGCTCTTTACAGCATCGGACCTTGCTTCTATCACCAGTCACATCCACAGCTGGGTATTGTTTTTGCTTTGGCTCCATCCCTTCATTCTTTCTGGAGTTATTTCAAATAATAAATTATTTTTTTTAATGCAAAAAAAGCAAAATGGCTGTCTGGGGAGGCCTTACAAATAGCTGTGAAAAGAAGAGAAGTGAAAAGCAAAGGAGAAAAGGAAAGATTTAAGCATCTGAATGCAGAGTTCCAAAGAATAGCAAGGAGAGATAAGAAAGCCTTCCTCAGTGATCAATGCAAAGAAATAGAGGAAAACAACAGAATGGGAAAGACTAGAGATCTCTTCAAGAAAATTAGAGATACCAAGGGAACATTTCATGCAAAGATGGGCTCGATAAAGGACAGAATGGTATGGACCTAATGGAAGCAGAAGATATTAAGAAGAGGTGGCAAGAATACAGAGAAGAACTGTACCAAAAAGATCTTCACGACCCAGATAATCACGATGGTGTGATCACTGACCTAGAGCCAGACATCCTGGAATGTGAAGTCAAGTGGGCCTTAGAAAGCATCACTATGAACAAAGCTAGTGGAGATGATGGAATTCCAGTTGAGCTATTCCAAATCCTGAAAGATGATGCTGTGAAAGTGCTGCACTCAATATACCAGCAAATTTGGAAAACTCAGCAGTGGCCACAGGACTGGAAAAGGTCAGTTTTCATTCCAATCCCAAAGAAAGGCAATGCCAAAGAATGCTCAAACTACCGCACAGTTGCACTCATCTCACACGCTAGTAAAGTAATGCTCAAAATTCTCCAAGCCAGGATTCAGCAATATGTGAACCATGAACTTCCAGATGTTCAAGCTGGTTTTAGAAAAGGCAGAGGAACCAGAGACCAAATTACCAACATCCGATGGATCATGGAAAAAGCAAGAGAGTTCCAGAAAAACATCTATTTCTGCTTTATTGACTATGCCAAAGCCTTTGACTGTGTGGATCACAATAAACTGTGGAAAATTCTGAAAGGAATGGGAATACCGGATGACCTGATCTGCCTTTGAGAAATTTGTATGCAGGTCAGGAAGCAACAGTTAGAACTGGACATGGAACAACAGACTGGTTCCAAATAGGAAAAGGAGTACGGCAAGGCTGTATATTGTCACCCTGCTTATTTAACTTCTATGCAGAGTACATCTTGAGAAATGCTGGGCTGGAAGAAGCACAAGCTGGAATCAAGATTGCCGGGAGAAATATCAATAACCTCAGATATGCAGATGACATCACCCTTATGGTAGAAAGTGAAGAGGAACTAAAAAGCCTCTTGATGAAGGTGAAAGAAGAGTGAAAAAGTTGGCTTAAAATTCAACATTCAGAAAAAGAAGATCATGGCATCTGGTCCCATCACTTCATGGGAAGTAGACGGGGAAACAGTGGAAACAGTGTCAGACTTTATTTTGGGGGGCTCCAAAATCACTGCAGATGGTGACTGCAGCCATGAAATTAAAAGACGCTTCCTCCTTGGAAGGAAAGTTATGACCAACCTAGATAGCATATTCAAAAGCAGAGACATTACTTTGCCAACAAAGGTCTGTCTAGTCAAGGCTATGGTTTTTCCAGTGGTCATGTATGGATGTGAGAGTTGGACTATGAAGAAGGCTGAGCACCGAAGAATTGATGCTTTTGAACTGTGGTGTTGGAGAAGACTCTTGAGAGTCCCTTGGACTGCAAGGAGATCCAACCAGTCCATTCTGAAGGAGATCAGCCCTGGGATTTCTTTGGAAGGAATGATGCTAAAGCTGAAACTCCAGTACTTTGGCCACCTCATGCGAAGAGTTGACTCATTGGAAAAAGTCTGATGCTGGGAGGGATTGGGGGCAAGAGGAGAAGGGGACGACAGAGGATGAGATGGCTGGATGGCATCACCGAATCGATGGATGTGAGTCTGAGTGAACTCTGGGAGTTGGTGATGGACATGGAGGCCTGGCGTGCTGTGATTCATGGGGTCGCAAAGAGTTGGACACGACTGAGTGACTGAACTGACCTGAACTAATGCCATTCTTTTGCCACAGTTCTGCCCTGCTCCCTTCCTTCCTGTCTCACCACAATTATATGTAATCTACATATTTAAAAACCATTATTTAGTTTTATATTATTTATTTATATATAACTGGATATGACTGCTTGGGAGGTCACATCTCTTAAAATTCAAATTAATTTCTTGAACCTGCAATTGTTTAAAGTAATAGGAATATTTCAGTTATTTTCTGGGGTCTCTCCTACCTCTCAACTGACCAAGAATTCCAGAAGCAAAATTTTACAAACTCAAATGTCCATTATAATACTTTCTTAAATAAATGGCATCATAGCTATCTAAGACTAAATTTATCCTAAAAATACCTAACTCATACTGAGAAAATAGTTGAAGGTATTTGAAGTATTTAATAATGCCTATTGGGGCAATAACTATGTGGTAATCATTTAAAGCATATTAATACTGAAAATAAAATAGCAATGAATAATTTCCCTTAACTGTCCAAATTCTATAATGCCCAAGTAACTCTTATAAAAAGGAACAACTCAAACTCAAAAAACAGACATATGTTCTTACCTTAGTAGCCCCAGGATGGCTATAATCTATAATCATTATGTGGTAGGAAACTATCATAAGTTTTAGTTTTAAAGTTACTTAATTCACACAATCTGTTCCAGTTCTAAATGTAGTTCAAAATAAATGTGTTTCCTGAATATAGCTCCAAATGAATTACAGTACAACTAACTTCTGGATAAAATATTTTAATAAAAGGTAAATCTTGTAGACATCTGAATGCAATGTCATCCAAAAGGCCAAAAGAGCATCTCTAGGCATTTAAATAACATGTACATACAAGTGCGTTTTAGTACAACTAAAAACTGTTTTAATAAATCAGAGTTAAACTCTGATTTGTTTTACCTGCATAAATTATTCATAAGTTTAACAGTGATTATTAAGCAAAAATTTGAGGCATTGAGAGTCTGTTGTTAAGGAGCTTTTTTATAGTGAAGTGATTGCCTTGTCACTTACATTACAATGATACTGTCAGGATCAATGGCCAATTGTGGGAGGTCTTTGTTTGAAGCAAAAAATAATAGGAACTTCACTGACTATCCAGTGGTTAGAATCTTGCCTTCCTATGTAGGGAGTAGGGGTTCAATCTCTGGTTAGGGAGATAAGATTCCATATGCTTCCTGCTGCTGCTGCTGCTGCTGCTAAGTCGCTTCAGTCGTATCCGACTCTGTGCAACCCCATAGACGGAAGCCCACCAGGCTCCCCGGTCCCTGGGATTCTCCAGGCAAGAACACTGGAGTGGGCTGCCATTTCCTTCTCCAATGCATGAAAGTGAAAAGTGAAAGGGAAGTCACTCAGTCGTGTCTGACTCCTAGCGACCGCATGGACTGCAGCCTACCAGGCTCCTCCGTCCATGGGATTTTCCAGGCAAGAGTACTGGAGTGGGTTGCCATTGCCTTCTCCTGCTTCCTGCTAAAAAACCCAAAAAACATAAAACAGAAGCATTATTGTAACAAATCCAATAAAGACTTTAATAATAATAATAAAAATCATAGTGTGCTATTATGTAGCACAGTATGTGTACAGAGCTCTGCCCTAGCTCCAAATCTGTCAGAATACAGTTGACAGAATCTGAACAGGCAACAGAATGACTAGAGAATTTTTTAAATAATGTTGTTACTGTATTTCTTAAATACACCCCAAAATGCACCTGGATAAGTTCTGGGCCCATTTTTTCTCAGCTCTGACCTGCCGATAATTGTTTGTTTTTTTTTTAATTAATTAACTAGTTAATTTTTTTCATTGAAGTATAGTTAATTTACAATGTTGTGTTAGTTTCAATTTTTAGATTCTTCTCCATTATACATTATTACAAGATATTGAGTATAGTTCCCCATGCTGTACAGTAGGTCCTTGTTGGCCATTGTAATTAAAGTCACATCCACACCTATCCCTCTTCTGAGGGAACTGCTCCACAGAGAGCCCAGATGATCTGCTGCCCAGGTGATATCTGATTCGAGTTGGAGATTGGTTCTTGACTTTGGGAACCAACCCATAGACTGACTTTCCATCACTGACTGTCACAAAAAGATACATTGAGATAATTGTATTTCTTCGTGGAGATTTAAAGAATTTGCTAGAGGGTCCAGTGCAAAACCATGGGAGGATGGTTGGTGGGAGGGGAAGGGTGCAGAAACTCTGAGGAAGTCTTCTAATGGTGGTGGCTTAGTTACTAAGTCTGTCCAACTCTTGGGACCCCATGGACCGTAGCATGTCAGGCTCCCCTGTCTATGGGATTCTCCAGGCAAGAATACTGGAGTAATTAGCCATTTCCTTCTCCCAGGGATCTTCCCATCCAGGAATCGAACCCAGGTCTCCTGCATTACAGGCAGATTATTTACTGATTGAGCTAAGAGGGAAGCCCAGTTTTCTAATGCTGCTGCTGCTAAGTCACTTCAGTCGTGTCCAACTCTATGCGACCTCATAGACGGCAGCCCACCAGGCTCCCCCATCCCTGAGATTCTCCAGGCAAGAATACTGGAGTGGGTTGCCATTTCCTTCTCCAATGCATGAAAGTAAAAAGTAGAGGGAAGTCGCTCAGTTGTGTCCGACTCTTAGCGACCCCATGGACTGCAGCCCACCAGGCTCCTCCGTCCATGGGATTTTCCAGGCAAGAGTACTGGAGTGGGTTGCCATTGCCTTTTCCTGTCTTATGCTATGCTATGCTAGGCTAAGTTGCTTCAGTCGTGTCCGACTCTGTGCGACCCCATAGACGGCAGCCCACCAGGCTCCGTCGTCCCTGGGATTCTCCAGGCAAGAATACTGGAGTGGGTTGCCATTTCCTTCTCCGGGGCATGAAAGAGAAAAGTGAAAGTGAAGTCGCTCAGTCGTGTCTGACTCTTAGCGACCCCATGGACTACATCCTACCAGGCTCCTCCGTCCATGGGATTTTCCAGGCAAGAGTACTGGAATGGGGTGCCATTGCCTTCTTCTGTGGAACTGAAAAAAGTGGTGTTACTTGACAGGATCTTTGGATGAATATTTTAGATTTTAGTTGCTGGAAACCAAACAGCCATTTAGCTCCTGGGTCCCTAAGGCCGGGTCCCATTGTAATTCCAATCATTGCCTTTTCTTTTTCAGTGTGAGCCCTCACAGCAAACTTCCTTTCCTTGAGCTAGCTAATGCCAGTTAATTTGTATTCCTTATAGCCACAAATGCTAAACTAAAGCAAAGCTTGGGATTTAAGATTATGGCCTAATTGTTTCTCAGTTTTTATTAGATGGCACAAATTCGGGACAAAGAAATACTTGCTACAGAATGCTTTTAATTGCTGTTTGTGAAGCATGATCCCAAAATCATTCTTAAGCACAAGATGGTTGCTGTAAACTTTGCAAAATCATGCTTAATTATAAATTGAGTAATTTTTTTTCCAAAATAATAAGTTAAAGAAATATTATTTCAAAGGGTTCAGAATAGAATGTAGCAGAATCCATTTAAAGATGGACTTGGGAGCTAAAACATTTTAGTGATTCATTTGAACCTGAGACAAATTATAGTGGGCACTGGCTGTCATCTGAAATCATTTTTTAAAAACTTTTTGTGGCTCACTATTTTATAAATACCCAAAAGTTTAGAAAATATGGACCATATTTGCTGCCTTTCCTGGCCATAATCCAGGATCACCTCTGTTTTACCAGTTTCCTCAATTTTCTTACCTCTCAACTGGCCAGTACATTTTCCTTGCTGGACTCAAATTTTGGATCAACCATGCACTAGCTCTCTTAGCTTCTACCTCTGAGTTATTATGTTGGAGAGGTTCCCAGCTGTGCCACAAAGAATCTGTAGTCATCAGGAGCTTTGAATGTCACATGATGAAGTGACAAATCTCATTGAGTAGGAGAACTCATGCTTTTGTCCTTCAAAATAGAGATTCCAAAGTTCTATCACTTTCTATAAAAGAATATAAAGAAGATTAAGAGAAATGATGAGTTTAATTACTAAGAATGGGCTTATGATAAATCTTACCTAAAATTTTATAATGGAATAAATAAGATATAAATGTTTCAGCAATCACTCTATAGTACTCAACGTGCTTCCTGAAATCTTCACCACAAGGAAGATAATAAATATAACCATCACCCCCAAAAGTTTCCTGTCCTCCTTTGTATTACTTTTGTTTGTGATACGTAAGTTTATATATTGATAATTCACCTGTGATTAATGCTTGAGTTTAACAATCAGCTCACAAAATTCCTGAAAATTTAAAACTCAGCTCTTGAGAGCTCCTCTGAGTTAGTTAGAGCATACCACTGATTTCCTTATGTCTTGTGCTCCTTTTTCCAGTTTAAGTAACCTCATTTCCTTCAGCATTTCCTCATGTTGCTTATTTTTTTCAAACTTTTCATCAGTTTTAAGCCTCTCAATTCAGTGATTGCTCTCAGAAGTGGACTCAGAGGGTCCTACACATAGGTTACAGGCTTAAAAAAATGAAACCAAGCTGTTTAAATGTTGTAGGAAAAGAAAACCTGGGGCAACTTACTAGGGCTAAAAAATTAGAAAGACGCTGTGAAAGGGAGCTCAGCCTGGGAGGAAACCCTTTCTGAGTGACCAGTATGGAGGTCAGTCTGGGGAAACTCATAGGAGAAAGCAGAGCAAGTTACTCAAATGCTGGAGTGGGCCATATATTTGTACACAGTGCTTTCTGCAGGTACCGCTTAGCAGTACCACTCACTGAATTCAACCCATCCATCACTACAGGTACCAGCCCCACACTGGGTCTGTATCTACCCAGGAATACTATCTGTGGGTGTCATAGAGGTAATTTTAAAACATATTTTCTTTGTTTCTTTAAGAGAAACCTTAGGGGGAAAATCAGAACTGCCCCCAAATGTCTTATTCTGGGTTAATAATGTTCTTTTCTCCTGGCTGTAATGAAATTTAGTTGCCATCCATGTGTTTTCATACTTTTGGGTACCAGGAGGATGGCCTGATTTTAAAGACTGCCCTTCATTCTTCTTCAAGCATCAGGATCTGCATCATCCACTCTGACACCATAAATTTAAAATACTCCTAAACTGTATCTGAGACTATTATAAAATTCTTTATTTCACAATGAAAAATAGTCTTAATATTTTTACTACTGTTAACAGTGTTTAAGTTAGTCTAGCCAAGTGCATGCTTAGAGATGCTTGCAATGTCCTAGATGCAAATGTTTCTTTTGGTGAATGGTTATTTATACAGAATCTTCTGGTTAGAGCTGAAAATGGCTTTTGATTGTGTAGGGATGAAATTACAGCATTGAAAACGTATTAAAATGTTAAATAACTCTTAGATCAGTTTGAATGTGAAACTGAAAGGATAGACAAGAAGGTAGTTAAATTGCAAAGTCTATGTTACAAAACTAACTCTACTCATGTTGATTCAGCTCCCAGTTTAAGAAAATTTTCCTTTCAACAGGGTTTTTCCTGTCTTTCAGACTACTGGAAAAAATGATTGGCGTATTTCATATGAATGTAGCTTTGGTCTAGTATCAATAATCTGGGTAACAGTGTTAGAGGAAAGTGAGCCCTGGGGGTTGTCATCTCATAGGCAAGAAACTTACGGAAAACACAGATACATTTATTCTGCCGTTGAACTATTTTCCTAAGCCTGTAACCATGGCTTCTAAGTACATCAACAGGCAGGCCCCTTTACCTGCTACTCTGGCTTTTCCAAACTCTTGCTGACCTCAAAGCGCTCATTATTTAAAATATAAGGTATGGAAGAGCAACCAGGTATCACAGGGGAGCTTGTTGGAAATGCAGAACCTGTCCCCAGACCTGTTGAATCAGAATCTGCATGATTACAAGATCCCCAGGTCATTCATGATCACAGTAAGTTTCAGAGGTGATTATCTGTAGGGAATTTTGATCCACAATGATGAATGTCTTCTCTCTAAATTTCCAATTTACCTTCAGTCTATTCTATATAATTTATGTTTCTCAGTAATTATTGGACATATGTGAATCCCATTTCCTTCACAAATTTGTGACCTTCTAGACCAGGGAAAATCCTATAAAAGGCCACATGGTAAATATTTTAGGCTTTGGCTGGCCATATACTATCTTAGTTGTATGTTCTTTGGGGACTTGTTTACTCTTTGAAAACCATTCTGGGTAGAGAACCATACAAAAACAGGTCCCAGGCTAATTTGGTCAATGGGTAGTGATTTGCCCACCCCTGTCCTAGATGGCAGGCCAGAATTATATGCTGGGCTTCCCTGGTGGCTCAGATGGTAAAGAATCTGCCTGCAGTGCAGGACATCCGGGTTCAATCCCAGGATCAGGAAGATCTCCTGGAGAAGGAAATGGCAACTTGCTCCAGTATTCTTGCCTGGAAAATCCCATGGACAGAGGAGCCTGGTGGGCACAGTCCATGGGGTTGCAAAGAGTTGGACATGATCGAGTGACTAACACTTCCACTTCTTGGTACACTGCTAAAAGTTATGGAAGGTTACAATCAATATTATTCAGTGATTTGTTAAAGTCATTTCATATTCCCTTCTGCCTCATGTTCTAAATTATTTTGAGGTACAGTTTTAGGAAAAGTTATGAAAAATTATCTGAATATTATTTAAAAATGTGTTTTCATACTTTAGAAATAAACTTTAATAAGAATAGGAGATTTCAAATAATCTTATATAAAGTTTTTCTTTTCTTATTGATGTCAAGATGTAAAAGTAAACCATGAGTCCTCACTCAGCAAAATAATATAATCCATAATTTTTCATTAAAACCATACTGGTAAAGAAATGTTGCATTTATTACAACCTAATATAAATAACAATTGATAGCAAAAAAGAATAAATATGCCCGAGTAGTTAGTTTAAATATTTTTTGGCAATATCTATTTTGTGACTTGACCATAGTAGTATTCTTTAGTCCCTAAGTGTTAGATTGCAACTTCATATCGTTGCGAGCCATCCCCTGTGTTTAAGGTATAATCCATAAGGATTAGTTCCTTGATTTCATTAATATTTAATAATTCAAACAGTATTAGCAGAAAAGAATGAAAAAACCTTCCAGGAAAATCCACAGCATAACATATATTACATACACACACACACACACACACACAAATACATACAAGTATGTTTACCTGGGTTACTGCTCCAGGCAATGTTGGGAAAGAAATGGGTTTTCTATTTAGGTTGATATTTTCTGGAAGGTTTTTTTTTTTTTTTTTTTTTGACCCTTATAAGAAAAACCCATACTAAGGTATTTTAAAACCAGAAAAATGTAGTTTTCCTGGTGGTAAAGGCCAAAAAACATTACTGTTATATAGTGTATAAATTGTTTCTTTTATTTAAATCAAAATAACTAGCCTGTGTTTGAAGATCTTAATTTAATTGACTATACAGAACATATTTAAAATTGTGAAAACATTTGTTATTAATTTGATAAATAATTTTTCTTAAGATACTCATCTACAGAGAAAGAGACTGTGTAATATTCAAGATTTAAAAGTGGATTATTGGGTTTCCAATAATTCCAAAAGTGGATTATTATGGGGTTTCCCTGCTGGCTCAGTGGTAAAGAATATCCCTGCCAATGCAGGAAACACAGGTTCAATGCCTGGTCTGAGAAAAATACCACATACCTCGGAGCAACCAAGCCCACAACTATTGAGCTTGTGCTCTAGAGCACAGCAGCCACAGCTACTGAAGCCCGCAGGCTCCGGAGCCTGTGCTCTGCAGCATGAGAAGCTGCTGCAATGAGAAACTTGCCCACCGTAACTAGAAAATAGGCTCTGTTCACCACAACCAGGGAAAGGCTGTGCAGCAGTGAACACTCAGCACAGCCAAAAATAAATAAATGAACAAATAAGAAAAAAGTTAAGTGGACTATTTGTGTTCATATCTTTTTAAGCTTAGGGTTCACTTGATACATTCGTAAAACGAAAGTCTTCAGGTTACACATGCTTTAACAATAGTTAACAGCTAATCTACAAATAATCAATTAAAATACCTTTATTTTTGCCTGGTTTTCCACAGTATTTTTTTATGTTTCCATGGAAAGTTTTCCAAATTTTACTTCATCTTTTGTCCTTGGTGGTGTCATCTTAAATAATCTAAGAACACTGTTGTAAACTGAACATGAAAGTGAAAGTGAAAGTAGCTCGGTCGTGTCCAAATCTTTGCAACCCCATGGACTGTATAGTCCATGGGATTCTCCAGGCCAGAATACTGAAATGGGTAGCATTTCCCTTCGCCAGGGGATCTTCCCAACCCGGGGATCGAACCCATGTCTCCTGCATTGCGGGTGGATTCTTTTACCAGCTGAGCCAGGAGGGAATCCCAAGCTGAGCATGGTTGACTTCGTATCTCAGAAGCATTAGGTAATCTTGTTCCTTTTGAGGGGTTGCCCCTTTTCCAGGTATCCACTGAGTTTCCCAGGAGTGAAAATGTGTGTTTTTCAAGCATTACATGGAGAAAAGTTGCTTTGAAATACATCTGTGACTGTCAGAACTAGGTTTCCATAGGAAGTCAACTGGGGTGAGGGGAAGTGCTCATTCAAGATGATGATGTAGTTTTAGGATGATATAGTTGTAGGTAGTGGCATTCAGTGAAGGTAATCTCAGAGGTCAAAGGGCACCACCACACATTCTAATTACTGAAATTGTATTTGGAAAATTTGACCCTTCCTCTTTACACATGCTCATGAAAGTGTAGGGCCCTTGGAGAGGTGGCTGTGCAGACTCAATCTGGTAAGCTGGAAAAGAAAAGAATTGAGGCAGGTTTTGTGCTGCTGCCATCTTGGGTCCACTGGAATCAGGGCAGAGATACAATTTCCCTCTGTTCCTACTAGTACACAGAACATGTTCTTCTGTATATAGAAAGACATAATTTAACCCCCAAATTAGGACATCCCTGTTAGTGGAAATGGATGCCATTAACAATATCAGCTGAAAACAAAAATATACTAAGTGTATCGGTTAATGGATTAATGAGGAATGTTGAAGAATGAATGAACTGCATCCGCATTGTTATTAATGGGTCTCAAAAATCCTGGATCTCCAGACTGAGGATTTGGTTGTTGTTATCTAGTCACTAATTTGTGTCTGACTCTTTGCAACCCCATGGAATGTAGCCCACGAGGCTCCTCTGCCCATGGGATTTCCCAGGCAAGAATACTGGAGTGGGTTGCCATTTCCTTTTCCAGGGATCTTCCTGACCCAGAGATTGAACCTGCATCTCCTGCATTGCAGGTGAATTCTTTACCTGGGAAACCACCAGGGAAGCCCAAGGAGGTGATTTAGCAAAGCATTGGCTTTGGAGAAACACAGCTGGTTCACATCCTAATTTATCACTTGTATGGGTGATCCTGGGACAAATTCCTTAATTGCTCTGTCTCTCAGGTTTCTGGCTGTAAGTGGGAATAATAATCCTTACCACCCAAGGTTGTTTTAAGGGTTATGAAGATGATGTATATATAGCATTTAGCATGATATTTAGGACAGAACAAGTACTCACTAAATAATTATTATTCTTTGCTATTGTCTCTACTTGACCAGAATCTAGTTCTATGTGTAAGAATAACAGTACAGCCACAGTCAAAGTGGGAAGAAGTCTTTTTGGCTTCTTACTCCACACAACCATTGAGCTTCCAAGATAGCACTGCCTGAAGTTCAGCAACCCTTCAGTAAACTCCTGCCATGGATGCCCTTCGTGAACACTGGCCTCTTCCAACTGTGCAGGCTGAAAATGAGGGCCAGGGTCTGAGCTTCTCAAATGAGCCTACTGCTTGAACAGATTTGGGCTTATGCCACCAATGATCCAAATTTCTAAGAGCCTTCCCTGATGCTCTGCAGTATTTGTCTTCTTCTTAGAAGAACACATTAGCAAGATGGAAGATATGCAGGCTACTAATGAATGTATATATTTCTCAGTCTTCTTTATGGATGTACAAATAATGTTGAAAAACACTTTTCTGGGGAGATGCAGGGAAAATGGAGCCAGTGGTTTGCTCATGAAAATAACATTTCAGGAATTTTGAAAGCCATAATTAAAAAGTAATTTATGTAAACACCTATTAAATTATAGTAAAAACAAAGTTAATAAATAGTCAGAACTCACCATTAGTAATTATTTAATCTATATTTTGAGTTTGTTTGTGCCCGCTGTGTCTATATAGTGGAAATGCAATGCCCTGATCTGCTACCATCTTTACTCCTTTCTTTTCAACTCTACATCCAGTGGTGTCCCCTTAGCAACTTGAGATTAGCCATGATGGAAAAGCTCACCCCAAAGAAACTGATAAACACTGCAAATCAAGGCTTGATTTACTGTTTGTTGATCGTCTGGACCTTAGAAAGTAAAGGAGAAAATGTAGATTACACTTCAAAGAATGCCTTCACTGTGACCAATGAGGTGTGATTAGCACAAAAATTGAGGGAATATTTTCCCAGAACTAAAAAAAATTTTTCTGATGGAGCAAATAAATCACTCAGATCATTGGGAAAGTGTTGAAGTTCCTACATAGATCTTTATTGTTCTACTTTCTCATTAATGTAAAGGAATATATCAACCAACATTCAGACCTATCCTCTTGCTCCTCAACCAAAATCTTATGCTGGCTTGGATACAAGAGTTTAAACAAAATTATGATATAAAATATCCTTTGTATCATTAGAAATTTATAATAAACGTAGTTCGTGCCTTCTGGCCATATCTATCAGAAGGAGCTGGTTGTTAACCATTAACCAGAACACCACTTGCACAGAAAGTTTAGGGCTTGATCCCTGCTCCTCTGTTGGGCTAGGGAAAAGCCAAATCAGATGAGATTAAAGCCAGAGAGGTAAAGCTTGAAGATTGAAAGACAAGAGGGTAAATGGTGACTTAAACTGGAGATGCACACTTGAAAAAGGACAGAGAATAAGGCAGGATGGGAGACTCAACAGCCAGAGAGAGAATGAGATGGTTCCTGAATTCACTTAGTAAAGGAGGTCCATTTATGTGAGGCCCAGACTATTCATTGTTCTGGATACATTTCTAAAGGCTCCAAGCCACACAACATAGGAGGACCCTATGAGTTTAGAAGCCTTGGTGAGGTCCAGAGTGAAATTTGTTTGGGTAAACTTCCAACTCAAGGAAACTGGGGAGAAACAATAGCCATTTCATGGAGCAGTTTTTTAAGTTTGGTAATTATTGAAAGCATCACAAATGTCTTATTCTGTTATATAATTTTATGTAAGATGCCTTGGGGGCCCATTCTTAACAATTACACCCTTTAGTCCTAACATGCTATTTATTCTTATGCTTATTATTCACACTCATGACATATAATGCTCTATATGTTTTTATTTTTCTGATTTTATATAATCTCAAATCTCTGTGAAATTCAATTTTGTGTACCAAGTGAATATCTAACTTAATTTTTTTTCCTGGGAGATTAGTGCATTTTCTCAGCATACTCATCAGCAGAATATATTTTTAGTTGGAATTGCATTTGAATTTAAGAGAGCCATCAAAGACAGTGGCTTAAATCTCCTAGAGGGGTTATTAACACTTAGATTGTTGGGCATCTCCTCCAGAGTTTTTGAGTCAATAGCTCTGGGGTAGTGTCCAAGAATTCAGATTTCTAACAAGTTCACAGGTGATACTGATGCTGCTGGTCTAGAGATCACACCCAGAATGACTGGTTTACATGAATAACGGCTTGATGAATATCGATGAATTAGGAACTGAAAGTCTGTCTAGAGCTAAGCCACCTAGGCCTGAAAACTTGGTTGCATAATATCTTGGGAAACTAGCCTCTTTGCCTTTTGTGTGTACTTTGTGATTTCAGTGGCAACATTTCTAGTGTTCTATCATTAAGAAGCTGTCAGATACCTTATTTTCCTTCTTCACTTGTAAGATGCTATCAGGCATAGGATCTTTATGTGATAATATGCTTTTCTTATTTGGTGCATCAATGTAGCTAGATTCATTGCATAATCATATGTCCTAACACTAATTTGTCATTGTATTTATGTTCGATTATCCTCTTGTTATGTAGTCTCTGAATTGTTTCTGATTCTTCATGACTCCATGGACTGTAGCCTGCCAGGCTCTTCTGTCCATGGGATTTCCCAGGCAAGAATACTGGAGTGGGTTGCCATTTCTTTCTCCACTATTATTCTCTAATAGGCTATTAAATTTCATTGCATATATTTTATTTAGATTTGTCCATCATTTCTCATTAACTAAATTGGTGTGTTGTTGACTTTAGTGTTATATTTAATGAGTTTTTGTATCAGGGTTATTCTAGCTGAAAAAACCTTATAGAGTTTACACTGTGTTCCTGGGAATCTGCTAAGTTGAGACTTACATGAATTATCCCCTTTAAATTTCACGGACAATTTATGAAGTTTGTACCATAACTATTTTTATTTTATGTGTATATGTGCTGTATGTTCAGTCACGTTCAACTCTTCGCGACCCCATGGACTATAGCTTGCAAGACTCCTCTGTCCATGGGATTTTCCAGGCAAGAATACTTGCATGGGTTGCCATTTCCTTCTCCAGGGGATCTTCCTGTCCCAGGGATCAAACCCACGTCTCTTGCATCTCCTACATTGGGAGGCAGATTCTTTACCACGGCGCCACCTGGGAAACCCCCATTCTCATTTTATTAGGAAACTGCGTTTGAGAGCAATCACTGAAGATAACCTAACTAGGAAATTACAAGCCTTTTATTCCCCAAACTAATTCTTAATTTATTTCATACATGGGGAAATATTTCCATATTTTGTTATATTGTTGTAGAATAGTTTACATTGTGTGGGAATTATTAATTTCTTGGAAGATTAAAATAATTTATCCATAAAGTAGATCAAGATATACACTGTCTGAGTCTATAGTTTTGGGAGGAAGATATCTAAAATTTTCCTTAAAGCTAAGATTTCCAATTTCTTCCTTGTCATTAAGGATTATTAATTTTATTTGTAGAATTGAGCATGATATACAGAGATGAAAATTATGTCCATATTTGACACAATCTCTTTTTATTAGATTTATTAAAGAATTATAATTGTGTTAAGTTTTTCTCAGAGAACCAGACCTTGCCTTTATTTATCTTCTTTTTTTGTTGTTTTCTAATTCACTATCTTAACTTAACCATCATTACTTTCTATTCTCTAGTTTCCTTAAAATATTACTGTACTTGTTTCTTTTCTAAAGAAGTGAAGTTGCTCAGTCATGTACAACTCTTTGTGATCCCATTGACTGTAGCCTACCTAGCACCTCCCTCCATGGAATTTTCTTGGCAACAGTATGGAGTTGGTTGCCATTTACTTTTCCAGGGGATCTTCCTGACCCAGGGATCGAATCCAGGTTTTCTGAATTACAGGCAAATACTTTACTGTCTGAGCTACCAGGGAAGCCAGCCACCAGGGAAGCCCCTTTTCTAAAGAATCTGCCTGCAATGCAGGAGACCCAGATTAGATCCCTAGTCAGGAAGATCCCCTGAAGAAGGGAATGGCCATTAGCAGATGAACGGATAAGAAAGCTGTGGTACATGTACACAATGGAGTATTACTCAGCCATTAAAAAGAATACACTTGAATCAGTTCTAATGAGGTGGATGAAACTGGAGCCTATTATACAGAGTGAAGTAAGCCAGAAAGAAAAACACCAATACAGTATACTGACACATATATATGGAATTTAGAAAGATGGTAACGATAACCCTGTATGCAAAACAGCAAAAGAGACACAGATGTATAAAACAGTCTTTTGGACTCTGTGGGAGAGGGAGAGGGTGGGATGATTTGGGAGAATGGCATTGAAACATGTATAATATCATATATGAAACGAATCACCAGTCCAGGTTCGATGCATGATACAGGATGCTTGGGGCTGGTGCACTGGGATGACCCAGAGGGATGGTACAGGGAGGGAGGTGAGAGGGGGGTTCAGGATGGTGAACATGTGTATACCTGTGGTGGATTCATGTTGATGTACGGCAAAACCAATGCAATATTGTAAAGTAATTAGCCTCCAATTAAAATAAATCAATTAAAAAAAAAAAGAAGGGAATAGCAACCCACTCCAGTATTCTTGCCTGGAGAGAGGAGCCTGGCGGTCTACAGTCCATGAGTCAGACATAACTGAGTGACTAACACCAACTTACTTGAAGTAAATGATTAGTACATTTTCTCTATTTATTTTCCTATTTAAAAAAATCAAAACAAACTTTCGATTCTACCTATTTTTCGGTATAGTTTTTGATTGAGTGCCATACCTTTTTATATGCTATTTCATTTTGTATTTGTTTTTATTTTTAGCCAACGGTTATTGAAGAGAAATTATTTTAATTCTCAAAGGGTTAAAAATGTTTGTCTGATTTTTTTATATTAATTTTTAGTGGATTTGTACTTTTTATGCTTTATTTCATTATGATTAAAGGACGTGGCCAATAAAATATCCATTTTTTGAAGTTTCCTTGGATATTCTTTATTTCTAGAAAATGACAAAATTATATCTTTCAAAGACACTTTAAAGAAAGTATTATATGACATAGATCAAAATATATGTCATATAAAATGTATCCTTCTTAAATTAATTTCTCATCAATTAAACCTATCTGATGTTTTGTACAAGCTCTGGGAGTTAGTGATGGACAGGGAAGCCTGGAATGCTGCAATCTATGGGGTCACAAAGAGTTGGACATGTCCTAACTACTGAACTGAACTGATGTTTTATAAATTTATAATGGTTTATAAAGGATTTCACTAAAGTAATTTCTGTCCATTTTTTCTATTTTTATCAATATGGATTTTTAATATTTTTATGAGCTGACCCATAATTCCCAATTTTTATATCTCCTTTTACTCATATAAATTTATCCTCTTTATCACATATATGCTTTTCTTTTTCCTTCTGAGTATTTTCTTGTCAATATTAATATTACTGCCTCTGCTTTTTTTAACAGTGGTTGGAAATATTGTTGACCATATCAGTCTCTTAAAGCTTTTAAAACTTTTGGTTTATACATTTTTCTTACAAGCAATAGTTAGTTGGATTTTTATAAAACTAAATCTACGTATTTTCTTTTTCTTAATAAAGAATTTTGTATCAATATCCATTAATTGTTACAATTAATCTTTTTGATCTACTTTTGAAATTTTTAGTATTTTTCTAAGTTTATGCTTCTTGTTCTTTTTGTTATTTACCTCTTACTGGATGAACTATGTATTTTTTCATTTATATTTTTTCTAGAGATTTGGAAGATATAATCCTGCTTTCAGTTCTATTTAGAGGTTATATATAGTTCAGTTACAGAGGAGGCAATGGCACCCCACTCCAGTACTCTTGCCTGGAAAATCCCATGGATGGAGGAGCCTGGTGGGCTGCAGTCCATGGGGTGGCGAAGAGTCGGACACGACTGAGCGACTTGACTTTCACCTTTCACTTTCATGCATTGGAGAAGGAAATGGCAACCCACTCCAGTGTTCTTGCCTGGAGAATCTCAGGGACGGGGGAGCCTGGTGGGCTGCCGTCTATGGGGTTACACAGAGTCAGATACGACTGAAGTGACTTAGCAGCAGCAGCAGCATAGTTCAGTTAAAGCTACAGAAATCTATCAATCTGTAATTACTCATTCAGCACACTTTTTTTTTTTTTTGGAGTGAGTTTTGTGACTTAGGCATTATTCCATACCATGAAATACCATAGCTGGCAAATAATAAATACATAAATAAAAATAGTTCAGAAAGTAAAACATATTTTCTAAAGAATCACACACAATGTTATAAGAATTAAGGTTTGACCAGAGAAATAGAACCAGTAGAAGATATATATTAAGACATTTCTTACAAGGAGTTGGCTTACTTGATTGTGTGGTCTACTAAGGCAAGTCTGAAATTTGTAGGGCAAGCTTTCAGAAAGGACAGGCTGGTCTCTCAGGCATAGGCTGAAGCTGCTATCCACACGTAGAAATTTCTTATTCTTTGGGGAAACCTCAGCTTTCCTTTTCAAGCCTTTCAGCTCCATGAATCAGGTCCACCCAGATCATCTAGGATAATCTCCCTACTTTAAATAAACTGATTATGAACTTGAATCGCATCTACAAAATACGTCCACAGCACCACTGACATTGAATAATTGGAGATTGTAGTCAAGTCATCCAATCAAAAGGATCATTAAAAATGTTAAGGTACAATCATGGTGAATATTATGAAGAGATACATAGTATTAAAAGATTGAATAAGATGGGAAAAATTGACTTAAATATGGAGGCCAGGCAGGCTTTGGTCCCTTCACCACCCATTTTGTGCCTAATCCAAGACTTTGTAAATATGTGAGTGTTAAGGGCCCTGTTGACTTACAGGTTGCTTAAGACTTCATAGCTGTACAAATCAACTAGCCTTAAAGGGAAAGTTTACCTCATTTATATGGCCCCAAGTTATCTTCCACGTGAACCAGACCAAAACAAATCTCTCTTTAGATGGTTCTGAGAGTGTTTTTTGCTTAAAATGTAAATAAAGGCAAACAAATACTCCGTCATCAACATCAATAAATGTGTCCAGCCTTCAAAATAGCATATTGAGAATTTTCTGTGAAACCTAATGAACTTTTGTGTAATTAAGAAATATTATACCTTCAGTTCTTAACAAGCTCTCTTGAAAAAGTAGTAAATTTATCCCTAACATGGATAAAATGACTCTCATCTCAGAAGACAGTCTTCATATTGGATGTATTCAGCCCCTTGGTGCCAGTTCATCCAATGGAGCTCATAATAAGACTCAGTACTGTGCATACAACTTCTATCTTCACTGTAGAAGTAAAAATAAATGTGTGGTTAATCATTTCAGGCACTCCATCTGCATCTTAGGAACCCAGGTGGTCTATCCAATTGAAGATTTGTTCAGCAAACAAAATTTTTACCAGTTCAAAGCTGCTGGTAGCTGTTAGTTTTCAGAGGTGTTCATAAACTAGGAATTTTTCTTGAGTGACATCATTGTGGATGTTCTTGGTAAAAACCAGGAGATGCCTACTGGGTGATTTCAGGATCAAATTGCATCCTGAATATAAACAGAATAACTGTCAATTCATCCATGTCCTCCTTGGATACAGGAAAAGCAATTCTGAAGCATTCACAAGTAATTCTGGAGTGGATAAGATTATTTGCCAATGGCACTTCCTCATCCTTTTCCCCTTTCTCCAAGACACAATCAGTCCCATCATTTTCAGGGCATATGGTTCTAACTGTGGCCTCCATAGCTGTAAGAATCATCTTTTCTTTTGATGGGATTTGAGTGAAGCAAATTTGGAAGATGCTTCTGACCAACAATATGTCTTAGAACTAATCTAAGTTTTGGTAAAGTTCTAGTCTTTGTATATTGGAATTCCTTTTTAGGCAAGGATCTATACTGATGTGTTGTTAAGATGGACTTTTTTTTATTTTTGCTTCTATTAATATCTTTTAATCCTCATGTTCCTCTAATGAGAATGTAATGTGTTTCCTTGGGTACTCTTTGCTTTGGTCTTGAAATCACCTTGAGGCCAGAATAAGCAACATTTTCTTTTTTTATATACAAAAAAATTTAACTCTAATTTTAGAAATCACTGGCAAAGAAAGACTCTATTTCTGGGTCTTTTTCTCCTTTCTCCTCACTCTATTTTCACTAACAGTTAGGCTATTTATTTCAGTTGAATTACCCACTTAACAAAACAACAACAAAAATTCCACCCAACTAAACAACGGTCTGAGGGAGTCATAGCTTAGATCAGTGTTACTACAGAAGCAAGCATGTTGAGGAGTGCCATCACCACTCTTTCTAAAAGAGTAGTATTTTTAACACACACAAAAAAGAAAAAGCTCTACAGGAAGTTGTGTTCCACCAAAGCAAGAGAATAAACCAAAAAAGAGAAAACCTTAAGTTTCTGACGGACTTTTAATTCTGTTTAGAGAGATAAACTAAATTAGGAGATGAGTAAAGGGAATCCTTAAGATAATTAAAAACTGATATTAGTTGTGCAGTTAATATTACTCTAGATTGAATGAATGAAAATTAGAATGAAAATTTTCAGAATGGAAATTTCCCAAAATAAAACATCGAAAGGGGGAGATTTCTTTCTGGTGAAAGTTTTCTGACTATTGGCAGTGTGTGGACAATTAGCAATACGTATAGGGGAAAACTAAATAAGTGAAAATGAACAGATATCTGGGACGCCAGGTGGCCTGGGCAGGAATTTCCAATTATGGGAAAGTAATAAGGCTGGTAAATCCTATCTTCCTCAAAATAACTATGCTGCTTAGTTGCGTCTGACTTTGTGTGACCCTACGGACTGCAGCCTGCCATGCTCTGTCCATGGGATTCTCTAGGCAAGAGTACTAGAGTGGGTTGCCATGCCCTTCTCCAAGGAATCTTCCTGACCCAGGGATCAAACCCAGGTCTTACTGCTGAGACACCAGGGAAGCCCTCAAAATAACTGTAAAACTCATCAATTTTTTTTCCAAAGAAATTTGAGGGTTCCGAAAATCAAAGGCAAACAACAAATTGAGAATTATTTATTACTAAAAAAAATATTGTTGAATTTCAGGTAAGAGCAATGGAAATCTGTTCCATTCTTGCCTGGAACTATTCCCATCCAGTCCTATAGTGCATTTGGGATGGTGTTTGTACCAGGTTGACTTCCCTGGTAGCTCAGATGGTAAAGCATGCCTAAAATGTGGGAGACCCGGGTTCAGTCCCTGGGTTGGGAAGATCCTCTGGAGAAGGAAATGGCAACCCACTCTAGTACTCTTGCCTGGAAAATCCCATGGATGGAGGAGCATGGTAGGCTATAGTCCATGGTGTCACAGAGTCGGACATGACAGAGATTTCACTTTACTTCACTTTGTACCAGGTTGGGCAAGCCATCAAAGCAGAAGCTTTCCTGCTGAAGGGCTGACTTGACTTGGAGGGAAGGGCAAAACAACTCACACACAATAAAGTTATGTCAGTGATAGTAGTAGCCTGGATAGGAAGAAAATGGTCTAGGCTACAACCTTGTAATCCAAGCCTGAGGTTGTGATCCTGGTTGGAGTGAGTGGCAGACCTACAAACTAACTAGAAATTTAGCAGTGGATTCCAAAAAAATCAGACAGCTCTGGAAGAGCTAGCAAAGGTCCTCAGACATCACTGGCTGACCAGGACGGCATGCATTTATACAGAGAATACTTGAAAGAGCATGACCAAGTGTAAAGGTAACATCAAAGATGCCAAAGGCTTGAAATCTGGATTTACTCCTAACCCACAAACAGATCACTGAGCAGAGTGTCAGCCAGACTGACTCTAGGTGTTTGAATGAAATAACGGGCCAATCATGAGCTCACCACTAAGCCATACATACTGTATTGACTCCTGATCTAGTTTAACCAAGATAAAGAAAGATGACACAAATTAAAAGAATTGTAAGGATACACTGTCAACAACATTATGTCAAAATAATTAGAAAACTTAGATGAAGCAGAAAATTTCCTAGAAAGGCACAAACTACTAAAACAAACTAAAGGAGCTGTAGAAAATCTGAACAGAATGACAGGTAAAGAAATTGAGTTAGTAATTAAAAATCCTCAAAAAAAGTCCAGGCCTAGATACCTTCTCTAGTGATCTCTGTTAAATATTTAAATTCTAATTTAAAAAAACAATAAAAACATATGCAATAAGCAGCAAAAGTTTACTGTATAACCCAGGGAACTATAGTCAATATCTTGCACTAACCTATAATGGAAAATATTCTGAAAAATAATATATGTATATATATACAGAATCACCTTGCTGTGCACCTGAAGCATTGTAAGTCAACTATACTTCAATAAAATATGTGCTAAAAATAAATAAATAAAAGCTCAAAAAAAGAAATAATATAAACACTTTACAAATTCTGCCAGAAAAATAGATATTCAAAAAATAGAGGAAAAGGGGATACTTTCCAATGCTATAAGGCTAGTATTATCCTGATACCAAAGCCATATAAAGATATCCCAAGAGAAAGAAAAAAAACTACAGATCAATATCTAATGTGAATATAGATCAAAAATTCTCAAACGCCCTCTCCTCAAAAACCTAACAAATGAAATCCAACAGCATATAAAAAAAGTATACCGTGACTAACAGATCTACTTATCACAGAAGTACAAGGTTGTTTTAACATCTGAAAATGAATCAATGTACCATACCATATTGGGCTTCCCCAGTGGCTCAGTGGTAAAGAATTTGCCTGCAATGCAGGAACTGCTGGTTTGATTCCTGGGTTGGGAAGATCTCCTGGAGGCGGGGATGGCAACCCACTCCTGTATTCTTGCTTTGAGATTCCCATGGACAGAGGAGCCTGGAGAGCTATAGTCCATAGTGTTGCAAAGAGTCAGATACGACTGAAGTGACTTAGCATGCATGCATGCATGCACCATACCATATTAATAAAAAATGGGATTAAAAACTTCATGATCATCTCAAGAAAAACAGAAAAAAAGTTTTGAAAAATATTCAGCTCCCATGAATGATAAAAAGCTCTCAAGCTGGCAATAGCAGGGAAGTTTCTCTATGTGAAAAAGGGCACGTACAAAAATCCACAGCTAACATTATACTAAATTGCTTTGTCTTTAAGATTAAGAGTAAGGCAAAGACATCCACTCTCACCAGCTCTATTCACCATTGTACTGGAGATTCTAGACTGTACAATAAAAGACAAAGAAATTAAAAGCGTATAAAAAAGCAAAAGAAAGAAGTAAAACTATGTTTTCTGAAGACAACATGATCCTGCATGTAGAAACTTCTAAGAAATATTAAAATAAAATATTAGGACTAATAGATGAGTTCAAGATAACAGTATTCAAGATAAATATGCCAAAATAATTATTTTTTTGTATTTTGTCAATGAAGAATTGGAACATGAAAGTCCATTTCTCAGAGCATCAAGAAGAAAAAATATTTAGAGTAAATGTAACAAAAGGAAAGTTTTATTTACAGAAACCTCCAAGGGACTGCTGAGAAATGAAAATTGAAATAAACGGAGAGACATTTTATGTTCTAGACTACAAGCCTCAATATTGACAAGATGGTAATTCTTAGAGTCAAACAAATCTCTATCAAAATCCCAGGAGACTTTATTTTTTTGTAGAAACTGACAAGATGCTTATAAAATTTTATGGAAACACAAAGTAACCAATGAAAATTTTAAAATGAAGAACAAATTTGGAGGACTTAGAATTTCTGATTATAAAACTCATTATAAACCTATGGTAATCAAGACAGTGGAGTATTGGGTAAAGAACACATGTATACCTGTGGTGGATTCATTTTGATATTTGGCAAAACTAATACAATTTTGTAAAGCTTAAAAATAAAATAAAATAAAAAAAATGAATCAACAAAATAGGAATAAACTCTTAAATTTATAATTTAATTTATATAATTTATAATTTAATTTATAAAATTTATAAAATCCTTTGATTTTCAACAAAGGTACTAAAGTTGTTTAATGGAGGAAAGGAGATTCTTTGCAATCATTTGTTGCAAACTAGATATTATTGACAACTAGATATTCACATATTTCAAAAAATAAACTTAGACCCTTACACATTGAAATGTAGGAACTGAACCTCTAAAACATCTTTAAGAAAACACAAGATGAAATCTTTGTAACTTTGAGTTAGGTAAAGATTTCTCAGGTATGGTTTCAAGAGAAAAAATAAAGTAGACTTGATATTTGTTTTTTGTATTAGTGTTCTATACTGCATAACAAATCACTGCAACATTAATGGCTTAAAACAACACATACTTATTAGTCCACAGTTTCTCTAAGTCAGAAATAAGGACAGTTCATTTGGGTCCTTTGCTTAGGGTCTTACAAGGCTGCAATCAAGGTGTCAGCCAGGGCTGAGAGTCAGTTACAGAATGTCCATTTACTAACTTGCAGAGTTGTTGGAAGTGTCTGGTACCTGGGGGCTAAAGGATTCATGGCAACCTGCTTCTTCAAACCCAGGAAGAAGAGAGAGAGAAAGGGAAAGAGAAAGAGAGTCTCTAACAGGAGAAAGAAAGACTCTGATAAGATGGGTGCTATACTCTTTAACAGTGTACATGGAGTCACTTTTGCCTCAGATCATTGGTGAAAAGCAGGTCACAGGTCCCACCATATTCAAGGGAAGGGATTCAATCAAAGCACTGATACCAGGAGGCAGGGCTTATGAGGGCCATTTTTAAGTCTGTCCATCACACTCTTCCAAAGGGATCAGTAAGAAAATTTAATAAAAACATATGCAAATCACACAGCTTAGGGGTTGACAAACTGTGGCCACAGCCGTTTTTGGTAAGACCTATGAACTAAGAAGGGGCTTTCCAGGTGGCACAGTGGTAAACAATTCTCCTGCCGGCTTAGGAGACACAAGAGTTGTAGATTTGATTCCTGGATCAGGAAGGTCTCCTGGAAAAGGGAATGACAACCTACTCCAGTATTTTTGCCTGGGAAACCCCGTGGACAGAGAAGCCTGGTGGGCTACAGTCCATGGGGCTGCAAAGAGTGAGACACGGCCCAGTGACTGCGTGTGCACATGCGCGCACACACACACAGAATAGTTTTTACATTTTTATAAAGGTTGTTTATAAAAGAAACTAATACAAAAGCAATCCCATATGACCTACAAAACATAAAATATTTACTATCTTTCCATGTACAAAAAAAGTTTGTGAACCTCTGCTAACAGACATGAATCCAGAATATATACACAATTTTACAACTCATTAATAAGACCAACAAGCCCCTTAAAAGTGGATATTTGGCGATACCTGTCCCCACAGTATCCATGCTCTAATCCCTAAAATCCGTGAATATGTTATATTACTTGGTATAAGGGCTTTGCTGATTAATTAAGGGTGTGGACATTAATACAGAGATATTATTCTATATTATCTGGGTTGTGATTAAATTATCTCAATCTAATCATGAAGAGTTGGACACGACTGAGCTACTTCACTTTCACTTTTCACTTCATGCATTGGAGAAGGAAATGGCAACCCACTCCAGTGTTCTTGCTTGGAGAATCCCAGGGACGGGGGAGCCTGGTGGGCTGCATCTATGGGGTCACGCAGAGTTGGACACGACTGAAGCGACTTAGCAGCAGCAGCAATCATACTAGCCCATAAAAGTTAGCATCAAAAAGATAAGCTAACAAGAAAAGACAGAGGCAGAGAAATTAAAAATGTGGCAGGAAAGCAAGTCCTTGTTGCTGGAGCAGGGGCACAGAGAAAGAATTAAAGGAATTCAGCCATAAAATGGAAAAATTTGAGTCAATTCTAGTAAGGTAGATGAACATAGAGCCTATTCTACAGAGTGAAGTAAGACAGAAAGAGAAAAACAAGCATCATATATTAATGCATATACAGGGCTTCCCTGTTAGCTTAGATGGTAAAGAATCCACGTGCAATACAGGAGACCTGAATTCAATCCCTGAGTGGAGAAGATCCCTTGAAGAAGGGAATGGTTACCTGCTATCTGCTCCAGTATTCTTGCCTGGAGAATTCCATGGACAGAGGAGCCTGCGGGCTACGGTCCATGGGGTTGCAAAGAGCTGGACAGACTGAACGACTAACACTTTTACTTTCAATGCATATATATGGAGTCTAGAAAGATGGTACTTGATGAACCTATTTTCAGGCAGGAACAGAGACTCAGACATAGAGAACAGACTTGTGGACACAGCAGGAGAAGGAGAGGGTAGGGCGAATTGAGAGAGTAGCATAGAGACATATACATTACCGTGTATAAGATCAGATCAGATCAAATCACTTGCTCAGTCGTGTCCGACTCTTTGCAACCCCATGAATCACAGCACCCCAGGCCTCCCTGTCCATCACCAACTCCTGGAGTTCACTCAGACTCATGTCCATCGAGTCAGTGATGCCATCCAGCCATCTCATCCTCTGTTGTCCCCTTCTCCTCTTGCCCCCAATCCCTCCCAGCATCAGAGTCTTTTCCAATGAGTCAACTCTTCGCATGAGGTGGCCAAAGTACTGGAGTTTCAGCTTTAGCATCATTCCTTCCAAAGAAATCCCGGGGCTGATCTCCTTCAGAATGGACTGGTTGGATCTCCTTGCAGTCCAAGGGACTCTCAAGAGTCTTCTCCAACACCACAGTTCCAAAGCATCAGTTCTTCGGTGCTCAGCCTTCTTCACAGTCCAACTCTCACATCCATACATGACCACAGGAAAAACCATAGCCTTGACTAGATGAACCTTTCTTGGCAAAGTAATGTCTCTGCTTTTCAATATGCTATCTAGGTTGGTCATAACTTTCCTTCCAAGGAGGAAGCGTCTTTTAATTTCATGGCTGCAGTCACCATCTGCAGTGATTTTGGAGCCCAGAAAAATAAAGTCTGACACTGTTTCCACTGTTTCCCCATCTACTTCCAATGAGGTGATGGGACCAGATGCCATGATCTTCGTTTTCTGAATGTTGAGCTTTAAGCCAACTGTTTCACTCTCCACTTTCACTTTCCTCAAGAGGCTTTTGAGTTCCTCTTCGCTTTCTGCCATAAGGGTGGTGTCATCTGCGTATCTGAGGTTATTGATATTTCTCCTAGCAATCTTGATTCCAGCTTGTGCTTCTTCCAGTCCAGCGTTTCTCATGATGTACTCTGCATATAAGTTAAATAAACAGGGTGACAATATACAGCCTTGACGAACTCCTTTTCGTATTTGGAACCAGTCTGTTGTTCCATGTCCAGTTCTAACTGTTGCTTCCTGACCTGCATATAGGTTTCTCAAGAGGCAGGTCAAGTGGCCTGGTATTCCCATCTCTTTCAGAATTTTCCACAGTTTATTGTGATCCACACAGTCAAAGGCTATAGATGCTTTTCTGGAACTCTCTTGCTTTTTCCATGATCCAGCAGATGTTGGCAATTTGATCTCTGGTTCCTCTGCCTTTTCTAAAACCAGCTTGAATATCAGGAAGTTCAAGCTGAAGCCTGGCTTGGAGAATTTTGAGCATTACTTTAGTAGCGTGTGAGATGAGTGCAATTGTGCGGTAGTTTGAGCATTCTTTGGCATTGCCTTTCTTTGGGATTGGAATGAAAACTGACCTTTTCCAGTCCTGTGGCCACTGCTGAGTTTTCCAAATTTGCTGACATATTGAGTGCAGCACTATCAGAGCCTCATCTTTCAGGATTTGAAAGAGCTCAACTGGAATTCCATCACCTCCACTAGCTTTGTTCGTAAGTGATGCTTTCTAAGGCCCACTTGACTTCACATTCCAGGATGTCTGGCTCTAGGTCAGTGATCACACCATCGTGATTATCTGGGTCGTGAGGATCTTTTTTGTACAGTTCTTCTGTGTATTCTTGCCATCTCTTCTTAATATCTTCTGCGTCTAGCTAATGGGAAGTTGCTGTACAACACAGGGAGCTCAACATGGTATTCTGTGACCACCTAGAGGGGTGGGAAGGAGGTTCAAGAGGGAAGTGACATGTACACATATGGCTGATTCACATTGTTGTATGAGAGAAACCGATTCAACATTGTAAAGGAATTATCCTACAATTAAAAATGAATTAAAATTAAATAAAGGAATTCAGGTAGCGTTAAGAAACAAAGACTGGTCTCTGGATGGCAGCTAGCAATGAAACCTTGGTCCTACAACCACAAAGAACTGAATCTGGCCAGCAAGCTGACTGAGTTTGACCGAGGATTCTTGCCTAGAGCATTCAGTACAGGACACATCCTGTTGTCCTGTTGACAGTTTAATTACAGCTTGTGAGACTCTAAGCAGAAGATCCAGCTGAGCCCAAACGGGCTTCTCACCTTTAAGCAACCACATTTGTAGTAATTTGTTATGGCAGCAATAAAACAAAGAAAAAACTAATACAGTAGGCAACAGATTTACACAGACATTTTACAAAAAAAATAATGGGCCCAGGAAAAGAGGCTTAAAATAATGAGTCATTAGGGAAATATGAATTAGAATGAAGTACTGCTCTACATCCATTAAAATGGCTTTAAACTAAAAGACTGAGAGTTTTGAGTGCAGGTGAGGATATGGAGTAACTGGAACTCTCATACATTGCTTGTGTGAATGTAAAATAAGACAGCTACTTGGAAAACAGATTAGTGGTTTCTTAAAACATTCAGTGTAAACTTACTATATAACTCAGCAATTCTACGCCTAGATATTTATCCAAGGGAAATGAAAACACAAGTCATACAAGACTTGTACACATATGTTATCAGTAGCATTATTTATAGTAGCCAGAAAGTGGAAACAATCCAAATATCCATCAGTCAGTGAGTGGATTAACAAAGTGTTGTATATCCATAAAACAGAATACTATTCATCAATAAAAAGGAACAAACTACAGATACAGGCTACAACATAAGGAATCTCAAAATATTATGCTAAGTGAAAAAAGCCAGATACAAAAGACTACATGTTGCATCATTTCATTTATATGAAGTTTCCAGAAAAGGCAAATTTTATTGAGACAGAAAACAGATGAGTGGATGCCTGCCGCCGGGAGTGGAAGCAGGGGCCGACTGCATACAGACACACTAGAATTTTCTAGGATGATGGAATTGTTCCAAAACTAGATTGTGGTGATAATTCCACAGCCCTATAAATTTACTAAAATTCATTGAGTTGTGCATTGAATTATAGTGATGGGTGCATATTATGCTGTGTAAGTTGTACCTCAATAAAAAATATGGTGATAATTAACTTCAGAAAAATATAGGAAAGAAAATATATTCTTAGGACAGTGCTCAGCTGTGAGTAATATTTACATAGACATAACTGGATATTGATTTAATTTAAAAAATGAATACAACTACATTGGAATCATGAAGCAAGAGAAGCAGAGAGGATGGGAATATAAGAGAGTAAAATGCTTCACTATCATAATGAGGAATTTGATAATATTCCAAATTGATATACCTAAACATAGCAAAATATGCACATTCTTTAAGTGTATAAGGTCAGGTAAATGCCAACAGGAAATAGCTGAAAGAGTCAAAGTGAATCACCAAGTAGAAAGGAGGAAAATGTAGGGGGGAACTGATAATTTTTATTGTTGCTGTTCTAAACCTATCTGACTTTTAAAAAATCTGTACGTTTATTCATTGATGAAAACAAGAAAATATTTAAGCCAAACTCAAGCTTTCTTATCTTCTGTCCTCTTTTCTATTTCTGTTATTTTTCATCTTCTTTCTGGGAGATTTCCTAAAGTTTTCCAAAAGTTTACTTCTTAATAAATCTACTGAGATTTAAAAAAAAAAAAAAAAAAAATATATATATATATATACACTCTCATATTTTAAATTTGGGGGCAGGAGGAAAAGGGGATGACAGAGGATGAGATGGCTGGATGGCATCACCGACTCGATGGACGTGAGTCTGAGTGAACTCCGGGAGTTGGTGATGGACAGGGAGGCCTGGTGTGCTGCGATTCATGGGGTCGCAAAGAGTCGGACACGACTGAGCAACTGAACTGAACTGAACTGATTTTAAATTTCATGACGTTTCTTTGGTTCCTTGAATGTTTATTTTTACAGTATCTTGCTAACTGTTCTTCTCTGTCTGCTGCTGCTGCTGCTAAGTCAATTCAGTCGTGTCCGACTCTGTGTGACCCCAGAGATGGCAGCCCACCAGGCTCCCCCGTCCCTCGGATTCTCCAGGCAAGAACACTGGAGTGGGTTGCCATTTCCTTCTCCAAGGCATGAAAGTGAAAAGTGAAAGTGAAGCTGCTCAGTCATGTCCGACTCTTAGCAACCCCATGGACTGCAGCCCACCAGGCTCCTCCGTCCATGGGATTTTCCAGGCAAGAGTACTGGAGTGGGGTGCCATTGCCTTCTCCAAATCAACTATACTTGGTTTAATGAAAGCAAAAATCCCTTTGTTGCCATTTTAATGGAAGGAAGAAAAGTGAGAAACATATATATTGGTTCTGCCACATCTACCTACACAAGTCATATAGAAATTTTGACTGTCAAGGTCATTTTTAATGTTGCATGAACAAGGAAACAACTACCTTTTCAGTTTTTAAGAAAAATTGCTAAGTGATGTTACCCTAGATCAGAGCATGCTAACTCCAGGGGAAGTCATGAGAGATTAAGTCTGAGGCTGAGGGAGGTTTGGAGTGGTCTGGGGTTGGTGTACTTGTTGAAGATAAAAATGTATATTAGATATCATCCAGAAGAAAACTGCATAGAACCTAGAATCCTACATATCCTCTATCACAGGCTTTCTTCAGAACTATTCTAAGCAAAATGTATGCTTGCTGCTGCTGCTGCTGCAAACTTGCTTCAGTCATGTCCGTCTCTGTGCGACCCCATAGACGGCAGCCCACCAGGCTCTGCCGTCCCTGGGTTTCTCCAGGCAAGAACACTGGAGAGGGTTGCCATTTCCTTCTCCAAAGCATGAAAGTGAAAAGTGAAAGTGAAGTTGCTCAGTAAGTGTCTGACTCTTTGTGACCCCATGGACTGCAGCCTACCAGGCTCCTCCATCCATGGGATTTTCCAGGCAAGAGTACTGGAGTGTTTGCCTTCTCCAAAAATGTATGCTTATCCTCTAAGAAATCACTTGTATCCTACATGGTATGCATATCAAATTCTCTCATTTTTCTCTCTTAAAATAACAATAGTCACACTCATTTAATTTAAAATAATACATACATGCATTTTTCAGTTTAATGATGGTTCATATTTCTCCATTGGAAAATGTAGGGAAGTTTTCTTGATTCCCAATGCAGAGCTTAAGCAAGTTGAGAATGCATTTCTTGATTTATCCCTACTGATGATATAAATAGGGAAATGTCTGCCAAGTTGAAAATACCTTCTTTTGTCTTCAGTTAACTGTGTTATCAACTTTTTTCTTTTTACAGTTTTAATTTTGATTTAACATTTATTATAAAATGGCTATAAGATAAAGGGTATTTGTTACATTATGTAGTCTTATTCTTAGCTCCAGATTACATTGAACATTTTCAAGTATTTTTTCCTTCAGTTCTTTTGTATTCAATATTATACTACATTTAATTGGATAATTTAGGCTTTTCTATAATAATGATTTAAGGGCTACTGACATATCTTTCCTTAGAGACTAACAGTTGTAACACTTAAAAATGATTGCTGTTAGTTCTAAAATAAATATATTCTTGCAAGAAATTTACATCATATCAAAAATGAAAGTCTCTCTTAATTGTAAAGGTTGAGTTATATCTGCTAAGCATCTTACTTGATAAAATAATAGTATGCTAGAAATGGAAATAATTTCATAATCTGAGAGATTACTGTAGATGCTAAAACAGCCAAGACAGTAGTCTTATGGGCCATTATATTGAGGTCAACAAGTCTGCCTTAAATTGCTCCATCCCATTGCATATTGAGAACAGTATCTGAATGCAAATAGAAAAAAGAGTAACTTTGCCCAGTGGTGGAGAAGAGGGGAAATGTTGCTAGATTAGAAGATAATTCCTTTGGGGAGGAGAGATGGGTTTCTGGTAAAGGCAACCAAAACCTACTTTTCAGTTTTGGGTGGTCAGTGATATAAGTTGAAGCCTTTCCTATCTTCCAGGTACCTCTCTTTAATGTTCTGATTCACAGATTAGAATTTGAGCAATTCAGGAATGCATTTCTTAATTCATCCTTGTTGTTTATGGAGATAGTGGAAATTCCTCTTAAGTCTAGGATATGTTCTTCGGCCTTCAGTGTAATTGCCAGTTTATTTTTTTTTAATATATTTTCATACATAAGTAGAAGTCTGGAGAAGGTGCACTAGGCACTACTAGTCTTATTGCTATGATAACAAAGAAGTCCTTAAATATCTTATAAATCCTTATCATGGACAGACCAGAATTTATATGGAAAATTATAGGATATTTTCTACTTCTACTTTCTGCTTTTGGCTTTTCTTCTATAGTCAAGAGAGTTAAACATGCCACATGTTTTATTTTAGCTCTCTCTTACATTCTTGTTTTATTTTATTTTCTTCCTTATATCCTGTAGATCCATATGATAATTCATTACAGCATAGAAAACATGATGCTATGGTTTCCAAAGCAAGGCTGTATAGGACTCTGTGGGCTTCTCTGGTGGCTTGGATGGTAGAGTCTGCGTGCAGTGTGGGAAACTTGTGTTCGATCCTAGGGTTGGGAAGATCCCTTGGAGAAGGGAATGACTATCCACTCTAGTATTTTTGCTTGGAGAATTCCATGCACAGTGGAACCTGGTATTCAATTTCTAAGAATGTATCCTTGAAATTTTATACATTATACATTAACATTTACTTTGTGATAATTTCAGACTTACAGGAAAGTAAAAATAATATAAAGAATTCCCATTTATCCATCACCCAGATTCCCCAAATGTTAATATTTCATCCTTGCTATATCATTCTTCCATCTATATGTATATACACAAGTATTGCCATTTTTCCTGAACTATTTGAAAAGAAGTTGCAAACATATGACCCTTAGCCCTAAATATTCATATGTGTTTCCCAAAACAAGAATATATTCTTTGGTAACCTCAGTATAATGATAAAAAACCAGGAACTTATACATTTACTTCTAGACAGTTCAGTTCAGTTCAGTTCAGTCGCTTAGTCATGTCTGATTCTTTGTGACCCCATGGACTTCAGTAGGCCATGCCTCCCTATCTATCACCAGCTCCTGGAGCTTGCTCAAACTCATGTCCATTGAGTTGGTGATGCCATCCAACCATCTGGTCTTCTGTCATCTCCTTCTCCTGGCTTCAATCTTTCCCAGAATCAGGGTCTTTTCTAAGGAGGTGGTTCTTTGCAGCAGGTGGCCAAAGTATTGGAATTTCAGTTTCAGCATCAGTCCTTCCAATGAATATTCAAGACTGATTTCTTTTAGGATTGACTGGTTTGATCTCCTTGCAGTCCAAGGGACTCTCAAGTTTTCTCCAAGACCCACAGTTCAAAAGCATCAATTCTTTGGTGCTCAGTTTTCTTTATTATCCAACTCTCACATCCATACATGACTACATATGTGACTTCTACATACATACATGACTTCTAGACAATACATTCCTAAAACTGTACATATTGGTAACTGACTATTGTTCTGGCTATAATTTAATCTGCTTTCAAAGGCAGCACTACATCACTATTGCCTCTTGTTCTTATTTTATAAATTTTACTTCAAATGATAGTCATATCACACTGTCTCTTCCTTCTGAATTTAAAGAAGATCAAAAATTTTTCTGAGACCCCCCCAGATATAATAAATCTGTCTCAGTTCTTAGGGTTACTCTTTTTGGCCTGGTAAAGTTAGAGAAGTCCTTTGGAAGTCAAAGACTTGTGATGCTCAGTTTTGAATTTTCACAAAGCCATTTCTTCCCATAGATTATAATGTGCCTTTGTTATTGTGATGTCGAGTTACTGCCCCGCTCAAGCCGAGTATCCCCTTGGCTTTCACAGTGTAGTGAACTATTGATGGATTCTTTTTCTATTTTCTTTTAGTTTGCTCCTCTCATCCTACTGGGTGCTGAGAAATTGTTCACAAGGACTTTGTAGGCAGGTCTCAGTTGGTACATTTGCTTATCATAACCTCACATCACCTTTGCTGGTCGGTTATCTATTATTTGCTTTTCTTTACCCAATTCTTCCTTTTTCTTTTGGAACGTATGGGTAATAACAACTTTCTTGCCTCTAGTCCCAGATTCTTGCATTATCCCCTATGGTTCCTTGACATTCCATTCACACTTATATAATTGATTTCTTTTTAAATAATTCTTCATCAAATTAAAACTATTTGAATTTGAGTATGTTATTTGTTTCTTGATAGAATCTTAATTTGTACAATGTTCTTATTGTTTAAAAGCCAGTTTTTCACTGGGTTTTCTATTCCCTCCAGTCAAAATAATAAAAGTTTTCTTAAATGTGTTTGCATGTGTCTGTGTGAGCCTGTGTTTGCATACACTCACATAGACACAAACCACATTTGTGAACATATGTTTTGCATAGTGGCTGATTATAATACAATTAAGTTACACATTTCCCTCTTTGGAAACATTTAGGTCCTCTCATATCTTCAAATTTTCACTATGCTAAATAATGTATAGAAAATCTTAAGTATAAGTTTTTTTTCAATAAATTCTCTAAAACATGACTAGTGAGTTAAAATATGTATTTGCATTTATAAATACTTATTTTTATTTTACATTTTAGAAATATGTCATATTTAATTTGATGTTACAAAATTGCTTTTGAAAAGAACTGGAACAATCTAGTTCTGTGTGAAAATACTCATTTTGCAGCATCTTAACAAGCATTGTGTATTTTTATTTTTTTACTTTTTTCTAATTTATCAGAAGAAAAAATATCCTGTTTGTACATTTTCACTATTTTATGAATGGATTTTATTTGTGTAGGTCAGAAATTGTTTTAACTCTCTGTTTCATGCCTTGCCAAAATCATGTAAAAGAAAATTAAACCAGAATTTTAAAACATTCTGGACTTCTAATCAAAAAGAAGGACTTTTTTCTTAGGAATTCCTAGGAAGGAGTTCTTGACCCATAGATGCTGCTTATAAAATATTATCATTTGGAGGCTAATTCCCTAATGTTACATTACTGTAATTAGATGCCAAAATTTCTATCAAGTGACTTAGCAGTCAGAGATCAAACACCAGTATAATTTCCTATAATACAAAAGAGTTTCTTTCTTCTGGTGAAGTGTGAATGATCCTGGTGAGGAGTGCTATGAATGGGTGTTTGTTTGGGCTGTTGGTTTATGGCACTGAGAGCCATGGAATTATTCAACAGATATCATTCATCAGCATGCTAAAGGGAATGTCTAGTTGTATTTCATCAACCAATGCCACTGGGAGGGAAATATTTTGTTCAAAGACATAACAGTTAAAAAACTAAACAAAAAGGGGGAATGATCCATAGGATAATATCCTTAATTCTTCATTGATTAAAAAAGTGAGAAATAAAGTAGCTCTTGATAGCAATTTTCAGTTTTATCTTCAATAAGAGTCATAGCATTTGTTCATTTCCTTGAAGCTTCTGTAACTGTATATCTATATATCTTTGAGTTAGTATGAAAAGGCATACTAACTGAAAGATATATAGATATACAGTTACAGAAGCTTCAAGGAAATGAACAAATAAAAATAATATATTGAGGGAGAGTTTTGCTTGCTGAGGGGTTTGCTTTGCCCAGTTATTTAGCGACTTCTGGGCTGAAGCCCCCAGTTAGTGCTATCAATGGGAAAGTGTCGCACGACCCACATCAGTCTTGGAGTCTAGTCTGTGTTGGATTTAGCAGCTCCCAGCACCCCCATACTTATGAGATTACCCGTAATCTCAATCTATGCAGTACTAGGAACCACTTTGTCCCAGCAGGTTCACTTGGACTCTTGGGACCACCTAATTACTCCAAACCACTCTTTTTGATTGATTGACTCTAGCTGTGCTGTAAATGCCTGCCTCTATGGTCATCTGCTCATTCTAGCCTTTTCCTTATAATCCATGTGTTCCCTCTACCCGTCTTTCTGCTATTGCTTCTTCCCAACAGGGTGTATTTTGCAGACCCATGGAAGCCCCTGCTCCTTAGTAAATAAGCTCTCCTCTTAGTCTTCAAGGGGTTCCCTAGTGGCTTAGATGGTAAAGAATCTGCCTGCAATGCAGGAAGCCTAGGTTCGATCCCTGAGTCAGAAAGATCCCCTGGAGAAGGGAATGGCTGCCCACTACAGGATTCTTGCCTGGAGAATTTCAAGGACAGAGGGCCCTGGCTAGTGCTACAGTCCACGGGGTTGCAAAGGGTCAGGCATAACTGAGCAACTAACAAACACTTTAGTCTTCAACTTGCTATAGATTTCCTCACCTCCATGACTGAAATAAAATCAGATCTCCCCCAAATGTGCCACTCCTTCCATTCACTTAATCAAGGGAGCAACAGGGAAGAAAGTGGAAGGAATCCTAACTCCATATGCCTACTCATTTTTACTTTATGGTAACAAATTGTCCTGTTTTAAGGGTTACTCTCTTCGGATACTAACCATCTGTCTTACTGGTCCCTATCATTAATTGAACCTCTGGTCTATAGATCCACCTTCCTCAACAATACTGATCCCAGCTCAACCATTTCCCCCTCAAGTTTTACATTTACTTTTGATCGTTCATGTCTCCTTTGGAATCTGTTTGAACCATCAGATGTACCCGTGTTAGGGCTAAAATGCACTGACTGTTTTAAATGCAGGGAGTCAAAAATTTCAAAATACTAAAAACAGTAGTCTGTGTGTTATATATATATATATAAACAAATATTTGAGCCTTGAAGGAGAATGAACTACCCCAATTATTTGAATTGAGAAGTGGCAAGTAACCTTCTCTGGTCAATGAGACATGAATGGACCAATCATGTGTGAATTCCATTCAAAAACTTTAAAAACCAATGAGCAGCTCACTACATTTTTCCTGCCTTTGCAGTTGCTGAGATACAATGAAAATGTGAGCTAGATTATGGTTTTTAGCTACTCATGTTTTCTGTTTGTGACTCTCAGCACAATTTAGCATGCTCTGATGGCTGTATTAGGAAATAGAGATTACAATCCTTCTCTGCCCAGAGCCCCTCATAAAACACATTTTATCTGTGTGGGGTCTTTATTTTCTATCCAAGACTGTCTAAGCTGTTAAGTTTGTATGTGTATGTATGGTTCCCAGTTTTTGAATATCCAAACACACTGAAGTTCTTCAAGATATACGAGTATACAAAGACAGAGTATTCTTTTTGTAGCTACATTTTTTTTTAAAAACCTACCTCAAATTGGAACTTACGGAAACAGAAAAAAAATTAACTATGGTGCCATCCCATTGTACTTTTCTTTTGTTATTTCAGAGACTGAATAGGAGCTTTCTTCCAACAAAATATTAAAGTATTTCTTTTCTTTTTCTTCCCTTGCTCCAACAAGTGTGAATGCTTTGGGGTAGAATGATCAGGATGTGAGAGTTGGACTATAAAGAAAGCTGAGCACTGAAGAATTGTTGCTTTTGAACTGTGGTGTTGGAGAAGACTCTTGAGAGACACTTGGACTGCAAGGAGATCCAACCAGTCCATCCTAAAAGAGATTAGTCCTGGGTGTTCATTGAAAGGACTGATGCTGAAGCTGAAACTCCAATACTTTGGCCACCTCATATGAAGAGTTGACTCGGAAAAGACCCTGATGCTAGGAGGGATTGGGGACAGGAGGAGAAGGGGACAACAGAGGATGAAATGGCTGGATGGCATCACTGACTCAATGGACATGAGTTTGGGTAAACTCTGGGAGTTGGTGATGGATAGGGAGGCCTGGCGTGCTGCGATTCAGGGGGTCACAAAGAATTGGACACGACTGAGCGACTGAACGGAACTGATCAGAGCCTTCATGTACTTGGTTTGGAAATTAAGTTGCTAGCCCCAGGCTTCAGAAACAATCCTGATAATTCTTATCAATTCCATATCTTCTTCAGAAAATGAAAATCTGCTCTATATCCACTATACAAAAGAACTCCTTGGCCTGTAAATAATTATGTAAGAGTCTTCCTGAATAAGGGTTAACGTGCAGAATATAACATAGATTCTGACCTCCTATTTAGTCTCCATTTACTTGGTGGTTCAGATGGTAAAGAGACTGCCTGCAATGCAGGAGATCTGGGCTCGATCCCTGGGTTGGGAAGATCCCCTGGAGTAGGAAATAGCAACCCACTCCAGTATTCTTGCTTGGAGAATTCCATGTACAGTGGAGCCTGGTGGACTACAGTCCATGGGGTCACAAAGAGTTGGAAATGACTGAGTGACAAATACTTCACTTCACTTCTTGTTTTTATGGTCCCTGAACTAGAAAGACATTCTTTTTTCACCTGTTTGGTTAACCCTCTTGAATATCACATTCTCTTTATTCTTAAGATATCATTCATTCTCTCTCTCAGTGATATGTTGTTGGTGGCTCCCACTGTGTCCAGAGAACAGATCGTGTATTTCTTCCCAACTTCAGCAACTTCAGCTATGGTGGCTGTTTTACAGAAGGAATAGAACACACTAACTCATTAGATTTGGGCTTCCCAGGTGGTGCTGGTGGTAAAGAATCTGCCTGCCAATGCAGGAGGTGCAAAAGACTTGGGTTTGATCCCTGGGTCAGGAAGATCCCCTGGAGTAGGGAATGGCAATCCACTTAGTATTCTTGCCTGGAAAGTCATGGACAGAGGAGCCTGGTGGGCTACAGTCCATGGGGTTGCAAGCACACACACACACAGACCCACACACACCCACACAAACACACACAGAGGACACATACACAGGGAATTATATTTAAAATTTCATCCCCATATATACAACCACATGGATAATTTTCATCCAGAATTTGAGCCTAAACCTCCTTAACCTCTCCAGCTTCCAGCATCTTTCTGCATTCCATTTCTGCTGTTCCTGCCCTCAGGGTCATATTCTCCTTGACATAATTTGGAACTGATTTGTCTTTGAAATATTAGATCCTAATACCCTACCCTGAGTTTAAACTCCAATAGTCTCAGCTTATTTCTCTCTTACTCTTATCATACCAATATTTCATAGCTCCAATCCACTTATTCCTTCACTTCCTCAAATAAGTATACAAGTTCTTTTCTATCTTTCTTTTTCTGATCACACCATACAACACATCAATTAATGTTTTGTTACCTCTTCATCCCTTTGACTCTCATGTGAGTTAACCAGTCCCTGTAGCTGGTGGGCTGCAGACTGTTGAACACAGTGGGAGAGTTCAAGTAACCACGAGAAGCAGTTCTCTCTATTCCTATTTCAAACCCATTTTCTGAAAAGGATCATGTAGTAAATATTTTAGACTTTTTGGGCCACACACCATTTTCTTTTATGTTATTGTCTTCTTTTTTCATGATACTTCACAAATGTAAAATTCTTAGCTTGGGAATTTATAAAAACAGGCCAATAATTGGAATTAAGAATTAAAAACCAACCCTCTCTCTTACCTCAAATGGAGCCTAATTAAAGCTTTTGCATAGCAAAGAAAACTATAAACAAAATGAAAAGACAACCCACAGAATAGGAGAAAATATTTGTAAACGAAGCAGGTGACAAAGGATTAACCTTCAAAATATACAAACAGTTCATGGAACACAATATAAAAAAAAATAAGGCAATCAAAAAATGAGCAGAAAGTCTAAATAGCAGTTTCCAAAGAAACCATACAGATAGTTAAAAAGCACATGAAAGGATGTTCAACATATCTAATTATTAAAGAAATGCAAATCAAAACTACAATGAAGTATGACCTCACACCAGTAAGAATGGCCATCATTAAAAAACCCACAAAAAATAAGTGCTAGGAGAATAGAGACACTTTCTACACTGTTGGTGGCAATGTAAAGTAGGACAGCCTCCATACAGAACAGTATGAAAGTGAAAGTCACTCAGTCATGGCTTACTCTTTGGGACCCCAACAACTTGGGAGAATTCCATGGAATTCTCCAGGTCTGAATACTGGAGTGGGTAGCCTTTCCCTTCTCCAGGGGATCTTCCCAACCCAGGGATGGAACCCAGGTCTCCCACATTGCAGGCAGATTCTTTTACCAGGTTAGCCACAAGGGAAGCCCAAGAATACTGGAGTGGATAGCCTATCCCTTCTCCAGCAGATCTTCCCAACCCAGGAATTGAACAAGGTTCTCCCTGCATTGCAACTTTACCAACTGAGCTATCAGAGAAGCCACAGAACAGTATAGAGGTCCCTTGAGAAATTAAAAATAAAGCTACCATATGATCCAGCAATCCTACTCTTGGGTATGTTTCTGGAGAAAAACCATAATTCATAAAGGTACATGCACCCCAATGTACACTGCAGTACTATTTACAATAGTCAGGACATGGAAGCAACTTAAATGTCCATCAACAGAGGAATGAATAAAGAAGTTGTGATACATATATATAATGAAATATTACTCAGCCATAAAAAGAACTAAATAATGTCATTTGCAGCAACATGAATGGACCTAGAGATTGTCATACTGAGTGAATGAGCGAAGTAAGTCAGACACAGAAAGAGAAATAGCATATGACATTGCTTATCTGTGGAATCTAAAAAAAAAAAAAGACTACAGATAAACTTACCTAAAAAGAAATAATTGTAGATGCAGAAAATAAACTTATAGTTACCAGAAAGTAAGGCAGGGGGAGGGATAAAATGGAAGACTGGTATTGACATATACATATTACTATATATAAAATAGATAACTAGCAAGGACCTACTCTATAACACAGGGAACTCTACTTAATACTCTATAATGACTTATATGGGAAAAGAATCTAAAAATGAGTGGATATATGTTTTATATATATATATAAACAGATTCACATTCTGTGCACTTGAAAATAACACAACACTGTAAACCAACTATATGCCAATAAAATTGTATTAAAAAAATTAAGAGCTAACCCTCCTCTTACCTCAGATTGGCTCACAACAATGCTTAGCAGTGTTTGTCAAGAACCTCCCTCCACTCCCATTCTCCACAGCAGCTTCTTATAAATCTGACTCAAAAGATCCCTATACAACCTCCCCTCTGCTTCAGCTTCTTAGTAGAATGTACTATTTGTTCATAACCTGGTCTCTGCTTCATAGTTTTTCTCATCACTTCCTCACACACCTCTATGGCTACTGCCATATCAAACTAATCCATACCCTTCTCACTTATGAAGACCACCATGAACCCTCAAGGTTCAAATAACACTGTCAGCTGCTCATCACTCAAGAATCCAATACTGAGAGACAACTGTTGGGTAAAAGGAAAGATTGCTTTGTTGAGAAAGCTGGCAACCCTGGGGAGAGGGTGGATTCATATTTCAAAGAACAAATTCCCTTTTGCTGATCAGGGGGCAAGTGCTTTTAAATGGGAATCTCAAGAGTGCACAGGCTGGGCACAATGCTACTTGTGAAACAACACAGTTAGCTCTAATGATCATGTTGAAATTGGTCATGTGGTGGTCTGATTCGTATCATCTTTGTTGTTTTAAGTACAGATAATCTTTAATTTCAGGGTCAGTTTTTTTCCCATTTCCTTGGGGCCAGTTCTCAAAATTGTGAGAGCTTATGTCATAGCTATTGTTGTTCAGTTGATCAATCATGTCCGATGCTTTGTGACCCCATGGACTGCAGCATGCCATGTTTCCCTGTCCTCACTATCTCCTGGAGTTTGCTCAAACTCATGTCTATCGAATCTGTGATGCCATCCAACCATTTCATCCTCTGTCGCTCTACTTATCCTGTCCTCAATCTTTCCAAGCACCAGGCTCTTTTCCAATGAACTGGCCCTTCGCTTCTCATGACCAAAGTATTGGAGCTTCAGCTTCAGCATCAGTCCTTCCAGTGAATATTCAAGGCTGATTTCCTTTAGGATTGACTGGTTGTTGTGGCTATAGTCTGGTCATTATACAGCTAGCTTTTACTCCTGGGAGTTTCAGTATCTGCAAAACAGCTCAAAGGATATGGCTCAGAATATTATCCATTATCCATTATCCAGCCCTTAAAGAGAATATTATCCATTATCCAGCCCTTAAAGAGAAACTAAAGGTCCTTGATTTTGTTTAGTGGTTAACCTATTATTATTTTGTCTTGTGTGATTGTTTTTCTTCATTTCTGCACTTTCTCATTTCTTTGTTAGGCTTATTCTTTGGCTAAAGCTTTTCTACAGACAAGAGGCAGGCAGAAGATATCAGAATGGGGAGTCTGTTGTGGGAAGACCCCATAGAATCTTGTTCCTTTACATTACCATAGCATAGAATGTTTCCTCCACAGAAATACAGCACAGTATAACCAAAAATATAAATATCCCCAGAATTTCTTGTTGAGAGATAGCACAAGAGAGACAACCACTGGCACATTCACTGGCAAAGAGATGTTCTCAAGCCCCCGACCCATTCAGATACGGTCATTCCCCAGCAACGTTCCAGACTATTCCATGTCACATTCTTGGTTGTTTGGAAGAGCGCAAACTGTGCAGGTTGGCTCTTGAGTGCCTGAAAATTTCTGTATTAATAGTTCTGAAAAAGATCTTTAGACTTTGCATATGAATTTCTCCCTGCCTAAAGCCTCTTCAGTAATCTTCATCCCCTTTGTCTATGTGGGTATGCTCAACTTCTGTCATTAGTGGATCAGAGCATACAGAATTGAAACATTATAATGAATATCATTGAATTGCTTGTCAGAAATTTATATTGACTTAAATTCCCACTAGTGTTGCATTCCCAAAAGTTTTCTTCCTGGCTGATGGGGGACATATCTTTTTAAATGACTCAGTTTCTTGGACCATTTTATTTTATTTACTTTATTGGCCTCATCGCACAACTTGTGGGGTCTTAGCTCCCCAACTAGGGATTGATCCCATGCCCCCTACAGTGGAAGCATGGAGTCCTAACTGCTGGACCACCAGGAAATTCCCATTAATATTGTGTTTCAAAATAGTGTTAACCGAATTATTTCATAAAAATGTTTAAACTACATAATTGTACACATGTCCAACCCCAAATCTTTATTCTGTGAATGTTTCCTATAGTATAATTACAGTCCTAATCACTCCCATAATTCTTGACCCTGATTTATTCTATGGAATTATTTCAGTTCTTTGGGAAACATCATCCTGGACTGCGTGTGAATTTTTTTTTTTTACTAGCCTTGAGTGGCACCTGAATCTGTAGGTATTTAAGTGATTGCTTCTTGGGAGGTGTTCATCTGAGTGCAAATGAGTTTGGCTCTGAACAGATCTTAGCAGGTATTTGACAGCTTGGATGACTGGCACATTGTCATCTTCATAACACACCTAAAATGTAGAGTGCCAAAAATCACAAACAGGTTGGGTGTAGTTAAAGATCTGAGACCTTGTCCAATTTAGTTAATCTTATAAATCATAGCAGCAGAAATATGCCAACTTTAATTAAAATTGTAACCCATAGTGTAAAATAGAATTATCTTATCTGCAGATGTATATTTTTATTTTAATATTCCACAATTGTGTGAAAATGTATCTTTGTAAGACTCATGTGTTGTGTGGTATTAGCCACTAATGGGACTGGAAACCTCCCTGGATGACAAAGGGTCTTTTTAGTATAACAGTCAGAATTTTCTTTCTCTGAACATTTTGAATTTTTGCTCTGGGGCTGTAAAATGGGGAATTTTTATTGAGAAATAAAATGCAGTTTTGTCTTATCATATGTTGATGATAAACATTAATAAAGCACCGTGAGGGGACTCTGAGAATGCCAGTGGCTCCCATCACATAAAACATTCTTTCTAAGAGATGCTGGAGTTTAACAAAGAGGAACTTTGGATCTGTGTATGTGTTTTAGTTAAAATCCACAAGTTAGTAATATAGAAAGAAAAAGAACAAGAACTTCAAAAGGTATGGGGCTCAATCTTTTCTTTTTTTTAAATTTGGTTTTCAAATTTTCTATCTCATTGCAAAATATTTACTAGATTTTTCATTCCTGGCACAATACATCATTAACGTATATGAGTACCCAGTTTTAGTTTCTTCTTAGATGTTTTCCCCAGAGAGGGTATATAGGATTCTTAGTCAAAGAACTAAGCAGGGATACAACATATGCAAAGTAAAAAGAGACAAAAGTGGGGCAAGGAGAATCAGAAGAGTTTGCTCTTCTGGGAATCAAGGCTGAAAAGTATTGGCATGATGGAAGCAGGGAGGCAGTTTAGAGGAACCAAGTGAAGAGGATGCCTGATGCCAAAACTGAATTGAATTGAATCACTGGATCCATGCTGGGGCCCTGGCTGAGACTCCTTGTCCTGGCCAGGAAGGTTTTTTTTTTTCCCAATTGGATTTGCACAACCAATAATGAAACTGATGCTAACACTGGAACAGCACAGGCTTTATTTAATGGCCGAAGAATTGAGAAGTGGGAACCTAGTTTACAAATTTTTAACTCAATTCAGCCAGAGACATCAAGTATATAGGAGGATCTAGGTAAAAAGAAGGGAACTGGAAAGAGTGAGAAGAATCAGTTGTTCATGATTTATTCAAGAACAGGAGTGTGGCTTGGATCTGGAATTGATGCAGCTCTTCTTTTTAGTCCTTGTAGGGGGCTTCCTCGGTGGCTCAGTGGTAAAGAATCCTCCTGCAATGCAGAAGATGCAAGTTTTATCCTTGGGTTGGAAAGATCCCATGGAGACGGAAATGGCAACCCACTCCAGTATTTTTGCCTGGGAAATCCCATGGACAGAGGAGTTCATGGTGTCCCAAAAGAGTCGGACACAACTTAGCAACTAAACAACAACATGGGTTTTCCAGTGGCTGTCATGGCAATCAACAACTGTAATGGCACTCGGAGGTGTGTTGTTTAGCATGCTAATGTATTACAATGAGCATGTAGATTGTAATACAATGAATACAAGTCTTCTGCCATCTTGGGCCTACTTGGTTCTAACCAGTTCTTGTTTTTTTTTCTCTTTACAGCTTCCTCCCGAAACGTAGGTTTAAGAGTAATTGGTTTCTATTGAAGAGAAGGGCCAGGATATGATTCTGGTTCAACAGCCTTATTTATTATTAGCCTTACTTATTATTACAACAGTAAGTAAATTACTGATGGTGCTGAAATTAGTATCTTGAGGAAGTTACTTTTCTTAAAACCATGAATATAATAACTGCAAGACACCATGGTGAGTTTTTCATTCCCTCATTCATTTTTCCAGACAAGGAAACTGAAATACACAGGCTTGTCCAAGACCTCACAATGAGGCAGAGTTAAAGCAGAGATCAGGAGGCAGATTTTTTTGTTTTTACTTCTTTGATCTCTTTTTGGTGATTCAGAAGATATGTTCACTTGGTAGTTTGAATTCTTTGAAGTCTAGAACATCTGTGATTGATGTTTCTTAAAAAAAAAAAAGCTAAAATTTACACATTCAAATACTTTTTATTCTTACAGAGAATCACATTAAGAAAGTTTTCATTAATTCCAAAACTGATTTTTGATCTGGGTAGCCTTGGACAAATTTCTCAATCTTTCTAAATTTTTATTTTCTTATCTGTAAAATGAAAATAATATTGACACTGTAAAATTGTTATAAGGATTAGAGAAAATATATAAGGACTACAGTTAGCAAGAAATAATGATTATTGATAAAAACAAACAAAACACAGCTAATATTATTGATATATATTATTGTTTAGTACTTTACATAAAATACCTTATTTGATCACTTTTTGATTATTTCATTAAGATTGCCATTTATATATATATACACATGTGTGGGCTTCCCTGATAGCTCAGTTGGTAAAGAATCTACCTGCAATGCAGGAGATACCAGTTCCATTCCTGGGTGAGGAAGATCTTCTGGAGAAGGGATAGGCTACCCACTCCAGTATTCTTGAGCTTCCTCTTTGGCTCAGCTGGTAAAAGTATCTGCCTGCAATGCAGGAGACATGGGTTCGATTCCCGGGTTGGGAAGGTCCCCTGGAGAAGGCTACCCACTCCAATATTCTGGCCTGGAGAATTCCATGGGGTAGCAAAGAGTCAGACAAGACCTTCACTTTCACTTCACTTTCATATACATATGTATATTTACTTCCCATAGGAGAGTGCCTAAAGAGAAGTAGAACCTGCTAATTGGGAGCTGAATAATCTGACTTTACTATTAATATATGTTCTCAAGGGAGATGAATCTGATTACATTGATGTATCTTTCACCAGCCTTGTTTTGTATTAGCGCTGCCTTGTAGAAATGTGAGTTCTTTTTTGCCAGAAATTTTTTTTAAAATATCAAATTCATGTGCAGCAACTTCTGTAAGATATATTAGTGTTATGATACCTAGAATTTCTCAAAGACTTGCCCTTAAAGAGACAGTGTTGTAGGGAAAGATGTTTTTAAGAAGGAGATATGGTAACAGTGTGGACCATGACTTTGCTGCATGGCCTTTGATCCCCATTGCTGTGCTAGGAGCACAGGGGAGGAGGCAGACAAACCTGTATTGGAATCCTGATGCCCCTCCTTAGCTATGTGACCTTGGGCAAGGTATTTATATTTTGTAAGCTGTAATGTGTTCATGTGCAAAGTAAAGAAAAATGTTAGTGCTTATTTACAGGCTTATTGATGTTAAATGAAGTAATGCATGAAAAATGTTTAACATAGTAACTGACTCATAATGAGAACTCCATTAACATGAGTGGCTGTTGTTTTCATCTCTCTGAAGTTTGAGTCCTTTATCTGCAAGAAAGGTTTGGACCAGATGCTTTCTACAACTCATCTTGTACTAACAGTCCATGATTCTAGATATGGTTCTCACATATGAAAAGGATTAAATAAATTAACTTGTTTTGCTTTTGGAGTGTGAGGTGTGTAAATTTTAACTAGGGATTAAATATGTACATGCTAAAGATGATACATCTATTCAGGAGTTTTATTTTTTGTTGTATTTTTGAGATGGACTTGATAAGGTATATATTTTAAAGATATTGTCCTTTTTATCTTAGATTTCAAATTTAATAGCATGTTTGGCCATTGTAATCTGTTTGATTTAAAAAAATTCTCCTATTTCTGTAGCTATATATTTTCCCCCCACTTTGACAATTATCTATTTTCCTTTGCTTTTTGTTTTCCTTATGATTTTGACTAGTGGTTTGTCTAATTAGTTTTTTCAAACTAGCTTTGGTTTTCAAACCAGCTTTTGCTTTTATTGATTCACTTTATTTTTGTTATTGCTTTTAAACATATTAATATCTGTTTTAATTTTTATTAATTCTAATAATTTGTATTTCTTCTAGCTACTTTCCTAATTTCTTAAGTTGCATAGATTATTGATTCTAAAAAAGCATATGCCATTAAGAGTATAATTTTTCTTCTAAATATCTCTTTAGCTGCATCCCACAACTTTTGAAATGTGAAATTTTCATTAAAGTTCAAAATTAAATCTTATAAAATATATACATAAACAAAATTCAGTTCAGTTCAGTTCAGTTGCTCAGTCGTGTCTGACTCTTTGTGACCCTGTGAATCGCCACATGCCAGGCCTCCCTGTTCATCACCAACTCCCAGAGTTCACTCAGACTCAATGTCCATCAAGTCGGTAATGCCATCCAGCCATCTCATCCTCTGTCATCCCCTTCTCCTCCTGCCCCCAATCCCTCCCAGCATCAGAGTCTTTTCCAATGAGTCAACTCTTCTCATGAGGTGGCCAAAGTACTGGAGTTTCAGCTTCAGCATCATTCCTTCCAAAGAAATCCCAGGGCTGATCTCCTTCAGAATGGACTGGTTGGATCTCCTTGCAGTCCAAGGGACTCTCAAGAGTCTTCTCCAACACCACAGTTCAAAAGCATCAATTCTTTGGTGCTCAGCCTTCTTTCACAGTCCAACTCTCACATCCATACATGACCACTGGAAAAACCATAGCCTTGACTAGACGAACCTTTGTTGGCAAAGTAATGTCTCTGCTTTTGAACATGCTATCTAGGTTGGTCATAACTTTCCTTCCAAGGAGTAAGCGTCTTTTAATTTCATGGCTGCAGTCACCATCTGTAGTGATTTTGGAGCCCAAAAAAGTAAAGTCTGACACTGTTTCCACTGTTTCCCCATCTATTTCCCATGAAGTGATGGGACCGGATGCCATGATCTTCGTTTTCTGAGTGTTGAGCTTTAAGCCAACTTTTTCACCCTCCACTTTCACTTTCATCAGGAGGCTTTTTAGTTCCTCTTCACTTTCTGCCATAAGGGTGGTGTCATCTGCATATCTGAGGTTATTGATATTTCTCCTGGCAATCTTGATTCCAGTTTGTGCTTCTTCCAGTCCAGAGTTTCTCATGATGTACTCTGCATAGAAGTTAAATAAGCAGGGTGACAATATACAGCCTTGCCATACTCCTTTTCCTATTTGGAACCAGTCTGTTGTTCCATGTCCAGTTCTAACTATTGCTTCCTGACCTGCATACAAATTTCTCAAGAGGCAGGTCAGGTGGTCTGGTATTCCCATCTCTTTTAGAATTTTCCACAGTTTATTGTGATCCACACAGTCAAAGGCTTTGGCATAGTCAATAAAGCAGAAACAGATGTTTTTCTGGAACTCTTTTGCTTTTTCCATGATCCAGCAGATGTTGGCAATTTGGTCTCTGGTTCCTCTGCCTTTTCTAAAACCAGCTTGAACATCAGGAAGTCACAGTTCACGTATTGCTGAAGCCTGGCTTGGAGAATTTTGAGCATTACTTACTAGCGTGTGAGATGAGTGCAATTGTGTGGTAGTTTGAGCATTCTTTGGCATTGCCTTTCTTTGGGATTGGAATGAAAACTGACCTTTTCCAGTCCTGTGGCCACTGCTGAGTTTTCCAAATTTGCTGGTATATTGAGTGCAGCACTTTCACAGTATCATCTTTCAAGATTTGAAATAGCTCAACTGGAATTCCATCACCTCCACTAGCTTTGTTTGTACTGATGCTTTCTGAGGCCCACTTGACTTCACATTCCAGCATGTCTGGCTCTAGGTCAGTGATCACATCATCGTGATTATCTGGGTCCTGAAGATCATTTTTGTACAGTTCTTCTGTGTATTCTTGCCACCTCTTCTTAATATCCTCTGCTTCTGTTAGGTCCATACCATTTCTGTCCTTTATTGAGCCCATCTTTGCATGAAATATTCCCTTGGTATCTCTAATTTTCTTGAAGAGATCTCTAGTCTTTCCCATTCTGTTGTTTTCCTCTATTTCTTTGCATTGATTGCTGAGGAAGGCTTTCTTATCTCTTCTTGCTATTCTTTGGAACTCTGCATTCAGATGCTTATATCTTTCCTTGTCTCCTTTGCTTTTCACTTCTCTTCTTTTCACAGCTATTTGTAAGGCCTCCCCAGACAGCCATTTTGTTTTTTTTGCATTTCTTTTCCATGGGGATGGTCTTGATCCCTGTCTCCTGTACAATGTCATGAACCTCAGTCCATAGTTCATCAGGCACTCTATCAGATCTAAGCCCTTAAATCTATTTCTCACTTCCGCTGTATAATCATTAGGGATTTGATTTAGGTCATACCTGAATGGTCTAGTGGTTTTCCCTACTTTCTTTAATTTAAGTCTGAATTTGGTAATAAGGAGTTCATGATCTGAGCCACAGTCAGCTCCTCGTCTTGTTTTTGTTGACTGTATAGAGCTTCTCCATCTTTGGCTGCAAAGAATATAATCAATCTGATTTTGGTGTTGACCATCTGGTGATGTCCATGTGTAGAGTCTTCTCTTGTGTTGTTGGAAGAGGGTGTTTGCTATGACCAGTGCATTTTCTTGGCAAAACTCTACTAGTCTTTGCCCTGCTTCATTCTGTATTCCAAGGCCAAATTTGCCTGTTATAAAATAAATAAATATAATAAATACTTTGAGACTACCATTAGAATTAGAATCCATGAATTATTGAGATTTCTTAAATTTTATTTTATGATTTTTTTTTTGTCCTCAGTTTAGGAATTTTTAATGAAAGATTACAGAATGAACCACAACAAACTCTGGAAAATTATTAGAGAAATGGGAATACCAGAGTACCTGACCTGCCTCTTGAGAAATCTGTATGCAGGTCAGGAAGCAACAGTTAGAACAGGACATGGAACAACAGACTGGTTCCAAATAGGGAAAGGAGTACGTCAAGGCTGTATATTGTCACCCTGCTTATTTAACTTATATGCAGAGTACATCATGAAAAACGCTGGACTGGAAGAAGCACAAGCTGGAATCAAGATTGCTGGGAGAAATATCAATAACCTCAGATACGCAGATGACACCACCCTTATGGCAGAAAGTGAAGAAGAACTAAAGAGCCTCTTGATGAAAGTGAAAGAGGAGAGTGAATAAGTTGGCTTAAAACAACATTCAGAAAACAAAGATCATGGCATCCAGTCCCATCACTTCATGGCAAATAAATGGGGAAACAGTAGAAACAGTGGCTGACTTTATTTTTTTGGACTTCAAAATCACTGCAGATGGTGATTGCAGCCATGAAATTAAAAGACCCTTGCTCCTTGAAAGTAAAGTTATGACCCACCTAGACAGCATATTAAAAAGAAGATATTACTTTGCCAACAAAGGTCCATCTAGTCAAAGCTATGGTTTTTCCAGTAGTCATGTATGGATGTGAGAGTTGGACTGTAAAGAAATCTGAGCACTGAACAATTGATGCTTTTGAACTGCGGTGTTGGAGACTTGAGAGTCCCTTGGACTGCAAGAAAATCCAACCAGTCCATCCTAAAGGAAATCAGTCCTGAATATTGTTTGGAAGGACTGATGTTGAAGCTGAAACTCCAATACTTCGGCCACTTGATGCGAAGAGCCTACTCATTTGTAAAAATCCCGATGCTGGGAAAGATTGAAGGCAGGAGGAGAAGGAGATGACAGAGGAAGAGATGGTTGGATGGCATCACCAACTCAATGGACATGAGTTTGAGTAAACTCTGGGAGTTGCTGGTGGACAGGAAGGCCTGGTGTGCTGCAGTCCATGGTGTTCAAAGAGTCAGACATGACTGAGCAACTGAACGAAAGATTATTAAAATCTCTCACTATTATGGCATTATCAATTTATCATTGTCTTTCAGCTGATTTTTGCTTTATATCTTGTGTTTTTTTAAGTACATACAAGGCTGTAATTTTTATATATTCTTGGTAATTATTAATGTTTTCAGTGTATGATGACCTTTATTTATTTCAAAATGTGTGTTGGTCCTAGTTCCATCTTGTCTGCTATTAATATAATGACTACAGGTTTGTTTTGTTTTTGAGGGCAGTGGGGCAAGTTATTTTTTTTCCTGTATACTTTCAACCTCACTATCTTTGTGAGTGTTTCTCTTTTAAACATAGATTACTTTTTTTTGTTTATTCAGTCTTTAAGTTTGTACTAATTTCTTCTTATCATCACTGAAAATCATTTTTTTTATTGCAATAGAATTGACATATAACATTATATTAGTTTCAGGTGTAAGACAGTGATTTAAATATTTGTATACATGACAAAGTGATCACCACAAAAAGTCTACTTAACATCCATTTACCACACATTGTTAAACATTTTATTTTTCTGGGATGAGAATTTTTAAGATTTTTTTTAGCAACTTTCAACTATGCAATATTGTTAACTATGGTCACCATACTATGCATTACATCACAAGAATTCCTATTTTTTGTAACTGGAAGTTTCAACTGTTAGATCTCCTTTACCCAGTGCCTCTCCCCACCCCCCGATCACTTTCCAGCAACCACTGATCTGTTGTCTATGAGTTTGCTTTCTTTAGTTTTGTTTAGATTTTACATCAAAGAGAGATCATAATGTATTTGTCTTTATCTATCTGACTTATTTCATTTAGCACAGTGCCATCAATGTTCATCCATGTTGTCTTAAATGGCAAGATTTCCTTCTTTTATGGCTAAATAATATTCCACTGTATATGAATAAATGGAGAATATACTTATTTATATTTGCTTTTGTTAATGGCATTTGGGGATTTATTTCTTCTACATTATTTTATACCTCTCCTGATTTTCTTTTTAGGACTTTAAGGGTTAGATTAAAGCTTAGGTATGGAAATTATGGATATAAGTGTGATCATAGAAGCCAAGAGGCTCTTGATGAAAGTGAAAAAGGGGAGTGAAAAAGTTGGCTTAAAACTCAACATTCAGAAAACATCATGGCATCCAGTCCCATCACTTCATGGCAAATAGATGGAGAAACAGTGGAAACAGTGACAGACTTTATTTTTGGGGGCTCCAAAATCACTGCAGATGGTGATTAGAGCCATGAAATTAAAAGATGCTTACTCCTTGGAAGAAAAGTTATAACCAACCTAGACAGCATATTAAAAAGCAGAGACATTACTTTGCCAACAAAGGACCATCTAATCAAGGCTACGGTTTTTCTAGTGGTCATGTATGGATGTGAGAGTTGGACTATAAGGAAAGCTGAGCACCAAAGAATTGATGCTTTTGAAGTGTGGTGTTGGAGAAGACTCTTGAGAGTCCCTTGGACTGCAAGGAGATCCAACCAGTCCATCCTAAAGGAAATCAGTCCTGAATATTCTTTGGAAGGACTGATGTTGAAGCTGAAACTCCAATACTTTGCCTGCTTGATGCGAAGAGCTGACTCATTTGAAAAGACCCTGATGCTTGAAAAGATTGAAGGTGGGAGGAGAAGGGGATGACAGAGGATGAGATGGTTGGATGGCATCACCAACTCAATGGACATGAGTTTGAGTAAACTCTGGGAGTTGGTGATAAACAGGGAGGCTTGGCATGCTGCAGTCCATGGAGTTGCAAGGAATTGGACATGACTGAGTGACTAAACTGAACTGGTAGAAGCCAACAGAATAGATTGGCAGGAATCATAGTAAAACAGCTGAGAAATGAGGGTGGAATTTAGAAGGAGGTTTAAATAAGCCATAGAAAGAGATCAATGAAGATAAGGTTAGTTCTGATCAGAGAGGTAGGAAGAAGATCTGGAAAGGCAAATTTGTAGGGTCTAGTAGCTGAAAAGATTTCCAGTAGGAATGCATGGTTAGTAATAAGATGCTACAGGTTTTATGAAAAACAATTAAATTTTGTGGTTAAATAAATGATCATCGAAGACTCTTAAGGGTTAATTTCAATGGAGCCATAGAAACAGAAATTTTGTGGGCAAAGACAAGGAATATAATCTTAGAGAAAAAGATTTATAAGGATAGCAACAAATTCAGAATGGGAAAGGATACTTGTCAAGATGTAGGAGCAATGATGCAGTAGAACAGAGGTAATTTATGAATTAAAGTCTCTAAGATAATAAAAATCTCTGTACTTTCTCTTGCTATAGGTTTTTTCCTAGAGTCCACTTAGAGACTGCACAGATTACATGCCTAATTACGAGTTGGAAGAAATGCAATATAAATGACGAGGGTGTCTCAATAGGCAGCACTGATGAATCCATTAATTTGGGTACCATTGATCAAGCGCTGTGAAGTTAATCCTGCAGTGTGGGTTAGATCAGAGCATACATTAATAAATGCACTTGCGCTTGACCTATAAAATGAATGATCAACATCTCCCCCAGGGCTGTGAAACTGGTGAGCTCTCTGAAGAATCATCACTATCACTAAGCCATTTTAAAGGCCTGGTTTTAGATTTTCATTAGGAGAATATCTCTGAATGCCTTTCCTAATGAAAACCAAGTGCTTAATTTTTACTAAAACAGACTCAGGGCAATTATTAAAGTTTTTTCTCTCAAAATGAAAATAAAGTAATTTTATTTTACCTACCCCTTTTGTTTCCTTTCCTTTGGGAAGTGACTGCAGCTAACAATTCCTTTAGCAAATATATATTGAACAATGGTATAGGAGTGTGACACTCATCCTAAGGACACTAGTTTATCAGTAGTTTAGGAGGAGATATTTATATTTTATTGAGAGAAAGAATGCTTGACTAGGATGAACTTCCTCTAGGCATCTTAAGTAAAGCACTGTTTTGAGGTCAGGATAGTTATCCACACTGCTCAGAGTTTAACTTCTTAGGCAAAGCTCTATTCATCTCCTCCTCAAACTCTAAAAATTGGGTATTGAGAAAAACATCATCTGAAAAGGTGACTGCTCTTTAAGATGAAAGATTTCAAAAAGGGGGATTTCTTTTTGTAAAGAAAATCATTTTTTAGGCTCTTTGGTTATGAAAAATGAATGATCCCCCAAACTCATCTAGATTAGGGTAAATGCTTTATTTGCTTTATATTGTCAAGTAATAAGAACCTGGTAATTGTCTCCTGGTGACTCAAGGAGTTGTTTTAGGGCTTGACTAGTATTCATAGGAAGGCTAGAATTATAGTCTCAGTAGAAAGATTACATGGCTGAAGATTAGGACAGAAGTAGGAAAGAGGATTGATAAGAGTTTACATGTAGCAGGCTGGTTGAATATTTTTATGATATAAAAGACCACTCAGAGGTTTTTGATCTGTTGATCTGTGATGTAATTTAATTTCCTTTTATAATCCTCAATAGAAGCCAATTTTACACAGCAGTCCTTATTCAATGATGCTTTTGGTAAAGAAGGAAGAGGAACTTTGCTGGGCTGCATCCCACAGTCCTCTAAGGCCCATACTTGCCCGGCTTCAAGACCAAGAAAGAGCCCAAAGTCAGAAACAGAGACATCAGTGGCTTAATGGATGGCAGATCTTACATGTTTGAAGCAAGGTCCTGGAGTGACACCCCACTGTGCGTGGTGGATGGCAGGCAGGACCTGGTGGCAGCCTTTGCTTCCAGAGACAGGGGGAGGTTACCAGTTATAGAAGAAATTGACATCAGGTCAGTTCATCAGTTACTAGGGAGACCCAGCTGAGGGGTACCCCCCTCATCACGCCTTTGGTAAGCATAGTAGAGATTTCTGATCTAAAGCTAGAACAGTTGTTAGCTGGGGACTGGGACAAGTAATGCAGGAAGGTCAGTGAAGTGAGTAGGGTATAGGTGAAGCAGGCACTGGTGGAGTAGGGAATGTACAGAGAGCAAGAGAACAGCCATTGTGAGTGGTCTAACCATACAAGCTCTCTTCCTGTGCTTGTGGCTAGTGGGGGTGGGGAAGATGTCCTTGGGAAGTGAGATGGCAAAGTGCAATTTTGATATCAGAAGGAGTATGAAGTACTGCAGAGGGAGCTAGTCTCCTCACAGAAAACGAAATGTTTACAGAGTGATTTTATTTGTAAAAGCATGGTTCCTGGTTGCTGAATGCCAAGGAGCTTACACTTGAAACACTGATAGCAATGTCACCTGATTATGAGAATCTGTTCACTGCAGGAACCCCAGGGGGGGAAAATTTACCTTGAAACTTCTAGGAGTTGAGTTGAAAATAACAGACTTTTCAAAAAGGGAAATGAACACATTATATTCCAGCATAAATGTCGTTCCAATATTAACATTTTCCTGTCTAATTAGCACTTCTTTTTCAAGCTGTATTCAGTTGTAAGAAAATTTATTAGGTCACATCTTATCCTATACAGTAAGAATAGTTGCAGTCTTTTGAGAATTTAGTGGCTTGTGGCAAAAAGATCAAACCGTATCTTAGCATTTGTTTTGCATTCTCAATAGCGTTAAGCAAAGGGTTCTATGCAGAATGTAACCTTGGTTATTGGACTCACCATTGGCTGAGCATATTAGTAATGGCTTCCAATGGGAATTATTTTTATTTTGTATTTTTCTTGAGTATTTCATGCTATAATAAGCCATGCAATTCTACAAAAGAAAGCTTGTAGAAGTCATGGTGTGTAGATAAAGCTTGGGAGAATAGCAGGATAGTGAAGAGGTTAATAGTACAGAGTCACACTGGGCGAGTTCATATCCTGGCTCTGATCTTCACTTGCTGTGAGTCAGGATAAATGAATTATCCTTCCTGAGCCTCAGTATCTTTATTATAAAATAGAAAGATTAAATAAGTGCTTAATAAATGCTGGCTTCCATAGAAGGTAATTCTTGATGCCATCCAAAGAAGTCATCTCTCCACTTAACATCTAGGGCGTGCCAAGTATGTGCCAGGATCTGTTAGTTTGTATGAGACATAAAAAAGAAACCCTATTCCTTTCCTATAAGATTTTGAGAACAACAGGCTAAGAAGATTCATCCTTCTCTCTGTGGGTTTCTAACCAATGAGAAATAGCCAGGAGAAGATGAACTGGGATCCATGCTTTTTACTTGGAAGCCCATTCTTCCGCAGGGCAGGGTCCCCAGTAGAGAGAGATGGAAATGGAGCATCTCAAAGTCCACATAGCAATCCATTGTAGACTTAGCAACAGAGGGAACCCTTCCTTCCCCTCAGGGAGGAAGACTCTGCCAAGGTGGGCTTGCTTTATGCAGACAGGAAGTAGATTAGGAAACAGATCTCTTGTTTCCTGGTGAACAACCAACCATGGGAGGGGCATCTTTGCCAGTCAAAATAGCTCCACCCAGCTGTGAGTAGGACTTAGCCTAATTTCACTCTCATATAAATGATTGTTCCTCTAGTCTCACAAACATGCATGCATGTGCAGCTTAAAATGTTCAAGAGAGTAGCTTTTGTATTAAAGGCATCTTCATTCATGTTTATTAATAGAGAAGTTGTAGAAACTCCACTGGTGTTTGTTTCATTTATTTAGCACTTGTGACAAGATGGCTCTGGGCCTGGCCAGTGTGAGGGCATTACTTTATTGATTAAATAATGTGATGAAAGGGAACGGTGCTTACGTGTTGAGAGATTATTGCCAGAGACACTTGGCCAACAAAGTGTTGAAAGGAGAGCAGTGTGACACTTTCACTGTGAGTAAGTAATTAACAGCAAGCTGGAACCGAAATGCAGTATCCTGGGGAAAGTTCCAGTCAATACTGCCATCCAAAGAAGTCATCTAGGTTTGCAGTTTGGAAGGCATAAAGAGTCATATATTTTTGTTTCCCAATTTAGCCCATTGTTTATACTCTGAAATAGTAAAAATACATATTTGATACTACAGTGATATAAAATAATATTTGCAATGGAGAAAACTGCCTGATTTTATACAAGTCCATAATTCTAATCTCAGGAATCATACATAAAAATGTAAAGAAAAAAAATCAAGCAGTGCATTTATTACATTACTTTATCTCAGTTCTAAAGAAAATCTACAGTTCTAAGAAATGTTTCCGGTTCTATGTGAAGTTAATGTGTTTGTTCATGCATTTATTGGAGAAAATAGGATTGCTCAAGAGCTTAACTTGACATTGTTCTTTGACTTGTGGTACAATTTGAAGGATAGATATTTCACCAAGAGAGATGGAGATATTTTAGAACCTAAAGCATTGGTGGATCTACTTTGAGTGATAGCATCAAGATTTACTCTCTGCTTCATGCACAGAGTCTAATGGAAGGGAATTCATGGGCATTTGTGGTTTCTTTTGACAACATGAACTCTTTTATTCCACGAATACTTCAGAGTATTGCTTCTAGCTTTCTGTTCTTCATTCTTTATCTTCTTTTTTTTTTTTGTACTTTATAAATTTTATTTTATTTTTAAACTTTACATAATTGTATTAGTTTTGCCAAATATCAAAATGAATCCGCCACAGGTATACATGTGTGCCCCACCCTGAACCCTCCTTTATCTTATTTTGCTTGTCTGCCTGAATTCTCTCTCTCACTTTTTTCTCCCTTGGTAACAGTAAGTAGCAAAAGCAAGGACTCTGGAGGCTGTCTTCCTAGCTTCAAGTCCTGGCTCTGTGACTTATTAGCTAGATGACCTTGGGAAATTGGTTGACATTTCTGTGCCTCAGTTTTCTTACTTGTAAAACAATGATAATAAAGGTATTCATCACATAGGATTATAATAAGGATAAAATGTTTAAACTACTTAAGTCATTCTTGACACATAATCAGTTCAGTTCAGTTCAGTTCAGTTCAGTCGCTCAGTTGTGTCCGACTCTTTGTAATCCCATGGACTGCAGCATGCCAGGCCTCCCTTTCCATCACCAACTCCTGGAGTTTACCCAAACTCATGTCCATTGAGTCGGTGATGCCATCCAACCATCTCATCCTCTGTCATCCCCCCCTCCTCCCTCCTTCAATCTTTCCCAGCATCAGGGTCTTTTCAAATGAGACAGCTCTTCGCATCAGGTGGCCAAAGTATTGGAGTTTCAGCTTCAACATCAGTCCTTCCAGTGAACACATAATAAATGCTGTCATACTTTGTACATTTTTGTACAACTAATAAATACACTGGTCTGGTTCCCATTGGCTGAAAAGAATTCATTGGCTCCCTAAGACCTGAAAAATGATCCAAGGGATTCAAGGTGCTCTCTTACTCAGCTACAAGCTAACTTTTAAAACTTTTTCATGATATGCTCTAACCAATCCATATTCTAACCATTTGGGTCTATTTCACCACAGCCTGAATTTTCCATATATTTTCCTACTTCTCCAAACTACTCACCAGAAATGGCCTCATTTCTTCTTGTTTTTTTTTTTTGTTTTTTGCCACTCAAAAGCTAAACACTAATGTTTTGATCACTTATCTTAAAAAAACTGAACTCTAAACATACATTAAAAGTTTCCTGTGTAGACACTCCCATTCCGTATGACTGGTAAGCTGCATAGTGGCTCTGGTCCCCAGTATGTCAACATCCTAATCCTTGTTATCAGTGAATATTACTTAATACAACAGAGATTTTTCAGATGAGATTAAGGAATTTGAGATGGGAAAATTTTTCAGATTATTCACATGAGCCCAAAGACAACCAAATGGGTTATGATAAAGTTGACTATAATTCAATAAAAATAAAGCAAAACAAGTGTTATGATAAAGTGAGACAAAGAGAGATGCCATAACAGCAGAAGAGGGGAAAGCAACATGACTGAGGAGGCAGAGTTTGGAGTGATGTAGCCACATGCCAAGGAATACCAGCAGTACCAGAAGTGGGAAGAGGCAAGGAACAGGTTCTTTCCTAATCTCCAAAGAGAGTATGGTCTTGCCTATGCTTGACTTTAGCCCTGTAGGTCTGATTTTGGACTTTGGCCTCCAGAACTACTATAGAGTATAGTTGTGTTAAGTCACCAACTTTGTATTATTTTGCCATGGCAGCTATAGGAAGTGAAGACAGTGATGATGTGGTCTAGTATTTTATTTCCAACATTTCTCTTCATTCATTTTTATATTTATATAGAGCAAAACTCACTGTTTTGGTGTATAGTTCTATGAGTTTTGACAAATGTATAGACTCATGTAATCACTCCCACAATCAACACATAGAACTTTTGAGAAAGGAAAACAACACTGAAGACATAGTAGTTCCTGATTTCAAACTACATCACAAAACTATAGTAGTCAAACCAGAATGACATTGGGATAAAAACAGATGTATAGTACAATGGAACAGAATAGAGAGCCCAGATATAAACTCATGCATACATGGTTAATTAATTTATGACAAAGAAGCAAAAAAAAAAAATATACACTGGGTGAAGGATGCTGCCTTTAATAAATGATGCTGGGAAAATGGTATATCTTCATGAAAAAGAAACTGGGCCCCTATCTTACACTACAAACAACTCAAAATGGATTAAAGATATTCATATAGAACCTGGAATCATAAAACTCCTATGTTTTCTAATAAAACATGTGAGGTAAGCTGGGGGATAAAGAAAAAATATCATTTTGGCCAGATCAAATTTTGTGTGGTACCCCAGCTTCATTCTGCCCTTTTCTGCCTTGTGCTATGTCCTCAGGAGACTAACCCATATGAGGAAATCATGTAGGCTCCCTGGACCTCTGGCTTTCACTGGAGTTAGGTTAATGGAAATCACCAGTAGAATACTGAAAAACAAGAAAAGAAATAGGTTAGAGCAGGGCTTCTCAAACTTTAAGATGCCTACAAGTTATCTGGGAATCTTTTTGAAATGCAAATTCTGATCCACTAGAGCTGAGGTGGAGTCTATAATTCTGCATTTCTACCAAACTCCTGGCTGATTTCTACTGATGCTGTGGAAACTCCTCTGTAAGTGGAAGGGTTTAGGGTATTTTTCCTTATTCTGTCTCTTTCTTGGTCTCTGTATTCTGGCACTGGCTGCATCCACCCCTCTTTGACAGTGGTTCTCTACTTTGGGTATATATCAGAATAACCTATGAGGTTTTTGAAAACCTAATATCTTGGCTACATCCCAGATACATGAAATCACAATCTCTGGAGGTGAGACACAAGTGTCAGTAATTCTTAAAACTCCAATATGCAAAAGACAGAAATATAGATCAATGGGACAAAATAGAAATCCCAGAGATAAATCCACGCACCTATGGACACCTATCTTTGACAAAGGAGGCAAGAGTATATAATAGAGAAAGGACAATCTCTTTAACAAGTGGTGCTGAGAAAACTGGTCAACCACTTGTAAAAGAATGAAACTAGAACACTTCCTAACACCATACACAAAAATAAACTCAAAATGGATTAAAGATCTAAACGTAAGACCAGAAACTATAAAACTCCTAGAGGAGAACATAGGCAAAACACTCTCTGACATAAATCACAGCAGGATCCTCTATGACCCACCTTCCAGAGTAATGGAAATAGAAGCAAAAATAAACAAATGGGACCTAATTAAACTTAAAAACTTTTGCACAACGAAGGAAACTATAAGCAAGGTGAAAAGACAGCCTTCCGAATGGGAGAAAATAATAGCAAATGAAGCAACTGACAAAGAATTAATCTCAAAAATATACAAGCAGTTCCTGCAGCTCAATACCATAAAAATGACCCAATCAAAAAATGGGCCAAAGAACTAAACAGACATTTCTCCAAAGAAGACATACGGATGTCTAACAAACACATGAAAAGATGCTCAACATCACTCATTATCAGAGAAATGCAAATCAAAACCAGAATGAGGTACCATCTCATGCCGGTCAGAATGGCTGCTATATGTATAATATCATATAAGAAATGAACTGCCAGTCCAGGTTTGATGCAGGATACAGGATGCTTGGGGCTGGTGCACTGGGATGACCCAGTGGGATGGTACAGGGAGGGAGGTGGGAGGGGGGTTCAGGATGGGAACACATGAACAGCCGTGGTGGATTCATGTTGATGTATGGCAAAACCAATACAATATTGTAAAGTAATTAGTCTCCAATTAAAAAAAAAAGTCTTCAAACAATAAATGCTGGAGAGGGTGCAGAGAAAAGGGAACCCTCTTACACTGTTGGTGGGAATGCAAACTAGTATAGCCGCTCTAGAGAACAGTGTGGAGAGTCCTTAAAAAACTGGAAATAGAACTGCCATATGACCGAGCAATCCCACCGCTGGGCATACACACCAAGGAAACCAGAATTGAAAGAGACACGTATATCCCAATGTTCATTGCAGCACTGTTTACAATAGCCAGGACATGGAAGCAACCTAGATGTCCATTGGCAGACAAATGGAAAGAAAGCTGTGATACATATACACAATGGAATATTACTCAGGTATTAAAAAGAATGTATTCGAGCAAGTTCTAATGAGGTGGATGAAACTGGAACCTATTATACAGAGTGAAGTAAGTCAGAAAGAAAAACACCAATACAGTATATTAACACATATATATGGAATTTAGAAAGATGGTAACGATGACCCTATATGTGAGACAGCAAAAGAGACACAGAGATAAAGAACAGACTTTTGAACTCTGGGAGAAGGCGAGGGTGGGATGATTTGAGAGAATAGCATTGAAACATGTATATTACCATATGTGAAACAGATCGCCAGCCAGTCCAGGTTCGATGCATGAGCTCAGGGCCAGTGCACTGAGACAGCCCTGAGGGATGGGATGGGATGAGCAGGGAGGTGGGAGGGGGGTTCAAGATGGGGAATACATGTACATCCTTAGCTGATTCATGTCAATGTATGGCAAAAATCACTATATTATTGTAAAGTAATTAGCCTCCAATTAAAATAAATAAATGAATTAATGAAAAAAAAAAACAGTTCCAATGTGCAGAAACAGTTGGGAACAATGAATGGATCTTTGCCTAGAGCACCTTCCATGGCCACAGCTCTCTGAAGGTTATGATAACCTTATTTCCCCCACTTCTGCTGTGGTCCGTGTGTGGGTTGGAAAAGAATTTCCAGACATGAGGCAGAATGAGAGGGAAATAAAGTTTATTAGAGTGGGAGACGCTGTTAGAACAGAGGACCAGCTCAAGGGAGAACTGACGTTGAACGGGGGTCCTTAGTCCACTTTTATACCCAGGGTACAAGGAGTGAGATAGGGGTCTTGCAGGTCATTTGCTGATTGGATGAGGCACGTATACTGGCTGGGGGGAAGAGTAAGGCAAATGCCTTCTCCCTATGGGGTAAGAGGGGAGACAGGTTATACTGCTCAGGAGGACCTGAAATCCGTTAATAGTTAGAACATGGGGGAGGGAAGGATGAGAAGGGTCTGGTTTTTCCGTTCCTGCATTCCAAGACCCTCTTTGGTTTTATCTGCTCTTTCGCCCTTGAGTCAGACAACTACTTGCACCCTCAGGTCTAGAAGCGCCTTCAGGCTTCTATCTGTTGCTAGTTACTGAGTGTTTCAGCATCACTCAGAGGTCCCGAAAGCCTACCAATACCTCCATAAACAGTCCCTTCAACAAATTATCTTTAAACTCTCAGCTCTTTCCTGCCAAAAGTCTAGTTGATATATTAAGATAAGAAGTGTGATTTTTATTTTACAGGTAATTGGGAAACCAATGTAATCTTAGGAAGTTCAGAATTACTCAGTAGTTATTGCTTCCAAATGAAACTTTTCATTTTGTATACTTTAAATTTACAAGTATTGAATTTAGTATAAGGTGCCAAGCTCAAACCTTTTTACATGTAATAAACAGTACTGCTAAAATATGACTTACGCTAACACCAACTTTTTGGAATTAGACTTAAAGAGTAATAAAAAAGTTTGTTAGGAAACAAACTTATGGTTATCAAAGGGTAAAGGCTAGGGTGAGAAATAAATTAGAAGTCTGAGATTAACATATACACACTACTAGATATAAAATAATTAACAAGGACATACTGTATAGTACAGGAAACTCTACTCAATATTCTGTTATGACCTATATGGAAAGAGAATCTGAAAAAGAATAGATAAATGTACATATATAACTGAATCACTTTGCTATTTACCTGAAATGAATACATTGTAAATCAACTATACTCCAATATGAAATAAAAATGGAAAAAATAAAGTATTTTTTCACAAAAAAAGGAGTAATATAACATTAGTTCAGTTTCTAATTATTACTGTTCTTTAGCTATGATGTAGCCATTACTTAATATGTAGATTAGATCAATTTCTTCCTCAGTAGGATTTTGTTGAGCGTGTGCCTTTACTTAAAAGATGACCCCAGTAAACCATACTATCGGTCTCTTGTCTTTCTTCGGCAGGCATTGGCAGTTCCATCATTTTGTGATCCTCTTACAGTATCATCACTTGAAATAGTGAGTCCGAGTTTATTCTTTTCTTCTTAAGTACTACCCATTTCCTTAGAATTCACATTTCAAGAACTCCCTGGATATTCCGACTAAATTGCCATTTTAAGAGGCTCTCCATTTCAATTTCTCAACTCTCTACCAATAATCCTGCCTTTAATCCTAGCAAAGGACTTTCTCTACAAAAGACCCCTAAGCTATTATAATTCCCTAGGAGAAAATTATTCTCTAATCTTCCCTTCAATTTCTTCTTGTAAACACTGAGCCTCTGACACTCTACCCAGAGAGCAGTTAGTCTTTTGTCTCTTCTTCCCTATGAATGGGCTTTTGCAATCAGACTTGAGTATAATCTTGAACTGAACTCAAGTGAACAAATGATTTCCTCTCTGCTATTGTATCACGACTCTGTAGTGAGGGAAAAAAAAAAAGGCTTATAATTTGTTCTCACTGCTGAAAACAGGGTTTGCTGCTACTAATCCTACTTCAGGGGCACTGTCCTATTTTTAAGATAGGTACAAGAAAATCAACCAGAGTAAGCAGTTTTTGAGGGAAGCAATGTGGTTTATAGCCCCAGCTGCCAATTAGATGCCGTCACCCAACATGTTTGGGAATATTCTCTTCCTCAGTGTGATTTCTTCCTTCTCCTTCATGAGACTGGAAAAAAGATGGATGGTCAGTTAGAAATTTGGCTGTAATGTGATGGCAAATAATCATGTAGGCAGGTAACTTCCCTCTCATGTAATAGAAGACTTTGGTATGAAAAGTTTTCAGGAAAGATTTCACTGGAGTCTTTCAGAAAAAAAAAAAAGAAATATTTAAAAGACACCCTTGCCTATGCTGTTGTGGAACCATTTATTCCTAAAGTATCTGCTTGCTGCTGTATAGATACAATCTCAGAGCCTGAAAAATTTAAACCATCAAAGTGCACTGTGAAAGAAAATGAACTTCTTAGGCTTTAGTAAACTTTTAAATACGTGAATTTTTTTTGTATGCTAATACAAAGGTTAATACAAAGATAAGAGAATTGATTGAAATGTCTTCATTCCTATACTCATAAACCAAATTCTGCGCATTAGCTCAGAAATAATGAACATTTAACCAATTATAAGCACCTCTATTCTATTTATTCAGATTGAAGAACTTCTATGGATTGCATCCAGGCATTCAGTTATTAGAATGTTTGTAAGTTTTTTTTCCTATGTACGTCTGTGTGAGTGTGCGCTCAGTCGTGTCTGACTCTTTGCGACACAATGGACTGTAGGAGCCCTGCCAGATTTCTCTGTCCATGGAATTTTCCAAGCAAGAATATTGGAGTGGGTTGCCATTTCCTTCTCCAGGGGATCTTCCTGACCCAGGGATTGAACCTGTGGTCTCTTGATTCTCCTGCATCTCCTGCATTGGCAAGTGAGTTTCTACCATCTGAGCCACCAGGGAAGCCCCCATTTTTTCCCTATAGTGTCTTCAAATCTTTTTTCTTTTTTAAAAATTAGGAAAATTCTAGGTGTTTTGGAAGGCTCTTGTAGTTCTTAATGGGTAGCAGGTGAATTGATTAATGACAATGTAATGGATAACTTGGTTCCCTAGCTTGTCCTTTAGATTCTGTGGTGCAGGTCCAGATTTCTAAGAGAAAAGTAACAGTGTACTCACACCAACATCCCTGCTAGGGAAGACTGCAAAGGCAGCACAGATCCCAAGCCACCATCCATACACATCAGCTGACTTTGGAATGATATTTGCTCTCTTATTTATATTTTGCTAAAAACCAATAGTAGAGGCAGTTTGCCAAGTAAAGACCAAGGATATGTTTTAGAATAAAGGAGATAAAGAGAAATAACTCCTGAATACAGAAATAACACTGAATAGAGCATGATCTATGAATTATTTTTTTGGCCATAAAATCATTATTGGGATACTTAGTACAATCTAAATAAAATCTATAGACTAGATAATAGTCAGAGAAGGCAATGGCAACCCACTCCAGTACTCTTGCCTGGAAGGAGGAGCCTGGTAGGCTGCAGCCCATGGAGTCGCACAGAGTCGGACATGACTTTAGTGACTTAGTAGCAGCAGCAGCAGCAGCAGATAATAGTATTGTGTTAATGTTGATTTTCTGATTTTGTTAAGTGTATATAGTTTTGTAGGAGGATGTCATTCTTTATTGGGCTTCCTAGGTAGTGCTACTGGTAAAGAATCTGCCTGCCAATGCAGGAGACATAAGAGACAGGGGTTCCACCCCTGGGTAGGGAAGATCCCCTGGAGAAGGGCACAGCAACTCACTCCAGTATTCTTGCCTGGAAAATCCCAGGGAGAGAGGAGCCTTGTGGGCTACAGTCCATGGGGTCACAAAGAGTTGGATTTGAATAAGTGACTAACTCTTAACAAACATCACATACCCCATATATGTATGCAAAAGGCATATACATATGTGTGTTTGTCTGCAAATGTGTCTGTATACACTCATAACAGAGAGAAAGCAAATGTGGCAAAATGCTAATATCTGGGAAATACAGATGCAGCTTGTATATATTCTTTGAGCCATTCTTGCAGCTCTTTTCTGTGAGTCTAACATTGCAGGAGTGCATGCTTCATTGCCTCAGTCATTTTTGACTCTTTGCGACCCCATGGACTGTAACCTTCGAGGTTCCTCTGTCCATGGGATTCTCCAGGAAGGATACTGGGTGGGTTGCCATGCCCTCCACCAGGGGATCTTTCTGACCCAGGTATTGAACTTGTGTCTCCTGTGGCTCCTGCATTGCAGGCAGATTCTTACCACTGAACCACCAGGGAAGCCCTTAAGTCTAATATTATGTCAAAATTAAAAGTTTAAAGAGTAAAACCCATTTATCTGTTTTTGACAGGGGAACAGATTGTCCAGAAGCAAAAAGATAGCAAGAAAAAAACAAACTAAACATGGGAAACTGTTCTATTAAAACTTAGCAGAACATTATTAGTGTATATATTTTCACATGAATGTTTTTCAAAACTACAATTAACTCCTGTCTGACATTTCACTTAGCATATACCTCCAAGTCCATCCATGTTGCTGCAAAAGGCAAAAATTTCATTTTTTAAGGCTGAGTAATATTCTATTGTATGTATGTATATATATATATATATATATATATATATATAGCATCTTCTTTATCCATTTATCTGTTGAACACTTCAGTTGCTTCCATATCTTGGCTATTGTAAATAATGCTGCTATGGACATTGGGGTGCATGTATCTCTCTGAATTAGTGTTTTTGTTTTTTCTGGATAAATACCCAGGAATGGAATTGCTAGGTTATATGGTAGTTCTACTTTTACTTTTTTGAGCAACTGCCTTATTGTTTTCCACAATGGTTGCACCACCAAAAGTATACAAGCATTCCTTTTACTGACTGATGTGAGGTGACATCTCATTGTGGTTTTGATTTGCATTTCCCTGATGCTTCATGCGAAGAGTTGACTCATTGGAAAAGACTCTGATGCTGGGAAGGATTGGGGGCAGGAGGAGAAGGGGATGACAGAGGATGAGATGGCTGGATGGCATCACCGACTTGATGGACGTGAGTCTGGGTGAACTCCGGGAGTTGGTGATAGACACGGAGGCCTGGCGTGCTACGATTCACGGGGTCGCAAAGAGTTGGACACGACTGAGCAACTGAACTGAACTGAACTGATGCTTAGCAATATTGAACATCTTTTCATGTGTCTGTTGGCCGTCTGCATTTTCTCCTTGGAATAATGTCTATTCGGTCCTTCTGCCCATGGTTTCACTTATATGCGGAACCTAAAAAAAACACAACACACTAGTGAATATAACAAAAAAAGAAGCAGACTCACAGATGTAGGGAACAAACTAGTGGTTACAAGTGGGGAGAGGGAAGCTGGGAAGGGCAATATAAGAGTGGGGAATTAAGAGGTGCAAACTATTATGTATAAAATAATCTACAAGGATATATTGTACAACACTGTGAATATAGCCAATATTTTATAATACCTATAAATGTAGTATAACCTTTTTAAAAATATATGACCAAATTTTCACATAGGAAGTCATGTTAATTAATTAGAACAAATTCAACTGGAAGGGAGGAAGCATTAATTTCTGCAACATTTTACCTTGTAGTTGTTGGCAAATGCCTACTTGCCTTCATTGTACTAAATAGGAGGATATCCATTTATTTTCATGAATTCTGATACTTTTCAGATGTTTGTTTTATTAGCCTACCTAGTTTTATTCTTTCTGGTAGTAAAACCACTGGATCTGGTTAATTTAAGAGCAAATAAAAATACATAGTGGATTCTTTATGGATGTGTTTCCTTGTTGTTAAATTGCTAATTTTTATGAAGTGTTAGTGGTAAAGAACTTGCCTGCCAATGCAGGAGATGTAAATGTGAGTTCGATCCCTGGGTTGGGAAGAACCCCTGGAGAAGAGCACTGTAACCCACTCCAGTATTCTTGCCTGGAGAATCCCAGGGACAGAGGAGCCTGGCAGGCTATGGTCTATAGGGCTGCAAAGAGTTGGACACAACTGAAGCGACTTAGCACAGCACGTGAAATATTAAATGCATTAAATATGAGGAATGGTTCTACTTTATCATATACTTTTGCCAAATCTTTCTTTCTAAATCTTTTCCATCTTTTTACATTAGAACTTCTCAATGTTTTTCACAAGACAACACCTTTCTTGTCCATAGATCTGTGTGGTTGAGGGTAGGCAGTCTTATCTCTGTTTTGTGAGGGTGGAGCTTTCCTAATCCCATCACAGTGACCCCATTTCCCTTGCAAGTGACTGGTTTAGGGATCCATGTGTAGCTTAAAAGTGAAGGTGTTAGTTTCTCAGTCATGTCTGACTCTTTGAGAACCCATGGACTGTAGCCCACCAGGATCCTCTGTCCATGGAATTCTGTAGGCAAGAATACTGGGGTGGGTTGCCATTCCCTTCTAACCAACCAGGTTAGTGATCTTCCCAACCCAGGGATTGAACCTGTGTCTGTGCTAACAGCAGATTCTTTACCATCTGAGCCACTAGAGAAGCCCATTTCTTTTTTAGCTTAAAAAAGAAAAATGCTGACAAAACTTAAGGAGCATTTAAATCAATCCTGCGGAAGAGACCTTTCATCTCACTACTGTGGAGTCTGGAGATGATCCCTGGAACTGTACAGTAAAGGCAAAGCTGGTGAGGGATGGGAGGGTGGGAAGATGGGAAGACTCTGCATCCTCAAGGACACTGAAGAGCCACTGAATCAACTAGCCCTGGAAGTGGAATTGCCCTTGAACTTTCAGGTATTATAGACTTAGGACACAGACTCTGTGTTACTTAAAGGCAAACACATTCTAATCAATTGCTGTATAGTGTGGAAGTTTTCTGCAAAAGACTTGTAAAATTTTATGATTTATTATTAAAAAGCCAATAAAAAAGAAAAAAAAAACAAAAAAGCCAATTGTTCATCAAGCCAACCAGATAATATAGGCTTTTATATTTCATCCAAACAAATCAAAGAAATGCAGATTTCTGAGTCATAGTTACAATTGCATTTATCTTTTGAGTTATATAATAACATTTTAGAGAGACACATTTTGATAAAGAAGATAAAAGAATTCTGGCTATAAGTGAAAGTGTTAATCACTCAGTCTTGTCAGACTCTTTGAGACACCATGGACTGTAGTCCACCCAGCTCCTCTGTCCATGGAATTCTCCAGGCAAGAGAATTCTACTGAAGTTGGTTCAGTCGTGTCCAACTCTTTGCGACCCCATGATTTGCAGCATGCCAGGCCTCCCTGTCCATCACCAACTCCCAGAGTTCACCCAGACTGACGTCCATCAAGTCACTGATGCCATCCAGCCATCTCATCCTCTGTCGTCCCCTTCTCCTCCTGCCCCCAATCCCTCCCAGCATCAGAGTCTTTTCCAATGAGTCAACTCTTCACATGAGGTGGCCAAAGTACTGGAGTTTCAGCTTTAGCATCATTCCTTCCAAAGAAATCCCAGGGCTGATCTCCTTTAGAATGTACTGGTTGGATCTCCTTGCAGTCCAGGGGACTCTCAAGAGTCTTCTCCAACACCACAGTTCAAAAGCATCAATTCTTCAGCATTCAGCCTTCTTCACAGTCCAACTCTCACATCCATACATGACCACAGGAAAAACCATAGCCTTGACTAGACGAACCTTTGTTGGCAAAGTAATGTCTCTGCTTTTCAATATGCTATCTAGGTTGGTCATAACTTTCCTTCCAAGGAGTAAGCGTCTTTTAATTTCATGGCTGCAGTCACCATCTGCAGTGATTTTGGAGCCCAGAAAAATAAAGTCTGACACTGTTTCCACTGTTTCCCCATCTATTTCCCATGAAGTGATGGGACCGGATGCCATGATCTTCGTTTTCTGAATGTTGAGCTTTAAGCCAACTTTTTCACTCTCCACTTTTACTTTCATCAAGAGGCTTTTGAGTTCCTCTTCACTTTCTGCCATAAGGATGGTGTCATCTGCATATCTGAGGTTATTGATATTTCTCCTGGCAATCTTGATTCCAGCTTGTGTTTCTTCCAGTCCAGCGTTTCTCATGATGTACTCTGCATATAAGTTAAATAAGCAGGGTGACAATATACAGCCTTGCCGTACTCCTTTTCCTATTTGGAACCAGTCTGTTGTTCCATGTCCTGTTCTAACTGTTGCTTCCTGACCTGCATACAAATTTCTCAAGAGGCAGATCAGGTGGTCTGGTATTCCCATCTCTTTTAGAATTTTCCACAGTTTATTGTGATCCACCATTCTCTTTTCCAGGAGATCTTCCAGACCCAGGGAAGGAACCTGGGCCTCCTGCATTGCAGGCAGATTCTTTACCATTTGAGTCACCAGGGAAGCCATCTGGCTATAAAGTAGAAGTAATAACACTGACCTCATAAAAGTGATAGAATTAAACTAGTTGCCATCTTTAAAGCTCTTGGAACAGTGGCTGGCAGCTGCTAGTGAGTTTACACTGATTATTACCAATAGCAATGATAATAAAAATTATTCCTCTTTATGGCTTTTCTTGCCACAAAACTTACCATCTCAGTGTTGGATTATTCTTATCCTAGATTGAGAAGCAAATGAACACTACCAATGAGTTCAACTCGATAAGAGGGTAAATATTAGAACTGTCAATTCTTAGATGAAAATCTTGAAAACTTGGATCATATGGATGGAACTCTCTGTACACTATCTGCAAGCACATGTTTGGTCTGGATCGGATGCCAGTTCCAATATTAGTAACTCTGAAGGGCAGGACGGCACAATGCAACTGATGTCACGTTGTAGGTCAGCTACCACACTAGATGGTAAGGCCAACAGGGTGGACTTGCCACAGAATTCGCAAGAATTGAACTGTAAGAGAATAGGATGAGTAAAATCAGAGTAAATTACGTGTATAAAGGTAAATGCTGTTTCATGAAACTTTGTTTCAACAATGTATGTGTGTATCAGGTTATGTTACAAAACATATTCCTCACTGTTAGTTTTTTGATCATTGGTACAGCAGAAAAAGCTGGGCTCTGGGACAAAAACGTTTGGCTTCAAATGTCTAACTCATTGTCTTGTTATATGGAAAAGAGGGTGGAACTATGTGTATGACATAACAGACACTGAAAAGAATGTCCCTTCTTTCTGCCTGCATCCACAGAACCCCTCTACCCTTTCCCCTGCGGACCTGACTTATGAAACTGACGTTAGCAAACGAAGGATCTCCCAGTTAAAAGATATGACTGTTTTTCTTTCTGGCTTATGTCACTCTGTATAATAGGCTCCAGTTTCATCCACCTCATTAGAACTGACTCAAATGTATTCTTTTTAATGGCTGAGTAATACTCCATTGTGTATATGTACCACAGCTTTCTTATCCATTCATCTGCTGATGGACATCTAGGTTGCTTCCATGTCCTGGCTATTATAAACAGTGCTGCGATGAACATTGGGGTACACGTGTCTCTTTCAATTCTGGTTTCCTCGGTATACTAATGCATGTATATGGAATTTAGAAAGATGGTAACGACAACCCTGTTTGCGAGACAGCAAAAGAGACACAGATGTATAGAACAGTCTTTTGGACTCTGTGGGAGAGGGAGGAGGGGATGATTTGGGAGATTGGCATTAAAACATGTATAATATCATATAAGAAATGAATCGCCAGTCCAGGTTCTATGCAGGATACAGGAAGCTGGGGGCTGGTGCACTGGGATGACCCAGAGGGATGGTATGGGGAGGGAGGTGGGAGGGGGGGTTCAGGATGGGGAACACATGTACACCCGTGGCGGATGCATGTTGATGTATAGCAAAACCAATCAGATCAGATCAGTTGCTCAGCCATGTCCGACTCTTTGCGACCCCATGAATCACAGCACGCCAGGCCTCCCTGTCCATCACCAACTCCCAGAGTTCACCCAGACTCACGTCCATCGAGTCAGTGATGCCATCCAGCCATCTCATCCTCTGTCGTCCCCTTCTCCTCTTGCCCCCAATCCCTCCCAGCATCAGAGTCCTTTCCAATGAGTCAACTCTTTGCATGAGGTGGCCAAAGTACTGGAGTTTCGGCTTTAGCAAAAAAAAAAAAAAAAGCCAATACAATATTGTAAAGAAAAAAAAATAAAAACATTAAAAAAAAGATATGACTGTTTTCTATAGTATATGTTTATCCAGGCTTGATACACTAGGAGCACGTTGAGTGATCTAGGTCCTGAAGCAAAGAAAATCAATTTTATTTAAACTACAACAAATAGTGTCTCCCATGTTTTTCACAGCTAAGAATCACTCTGCCCTTATTCTTAAAATAACAAGTATTTGGTTAGAACTATTGATTGTTTTCCGGAGAAGGCACTGGCACCCCACTCCAGTACTCTTGCTTGGAGAATCCCATGGATGGAAGAGTCTGGTAGGCTGCAGTCCATGGGGTTGCTAAGAGTCGGACACGACTGAGCGACTTCACTTTCACTTTTCACTTTCATGCATTGGAGAAGGAAATGGCAACCCACTCCACTGTTCTTGCCTGGAGAATCCCAGGGATGGGGGAGCCTGGTGGGCTGCCTTCTCAGGGGTTGCACAGAGTCGGACACGACTAAAGCGACCTAGCAGCAGCAGCATTGATTGTTTTCTGTTTGGTTCCCTCAGCACAATGAGATGCTCCTTACCAGAAATGGGAGCGCACCATCCCAGTGCGCTCAGCAGCTGGGCTGACGGGGCTGTCGGATGCCACAGGGCCATGCGCCTGGAGGCCACTCCTGGATGCACAGCCTCCGCCCATCAGAGGTGAGTGGCGGGGTTGAGAGAATCATGTATTATCACACAGTGACCTTCACACCTTGTTCCACAGAGAGCCCACATTACCACAGGAAGACCTCCTTTGTTTTCCCTCCAAATCCCATGATTTTGTCTGCTATTATTCACCTTAACTCCTTATTAACCATGTAGGATCCCAGCTAGAAGGAAAAAAAACCCTATTATTTGGTTTCACTGACACAGTACTGAGCAAAAAACAGAGACTGATTCCCCTCTTTACCCCTTCTTTTCTTTTTCTCTTCTTCCTTTTTCTCCTTTTCCTGCTTCACTCCTCTTTTCTTCTTCTTTAATAAAACATCAGTTTTTTTAGCCAGAACTTAGTGAAACTGCCGAGTTAGTATAGGCAGTAAAATCAAAATGGTCCCGTTTACCTCGAGAAAATACGAACGCGTCCTTCTGCCACTGAGCTGGCACTCATGGCGGGATCAAGTGTTACTGTTAACAGGAAGGCAGGAAAGTACATTATCACTTCAGGGCTGTCATTACCAGAGGGTTTCACTGTGAACTATAGCATTCAGGGAGCAGGCAGGAGAGAAAAGGAGGCAGGGAGATGGGGGGCAGATGGAAAGGAGGGGATGGGAGAAAAAGAAGTTTTCTTCTTTTAAGAGGCTGACAGGAATGGTGATGAGACTGAATTTAAGAACTCATTTTGAATGTAGAACCTAGTGCTGCTTTTATTTAAAAGGTGATTAAGATAGCCATGTCCTTCCGTTATCCTGTGGGTGCATAGTTGGTAAAACATTCTACTGCTTCAGCTAATCAATTCATCTGCATCTTAGACCTGTCAAGACAAGATCTCCTATTTAGGTAAAAACCTAAAGATGCACATTTTGTATCAGTGAAATTCCAAAGATATCAGCTCATTTTATTTTTCCTGCTGCTTGTAGAAGAAACCTATTTTAAGACATTTTCTTCCCCTATACATTTTAAAGGAGCTTCCCAGGTGGCACAGTGGTAAAGAATCTGCTTGCCAATGTAGGAGACACAAGAGACATGAGTTCTATCTCAGGATCAGGAAGATCCCCTGGAGGAGGAAATAGCAACCTGTTCTAGCATTCTTGCCTGGAGAATCCCATGAACAGGGAAGTCTGGTGGGCTATACAGTCCATGGGGTCACAATGAGTCTGACATGGCTAGCACACATACACATACATTTTTGAATTTGTTATATTAAATAATGGCAACCCACTCCAGTATTCTTGCCTAGAGAATCCCATGGACAGAGGAGGCTAGCGGGCTAGTCCATGGGGTCACAAAGAGTTGGACATTACTGAGTGACTAACATTTTCACTTTCATGGTAAATGACATAGCTAATATCTTAAATTATAGCAATAAAATGGTTAAAGATACGAGCACACTTTGGACTTTTTAACTTATCTCACAACACGATTGTCAAGTGCTGGATCCAAGTTATACTATCAGCATCTTATAAAGAGAGAACTTTGCTGTAGGCAAAAGAGAATCTTTTCTGTAGGCAAAGTTCAGAATCTTGGGTTATGCTTTCTTCATTTCCTTCTATCCAGGTTTCTCAGCACAGACACTGAGCTATTAACAGAGAGGAGTTATAATCATTTTTATCTGTTTCTTTGAAGTCTGTTTTCTGTTTGGATTCTATTGGATAGCATATTGAATAAACGTATCCCTAATGAATTCCAAGTCAGCTAGTTAGTTTCTGGATGTGTAGCAGGCCCTGTTAACCTGGTTATGTGTCACAGGTTCCTTATTTTCCCCATCTCTACCCTCTACCCTGCCTACACTAAGTTTTCTAATTTTATCACAGAACATTCTACCTTTTAGCAACAGAGAATCCATTATTGTTATTTCTTAAACACCAACAGTGGTGAGAGTAATTCTCAGAAAAGTGCTATAGAAAAGGCAAACAGTACAGAATGGTGATTCTCCTGTTTCCTATAGGACCATCTGTTTTCCCAACAGAAAAAATCTAGTGCTTCCTTGAGTTATTTTTTTAAGGGGCTTAAGCAATCATTCAGATAATCAGACTTCATGGCTGTGACATTTCATCAAAATGTACTCGATCCTTGAACTCATATCTGGGTCCATTTTATCAATCAAATAAAACTTCCTAAGCTTTTTTCCTAGAGGCATGAGGGTTCAGTTGATCTTATTGCATTGCAAAAGATTTTGTGCTACAAACCATTTTTCATAAAAGCTATTTGTTGTGTTAGGAGAACTCCAGACAGGCCCCTTGTTAGGATAGATTTGGGGTATGTGTGGCAGGGGTGGTGGGACAGCTTGCTCTGCTTTGTTACTTTGGATGAAGGGAAAATTCTTAGAAATTTTTTACAAATTGAAGAGGCAAAATGATACAGGGGAAGTTAGCATTAGCATCTTAGTAAATAAAATTGTTATTTCTCATGAACAGATCAACAATGTTAAAAAAAAAAAAAAAGGAAAAAGCAACAACCCTGAGGAAATCTCTGATTTGGAAGCACTAACTTCATTTGTCTTAAGATTATTGTTTGCTTTTTTTATTTCCCTTTTTTTTTTTTTTTTTGGCCTAAGGTTTGAAGCCAACTGACTCCTTTCTTTTTTCCTTTGTAAAGGTCAGCCACCCAACGCATGCCCACTCACGCCCACGCCAGCACAAACAGCCTTTGCATCAAAAAAGCACTAGGTGGTGCCCATTTTCTTTGCCAGTGAAAGTGCTGGATTTCCCCAAGGGAGTCACTCCAGGGAAGTTCACCAGCCCCCAGCCCTTTCTAGTGTCGTCCCCTCTTCTAACAGAGGACCAGGAGTGTGGTGTCCTGCCATTTTCCTAGAGCATGCTGCTTTGGTTTGGGGGAGACAGTGTTTTTAAATGTGAAGGTAGGAGTGGAGGGGTGGTGGTGGCAAAAAGCTTGGAATAGTCCCTTTGAAAATGAAGATAAGAGGAATAAAGGCTGCAACCCTACCATCTGTGTCTCAAGAAAGTCCTGGTACAATATTTCTTTGCCAAGGCTTTCCTTCTGCCAGATCATCTGGGCAATGCTGTCTATGTGCTAGTTTAATTTTTCCCATAATCAAGCTATAAAAATAACAAAAGGAAATAGAGGGGAATCTTAAATTTCAATTTGCTTCCTCGTGAAAATAATTCTTTGTCAAATGAAGTCTGATTGAACTGGAGATTTTGCATGCCGGCGTTTACCACTATATCTACCGTTTGAAGAGGTGGCTTTAGACCACTGGGTTTATTTCTTTTTTAAAAAAAATCTTATTAGGCACGCTTAACAGATTGTTGCTTTGTGTGCAAGGAAAGCAAATAACTGGCTAAGAAGATGTTTTCTTCAGGATAGTTTTATCTAGCCGATATGGTCATCAGATTTGTTTTAGAATTTAGAAGCATTTAAAAAGTTTTTGTTCTTGTAAAGATCTACTAGTAGCCATTGGGCATGATCATACTCTTGCAGCAAAATGAAAAGAGATCTATTGATTTTTTTCTAGCAGAAATAAGTAAAATTATTATTTATGACCATTTCTCTGAAATTTGGCCGAACGTGGTTCATTTGTTCAAATGCATTTATTCAGTCTTACAGAAGGCAAGAGAATAGTTTTTGAATGTCAAAAAGGAGAGTCTTGTAGGAAACCTTAATCCTGTTTACCAGTGGATGAGCCATACTCCAAAATAAAGTGCAGATAAAGGCAGTTAGTAGTTTTTAGAAGTTAAACTAAGAAAAAAGGTTTATTATGAAACTACGAGAGTGATTTCTGTGCTCTAGCTGCCCAGTCATATGTCATGACATGTGGCAGGTTGACTGCTCATTAATTCTATTTATATCAGTATGATAATCCACCCCACTGAGTACACATGTGTTAAAATATTCATAAATTATGTTTATTGCGAACAAATATACATTAAATGCCAAAAGAAGATCATTATTTAAAGACAAAACTAGTCAACAATCAAACAAGCATAGCCTTTTAACTATCAGTCCAGTACATTATGTTTTATCAAATTCACTTTAATTGCCTCTCCTTCCAGTGTCTCATAAGGCATGTTTATCTTTTGTTTTAAAACTGTGAAAAGGAAATAGATTTCACTGAAAGGAATAGACTTGGAAAACAAAAGATGTTATGTTATCTCAGTCCGATAATAACATCAACTAAAAAAAAATGCATTTCTTGACTCCAAAATTGTTAAAAATATGTCATTTGAACACTAATACAGACTTGAACTGAATTTGAGGGTGTTTCATGAAATCACAGACCAATATAAATAAATAATTTCTTGATTAAATGCTGCAAATAACAATTTTATGATCATGTATATTTTGACAGTAAACACAGAAAGCGTGATTAAGAAAATATAGAATTTTGAGAATTGAAACCAATAATTAAAATATACTGCAGCACACTATGTTTTAGAACTTATTGCTTCCAAATGAAAAAATCTTCAACTACTCTGTTTTGAGTGATCTCAGGAAGTTGAAAAAGTTGAGGTGATTATTCTTTTTACAAGCTGCCTCTGCAGTTACAGACCGCAGTTGAAAAGTTTGAGTTCCTTGTCAAAATGCAAAGTGGTTTTAGTTAAAATATATTGTCTAACTTACCCAATTCATCATACTCTGAGTTCATGCCATGAAAACATCTAGGATAATTAATTATTAGGACCACACTTCGGGGATAACTAAAATCATGGTCATTTTAGAAAGTGAACTGGGTTCAATACTCTCTAGGAAACTATTATACATTTTTGAAACTTTAATGATACTTAATGGGATACCTTTTTTATTCTTTTCTGGAGAGAAATGCCAAATGATGAGTACAAAAAGAGGGAATCCTGATTTTATTTCACTGTTACGGTATACTTTGTTTAAAGAGATCAGGGAAGGCCACAGTAGTGAAAATAAAATACTTGTTGCCAATACTTCCCTACAGGATTGAAGATGTCACCCTTGGCTTGTATGTTAATTTCAGGTAAGATTTTCATTTATTCCTTTTCTTTTTAAATTTCAGATTTATAAAAGTATACTTGACAAATAGTAGGTTATTTAAAGTAGACATCATGGAGATTTGATATATGTACACACTGTGAAAGGATTCTTTCTACCCAGTTAATTAACACATCTATCACTTCACATATTTGTCTGTGTGTGTGTGTGTATGTAAGAACATTTAAGTTCTACATGCTTAGCAAATTTAAATTAAACATATGATATTATCAACTACAGTCACCACATTTCACATCAGATCCTCAGATCCTTCCATCTCATAGCACAAAGTTTATACCCTTTTACTAACTTCTCCCCGTTTTCTCCTTTTCCCACCTGTCCCCCTCCCTCACAACCACTTTTCAAGTCTCTGTTCCTATGAGTTTGACTTTTTAAAATATTCCACACAGAGGTCAGATTTTCTATCTAGTGATGCCTCACAGAATGTTTTACTTTCCTCTGGCCCTTGGAAGAAAATTTCTTTACTTATACATCATTTAAAGAAACTTATCTTAAAGGACTCTATCTTAAGGAAATAATTCAAAATGTGGAAAAAACCATATCCATAAAAGTTGTCTGTATAATGTTATTTATGATAACAAACATTGGAAGGTGTTTTAATATCTAACAGTGGAAGTGTGGTTAGACAAATGATAACATTCATTTGACAAAATATTATGCAGTCAATAAACATCATGGGCACATAGAAGTAAGGGAAATATGTATAAAACATTACATGAAAAAAGTTAGGTTACAAGCTTACAGTATAATATGATTATAATGATTTTCAGACATGCAAATAATAAAACACTAAAAGAGGATGCCCACTAATGTTAATCATCATGTTAAGGAGTGAAACTGATTTTTTGCTTTCTTTTCAAAATTGTGTTATGCTCTATTACTAAGGATAATTGTAAGTGCATTTTAAAATTTCAAAGAAATTACTTGAAAGAAATCAGTAGTCAATTTACATTTTTTTTCCTGAGATGTCATAAATGATCACCACAGATTTTTGAGGAAAAAAATTAGACAACTCCCACTTCCCAAAATGCAAACTCTGAAACTGGTATCCCAATGTGTGGTTTTTTTAGCAGTCAAACTTAATTTGCTTTTTACTGAATCAGCGTGCACATATATTTTATTAGATAAGAATTCCCTCTTTTATTTATTTATTTTCTTATTTTCCTACTTATTAAATTCAGCTGCAGACCGCAACATTTTCATCTATCAGTTCTCAAAAACCCCAAGCAGCCGTTTCAGAAAAAAAAAAAAAAACAACACATATCCCTACACCATACATCCCTCTTATGATGCTCTCTGCAAAGTTTGGGATGTACTTTCATACGAATCTTGGCCTCTCTACAGCACTTCTGCACAATCATTTTCATCTGAGGTTTGAACATATTGGAAGAACCAGAGCCTTCCTTTCTTTTATCCTGTCATTTCTCCCCCCGAAAGTGACGGGCATATGGCAGGCACCCTCCCTGGATTCTCAAACAACAGGAGGGACCTGATTTCAATTCCTACATCCTGTCATCAGGGACTCTTGGGATATTTTGTTCTTGCAAGGCTAAAGATGTGATTCGAATCTGCCATACGGACGGAGCTTAATGCGATGCCATTTTTACCACTGGAGCCCTCAATCAGTTAATTAAACATGATCTAAATCACCGTGTGTATTTGTAAAGTAAGATTAATATGGCAAAGTCAAAATAAAGGAAGTGTCCTCCCCGTCCTAGGAGTGTGAATCTCCGGTACGAAGATTACACTTTAGGAAACTCGATACTTTGGAGCAGGCTTTGTTGGTTTAATCCCTCAGACTGCTTTGTGCAACTTGAAACCCCGAGCTGTCATCTTTAGCCAAAATTTCAGCCATAACTTCCTCAGCTTTCACCCCATTATAGAAATCAGCATTCACAATACTTAACAAAGATCAAACCTTTCAGCGGACCACAGGGCAGTCTCTTACCACCTGGGACACCAGAAACATGTTTAATAAATATTTCATTTTGTTTGAACATGAAAACTTTCCTCAGTTCCCCATTTTTTTCTTTCCTGGGCAACTAAGGGCTACCCACGAACTGCACATTCCATTACTGTGGTCAGTTAGGTTTATAGCCTTAATAAAAGGATTTTCCCCTTTCACGTGCTAGGCAGCCTTGTTAAACCAGGGCAATTATAGAAACACAAGATAGGTGCTCTGCAAAGATCAAAGCTCACCTAAAGACAGCTCCGTAGGAATTTGGAGCTCTCTTTGAAAAGCGCTCAGTTTACAAAGTATAGAGGCATTAAACCCCAGGAATTAAAAAAAAAAAAGTCTAGTTTCAAATACTGTTAAAAGTCTGACAGTAGTTAATATGGGATCTCCTTCAACCACTCTTTGTGTATTATTCCTAATATCTATTCACGGCATATCTGTAATAGCTCCAAAGGAACCATTATGCTCAGAAGACATACGCATGCGATGGATCCTTAATACCAAATACATTACCTACTCAGTAGGTACATTTTAAGCTCAATATCCTAGCTCAGGGGGAAGGGTGAGAAAATGGCCTGTAAATTTCTTTAGAGGGGAAAGTACAGTATGCTTAGCTTTTGCTCTTTGAGGCTCACTTGGTGGAATCCCTAGAAGCTATACCAGCTGACAGCAGCCCCTGTGCTTTGAGGTCACCGTGCGACTCACCCAACTGCAGTGGGAGCTGATGTAGCGAGTCTTAGGCGAGGTCATGTTTCCCCTACTTCTCCAGATTGTATCCATCTCTCTGAAAATACTTATGTGCACACACACATCATACTTGTAGATTCCATTTTGGATTAACATTGATTAAAAAAAAAACCCTGAGTGGCTTAAATTCTGCGGCTACACAAAACAGAACAGTGTAAATGGGCTCAGCCTGGGATTTTGGATTTTTTGTTTCAGTTTTAGAAAATGAGTTATTTAAAAGACAGCTTTTACCAGGAACATTTTGATATTGATTTAGAAAATACCATTTGGGGGATTTGGTGTCTGGTAATCTTAGTTTTGAAAAATGCAGAGATGGATACAAATCCCTCATTTTATATTAGCATATTCATTTTTTAAGAAAACATTTAAATGATAAAAATAAGACTGCCTGATATGTTCTGGGTTCTATGCCAAATAGATTACATATAATATCTTATTTAGTCTTCATGATAACTGTATGAGGTGGGTACTATTATCATATTTATTTTATAGACAAGGAGACTATGGTACAGAGTTGTGCAATTTGCCAGAATCACACAGTTTGTAAGAGGCAAGGTTGTGATTCTAATCTGGGCTACATAGCTATAGAAGTCAAACTTTTATAGCCTCTAACCATCTGAGTTGAAGCATATTTTGTGCTGTGACCTAAAGTTTCTATTTTATAGTTTGTTTTTATTTAGCAATAACTTTTAGGAGTTGAAATTGAAGTTAACAGAGTTTTTTCCCCCAATTAACTTTCTGTCTTGAATTTTGGTGTTAAATGGATAATGTGACTTTAAGTTTTTTGTCTCTCATAATTTATTTTGGGAAATGCCAGACACTGAAAATACATGAGAGAGTTTCATGATAGTAAACAACATTTTTTTCTTTGCCGTGGAATCATCATTTCATAATTCACTTAAGGAAATGTCATCATTGAAAGTAAAAACATTCAATTATCTTTTTGCCTTCTCATTACATAAAGTTTTATCTTTGACTAACTCAAGATTCTGGTGTTTTATCTAATGGTGAAGGAGATGGTTTCAGATTTGGAAGCATTCTGTTGCAAGATTAGTCAGATATGTCTGAATTGGCATCTCAGATTCACCAATATTTGGTTCTGTAATCTTGGGTAACTACTTAAGTCCTCTTAGAATCAGCAATTATCATTGGTAAAATAAGAAAAAATAATCAAATCATACATTGTTGCTATGAGAACTAAAATGAACAATGCTTATATAACACCTAGCAAAGGTTGTGACCTAAAGAAATATTACTCTCTAATATTAGAATATCCTAAGAATATCCTTCTGATTGTATTGATAATAAATATGGTTGAAAATGTGTCCCATTCTCCCTTAGAAAGGCTTTGGAAGTCCAGCTTTCAAAATTTGGCACTTTATTAGAAAATAATTCTAAAGTCCTGATCAAGCTCAAGTGTTAATATCATAAAACCCTTAAACTACTCCAGCTGAGCCCCAAACTCTGAACACGGGGAAACTTAACTGCTGTCAGAGATTTGCTTGATTGTTGGATATCAAGGGGACTCTTGAAATAAGAGGGAAAGGTAGTTTCAGTTTTCAGATTATGAACACTGTGGATTTTAAGAATTTTCTAGCTCTCTTGTGGATTGTCAGATCTCATTTGAACAAATATCTCAACCCACTCCTCAGCAACAACATATGTCATTCTGCCCTTTGAGACCTTGTCACCCACTGCTCCAAGACAGCCCACTTCCTCTGAGGCTATGGAAACTCAGCCTGCGTGTTCAAATAGCCTCTAGCTTCTTGCTGGTATGCAATAAATATTAATAATTATTCAATCAATCAATATGCCACCTTTCATAAGCACTAAATTTTTCTCAGTATAAAAATACAACTGACATTTTATCGAAATTTAAGACTTTTCCAGGGTTCACTTTTATCTTTGATCTGAGTATATGTCTATAGAAACATATATGCATGCCGATATCCTCTTAAAAAGGACTGTTAATGTAAAAAAATGTTTATTCTACCTCTTGACATCTCCCAGGTCTTTGCTTTCTTCACTTTTCATAATCATTCTTTGTCTGTATGTAATATTCTCATTGTCTTTAGAAGCATTCAACATGCAGCATGCTTGTAAGATCGAGCCTATTTAAAGATGTCATTTTAGTGAACTGTAGGAAATTGTCTGCCACTGAATACTGCCTCAAGATAATTCTGCTATGACCTTGTACCCAAAGGTTTGTCTCCTCTCCCAGAGTCTGCCCACTTAGAAACACAGTATTTAGTCAAAAACATTTGCTTTCTTTCTGAGGTTGTCAGAGTTAGCAAAGGAAATACGTGGCACCCAGTTAAATTAGAGTTTCTTCAAATAGACACGAATAATTTTTAGGATAAGTATCTCATACAATATTTAGGACATACTTATATGACAAGATTATTCATGGTTTATCAAAATTCAACTTAATTGGGGTTCCTGTATTTTAAGTGGTAACTTTATTTCTTCTACCTCTTCCGTGAATAAAATAAACTCAGTGCTGCTTCTGTCAACTCTGATTGGGCTCAATATTATGCCATTTGGTGGTGGTGGAAGGGGTGTTTGCTTTGGCATAAACACTGAGAGACCTTTGAACCAGAGACTGAGAACTAAGTCAGAAGACATGGTTTTGATACTGTGGAAGGGCTAAGACTATCAGGCTATGAAGCCACAGATTGTAATTCAATTTTCTGATTCGTTTTACTCATTTTGCGTTAAAGGCAAAAGTGAAAATGACTTCATCAAAATAGTATAAGAAAGCAGACTACCTCTGGATATGTTATTCATTTATTCATTATTCTGTTTTTCATTCATTTGACAAATTGAAGGCCTACTATGTGTCAGAAACTGTGTGGCAGTTATAACAGTATTTCTATGCTTACACTTATGTTCAGGTTCAAGGGTATTGAGTGTACCTGGATATTAATGGTGATCATTTTGTATAGCAATGGCTGTGGATGCCTAAATCATGCTTCTTGCCTTTGAATCAAACATCAATAATAGGCATCAAGAGTACTCGTGATAATTAATGATGCATATTTTATTGGAGGTCTTTTCATTTCTCCTTTAAAGATAGCTATATACTTAGAAAATTATGTTATATCAATACCTGTATTTTTATAGCTATAGCTACATCTTCGAAAAGAATCTGTTTTCCCATAGCACTGAGTTAAATTATGATTCATCCTATATTCTTAGAAACCAGAAGGTCAAAATATTGTTCAGGTATATTGCTTCATCTGTCAGACATCAAAATGACTCCTATCAGCTGTCCTTCTTAATTTTTACATCATTTTTACCCATTTTGAGGTTATGGGGAATTTTACATGTATTTGATTGGATTCAGTCAAACAGGCTGTGCAGTTTTTACTATGCCTTGTAATTTTTTTCATTACAATAAAAAGCCTTTTAAATCACTGCTACTTAGAATTATATTGAAAATACTTGTGATACTTTTATATACAGTGAGTTTAATGCCAGGATGTGAAAGCAAATTGATTGTAGGCAATTCTGTGCTTGAGCACCCCAGAGTAAAAAGAATTACACTAGTAACCCTGGGGACCTCCTGCTCTCAGAAAGCCTCTGTATACTCACACATCCACTGGCAGGTGAAAAAAGAAGGGATTGCTTCATTCTGATCTGAAATTGTATAAACACATTTTAATTCAGGGAAATAATTTTTGAGGGAGAAAAAAGCACCTCAAGAGACATTTGTGTTTAATGTTTTTAATTTAGTAAAATGAGCTGCAAGGAAAGTACGTCGTCTCTGCAATAAGCCTTCAAACATCTATTAACGGTGACTTAAAGGCAGACAACTTGCCATCTGGAGGGTGTGTTGGGTATGGAGGGCTTGGATGGATCAGCAGAAAAAACCCTCAAGGACTTTTTACCTCTGACACCCTGGTTGGAGTGAGAAGTACTTGGGGCTTTTAACCAGAGTCTCTAATGACACAGACTTAAATCAGCTTGAGGAGCAGCTGACATGGTTTAGGAGTGAATTTAGACTGTCATGCAAGCATTAGAGAGAATGAATTAATATTTGGGGGCGGAGCCCGTGGCAGAGATTATGATCCCTGATGAGTCATTCTTGATTCCTCTTCCCTGGATCTTCAAGGTGAAATGTTCAGGGCACAAAAGAGTTCTTGGCTTTTCAATGAAAGCAAAATCCGTATGCATCAAGTTTGACTTTAGTAGGCAGACTAGCTTCATATGCTTATTCCCTTCCCTTCCCAAGCTGAGCTGTGCTGTGCTTAATCATTCAGTCGTGTATGACTCTTTGTGACCCCATGGGCTGTAGCTTACCAGGCTCCTCTGTAGGGATTCTCCAGGCAAGAATACTGGAATGTGTTGCCATGCCCTCCAGGTGATCTTCCCAACCCAAGGATTGAGCCCAGGTCTCCTGCATTACAGACAGATTCTTTACCATCTGAGTTGGGGCAGATACTAATATTAAGAGAGGCAGCAAAGGTGGGAAAGGAGAGATAGATACTTTCTGTTGATGTGAACCATTCAGACCTGGAGGGGCCAAAAGGGAAAATATGTAAAGACTAGTGGACCTGGAGATAATGTGGTTCTAAATGAACATCAGGCCTTTCATAGAAAAGCACATTTCTATCAAGGATATGGCCTTGAACAGTTTCTAGAAGGAACCTCACAACAGTGGCCATGGCCACTAATAAGGAACAAAGCCTCTTACCACACCAGTTCCCTTAAAGAAGATGGCTCATCCAAGACCTTCCTTCTGGGAGTTCTTGCTTGTCCAGACACAGCTCCACGATGTGTACCATACATATCAGGTGACAAAGACAGACTTGTATTTGGAGAAGCAACCCATACAGAAGGCTGTAAGAGGGCAGACCCCAGAACCTACTGCCTACCTTTGAATCCCAGCTCAGTCATTAATTAGCTGTGCGTGCATGCATGCTAAGTTGCTTCAGTTGTGTCTGACTCTTTGTGACTCTTATGGACTGTAGCCCACCAGACTTCTCTGTCTATGGGGATTCTCCAGCCAAGAATCCGGAATGGGTTGCCATGCCCTCCTCCAGGGGATCTTCCCAACCCAAGGATGAAACCTGTATCCTTTATGTCTCCTGGATTGGCAGGTAGGTTCTTTACCACGAGCGGGTTGCCATTTCCTTCTCCAATGTGTGAAAGTGAAAAGTGAAAGTGAAGTCGCTCAGTCGTGTCCGACTCTTAGCGACCCCATGGACTGCAGCCTACCAAGCTCCTCCGTCCATCGGATTTTCTGGGAAGCCCCAATTAGCTGTGCAACTTGAGGCAAATTATAGAACCTCTCTGTGTCTCTGCTTCAACTATAAGATGGGAAGAACTAAATGAATATATATAAAGTCCTTGGTTGTGACCACCATATGCATCTAGTAGCCTGTGAGACTTCATGCTGAGACTGCTTGTTTACACTCATATACAGTTTAAAAACTGTATATGAATAAAAGTGTATGAATGTAGAGAGGCAATGAGAACATTTTTTATGTGTATGTTTATTGTAATACTTGCCCCTGACCACAGTGAGGACCTGACCAACAACAAACACACCAAATCATTGAAGTCCTTATAATAAAGTGTCATGTGGAAATATTTTTCAAAGGTGGGTTCTCAAGAATCATCTGGCCCAATATTTTCCTTTTATAGACAACTGGACCCAGAGAAGTGAGTCCTGTAGGCAGATATTGGTAGTGCCATCTCATCCTGTGCTGTGCCCATTCCATGACACCATGCTAACTTTGAGTCCTTATTAAAAACAGATTCAATCCAATAATTATTATGAGTCCCATCTTATGATCTTCATCTGGAACAGATCCTCTTTTATAAGTCTCCTGAACCATTCTCCAGATTATTCATCTGTGTATCTTGAAAGCTATCTATCAAAATGGTAGGGTTTATTGCCAGCACTTGGTCCCAATCATTACCACTAGTTAGTTACAACAGGCCTTGCTGGTCTTTCTCAAAGAGAATTGTTAAAATGTGTTACTCATGGGGCACACCTCACGTTTATTTTCCACTGTTCTTAACATCGATTCTATTCTTCCACCTGTCAAGGATAGTCACTTGGCTTCAAACACACCTTGTTATTTCTACCGCAATAGCTTTGTTCCTGTTGTGTCTCTTACCTGGAATGGCCTTTCTGCTCCCACCCATCTTACTAGATTCTGCTCAGTTTTACCTCTCCCATGGAGCCTTTATTAAATATCCGAGCTCATAGCTGGTTAGTCAAAGCAGGTAAGGGTTAATGCTGCATTCTGTTTTGATAAATATCCATGGTATCTCAGCGTCTTTTTATGAATATTGCTGAACCGAGCCCTCTGGTCTTTTAGGCCAGAGCTGAGTATGTTTCTACATGCAGTCTGACCATCTGCACTGTGGACTAATGCAACTTCTTGTTGTCTGGTCTTCCCGAGAATGCATTATATAGATTGCTGTTCATTTAGAATGCAGCTGCCGGGGTCGTGACTCACACAGAGATTAATCATTACGCCTGGGTTAGCTTCATTACTTTGACTACCCATTACATCTTACCGAGATTATAAAATGTTGCTTTTAACTTACAAGGCCTACACCAGCATCCACTTATCTCCAAGACACGCATTTATGCTGTTTTCTTTGGTATTATCAGGTCACTGAAAATTGCTAGTATTTCCCATAAGCTTTGACTTCAAAAATTAAGTCATGCTGAAGCTGGCTGACACCAGATTGAGTAACATGTCTAGAAAAGAAAGTATATCATGTGTTTTATTATAAATAATATAAAATTTTACAGGGCACATCTGAAGAGGTGGGATGAAAATTTTAATAAAAGAACTGAGATTTTCTCAAATGTTCCTTTAAAATAATAACATCTTCATAAGAAAATGAAAGCTTGTCTTGTAATTGGAGAGTTACTAATTAAAATATTACCACATTGGTACAAGCCATCTGTATTTTCTGTGGCATTTTTCCATTCCCTTCATAATATGAATTCAGTTCAACATTGAAAAAAGAGCAATATTCTAAAGAAAAATATTGCTACTGCTTCCATTACACAGTGAGCATAAATGGAAAAATTAAGAAAGAAGATATTTCTTAACAAAAATTGCTGTATAAATTCAACTAACAGAAATGAAAAAAGAATTGCTAATACATATGTATATATCTGTATTATATATGTGTGTATATATATCTGTATATATATATACATATATATGGAAGAATATATATATATGTGGAAGAATATATATATATATGGAAGAATATATATATTCTTCCATATATATATATGGAAGAATAATTATGGAAGCATCATAGCCTGGCACACTTCTCCACTTGGATTCCCTGACGATTATATTTTAAGGAACTTTAAATCTTATAATATGTGTGACAGATGTGTGGACCTGAGGTGGAACTAGAAAATCAGCAATGTTATGAATAGTTGTATTTAAGAGCAAAGGTTGTATTTTAGAGTTTCAATCCTTGCATGAAATTTGGAGTATCTTATTTCCTTAATGAGAACTTAAACATACCTGTGGTTTTTGGTGCTGGTAACTAGGATGAACTTGTTACTGATTGATCTAAAAAATTTGATGAGGTCGCATAAAACATGACTGGCAAGTAAATGTAGAATTACCAATAATAACAAAAGTATAGAATGAATTTATTCTATGCTAGATATTGTTCTAAGCACTTTACATACAGTTGTTTAAACAACTGCATTAATGCTCACCATACTTCTCTGAGGTTGGCATAATTGCAATTTTCATCTTACATATAAAGAATCTGAGGCCAAGAGGTTAAGAAACTTGACCAATCACATAGCTAAGTGCTGGCACCAGAATTCAGACTCACATGGTCTGGCTCCTGAATTTATGTTTATAAACATGATGGCTCCTCTGTCCATGGAATTCTCCAGGCAAAGATACTGGAGTGGGTAGCCATTCCCTTCTCCAGGGAATCTTCCCAGCCTAGGAATTGAACCCAGGTCTCCTACATTACAGGCAGATTCTTTACCATCTGAGCCACCAGGGAAGTAGAATACAGGCAAAATTAGAGAGTATTTGTTTGTATGGGTAAAGTTTAAACCTTGACACTTTAAATGAGCAGAACTTGCACTAGTCAGCCAAGGATTAGTCACCATAAAAGACATAAGGATATAGAAAGAAAAAAAGCACGCAGATTCTTATCTTAGTTTTTGGAATTAATGTGTCCCATGGATTCAATAATATTAGACCTTCTTTATTCTTTCTTGGGAACATTGACAAGAACTGTATGCACCAATGCCTTAAAATCTTCAGAAGAAGAATTCATCATTTTTAATTGTTATTAGGAAAATCGATACACTTATCTCTTAGCTCTGAGAAGTTTTCTCCTGTGTGATTCTTTTCTGTACCATTGGATTATCATTTCCTTTGACTGAGGACATTTCCTTTTTTAATTTTTTCACCATGTCTTGAATAGAACTTTTCACTCAGGAAAACTTTAATTTGTGTTGACGTGGTAAATGTAAAAACTGGGGTTTGCTGCAGTTTATCAAACACACACGAGTGCTTCTTATTAATAGGAGCTGCCCTAGTCTCAGGTACACGGATGACTTAGCTGTGGGCCCCACCCTTGAAGGACTTAGTCTCGTTGAGTTTACTCTGAGGCATTTACCTATCACAATCATTGCTTTAGGGACTGCCAGTCGTTTCACAGACTTCCACTCCAATGTCCTATCCCTTCTGGAATCAGCTTGTTCGTCTCATTGTTACCACCAAATCCTGTGAATTGGTGAAAACTTATCTGCCATTCATCATCTGGGGTCTTGGGCAAGTGCCATTTTGAGAAAAACCCTCTTAAAAAATTATTTATTTATTCATTTACTTTTGGCTGCACGGGAGTTTTGTTGCCTCATGTGGGGGCTACTCTTTGTTGCAGGGCATGGGCTTTAGGTGCTTGGCCTTCATTAGTTGTGGCTCATGGGCTTTTGTTGCTCCACAGCATGTGAGATCTTCCCCGACCAGGGATGGAACCTGTATCCCCTGCATTGGCAGGCAGATTCTTAACCATTAGAACAAAAAAAAAATTCCTCTTAAAAAACACAAAACAAAGCCATAAAACATCATATATCAGAATAATATTTCATATCAATTTTATTTTGGCATTAATTTTTATTTCCAAAGATGGAAAGACCATAGTAAAGCATGCTGCAACACTGCTGAAGCATTTGCATTGTTTTGCCAAATGGAAACAGAACTTAAAGCTCTCGTCCTTACTTTCTGTGTTCCTGGTTTATATCTCAAATGGAACAAATTTGATCTAATAAGCAACTTAAGCATTTTAATTTGCTCTTATGTTCTATAACATCTCTGTCCTTTTTTTTTTTAAATAAAAATAACTACTTGAAATTTGACTTTATTTTTTCCATGGTAAGATTTATAATTCTACTCTCATCACTCTACAGGGGGAAATAATGCATTAATAACACAGTTAGTGGAGAAGGAAATGGCAACTCACTCCAGTATTCTTGCCTGGGAAATCCCAAGGACAGAGGAGCCTGGCAGGCAGCAGTCCATGGAGTCACAAAAAGAGCGGGACATGACTTAGCGACTAAACAACAACAATACAATTATACAAAAGTCATAATTCAAGTAAGTAAATATGCTGCAGAATAGTTCTTCATGATCTAACCTAGAGGTTGACAAACTACAGTACCCAGTTTGGTCTATTGCCTGTTTTTGTAAACAAAGTTTTATTGAAACATAGCTACATTCACTCATATATTGTTTAGATCTACTTTTATACTACATTGACGTCCGACTCTGTGCGACCCCATAGACGGCAGCCCACCAGGCTCCCCCATCCCTGGGATTCTCCAGGCAAGAACGCTGGAGTGGGTTGCCATTTCCTTCTCCAATACTACATTGACAGAGTTCAGTAAATACAAAAGTGATCATATAGACCACAAAGGCTGAAATATTTACTATCTGGCCCTTTATATAAAAAATTTGCCAATCTCTTGTATAAACTGTTTCCATATAGACATGTGCTGCATTAAAAAAAAAACAGCAAGTTTAAAATTATATTTAGCCAGCTTTCAAATAATTTTTGAGTATAATTTGCATAAAGTGAAAGTTAACACTTTTAACTGATTTACTGATTTCATTGATGTGATGTAGACTAAGATTCTATTCAGATTTGTGCAATACACACAAGTTCAACAATTTTAACTTGTAACTAATGGTCTAAGATATATGGGACTAAAAAATGACTAAGAACAGTTCCAAAATTTGCTCATAATCTGGTTGTAGCAATTGCATACACACCCAAATAACTTATCACAGAGCTAATGCAATTAGCTGTATGTATTTGATGAATGAAAATGTTGAGAGGGAGAGGAAATGGTGGAAGTATTTTATGAATAGATGTTAGAAATCTGAAGGATTCTGCCAGCAGAGCTGAGGAGACATGCCATTTTAAATACAAAGAAGAGTGAGCAAATACATGGAAACAGGGTTTGAATATGTTGTTTGGGGTATGGAAAACCATTTAGAAAGAAGAGTTACTTTTGATGGAATGTATTTATCCTGAATTAAAAGAAGTCATTGTAAGAACTAATGATTTCCTGTTGGATTTAGAAGGGATATAAGACATGGTACTCACCTTGGATAAGCTTAATTTTGAAATACAGGTACAAAACTAAAGCCCATAGCACCTTTTTTAAATAAGTAGAAGACTTGTATATTGAAAACTATGAAACATTGTTGAAAGAAATTAAAGAGGATCTGAATAAATTGAAAAGCGTACATGTTCAGGGATTATAAGACTTATTATTCAGATGGAAATATTTCCCTTATTGATCTACAGATTCAATCTCTACTGAAATCCCAGTTGGCTTTTTTTAAAGAAATTGGTGGACTGATCTTAAAATTCATACAGAAATATAAGAAGTCCAGGATAACCAAAACAATCTTGAAAAATACTAAGTTGGAGGACTCACACTCACAATTGAAAAACAGTGCAAAATTTAAAATAATAAAGACTGTACAGATAAGAATAAACATATAGATCAGTCAAACATATAGAGCTAAGGATGACAAGACAACTTAATTGGAGAAAAATAGTAGTTTTAATGAATGGTTCTGGGACAGCTATATCCACAGGAAATAAATGAAGTTAGATCCCAATTTCATACCATATATAATAATCAGTTCAAAGTGAATCAAGACCTAAATGTAATAGCTAAAAGTGCAAAACTCTTAGAAAAATATAAGTATAAATGTCTATGACCCTGGATTAGGTCATTGTTTCTCAGACAAAACCCCATAAGCACAAGCAACCAAAGAAAAAACATAGATAAATTGCACTTCTCAAATTAAAATTTTTTCAAAATACACTATCAAGAAATTGAAAATACAACCCTCAGAATGGGAGAAAATATTTGTAAATCATATATCTGATAAGTGCTTAGTATACAGGATAGAGGCTTCCCTGGTGGCTCAGATGGTAAAGTGTCTGCCTGCAATGCAGGAGACCCAGGTTCGATCCCTAGGTCAGGAAGATCCCCTGGAGAAGGAAGTGGCAACCCACTCCAGTACTCTTGCCTGGAAAATCCCATGTATGGAGGAGCCCATGGGGTTGCAGAGTTGGACAAGACTGAGCAACTTCACTTTCACTTTTCTTTCACTTTCATACAGGATAGATAAAGAACACTTATAGTTAATGATAAAAAAAATTTTAATCCAATTTAAAAATGGGTATCCCCGTGGACAGAGGAGCCTGGGGGGCTATAGTCCATAGGGTCACACAGAGTCGGACACAACTGAAATGCCTGAGCTTGCCCAAAGGATTTGAATAGACATTTTTCAAAGATGTTATGCAAATGTCCAAGCAAATGTCCATATTGAAAGATGCTCAAGAGGATTAACCATTAAGGAGATGATATTTCCTCTAACATACTATTTTACACCCTCTAAAACAGCTCTAAGCAAAAAGATAGACATGAATATGTATTGGCAGTATGTGAAGTAATTGGAACCTTCATACATTACTGGTGGGAATATAATATGGTGCAACCTCCAGAAACAGTTTTGATAGTTCCTAAGAAGCTTAAACACGGACTTACCATAAAATCCATCGATTCCACTCCTAGGTAAATGCCAAAAATAATTATTGAAACATGTTCATGGAAAATCTTGTACATGAATGTTCATAGCAGCATTATTCATATTTGACAAAAAGTGGAATTAACCCATTGATGAATTCAATAAACAGAATATGGTATTTCTATTCAATGGACAGTAAAATGAAGTACTGATTTATGTTATAACAAAGATGAACCTTGAAACCATTCTGCCAAGTAAAAGAAACCAGACACAAGAGGGTACCATTCCTTTCATATGAAATGTCCCAAATAGGCAAATCCCTAGAGGCAGAAAGTATTTTAGTGGTCTTCAAGGGTTAGAAGAAGGGAGGAATGGGGAGTGACTGATAGCAGGTGTGAAATTTCTTTTTAGAATGATGAAAGTGTTCTGAAATCAAATAGTGATGCGGGTTGCAAAACTTTGCTAATATAGTAAAAAGCACTAAATAGTGCACTTTAAAAGCATGAATTGTGTGACTCAAAAAAACACAAAAAAACAAAAACCACAAAGCAAAACAGAGTAAGAAAATGAAAGCTTCTGAAACAATTAGCTAACTGAGTATGAATCTATGGGAAATGAGAGGTAAGACAAGGGAAATCTCCTACGTGCTTAAGTGACTGAAAGAATGAGAAAGATGGATAAGATAGGCTTGACTGCAGTGGGTGGTATGTTGGGAACAAAGGAAAATCAGTTTGGAAATGAAGTTATATTAGGTTATTTAGAGACCTTAGAAGTCAATTAGAAAAAATGATATAAAGACTTGCACATGGAAAAACAGAGGATCATTGTAGGTTCAAGAGGTTGAAAGTAGAAGAAGAAAGAAAAGCTATACTGGAGATAGAGATCAAAATAGAATTAAAATGTAAAAGTAATAAAAATCCTTTAACTTGGACAAGTTTGATTTAAATAACGCAAATATATTCTACAATTATATATATATGTAACTTGTAATATACCTGATATCATATAATAATGTTGGAGTATACTAAATTCAGGCATCTTTTGATAATTAATTCTTTTGTTTGAATTAGAAACATAATTTCTACATTCTATCTGTTAAAGAACATTCATTTTTTCTTAAATTGCAGATGTTGATGGTCACTGCAAAAAAAGTGTACAATTTGAAGAAATTTAAAAGTTATACATACTTGTAATTATAAATGTGTAGAAATAATCTTGGAACATTAAATTCCTAAAAACTAATGGGATGAGTTGATGCTGGGAACTGGGAGACCACCAGTTGAGGAATAACTTTAACTTTTTACTTTCTTGTTCCAGTACTGGTTGTACTTTCACAACCCAAATGCATTTATCTACTGCTTATACAGTTAAATGGCAAACCACTCCAGTACTCTTGCCTGGAAAATCCCATGGACAGAGGAGCATGGTAGGCTACAGTCCATGGGGTCGCAAAGAGTTGGACATGACTGAGCAACTTCACTTTCACTTTCTATACAGCTAAACAAATTAAAAATGCGAATAAAATTTTTACTAGACTGTGCCATAGGTCTTTAACCTACCAGGCAAATTGGTAGTTCTTTTTGGTAACCTAGGTTTTCTATATTTCTAGTAATAATTTAGAGTCATATACATTTTCTTTTTGGCCACAACATGAGGCATGCAGGCATGCTCCTTCTTCCATGAAGCTTTTCTTGCTTTTCTCAGCCTGAATTTCTTCCTCCTGCTATGCTACCATAGCCCCTCTTTGTCACTTCTGTTATAGTATATACACCACATTCTGTCTTTTATAAGTTTCATGGCTATTCATGTCTTTCTCTTCCACGAGGGTTAGTGGTGAAGAATCCGCCTGCCAATGTAGGACACATAAGAGATGTGGGTTCGATCCCTGGGTTAGCAAGATCCCCTGGAGGAGGGCATGGCAACCCACTCCAGTATTCTTGCCTGGAGAATCCCATGGACAGAGGAGCCTGGTGGGCTACAGTCCATGGGGTTGCAAAGAGTCAGACATGACTGAAGCGACTTAGCATGCATGCAGACTCTAGGGTCTTTGAAGGCAAGGGTCAACTCCTGTTCATCCTTTACAGAATATTGCTTTAGTGACATATTTTTTGATTTATTTGAGTTTGCAAAATTGTCAAAACATACTTAGTATCTAGATCATTAGAGTTAGACTATTAAAAGCTTTCTGAATAGAGTTTTATATATGTGTGAATATAAGAATTTAGAAGTCCCATTTTAGCTAATAAGTGCATTCAAAAGTCAGCAAAACTGAGTTTCATATGCTATATGTTTGAATAATAATAATAATAGTTTTAATAGATGACATTTATGTAGCGCTTATGATGTGCCAGTACTTTATTTTGTTTGACATTCAAACACATGTTTGAGGTCGGCATGATTAAATCTTGTTTTTATAGGAAAACCTCAGGCTTCCATAGGCTAGAATATGTTGTCCAGGCTCACAGGGCTAGTCAGGGTCCAAGTGAGGACCTGAAGTCCAGTCAGCCTGATTCCAGAGTCCCAGCTCCTTGTTCTTCAAGCTAATTTTCAACCCTAAGCAATGAAGCATGCAGGAGGCAGCATTTTGTGATGGAATTAATGCAGGGCTGGATCTTGTATAACAAGGTTTTCAGTCCTGGAAGTCCTGTAGGATTGTCCTTCAACATCTTCAGGTCTCATTTGTCCAATGTGTTGAGGGTCGGGTGGTGGATAAATAAATACTCAAGGTCTTCTCCTGTTTTAGTCAGTGATTCTCAGAAGCAGCAAGGCCTCTTTGACGTTCACCAAGCATTACATATGGCATGTGTCAGGAGCTGTGAAAATTTTATTTAATCCACTATGTTTATTTTCTTCAACATAAAGGTGAAATATTTTTACATTTTCCCAATGCATTTCTCAGTAATAACATAGCCAGTAAAAATATTTTTGTTCGTGTAGAGCAGTGCTTTTATATCTTAGCCAGAGAAAAAGCACACTATTATATACTGGTGGAGGGGGAAAAAAGACTCATTTGTTATCAAGAAAGAGCGGAAATATAGCAATTATTATACTGGCCTTTCCCTAATTTGACTTAAATTAGTGACTTTAAGTTATCAGAGGTTATGAAATATACAGTGTGTGCACATAGGAGACAAAAATATTGCTTGCTAGTACCTACGTTTATGACATTAATCTATCTCTCAATGATCTAATATAAAATAAACCATTTGAAAGCAATTTCACTGAAATACTTTCAGAAATGTTGAAATGAAAATATTAATCTTTTGGAAGTGTCATGTTGGATGGGTTTTTTTTTTTTTTTTTTTTTAAGTCCCAGGAAGATGGGTTAGGGAATACTGAGAATAAAGAAACAGCCAAGAAGATACAAAACCAAGAGGTAAAAATGTCAACCGCAAACCAAAAGTGCTGCTTTCATTTTACCTTCCTCATTTCTTCCCTCCCTCTCCTTTTCTCTGCCATCCTCCTTCCTTACATCCCAACTTCTACAAATAACACAGTGCTCCTTTGCTAAACAAGATATCATGCCAGGTACCTACAGACAGGGAACAAAGCAAGACCAATCTCATGGAATCTGGGCACCAGAGATTTTTCAAAGAGATGGGTCAGTTTCCTTGGAGGGGGTCAGAGTGTGATGATAGGCTGAAGGGTCACACTTAGTCCACTTGTGGATACTCACATGTTCAACAGGTTCTTTTAATTTTTCCTGCCTTTTGTGCATGCCACTCCTTTATATTGTAGCATACTTTCTTAGTATACTTTCTCCTTAACCATAAATAAATAAATAAGCTAATTTTAATCTTTTGAGATAATTGAAATGCTTTTTATGCACATAATTAAAGCCAATATAGAAAAAGATTTATTTGGAGCTGGGAGGCAAATACATTTTCCCCTCTCTGATACACAAGTGTATTCCATACCTACCTATGCAGATCCTTTGCAATAGGAACGAAGGACTGTTCTACCTCAAAGATGATGAAAATTCTTCAATATCTTGTCACTTAACCTAAAATATGAACTAGTTTACTCTCTATGGTCCACAATGATCTGCCCTTTCTTTACCTCTGCTTCATCTGGTTCCTTTCTGTACTTTTAATATACCATCAGTTCAGATGAAATCTAGACATTACATAGGATTATGATTCAAATTTGTGGTAAAAACAAATTCATAAGCATTGCTATGTCATTCCTATTGCATCATATCCATAAGCACATCAGTTCAGTTCAGTTCAGTCGCTCAATTGTGTCTGACTCTTTGCGACTCCATGAATCGCACCACACTAGGCTTCCCTGTCCATCACCAACTCCCGGAGTTCACTCAGACTCACGTCCATCGAGTCAGTGATGCCATCCAGCCATCTCATTCTCTGTCGTCCCCTTCTCCTCCTGCCCCCAATCCCTCCCAGCATCAGAGTCTTTTCCAATGAGTCAACTCTTTGCATGAGGTGGCCAAAGTACTGGAGTTTCAGCTTTAGCATCATTCTTTCCAAAGAAATCCCAGGGCTCATCTCCTTCAGAATGGACTGATTGGATTTCCTTGCAGTCCAAGGGACTCTTAAAAGTCTTCTCCAACACCACAGTTCAAAAGCATCAATTCTTCGGTGCTCAGCCTTCTTCACAGTCCAACTCTCACATCCATATATGACCACAGGAAAAACCATTAATATACCATGGTCTTTTCCAATTCACCTTCTCAAAATCACAGTATTGATTTCCCATGTTACCATTCTGTTCCCATCTCTGTCTTGTACTTTTTGCCTTCTTGTTTATTGTCTGTCTTCTGCACAAAATGTGAATTCCATGAGGGACTTTGTCTCTTTTGTCTGCTACTACATCCAGAAGACCCAGCATTGGTGTCTAGGCCATATCTCCTGAATATATGAATGAATGAACAAATGGATAGGCATTCTCATTTGAAACAGAGGAAAAAAAATGGATGGATAATGTGTTAAGGGCATGAATTTGACATAACACATCTTGGGCTCAAATCCCAGGGTTATCACTTACAAACTGAGTGGAGCTTGAGGAAAAGTACTTAACTTCTCTGTGTTTTACTTTCTAGGGAATGAAAGTTATACTCGTACCTACCATGAGGTATGTTGTGATTAATGCTAAAGAATGGTAAAGGAAGTCTCCTACTCAAGAATTTGAGAAATGGCATCAATCATAAGGATTCACATGCCAGTGAAAGTTTAGAGGTAGTATGTCCCATTATTCTTTGCTTGATCCAGTGTGTGAACCTGAGAACTAGCAGCCACAGATGGGCCTGCGAGGACCACATGGTAGGCCAGCACATCCGAAATGCACAGGGCCCTCTTCTAGCTTTACTGATGGAAATGATGGGAGGCCGTTCACACACAGGTGCAGTGTGGAGTTGGCTGTCACTGACGGTATTTCACTAATAGTTCAGGGGAAAACAATGGTGAGATAAATCAGCCAATGCCTATTGCTCAACTGCCAGCCCCCACAGCATTAGGGTTTACTAGGCAGAAATGACAAACGTTGACATTTTTTCGACTCTACACTGGAATTTGACTTAGAATCAAGGTTTGTAACAGGCTGAGAGTGATTCATCAGTTCATCTTTGCAGACAGAGGAGCAGTTTCTTGTTTCCTTGGAAACTTGGACCTGAGCATATGTAGCTCCGAGTGCAAACCCTCATGTTTTCCATTGAGCAAATACAGGGCGAGTTTCTCACGAGAGATTCAATGCTGTCTTAAGCAGAAGAATCAAGACTAGGAGAGAACTGCCATATTAAAATCAGATACCACAGACATGGCTGGATCTCACAAGATGCAATAATTCAAAGTAAGAGAGACAAGAACTCTCATAATTTGGCCCTTCTGGGGTAAGCAATTTCTTTCATTTGCATCATTTATTTTTCTGAATTGAAAAGTTGAATATGCTTCTTCAAATATCCCTTTGAATACATTTAGAATGTTTGATGTTTACACCACTTACTCTTTGGGGATCTTCACCAGCTAAAGTCAAGCACTAAGCTGCTATTTCTGCATAGCAGCATGTGAAAAACTAGGTAAATTAACAATTGTCCTGGAATATTTATGACGTACATGAGGTAATGCTAGCCTTTCTAGAGGAATTCTTAAAGGTAGGATGATCCTTTGTTCCTGAAATGTACCCAGTGCTTCTTCCAGCTTGGGGCTTCGGAATGCCCCAAACTTGACATTTGCCCTTAGCACATTTAAGAGTGTGTTGGTCGCTCAGTTGTGTCTGACTCTTTGCAACCCTATGGACTGTAGCCTGTCAGGTTCCTCTGTCCATGAAATTTTCCAGGCAAGAATACTGGAGTGGGTTGCCATTTCCTTCTCCAATAGCATGTTTAAAATGCCTACTAATTCCTGCTACTACTAATCACCCCTTTTGGGTCATACTGAATCCTCTCTGTACCTCCTTTCAAATTTTCATGTTTCCCCATTGTAAATGAGGAAATGGATGATCTGAGAAGTTAATTTGCCTGTGGCCACAACATTTTTTAAATGGTGAGAAGTAGAACACAGGTCTATCTGAGTTCAAAACCTGTTCCTGTTTCTATACACCTACTTTATCTAGTATGATATAGCTGAGTAGAAAGATAGAGTGCTCTGTTTAATAAGTTTTATCTTTCATTAATAAAACAGTACAGATATATCATTCATAATTTACAAACAGTTCAAATATTAGAAGGGGGCAAGTGAGTAGCAAGGAAGTAGGTATCAACTCAGAGTGGGGAAAAAACTAATTTTACAAGAGTAAGAGTCAGGGCCACCACAAATTGTATGGATATCATGTGAAGTTGTGTGCTCCTTTCATGGGGTCTATAATTAGAGACCTAAGGACCACAGCATAGAGCTGAAGAGGTTTTTGCTCTTTTGTAAAAGATGATTTTGAAGCTCCCTAGCAGTTTTGAGACTGAATTTGGACAACAGAGACCCAAAGTGAGTAAGATTTACTCTTTGTTGATTCAGGAGGTACTTCAAGTACCATCAAGTACACTTTTCAGTGTCTCATGAACATCACTGTGACCATCAATCATGAATGCTGAGATGAGAGGAAATATTGGATTTCTGGCTAAAAGAAAAAATCAGATAAATTTTTTATCCTCAATTTTTTAAAGCTATCGCTAGGACCCCAAATTCCTTGTAGATCAAAAGTCTTCAATCTTTCTTATAAAGGGCCAGTTAATAAATATATAAGCTCTGTAAACCATATGGTCTCTGTCTCAACTACTTGACTCTGCCATCATAGGCTGAAAGTGGCCATGCTGCTGCTGCTGCTACTAAGTCGCTTCAGTTGTGTCCAACTCTGTGCGACCCCATAGATGACAGCCCACCAGGCTCCCCCATCCCTGGGATTCTCCAAGCAAGAACACTGGAGTGGGTTGCCATTTCCTTCTCCAGTGTATGAAAGTGAAAAGTGAAAGTGAGTCACGCTAAAAAAAGTGAAAGACACACTAAGAGTCATGTCTGACTCTTAGCGACCCCATGGACTGTAGCCCACCAGGCTCCTCCATCCATGGGATTTTCCAGGCAGGAGTACTGGAGTGGGGTGCCATCGCCTTCTCCGAAAGTGGCCATAGGTAACATGTAATGAGCATACTGAGAATAGTTTTATTTATAAAATCATTTAGTAATCCAGATTTGTAATTTTCCAACCTCTGCCCTAGATTAAACAGCCCCAAATTATCCTACATGTTTTCTTTACTAGTGGCTATACAAAAGTCAGATCACGAAACCTAGTCACAATGGTTTAAGATCATCTAAGAATCTTTCTCTCTTGATTTACATCAGAGATATTACGATCAAAGATAATGCAATGTCAATTGGTTTTTTAGAAAAGACAGCCAATAGAATAAGTGTATTTGAAAGTGATTTCCAACCTTAAAAAGAAATACTTGGGAAAAAAGAACAAAGTTCTCAGAATAGCCTTTGGGAAATTAACTAGGGCCATCAATTATGCTAAAATAATCTCCAAGGATTTAGCTGACACATAGCCAATGTTCAATATGATAGCTGTGGCCAAAAATTATTTGTGAAAGTTAACTACAAATGAATTTAGAGGAAGTTGTAATTTTCCCTTTTAGTTATTTAAGTGGTAAGAAACCCATCGAAATAATGACAAATGGTACAACCTGTCTTTGTTCCATGGAAATGATGTTCAAATAATACACTGCTTGAGCAGCACTATCTAATTACCTAGGCACTATAGTGGCAGATAGTTTAGAAATGTTGAAGTAGCTATTGATAAAGCACATGGAAAATGTGAATATCCTTCAAATTTCTGACAGCACAGATGGATACTAGACTCCTTGGTTTAAATGGAGAGTGTGTGGCTTCTTTCAATTGCCTGAAGCTTCCTCTGAACTCTGCACATTTTTGGGTTTATCAAATGAGCATAAGAATCATTTGGGGTCTTTCTGTGAAACATCATTCTTCTCCTGGATCTAGAAAATTGTAAACTATTTCTTTTTCTTTTTAAAGAAAGAAAACCTGCTATTGACTCACTCGTGATTAAAAATACCGAAGGTATGAAGAAGGCACGCTTATCTCACTCAGGCATTTCTACAGAGAGAAGGTTTTTGGGGTGGGGACATCTCTGGAGCAGCTACTTATGAATCGTAGAAACCTACATTTGTTGTGTGACTTCTCAGCCTTGTTTTCAAGTATAGAATGAGGTTAATATGTAGCTCAAAGTCTATCGTGAGGATGAAAGGATACAACATATGGGAAAGTACTATGCTATCCTGCTAAGTTTCTCAGTTGTGTCTGACTCTTTATGACCCCATGAACTGTATCCTGCCAGGTTCCTCTGTCCATGGAATCCTCCAGGCAAGAACACTGGAGTGGGTTACCAGTTCCTCCTCCAGGGAATCTTGCTGAACCAAGGGTCGGACCAGCGTCTCTTGTGTCTCCTGCATTGGCAGGCAGTTTCTTTACCATTAAGCTACCTGGGAAGCCCATGGAGTATTCTAGTCTACAAAATAGATAAACTATGATTGTTATTAATATTGTTAAATAATTTTTAAAGTGATATATTTGTATCACATATTTTATATACTATAGATAGATTATATGTGTCTATATCAAGAATACTTAGGCAACACAAAAATTATGAATTCAATAAACAGTCAACTCTTTTCTCTAAAGAAAAGATCTGTTTTAGCAGATTTTTTTTTTTTTTGAGTCAAAATACTTAATGAAGTAGCCAAGTGCCAAGGTAGCCACAATTGTCACATTAATAAGGATTCCACTGCATGGAAATTCTCTGACTGTGGCTCTATTTGGAAATCGTACAAGGAAATAGGTGATTACTTTCTGGGCTGAGCACATGGGTGCTTTACCCCCTGACATCCTGTCCAGAGGGATTTACTGGTTTAATCTCGGACTATTCCTTTCTGTGATTACTTTGAAAAACGTTTCCTGCAAGTAGTTAAGTTTGTGATTCTGTTTGTGCAAAATACCTTGTGTCTATTTCCTAATGAGAGAAAAGCCAAGTTGACAGATCCAAGTGGGTGAGGCTCTGAATAATCCTTTAATTTTTTTTTGTTAATCTTTCAAGTGCAACAAATCTGGAATTATTCAAATCACAATGTTTACCTGAAAGCTTGTATTTATTAACCAAGACTAGCAAACTTGATCTTATTTAGTTAACAAAGTAGCAAAAATATATATTACTATATGTATGAATAGTATGTGATATATTATAATATATACATAAGAATTAGGTGGCTTAACACAATTTGAAAGAAAAATTTCAAAATCTTCTTGCTTAAATATGAATTTCTCCACAGACATTTTTTCCTTTTGCAGTCTGTCTCTGAACTACCCACAGATTTTTGTTTCATCTTCCTGCTTACATTCAACTCTTCGGTAACTAAAAATCCACAAACCATAGAGTTTATTGTTAATAAATTATGATTCCTTCTGTTGTTAGTTTTACATTAGAAAGAGAACTAATGCATGTGATATACTGTTAAAGTGTTTGCTTGAATTTTCTTTTATCTTTCTTAAAGCGCTATGGGGAATAAATATTACTGTTCTTTTAAAGATGAGGAAGCTAAATATTAGGGAGTAAAACTGATTAAGGGTGTACATTTAATGAATGATATAACTACTATTCCAGCACAAGGCAGTTTGATATGAAAACTCAAATTTTAATGTGTCTCTCACAAGCTATTGCTGGAATTGAGGAATTTAAAAATTATAGATCAGAATTAGGAGCCTGGTAGGCTACAGTCCATGGGGGTCACAAAGAGTTGGACATGACTAAGCAACTGAGTGAGTGAAATGATAATTATATCTTGATATTAATATATGTTATATATAAATATGTGTATGTATTAATAATACATTACATATGTACTATATTATATACAATGTTATGCATCCATGTAATATATATGTGAAGTTGTATCTATAATATATAACTAGGTATTATATGCACACATATATATATATTTCATTTGCATATAAATAAAAATTTCCAATTCATTGCAAATTCAGCATAGAACTTAAACGGTCACTTACATGTGCATTTCTACAAAGGAATCTTCAATGAAAGCCATTAAATAGGATGCAATTTGTAAGCCTTTCATTAAATAATGATTCTCAGCTGGATTTCTGAAAAGAGGATATTAATGTCACCATATGTAACTATCATTGCAAGAAATTGGTGTTGCTGATTTACTCTTGAATCAATCGTTTTAAGCTATGAATTAGACTCTGCTGATATATCTCTATTCTAGACAACTTAGCACAGATTGAAGGCTGAAAGCATCCATGTTCAGAGTATAATTTTTGTGAAATACCTAGTACTTCAAATTTCTCAGATTTGGTAGGAAATGAGCAAATTCATGTGTATAAAGTCAAAATGCTGCCACTCAAAGTCCAGTGGCTAATTGCTGATTTCTAATGTGGATGATCTTAGATATGGTTAGGTAGCATGTCAAGCTTCCGATGCCAACTCCAACTTGGTTTCTGGATATGGGAGCTGGAATGAGTTGCAATGTGGCTGCAGTTGCTGTGATTAAAATCTCTGAAGTCCTAATCTAGTGGCCAAGTTTAAAAAATGCTCTGAGGCATTTTGGGTTATCTTGGAGACAGTATCATCAGGCAGTTCTACAGCATTTTCTCCAAGTTTGAATTTGCTGTTGCCCATGCTTATTTTATTAGTCATAATAAGCTGTTTTAATAACAAAGATTAAGTCATCATCCAATGACAATCAGAGTTTCAGCTAAAAGAGATAAGGAGAGAACAAGCAGAAGAATTCTAAATAGAACTAGATAAGACATGTCTGCTGGTGGAGACAATGTGCTAAGAAGCTTTGCTTGGGAAGTCATACAGATTTGTGGCCCCTGCAATTTCTGAAATGTTCACTGTAGGCAGAACTCTATGGAACCTACATCATGATTGTACTTGATTATTAATTCCCTTAATTTTCTTTTATTCTGTAATAGCTCCCCTCTCCCACTTTTAATCTGAGTAACCAATAATTTTTTTATTCTGAGGAATGGATTGGTTGATTGTTTCCTTGTGGTGTCAGTGAACTGATTTCGCTATCACCTATATTTCTTGAACATTAATGAGATCTAGACATTACATAGGATTATGATTCAAATTTGTGGTCAAAACAAATTCATAAGCACTGCTATGTCATTCCTATTGCATCATATCCATAAGCACAAAGTACCTGGTTAATCAATCAGTGCTTCCCATGTAGCATCAGCTTGACTCACCCATTATAACATTTCCCCTTAACCTTTTACCTAATGGTTTTGGCAGCAATGGATGAAGGCTACCTTGATCGATTATTTCCTTGGGGGGTACAAAAGTCTTTTTGAATGAAGAGTTTTCCAACTAAAAGGAGAAAGTGAGGTGGGTTGCGACCCCAGGAAATAACCAAAGGCACCAGACAAGGAGAGTACAACAGAACAGAACGACTGAATAGTAAGATTCAAATGAACAAGCTTGTAAAATGTTTTCAACATCCTCAAGTGCATTTTATAAACATATTTCCCAATGCTAAACATTAAGAAATCTCCCTGTATGGTGGAGCAGCCAAAGCCTCAACACAAAATAACTCAGTTGAAATAAAAGCTGAAGAATAGAATAGCCTTCATCTTTGTGCTTTTTGCTGTATCTTCTGGTGATAACTTGGTATTTCAGTCTCACTCAAGTAAACTCCAAGGAAGGTAACAAGGTGACTGCTGTATTTCTTTTTATGAATGTTGTACACATAATTCTTCCAGGGTAAATATTTAGTCAAAACCAAACAAATTATAGAGGCCAAATTATCTTGCTGTTTCTTAGTATATTTATCCCATAATAGCAGCCACCAATATAGGTGGTTTGAATGTCTGCAAAGGTAAACAACTACCACCCAAAATAAAACAAAGCCAAATAGGTTTAGGATCTGTTTTTCATCCATACCTCTCTCTGCCTTTCTCAATGGGGGTTCCTCACCTCTACCACAGAAAACAGAGTGATTTGTGTATCTATTTTCTCAATTATCCCAAGGATGGTTCGTAACTAATAACACCCTGGATGCATAAGGAGAGGGGAATTCATTACTTAAAATGGATGCCTAAAGGTACTAGGCCTTAATTCTCCTGTGGGAACACAATTATGAAAAGCTGTTTTGTTAGCCTGAAAGGTCCTTGAAAACATTTCTTGTTCATCTTTGTCTTCACCACCCACCCCCGGCCCCCCGTTTCCTAGCTCAGCACTTTGCCCATAGTGAAAGTGAGAGTGAAGTTGCTCAGTCGTGTCTGACTCTTTGTGACCCCTTGGACTATAGCCTTACCAGGCTCCTCTGTCCATGAGATTTTCCAGGCAAGGGTACTGGAGTGGGGTGTCATTTCCTTCTCCATAGTAAGTAATCCGATTACACTGGACATTCATGAAATATATGTTTGATAGGTCTAGATACACGGTCTGGGTGGTCTTACTCCCCAAAACTTGCTCTTCTGTAAGAACCATGAAAATAGTGTTGATATTTCCTATTGCTCTACTTTCCAGATATTTATATTTCCCCTTTATTTAAAATTTTATTTATAGAACTTATTTTTGTTTAACAGACTTATAGCTTTATTATTTTTCCCTATCATTCCAGTAAAATATAATTAATTTTTCTGTTTTATTCACTGCCTTCCCTCATTGTTTCTCCATTGTGTCTAAATCAGTGCCTAGCACATACTGGATTTCTAATAAATATTTGGGGAACACATGAATATTTAGGGTCTTCCCTGAAATGTATGAATAGCATGTTTTCTACATGTTTCTTTGACTCCATATTTGGGTACTGTTGTTGCTATTTAGCTGCTAAGTCATGTTAGACTCTTTGCGACCCTATGTACTATAACCCGCAGGCTCCTCTGTCTGTGGGATTTCCCAGGCAAGAATACTGGAGTGGGTGCCCTTTTCTTCTCCAGGGGATCTTCCCCAACCAGGGATTGAACCTGAGTTTCCTGCATTTCAGGCAGATTCTTTAGTGTCTGAGCCACTAGGGAAGCCCCAATATTTTTGTATGTTGCCCAAATAGTTCCAAGTTCTTCTTCTTTTTTTTTTTTTAATCTTGAATAACTAAATAAAACAACTCAAACTACTTATTTTCCATGTAACTGTAGGAAACCCTGCCCCTGAATTAATATTCTGATTCTTCGTAGGTGCTTAGGTGCCCCATTCATTGCCTGTCAGTCCCCATCTTGGGCTGCTACCCAAAGCTGCTCTGTTGTTGCCACTTGTTCTCCATTCAGCACCTGGGGAGGCCATGGCCTTTGTCCTTCCTCCCCGCTCCCTGAATATAGACACAGTCTCTATCTCTAGTCCCCATATTGCAAGAGTAATATTAGGTTGCATGGGTAAGCAACTTTGCTGACAATATGGGGAAATGACAAAAGCCACACAACACAGACAGCCCTGGAACACATGCTGCTGGTCTTGAAGTCTGTTGATCATGCTCCATCACAGATCATTGGTCATTTCTCTGCTTGGATCTAGGTCTTCTGTCACATTTCTGGAGTCTATACCTTCACCTTTATTGGAGTTTCCTTTCCCCTTTTCTCCCTTTTCTCGTCTATACCCTTAGCTCTTCCTCACAGACTGGACTACATTCTGTTTACATCGCTGCTTGCTTCCCATTGCTCATGGCTTTACTTTTAGATTAGAATTTAAGCCTTGGCTTTGAAATCCAAAAGAGCCCATTAAAGGGTTTTCCCAAGTAAAAACAAATCATTCTCCATTTGATATATTCTGCTGGTACTTTTAGAGTATGCCATAATGTACTTGTCTTACCCTGGGTTTCCTCTGGGGAATAGAACCTGAGACAGACTTTTTTTTTTGAAAGTGGTTCCAGGGGAACAAGCAATGTGACTGGGAGTGTAAAATAATTCAAGTGTGCCTTATTGAGCAGGCCATCAATGTAGTTAACAAGTTTGATTCTGTGGGCACATTCTTAGGAGCTGTGCAGACATGTTCCAGAATTGTCCCAAAGAATGAAAATGCAAAGCCTTTTAGCCTCTGACACTTCCAAGGTGCATAAAAGATATTTACATGTGTGTCAACCCAGTGTCACAGTGTCAGAGGACCTCCCGTACATATGCCATATGGCTGAGACACACTGCATTTATCCCCGTGTCAGACTGGCTGCCACCACTGTGGCTGGGGTAAAAGATGAACTGAAAGCACTGAAGGTGGTATCCCCAAGTTGTTAAATATAAAATCCAGCACCAGGCAAAGACTCAGAATTATTGGGTTTGTAATACCATGCTGTTTCATTACTGCCTGTGTAAACTTGGACAAATCCCTTGTCTGAGCTTATATTTCCTCCAAAATATCTACATCAGAGGATAATTGAAGTTTGGAGATAATCTGATAAAACACAAAACAGTAGAATCAAGCAGATAATAAGCATCCAAATTGGAGTCACTATTATTATAATGTATAAACTTAATTTTAAGTATTGGTTGTTGAGGGATCACACAAACTGAACTCCAGCAATATTGATAATTATTTCTGTGGTGGTAGGCAAACAAATTTCCTTGGGAGGGGATGCTACTTCTCACTGTGGGAGGTAGGTTCCTATATATGCATTTTTTTTTTCATCCAGAGAATTAAGTGTAGTTCCTCTATTGCCTTGAAAGCATGGGGGCAAATGCACTGCAAACATGGCAGCATCCTTAGGCATCCCTGACATGCAGGACCTTCTGCAACATTAATGCCACAGTGAACAGGCACACTTTGGGCTGTAAAGGAAGGAAGCTTGAGTAGTAATGTAGTAATGACCCTTCCTGGGCTTCCCAGGTGCCGCTAGTGGTAAAAAACCCAGCTGCCAATGCAGGAGAGCTAAGAATCTACAGGTTTGATCCCTGGATTGGGAAGATCCCCTGGAGGAGGACATGGCAACCCACTCCAGTATTCTTGCCTGGAGAATCCCATGGACAGAGAAGCCTGGTGAGATAACAGGCTCACCAGTGTACCAAAGCAACTTAGCACGCACACAATGATCCTGCTTAAAGGTGAAAACCTACCCAGAAAAGCCAATAACCACCCAAGGCTGGAGGCTTTTTCACTTCAGAGCAACATGGTTGCCATACTCTCTCATGGATACTTGTGAACATTTTAGCAATGGAAGAAAGGAATTTGGCTGAAGTTTCAAACTGAATTTTGAAAAGATAATTGGTAACAAATGTGATGAAACCATCACTGGAGGAATGTAACAAATGGGGTGAAACCATCCCTGAAGTTTGTCTAGACATGTCCAGAAAAAATGCCCATGTAGAGATACCTGGGCAAATTCAGATTTGTTCCTCAAAATGTTATCATGAGGCATAAACGGAGCTGCCACATCAAGGTGAGGCATATCGACAAATACCGCAGTTTTCTCTTGTCAGAAATTCCAGGAAAAAAAGCAAAATGATTTTTAAAATGTATCATTTTAAAAGAGAAAGTAAGAAAAGAAAATAGTTTCTAAGAATTATTGTGTATTAAAAATACTGGAAATTATTTTTGCTGCAGTAACTAAGAACCCCAGTAATTCAGACTCCTATTGCCTATGAACGCAAAACAAAATAAACCAACCAAACAAACATCAAGAATAAGCATTTGTCAATGTGCTTAGGTTTGACTGAAATTACACCCTTTACCAAATAGGATAGTTGGTATTTTTGTCAATGGTCACAGCAAGATGCCTGTGGCCATTTCTGTCACTAGGTAAAAACACCATGCTAAAAGCTCTTTGGATGATTCTGGAGCCAATTGAGTTATTTGGGATTTGCCTGGGCTAGTTTATGTCATTACGTAATTCTTTATTTTTTATGTGATTCTCTATTAAATTTATTTAAGGAGGTCTGTGTCCACTGAGTCGACACACACTGACACCATATATTTATAACATATTTGTAAACTAAAGATTCTTTAATATTTGTCAATCTCCTGTTGATGTGCTTTGATATTTCAATTTGAGGTGTATGGGTGTACATATGCACTTATGGGTACATCTCTGGTTGAACATATAAGCAGAAAAATACCAGGAGGTCATCTCATCTGTAAGATATTATTTCAGTGGAATCTGAAGTCAGGAATCTCCTTTTCTGTTCTTAATGCTCTTCTTCAGCCACTAACACTCAGAATTCCGTTTGTAGTGATTCATCTGGCTTGTGTTAGTCCTCTTTAATTCCCTTAAGAGAGGTGATGCCTGAAGTCGCATCAGACATTGAGAGTCTATGAGTTAGTTTGTTAGAATGTTTAGTCTGAGGGAGGTGAGTAGCTGGTGAGGGTACTGGACACCTAGAGAACAGGGGTAGAGTTACCACTGAAGGATGGTAGGTGGTAAAGGACACAGAAAGGAGAGACCGGAAGGATGTAGGACCTAGTGTCCCCGCAGTGGGCCCTCTATCTGACTCTCAGTTCAGTTCAGTTCAGTCGCTCAGTTGTGTCTAACTCTTTGCGACCCCATGAATCACAGCACGCCAGGCCTCCCTGTCCATCACCAACTCCTGGAGTCCACTCAGACTCACGTCCATCGAGTCAGTGATGCCATCCAGCCATCTCATCCTCTGTCGTCCCCTTCTCCTCCTGCCCCCAATCCCTCCCAGCATCAGAGTCTTTTCCAATGAGTCAACTCTTTGCATGAGGTGGCCAAAGTACTGGAGTTTCAGCTTTAGCATCATTCCTTCGAAAGAAATCCAGGGCTGATCTCCTTCAGAATGGACAGGTTGGATCTCCTTGCAGTCCAAGGGACTCTCAAGAGTCTTCTCCAACACCACAGTTCAAAAGCAACAATTCTTCGGCGCTCAGCCTTCTTCACAGTCCAACTCTCACATCCATACATGACCATAGGAAAAACCATAGCCTTGACTAGACGGACCTTTGTTGGCAAAGTAATGTCTCTGTTTTTGAATCTAATGGGATGCAAATTAGAAACTATGAGATTAATGAAGCTTTCAAGTTTCCTCATATAAAGTATGTCCTACACTCAACAGCTGGGCTTCCCAGGCCGCTCAGTGGTAAAGAATTCGACTGCCAATGCAGGAGACTTGGGTTCAGTCCCTGGGCTGGGAAGATCTCCAGGAGAAGAAAATGGCAACCCCTTCCAGTATTCTTGCCTGGGAAATCCCATGGACAGAGGAGCCTGGTGGTCTATAGTCCCTGGGGTCATAACGAGTTGGACATGACTTAGCAACCAAACAACAACAAATCTCAACAGCTACTCTGTTCTCACAGCCATAGAAAAAAGGGGAAGGCAAATACCACCCTTGGAAGGATGATGAGATGGGGGCAGGAGGAAATCCTGTATGGCCTGACTGAAAGGGGAAATAAATGAAAGCTCTTCTGGTTCTCAAAGACTGTGGAGAGAAGGACAGAGGTAGGTAGAGCTAGTGTGAGTTTCCTAAAGAATTTGATGGGGCAGAAGGCTAGGCAAGGCATCATCAGGTGTCTTGCCAGCATGAGAGGCTGGGTATCCTTAGAACACTGAATATGAAATATATTAAAATCAGCCAACTCCCACCAAGCATAGAACTAGACCCTGCAGCAGATGACAGCCCAAGGGCCAGATGAAGATCAACCATGCAGCACTGCACCGCTACACCAATTAGGGAAGGACATGAGCAGGGGAAGAAACAGCTGTCACAGGAGGTTGAACTGCTAACATTAGAAGAAGCAGGGTGGAGCAGTGGTCGCTGTTTGAGAGTAGGAGCAGGGTGGAGAGTTTAGGTCAGTTGTACAAAAAAAGATGCTACAATTTTCTAGCATACCTGGATAATTTTATAATGGCTACAACAACTTTTAAAGAATGTATTTGAGGGGATCTTGTCCATGCAATACCAAAATCAGATTGATTATATTCTTTGCAGCCAAAGATGGAGAAGCTCTATACAGGCAGCAAAACCAAGATTGGGAGCTGACTGTGGCTCAGATCATGAACTCCTTATTGCCAAATTCAGACTTAAAGAAAGTAGGGAAAACCACTAGACCATTCAAGTATGACTTAAATCAAATCCCTTATGATTAAGGATTTGGAAGTGACAAATAGATTCAAGAGATTAGATCTGGTAGACAGGGTACCTGAAGAACTATGGACAGAGGTTCATGACATTGTACAGGAGGCAGTGATCAAGACCATCCCCAAGAAAAAGAAATGCAAAAAGGCAAAATGGTAGTCTGAAGAGGCATTACAAATAGCTGAGAAAAGAAGTAAAGCTCAAGTCGAAGGAGAAAAGGAAAGATTCACTATTTGAATGCAAAGTTCTAAAGACTAGCAAGGAGAGATAAGAAAGCCTTCCTCACTGATCAGTGCAAATAGAGGAAAACAATAGAATGAAAAGACTAGAAATCTCTTCAAGAAAATTAGAAATACCAAGGGAACGTTTCATGCAAAGATGGGGACAATTAAGGACAGAAATTATATGGACCTAATGGAGGCAAAAGATATTAAGGAGAAGTGGCAAGAATACATAGAACTGTACAAAAAAGATCTTCATAACCCAGATAACCACTATGATGTGATAACTAACCTAGAGCCAGACATCCTGGAACCCAAAGTCAAGTGGGCCTTAGGAAGCATCACTATGAACAAAGCCAGTGGAGGTGATGGAGTTTCAGTTGAGCTATTTCATATTCTAAAAGATGATGCTGTGAAAGTGCTGCACTCAATATGCCAGCAAATTTGGAAAACTCAGCAGTGGCCACAGGACTGGAAAATGTCAGTTTTCATTCCAATCCCAAAGACAGGCAATGCCAAAGAATGCTCAAACTACTGCACAATTGCACTCATCTCACAAGCTAGTGAAGTAATGCTCAAAATTCTCCAAGCCAGGCTTCAACAGTATGTGAACCATGAGCTTCCAGATGTTCAAGCTGGTTTTAGAAAAGGCAGAGGAACCAGAGATCAAATTGCCAACATCTGTTGGATCATTGAAAAAGCAAGAGAGTTCCAGAAAAACATCTACTTCTGCTTTATTGATTATGCCAAAGCCTTTGACTGTGTGGATCAAAACAAACTGTAGAAAATTCTTAGAGATGGGAATACCAGACCACTTGACCTTCCTCCTAAGAGATCTGTATGCAGGTTAGGAAGCAACAGTTAGAACTGGACATGGACAACAGACTGGTTTCAAATCAGGAAAGGAGTACGTCAAGGCTATATATTGTAACCCTTCTTATTTAACTTATATGTAGAGCACATCATGCAAAATGCCAGGCTGGATGAAGCACAAGCTGGAATCAAGATTGCCGGGAGAAATATCAATAACCTCAGATATGCAGATGACATCACCCTTATGGCAGAAAGCGAAGAAGAACTAAAGAGCCTCTTGATAAAGTGAAAGAGGAGAGTGAAAAAGTTGGCTTAAAGCTCAACATTCAGAAAACTAAGATCATGGCATCCAGTCCCATCCCTTCATGGCAAATAGATGGTTAAACAATGGAAACAGTGAGATACTTTATTTTTCTGGGCTCCAAAATCACTGCAGATGGTGACTGCAGCCATGAAATTAAAAGACACTTGCTCCTTGGAAGAAAAGGTTATGACCAACCTAGACAGCATTTTAAAAAGCAGAGACATTACTTTTCCAACAAAGGTCTGTCTAGTCAAAGCTATGGTTTTCCCAGACTCTTGAGAGTCCCTTGGACTGCAAGGAGATCCAACCAGTCAATCCTAAAGGAAATTATTCCTGACTATTCATTGGAAGGACTGATGCTGAAGCTGAAATTCTAATAATTTGGCCACCTAATGTGAATAACTGACTTATTTAAAAATACCCTGATGCTGGGAAAGATTGAAGGTGGGAGGAGAAGGGTATGACAGAGGATGATATGGTTGGATAGCATCACCAACTCAATGGACATGAGTTTGAGCAGGCTCCGAGAGTTGGTGATGGACAGGGAAGCCTGGTGTGCTGCAGTTCACGGGGTGTGCAGTCCTCACAAAGAGTCGGACACGACTGAGCGACTGAAATGAACTTAACTGAACTGTCCATGCCACGGTCTATGGTTTCTAATGGGTAGGTTTTTCCCATATCTTTAGTCTAGGAGAAAATTATTATGCTTTTTTTCTTATTGTTATTGAAATTATTTCTTTCAGTAATAGAAATAATAAGTCAGCTTAACGTGATCAGTTTCTCTCCTCAGCAGGACTTGAAATTTTGTGAGATTGAAGAGAAGCTCTTGTTCTTGATGAGTATGCAGGATCTTTGGTGGCTAAGTCTCAGTAGCAGATCCAAATTTGTTAGATTTTACTTAAAATAATGAATATCTATCAAGAAAATACTGCCAGAAACGTGAGATACTTACGACTTTTTGGTACTCATAATTCTGATGATGAAGCCAGTCCTCTAATGCCGTGTTTTGGTGTCATTGCCTAGTTTGTAGGTGAAAGCAAGATGGCAGCGATCTTCTGAATGGGTCCTTTGATGGGCAACTCAGGCTGCCTGTCTTTAATGGCTGTGACTTGGGTGTTTGGTAGTGGGTGGCAAGCAAAGTTATTCGAGATGTCACATTATACAAAATAATAATGACTTTTTAAAAAGGTGTGAATTGAAACGAAAGGGCTGCAACTCTGAAGTTTCAAGACAAGCTCCGCAATATAAATAATCAAAATATCATTTGGCTTCAGTGTGAGTCCTAATTCTAAACAGCTTACACATTTTCAAGTCAGAGTTACAGGAAAAACATTGATAGCTAAATAAACAGAGTGAGTACATGATTAATGTTTAAAATAGTAAACACTTCACATTTGTAGCATTCCTTTAACAGATTGGGTTGGGAGACCTTGTTTTCATTCCTGCTTTGCAATCTGTGTTTCATTTATTTATTCTCTTTATGTTGAATTCCCTCTCTTTTAACTTACCTTTCATCTTAATTTACTCTAGGGGGCCAAGTGAAAATGTCTAAAATAAGTGAAAAATCTTAAACAATTAGAAAATTTAAGATGGAGCAATAATCAACTCTAAGAAGGTAATGCCTTTTTCAGCAGGATGAATTGTGGGCAATAAAAAGATACCATTAGTAGCTATTTTCTTTAGACTTTTAAAGACTCGTAAAGCCACATTTTATATTTCTACCAAAGACATAAAGTTATCCAGGAAAGTTTGGAGGCTAAGAAGAAGTGTTTGGTTTTTTTTTTCCCCCTGCCTATTAAGAGTTATTCGTAAATATAAGGATAGTGAGGGGCTCTAAAGAGGATTTCACTTCACAGACTGCAACAGACCTGGTCAAGATGTGTGCATTATGGTGTGACATTGAGAATGAACCAAAATTCAATCACTGACCCAGTAGAAAAAAATTAGATGTGATCCCTGTGGTTTTTTAAACAGTTTGTTTTTTTTTTTAAAAGATGCTCTAGAAACTATTCAAAGTTAACGCTTGAATCAGAGTGAACCTTAGATTGGCTCCAGCTGGAGACACTAATCTGCTTTGTGAGTGGAAAGAGCGAAGATCCCGTGTAAGAAGACTTAGTGGCCATGACTGGATCAGTAAACTCAAATGCTGAGCATGGAGGTGCATTTTTTGAAATGTTAGTCACTGCCACCCAATGGAAGATGATCCTGCCAATGTATTTGTGATATGATCCACATCTTGGTTACTCAAAATAATTTCCCTGGGTGGAAATTTGGATCCCTTCCAGGGATGAGATAGGCTTACAACACAAATACAGGCAACGGTCATTCATGGGAGAATTACCATGGGATGGTCCAGGTATACTTATTCTGTGCATCTTGCTGTTTCTTCCTTACGTCAGAGATAAGCTTTCCTGGGATACAACCAAATGTACTGCTGTATTGCACATCATCCTTTCTAGTCAAAGATTTGCTTTGGAGGGGTCATTTGGAAAATATATGTTCATGATCTAGCATTTCATCATTTTCCTATATAAATGATAAAGTCAACTTTAATTCTTAGAACGGAGAAGTCAATGGCACCCCACTCCAGTACTCTTGTTTGGAAAATCCCATGGATGGAGGTGCCTGTTAGGCTGCAATCCATGGGGTCGCTAAGAGTCGGACACGACAGAGCGACTTCACTTTCACTTTTCACTTTCATGCATTGGAGAAGGAAATGGCAACCCACTCCAGTGTTCTTACCTGGAGAATCCCAGGGACAGGGGAGCCTGGTGGGCTGCTGTCTATGGGGTCGCACAGAGTCGGACACGACTGAAGTGACTTAGCATAGCATAGCAATTCTTAGAAATCAACAGCCCATTAAAAAAATAAGTTCTCTTGTCCACAGACAGAGCTATTCTGAGTCTATCACTTTCTAGCTAGGGCAGTACTCATAGAGGATCATTTGGGCTTGGGGTTAATCTCCTCCCTGGTGTGTCTTTGGGATGCATCCAGAGGGTGCTTCAGAAATAATTTGCATGGAAAACTATCAAGAAGATAAACAGATCTAATATGAATGACTTCAGTCCTCTCAGGTTGTGGCTGTCCTTTCATGATGCCATATCTTTTTTTAAAAAAAGCCCAGCTATTTGGCATGAAGCAGATCATGTAATGAAGAGTAACAAATTTTTGCACACACCGTCTGAAGGATATTGTGTTTAGACAATTTGAAAAGTCCCTGGGCTGCAGCCCGCAGGCTTCTCTGTCCATGGGATTTTCCAGGCAAGGATACTGGTTGCTGCTGCTGCTGCTGCTGCTAAGTCGCTTCAGTCATTTCCGACTCTGTGCGACCCCATAGATGGTAGCCCACCAGGCTTCCCCCTCCCTGGGATTCTCCAGGCAAGAACACTGGAGTGGGTTGCCATTTCCTTCTCCAATGCATGAAAGTGAGAAGTGAAAGTGAAATTGCTCAATCGTGTCTGACTCTAGCAACCCCATGGACTGCAGCCCACCAGGCTCCTCCATCCATGGGATTTTCCAGGCAAGAGTACTGGAGTGGGGTGCCATTGCCTTCTCCGAAGGATACTGGAATGGGTTGCTATTCCCTTCTCCAGGGGATCTTCCCAACCCATGTCTCTTGCTTCTCCTGCATTGTCAGGCAGATTCTTTACCACTGAGCCACCAGGAAAGCCCTTGGAAAGCTACTTATGCATGAATTCTAAAATATAGCACTCAAGATGGGTATTTCATAGAATTGGTCTGAAAGGCATACTATACCTTTCCCTCTTCTTACCATCTTATGAGTATTTATTGAGTACCTAATTTAGGCAAGCATAAATAACTTCGTGGAAACTTTACAGTCTAGGATGAGTCCAGACAAGTAAAGACCAAACTATAAAGAACAAGGCAGAATAGAATGATATGAAGGCTACTGAATAAGGAACGAGCATGCTGCTGTAGAACTAATCTTCTAGGAGAAATTCTTCTATGAAGATACATTTTACCTTCTTGATAATTTTCCATGCAAATTATTTCTGAAGCACCCTCTGAATGCATCCCAAAGACTCACCACAGGGGAGAGTAACCCCAAGCCCAAATGATCCTCTATGGGTACTGCTCTAGCTGGAAAGTGACAGACTCAGAGTAGCTCTGTCTGTGGACAAGCAGACTTATTTTTTTAATGGGCTGTTGATTTCTAAGAATTAAAATTGACTTTATCATTTATATAGGTAAATGATGAAATGCTAGATCATGAACATATATTTTCCAAATGACCCCTCCAAAGCAAATCTTTGACTAGAAAGGATGATGTGCAATATAGCAGTACCTTTGGTTGTATCCCAGAAAAGCATGTCTCTGACCAAAGGAAGAAACAGCAAAATGCACAGAATAAGTATGACTTTTATATATACAAAGAGAGGAAAAGGTATGTAAGACAAGTTGGGAGAATATAGCACATTTGAAATGTAGATAGAAGGAGGTGTCGTGGAAGATCGACTTGCAATGTGATTAGGGACTAAATCATTGAGGAATACAAACATTCACTTAACAAACACTTTCCTCATGCTGATGATGTGCCATGCATTCAATACAACTTAATGAAGTCAGTGGTAATATGTTCCTCATTTTATGGATGAGAAGCCTGAGGCTCAGAGAGGTTAACTAATGATGCATGGTCCACAGCCAGCAACTGCCAGAGTCAGGATTCAGTCTCAGGCTTTCCAGCTCCAGCATCTGCTCACATTGGCAAGAGCTGAGTCTTGGGACTTTGTGTGTGTTGTATGTATGTGTTAGTCCTTCAGTTGTGTCTGACTCTGCGGCCCCATGGACCATAGCCTGCTAGGCTCCTCTGTCCATGGAATTCTCCAGGCAAGAATACTGGAGTGGGTTGCCATTTCCTTCTCCAGGAGATCTTGACCCAGGGATTGAAATCAGGTCTCCTGCATTGCAGGCAGATTTTTTTACCGTCTGAGTCACTACCATGGTCTTTATTCCATGACGAGTCTTTGGCAGCTTTTGAAGAGGTTAATGATATAAAATAGGCAGTAGGAAGGTCATTCTAGCAACAGAATGACAGTTATATTAGAAATTACCAGCACCAACACAGAGATCTTAAGCAGACAGTAATTTTACATTTATTGAAGCCTTTTGTGTTCAAGGCGACGTGCTGGGTGTTTTCTATATATACACCGAATCTCCTCACCTTTTGCTTAGGTAAAAAGAGATCATGTTCAAGAGAATAACTCCTATGTTGCCAATTCTTATTCCTAACTGCTGTTTCAAGACCTCATCCCTTCCCTTCCCCCACTGCCTCAATCTTCAAGTCCTTCCAAGGTCTCTAGGGAAACTTTCACATGTGCTTTGGAAAAACCTGTCATCTGCTATTCAAGGGTTGTACAACAGAACTTTCTGCAATGATGAATCTGTTACTAAAACTGAGGACCTGAGTTTTCAATTTTTATTCGTTCCAATTTACATAGCTACATGTGGCTACTGGTCCCATAAATTGTACAGTGCAGTGCAAGTTGATGTTTCCTGGGCATTTTGCTAGTTCCTGCTTCTCCCACTAGGTGCTTTTGGGGGAATTCTCTTTCTCTGAGGATGGCAGCTTCCTCCACTGGGGACATCCCATCTTCCTCTACCACTGTTTGTTCCAGGACCACTGCCAACTCTCACCACAACCCACTGCTTCCACCAGGCAAGGTTACTGCTCCTGACACGTCCTCACAGTGCTGCTCTGGAACTGAGGACAATAGATCTCCAAAGAGTACAAATCATGCCCCAGCATGTGGTAGAAATTTTAGAGAAACAACCCTTTGATTTTTACTTTTAGTTATTTACAACAGTCACTTAAGATAATAGAATGACAAACACCAATGTGTTAGCATTACTCCTCTCACCTCATTGCTTTAACCTAGCTTTGGCTAACTGTGGCCTGTCCAAATCCAGCTTGTATAGCCAGTTTTTGTACAGCCAGCTTACTAAGATGATTTGTACCTCTTACATGGTTGAAGAAAATCAAAAGAAGAATCATACTTTATGCCCTTTGAAAACTATATGAAATTCATGTTTCATTGTCCATAAACAAAGTTTTATTTGAATACAGCCACATAATTTATTTATATGTGTTGTCCATAGCTATTTTCATGCTGCAATGACAAAATTGAGCAGTAGTAGCAAGAGATCCCATGCCTCTTAAAGGTTAACATACTTTCTGGCTTTTTACTGAAAAGGAAAAAAAAAAAGGAAGGGGGTGCTTCCCTGGGGGCTCAGTAGTAAAGAATTCGCTTGCCCATACAGGATACTCAGGTTCAATCCCTGGGTCAGGAAAATCCCTTGGAGAAGGCAATGGCAACCAACTCCAATATTCTTGCCTGGAGAATTCCATGGCAGAGGAATCTGGAGGGCTACAGTCCATGGGCTCGGTGCCAAAAGAGTCGGACACAACCTAGTAACTAAACAACAGCAACAACAACAACAAAACTCTTCTCAATCAAAGACAAGGTTTGTTTTCAAAGCTTGTCTTCTTGCCTGACGTTCTTTTGGGATGAGAGTTTCCTTTTGAAGAGTTCTATGGTAGCAAAAACAAGACCAGGAGCTGATTGTGGCTCAGATCATGAACTCCTTATTGCCAAATTCAGACTTAAATTGAAGAAAGTAGGGAAAACCACTAGACCATTCAGGTATGACCTAAATCAAATTCCTTATGATTATACAGTGGAAGTGAGAAATAGATTTAAGGGACTAGATCTGATAGATAGAGTGCCTGATGCTCTATGGAATGAGGTTCATGACATTGTACAGGAGACAGGAATCAAGACCATCCCCATGGAAAAGAAATGCAAAAAAGCAAAATGGCTGTCTGGGGAGGCCTTACAAATAGCTGTGAAAAGAAGAGAAGTGAAAAGCAAAGGAGAAAAGGAAAGATATAAGCATCTGAATGCAGAGTTCCAAAGAATAGCAAGAAGAGATAAGAAAGCCTTCTTCAGCGATCAATGCAAAGAAATAGAGGAAAACAACAGAATGGGAAAGACTAGGGATCTCTTCAAGAAAATTAGAGATACCAAGGGGACATTTCATGCAAAGATGGGCTCGATAAAGGACAGAAATGGTATGACTTAACAGAAACAGAAGATATTAAGAAGAGATGGCAGGAATACACAGAAGAACTGTACAAAAAAGATTTTCATGACCCAGATAATCATGATGGTATGATCACTGACCTAGAGCCAGACATCCTGGAATGTGAAGTCAAGTGGGCCTTAGGAAGCATCAGTACGAACAAAGCTAGTGGAGGTGATGGAATTCCAGTGGAGCTATTTCAAATCCTGAAAGATGATGCTGTGAAAGTGCTGCACTCAATATGCCACCAAATTTGGAAAACTCAGCAATGGCCACAGGACTGGAAAAGGTCAGTTTTCATTCCAATCCCAAAGAAAGGCAATGCCAAAGAATGCTCAAACTACCACACAATTGCACTCATCTCACATGCTAGTAAAGTAATGCTCAAAATTCTCCAAGCCAGGCTTCAGCAATACGTGAACCGTGAACTTCCTGATGTTCAAGCTTGTTTTAGAAAAGGCAGAGGAACCAGAGATCAAATTGCCAACATCCACTGGATCATGGAAAAAGCAAGAGAGTTCCAGAAAAACATCTATTTCTGCTTTATTGACTATGCCAAAGCCTTTGACTGTGTGGATCACAATAAACTGTGGAAAATTCTAAAAGAGATGGGAATACCAGACCACCTGATCTGCCTCTTGAGAAATTTGTATGCAGGTCAGGAAGCAATAGTTAGACCTGGACATGGAACAACAGACTGGTTCCAAATAGGAAAAGGAGTACGGCAAGGCTGTATATTGTCACCCTGCTTATTTAACTTCTATGCAGAGTACATCATGAGAAACGCTGGACTGGAAGAAGCACAAGCTGGAATCAAGATTGCCAAGAGAAATATCAATAACCTCAGATATGCGGATGACACCACCCTTATGGCAGAAAGTGAAGAGGAACTAAAAAGCCTCTTGATGAAAGTGAAAGAGGAGAGTGAAAAAGTTGGCTTAAAGCTCAACATTCAGAAAATGAAGATCATGGCATCCGGTCCCATCACTTCATGGGAAATAGATGTGGAAACAGTGTCAGACTTTACTTTTTTGGGCTCCAAAATCACTGCAGATGGTGACTGCAGCCATGAAATTAAAAGATGCTTACTCCTTGGAAGGAAAGTTATGACCAACCTAGATAGCATATTCAAAAGCAGAGACATTACTTTGCCAACAAAGGTCCGTCTAGTCAAGGCTATGGTTTTTCCTATGGTCATGTATGGATGTGAGAGTTGGACTGTGAAGAAGGCTGAGCGCCGAAGAATTGATGCTTTTGAACTGTGGTGTTGGAGAAGACTCTTGAAAGTCCCTCGGACTGCAAGGAGATCCAACCAGTCCATTCTGAAGGAGATCAGCCCTGGGATTTCTTTGGAAGGAATGATGCTAAAGCTGAAACTCCAGTACTTTGGCCACCTCATGCAAAGAGTTGACTCATTGGAAAAGACTCTGATGCTGGGAGGGATTGGGGGCAGGAGGAGAAGGGGACGACAGAGGATGAGATGGCTGGATGGCATCACTGACTCGATGGACATGAGTCTGAGTGGACTCCAGGTGTTGGTGATGAACAGGGAGGCCTGATGTGCTTTGATTCATGGGGTTGCAAAGAGTCAGACACGACTGAGCGACTGAACTGAACTGAACTGATGGTAGGTAAGGTATCTAAATTTGAGCAAGTTCAAAATTTGGCAAATCAGAATTCCAGTTTAGGTGCAGATTACACAAGCTACCTCATTTAACTTGTACAGCAAAAATACCAACCCTAGTATACAGGAGAGAAAATCGAGACCTAGAGAGTTTAAATAATTTTCCTGAGGTCACCCAGTTTATAGATGGTTGAAACCAGATTAATATATAGATCTGATTCAAATCAAGTCCTGCCTGTCTATTTAGAACAAGCTGCTCTTCTGTTATGATACTATTGCAAAGGGGAGAAGAACATTTATAATTACATGAAAGGTTCATATATGTAACATACTGGTTTGAAATTTAAGTGCATTGGAAAAAAATTTTTTTAATGTGTAAGAATAATTAGCAAATGTTGAAGAGTAGGTTGGTGCATAATTACAAATCACTGTTTTCAAATGGGAGTAGCTCTTTGAATTTGATTTAATGTTTCAAGGCAGTTTGGCATGTATATGTCATACAGTGCTACATCAGATATCGGAACCACACGTAGAGTGATATTTGGAATGGCCATAAGCAAGTCACTCCTTAGAACCAGTTAGAAGTCACCAAGGAATTATTGCTTGGATTGCAAACGTTGCTTCTACAGCATACACGTATCTTGTTAGTTGCTCAGCCATGTCCAACTCTTTATGACCCCATGGACTGTAGCCCTCCAGGTGCCTCTATCCATGATAATTTTCCAGGCAGGAATATTGGAGTGGGTTGGCATTTCCTTCTTCAGGGGATCTTCCTGACCCAGGGATCGATCCCCGGTCTTCTGCATTTCAGGCAGATTCTTTATGGTCTGAGCCACCAGGGAAGCCCATCTATCTTAAGATGTTAAGTTTTTTTGTCTGCCATGCTATTGTTGCAGGAATTTGCATGGGGTCACCATTGGGTCTACAGCTAAATCAGGAATACAATTGCTTTTATAAAGCAATGGCTAAGACTGGAAGATAATAGTCAGCAAAACCAAAATACTACTCCCTCTTCCCACCAGGGACCTGTGTCTTAAATATTTAAAACAATAGCACCTAATACTTTGCAAACTTAGCTTTAAGTTTACTTTCCCATTGGAGTTAAGATCAGGGGAAATAACAGAGGATCTCATAACCAGTATTTTTGACATGGGGTTGAAATTCCTTCGCTGGAAAGGAAAAGAAATCTTTCTTTTTCTCATAAAAAAATCCTTCTTCCACTTCTATTCTCTATTAAGCAATTTTTAGTTATTTTACACCATAACGACCTTGTGAAGTTTGAAATTCAACTGGGAAGATATGGCTTACAGAAGGCAGATAATTTGTTGTATCCCTTCCACCAAGGTGTATTATATCTTGTTCTCTTTGTTTTCATCACATATTCCAAATATAGTACTTTTGTTAAGTAACGACTTTCTGATGCTTTGAAAAATAATGCAACACCCTACATGTGATTTCTCAGCATGATATTTGTATATTTTTCTATATGCACTTTAAACGATAAGTCATGGAGCATCGCACTGTTATCTGACCTGGGTTCTGCAGTGCTAGAGGGCAGAGGCAAACTCTTTCTGCTTAATCAAATCTTATTTAATAAATGAGAGCACCTTAGGCCACCCCTTTGGTGGGAAGGTTTTTTTATTTGACATGAGAACAAAAGAGCCTCCTAGTGTCACCTCTGGCATATTTACTCATCCCTTCCAAGCCTAGCAGGGCTGGGGCTTCTGTGCTGGCATGTGAGGTCTAAAACTGAATTTCCAGAAATCAGATAGCAGTTCCACTGTTTCTTGTCCTCCCAGGTGAGCTCCTAGCTTCACGCTCACACTTCTAAAGCAAGCAAACTTTAAGCTAATTACGTGCTAGCGTATTCTCCCTTGCTGAATTTTGGCAGGTTGCTTCTGTAAATTATGAAAAATAAATGTGAAATATGCAGATGTCCTTTGTTTGAAGCAGATGTTTGGTCCTTCTTGCCAGAATCCAATCAGCTGTTCCCCTGGCGGCCTCCCCTCCCCAACATTATCCCAGAGCATCTCAGAAACATGAAGGGGTGATCAGAATAGCCCTTCACAGGCCTTTCAGGAAGCTTCTGGACTTAGAGGTCTTTGTTAAGGAGAATTAAAAATAGAAAATGTCCCAATCCAAAGGAATCAGATTGTTTCTGGTATAAGATGCTGGATGCAGAACACTTTCTCTGGTAGTTCTTGATAGAATTGGAAAGTGGGTGGGCTCATTGCTGCCATGGTATTCTCTGGGGCCTTTCATTTGCCATCTTGATGATTTCCAGCAATACCCTGGACTGTTACAGTCACAAAATTGCTGTCAGTACTGCTCATACCATGGCCCAGTGTCTCCTCACACCAAAATCCCACCTGAGACAATAGATGGGTGGGATGAAGGGGTGGGAGGGAGGCTCCAACACAACAGTCTAGAGCAATTGCTTGCTGCTGTTGCTGCTGCTGCTAAGTCGCCTCAGTCGTGTCCGACTGTGACCCCATAGACGGCAGCCCACCAGGCTCCTCTGTCCCTGGGATTCTCCAGGCAAGAATACTGGAGTAGGTTACCATTTCCTTCTTCAGTGTATGCATGCATGCTAAGTCACTTCAATAGTGATTGACTCTATGCAACCCCATGGACAGCAGCCCACCAGGCTCCTCCGTCCACAGGAGGAGGCAGGAAGAATACTGGAGTGGGTTGCCATTCCCTTCTACAGCAATTGCTTGCATGTGTGCTAAGTCGCTCCAGTTGTGTCCAATTCTGTGCGACGCTATGGACTGTAGTTCACCAGGCTCTTCTGTCCATGGGATTCTCCCGGCAAGAATATTGGAGTGGGTTGCCATGTCCTCCTCTAGGGGATCTTCCTGACCCAGGGATCAAACCCATGTCTCTTATGTCTCCTGCATTGGCAGGTAGGTTCTTTACCACTAGCACCACCTGGGAAGCCCTGTAAAGCAATTATCCTCCAGTGAAAAAGAAAGTAAGGGGATGTTTGATGACTATACAGCTAACTGATTGAGTTTACACAACAGTCTGGAATAATTCATTGAAAAGACCCTTTTACTGGTGTATACTTAGGTGACAGGAAAATGTTCAGGACCATGGATTCTCTTTTGAGAGTAAAATCTATTTGCCGATTCAGGGATCCTATCCTAATGGTATCTAATTTTATTGTGAAATCTGGAAAAGGAAGATTTAGTAAGAGTAAGATATTGGCATAGGTATTATATCTTTTTTTATAAAACTAAGTCTGTAGGCAGCGTTAGTATAGGTTTTACATAATCACAACTGGCATTTAGATTTTACTCTCATGTAGTCTATTAAGTAAACATAGAGACCGGTTGTAGGATCATCTAGGCTCCACGGAAGAAATGCTGTAGAGCTGGTCATTGAGATTGAATGTGGCGGGTGTCTCAAATGACCACCTTGATCCAGAAGGTCCAGATGTGCACTAATTCCAGGCTTTGCTGACAACTAGCATGTGACTTTAGACTAGTCATTTAATTACTCCTAGCCTTTATTTCCTCATCTATGATAATATTGACCACAGAGAACTTGTTTAATGAGACAATGGAAGTCCAGTACCTAGACACACAGCATATGTGCTTGATCCAGCACAACTCAACTCAATTTTCCTATTCACTTTCTACCACTTAGTGAGGAATTAGTTTATATGTATTCACATGTATGCATTTGCATATTTATTTACCTTTACTAATGTACACCTTTTGTATCACAAATTAACATATTTCCCCTGCTTTTATTCACAGCAGAGGTAAGGAGCCCCTTGCCAACATGTTCTATTAGACTATAGGTCTATGATACTCAAAATCTCCCCTTTCCTTTCTCTTTTTGAATAAGAGAAACTTTTTTGTTTTAATTGAAGCATAGTTGATTTACAATGTTGTGTTAGTTTCAGATGTGCAGCAAAGTGATTCAGTTATACATGTGAATATTTTTCGTATTTTTTCAATTACAGGTTACCTCAAATGTACATGGTTCCCTGTGCTATACAGTAGGTTCTTGCTGATTATATATTTTATACACAGCAGTGTTTATCTGTTAATCCCAAACTGCTGATTTATCCCATCCTCACACCTTTCTCCTTTGGGAATCATAAATTGGTTTTCTATGTCTGTGGGTCTATTTCTGTTTTGTAAATAAGTTTATTTGTATCATTTTTAAAGGTTATTTAATTTTCTTTTATGACTCCCATCTCCAACATTGTTTCTCTTTCCTGAATCCATTTCAAAATTCCATGTTCTTCAACTGCAAATTTCATAGTCTTCTGAAAGCTGAGCTCCGAAGAATTGGTGCTTTTGAACTGTGGTATTGGAGAAGACTCTTGAGAGTTCCTTGGACTGCAAGGAGATCCAACCAGTCCATTCTAAAGGAGATCAGCCCTGGGATTTCTTTGGAAGGAATGATGCTGAAGCTGAAACTCCAGTACTTTGGCCACCTCATGTGAAGAGTTGACTCATTGGAAAAGACTCTGATGCTGGGAGGGATTGGGGGCAGGAGGAAAAGGGACGACAGAGGATGAGATGGCTGGATGGCATCACCCACTCTATGGACATGAGTTTGAGTGAACTCTGGGAGATGGTAATGGACAGGGAGGCCTGGCGTGCTGCGATTCATGGGGTTGCAAAGAGTTGGACACAACTGAGCGACTGAACTGAACTGAACTGAGAGGTCTGATTTGTATAAGCTTAATGGGAGACTTTATACTTAGCTAATATTCATTGTGCACCAACTATGAACCAGACACCCAAAATACTGAGTGTGAATAAGACAGGCAAGGGCCTATTTTGGATAGAGTTTGCCCTCTAGTAGGGTAAGTAATTACAAAACAGCTTGCAGCCTCTGTACCTGAGCTACCATTTATGCTTTCCAGAATCATGTACTGAGTCTTTTGTTTGATCAACAGCATTATAGAGAAGATGTGTGTTTTATTTCTGTACTTCCAAAATTGCTGTGCTCTCTGAGAACATTTTACTATGTGCACAAGAGCAATACAAATGATTAAAAAGTAAAAATATTGATCAAATGGTAGATTATTATTTTCTTCCTGGCATCAAGTAAAATTAATCAGTTACTCTGGCAACATGCAGACACAATCTTACTGAGCATTTATTTGTCAAAGCATTTTGTTATCTGTACTGGAAAAATCTATCTTCTGAATCTATTCATCAAATCACTTAAAAGAAAGGAATATGAGGGAAGAATAAAATAAAAAAGAAATAAAAGATAGATATAACCTAGATCCTAGGGATGTTAATATTAAATTGATGATATAAAATTGGCAGACTAAAAATAATAATACCTTATGGTGTTAAAAACAGTATTTTTGAGTAATTCACATAAAAATGAATGGGTAATAGTGCTCATCTTATACTGTTGTTTGGGGATTAAGCAAGATACTTATGCAAGAATTTTATAAACCTGAGGTAGTGTGCAATTATTAGGTGACGTATTGCCAACTCCATCAAGTACATAGGTAGGTTTTCCTATTCTTTGACATAAAGAAACTGAGTTTCAAACAAATAGACCTAAACCCACACAGATAATAAACTGCAGAGCTTAAACATGAGCCTAGGTCTTCTGCCTTCAAATTGAAACTTTTCCCACTATATCTCGCTAACTCGCAAATGATTTACGAATAATTAAAAAGCTACATAACAACAAGATCATATTAATGAAATGTAGGCTTGATACATAAGCATTTGAGAAAAATAAAGAAAACAAGCATAATCAGAAAGGCTTCTTGAGAGAGGCAATAGGTTTTGCAGGAAAAGGAACTAGGTTAATCTGTATATTGTACATATTGTATGCATTGTAGCCTTTCTACACTGTAGCCTTTTTTGGCTTCCAGCTTCCTTTCTAATTTAGGCTTAATAATTCAAGATAATTTTTCCAACTTTTAAGGTATTCTATACCTACCTTCTACAATTTTTTTCCCCACAAGGACCAATTTTCATGCCCTGAGGAGATGTAGTCCTGGCCACAGGGCAGCCTTAAGTGAAACCCAGGTGGGTACAGAGAACAGATGTCAACAGTTTTCCTCATCCACCATTCAGAGGGGCATTCCAAATAATGACCCTGAGCTAAAAGGTAATTAGGAACCATGACCAACCCCTTGAGAAAGTCAAAGTTCAATTTCCTGGCCATTTTGATTTGGAATTTTTCTTGGAAAAGTAGAAAGTTCTCAAAAAGACTGTTAATATCAATAATAATAATAATAATATAATAATAATTCTTTGTAGATCTAATACAGAATTAAAGAGAATATATTTAAAAGATATCACTAAAGCATTTATCTAACTTTAACAGCCTCATCAAAGAATATTATTTTTTAAAAAGAAGCCTCATAAAGATGTATGAATATATAGACCTGTGATTATTCAAAAAAATTGTACAAATCAAAATAAATTTGCTGGAGCAATTTAAAATAATTAACCTTTGACAAACCTCCCTCGCTGGTAATGGAATAGTAACTATATGAATAAAAGATAAGTCGTGACATTCAATGAATTACAATATTCATCCCATAAATTACTTGATATAATAGCTCTATAGTCTACATTTTTATAACACTAAAATGTCCCAAACACTAAAGAACCCATTCATTTCCAGTGTGTGGTGTGCAAATAGGTTGTGTAATTTCTTCTGCCTTCTTTAGAATACCCCTTAATTAAGTCTTTGTCTTATTTTCCACCCCAAATATACCCTGTGTCAGCCTGTCAACCATGTCTGCGATTCAGACACCTGCGAGAATTGAGGCTGGTGCTCACGGCTGGAGCAGCTCTAGATGAGTGAGTGTGAACCTGATCTGTCTGGAATTTGAATCTGATTTGTATTTATTTGCTGGGTGGAATGGCTGAGGCATCGGCGTGACCATATAGCTGATCTTCATATTTAAGCCTCTACTCACCCAGTGACTTGTGTTGACTGTGGGCCTGTTGAACAAACTGCTGCTTCTCTCTGTGTTTCTGTCTCCACTTAGATAAAAGAATGGCAGTAATCCCCGCCAAGGTGAATGGAAGCCGTCTTTGACCACATACAGATGATGAGAGACTACAGTGTGAAATATCTGTGCTTAACAATGATAACTAAGAGTATTTGTTGGCAAATGCAAGCCTCAGGATGGCAGAAGGGCTGCAAAGTATAGAGTTGTGGTCCAAAGTGTGCTGCAGTTTTAAACAAAGAATGGAAACCTATGTCATGATTCTCTTACTTCCCATTTTACCCACTAAGTATAATATTTGCTAATCATCTAAGGGTGACCAATTGGTTTTCTCCAACTCTTCCAAGCCATCTGCTGCAGTAAAATGCACAAAGTGGACCATTAAAACAGTAGAAGTTTCCATTTCAATGTGTATCCATCTCCAATGTCCTTCTCAAGCATTTTACTTCACAGAAAACTACGTCTATTAATACACCAGTATATCATTTAAAATTTCTGAATTCTTGATCTCTTAATCATGATCTGGATTTAGTTATTAATATATCATAACAAAAATGGATACCATATACTGAGTACTTACTATAAATATTGGGTCAAATCCTTACAAATATATTTCTTGTTTAATTCTATATGCAACTCATGAGACAAGTTCCAGTTTTATCCCCATTTTGCATAAGGAACTGATAGAGTTCTCAGTGATTTGTTACTTTAACATTACATGTTTAACTATCACGCTATACTTCCCCAAATAAACCATGCTCTCTGGCTACCCACACTTCAATTTCTTTACAGATAGGGTTATCAGGTTAGTTTTGTTTCCTGACTCTTGTGTTGCAGACCTGAGTTGCAGACCAGAGTTTTTCGTTTTTTTCAGACCAGAGTCTTTGTTTCCTAACTCTTATGTTGCAGACCAGAGTGGCAGCTGTAGGTGATGGCAGATACAGCTCCAAAAATGGCACTCATCTGGCTCCCTTTTTATCCCCAAATCACAGATGCAGTGAGTGACGCTTGTGCTAATTTTCAGCCTATAAGTAGATGCTGATTCTACAGAACCACTCCTGAAGGAAGGGTGCACAGCACCTACTGCTGTGCTGTCTCTGGGTCAAAATATTGATTTGAATCAAAAATGTCTTTTGTTTCTCTCTCCTTTTTGTGAAAGATCAAATGTGTGAAAATAAAGGCTGTATGAAAAGTAAAAGAGAGGTCACTAAATTCACAGCCCAAATTATTGTGCTTTAGTTGGAGGGACTTAATAGATTCTGATCTATGTAGTTGGCTATACATTTTCTTTTCTATTAAAGAAATATGAAGTGATTACTTTTTGGTCTTTGAATTTTTCTTCTTTATTTCTTTATTTTTTTAGGAAAGATTGACTGATTTTTTTTTTAATTGGAGTGTGGTTGCTTTACACTGTTGTATTAGTATTTCTTTTGTACAACAAAGGGAATCAGCCAAACAGATACATATATCCCCTCTTCTTTGGATTTCCTTCCCATTTAGGTCACCAAAGAGTACTGAGTAGAGTTCCCTGTGCTATACAGTAGGTTCTCACTAGTTATCTATTTTATACGTAGTAGTGTATATATGTCAGTCTCAATCTCCCAATTCACCCCACTCCTGCCTTCCCCCTTGGTACCCATACATCTATTCTCTATACCTATTTCTGCTTTAGAGGCCATTGTTTCTGAGTCAGGAAGTCAAGGCTCATTGGATGATCATGACTACATAGATGAGGTTGGAGGAACACAGAAATCTAGTGAAGGGACCACCTGTTGACTTGTCAGTTACGGATGATTTTCATGTGCTATCTATTAACATTCCATGGAAAGACACATATTATTAAACATTTACTCTGTGCCAGAAACTGAGTAAATTAAATTTGCTATCTACTTCAAGCTTTGATTTCAGGAAAGAAATAATATACCTTGAAACCATGAATGGATGTTCTACTTCTTTTGCATCTGTAATGCATTTGTTCTTTCCCTTAGTTTCTTTTGTTTAATTTTTCCTTATTAGTAATCTACAGAACATAGTACTCAGCCTAGAGTAGAAAGTGTATATTCAGTTAAGTTCAGTTCAGTCGCTCAGTCGTGTCTGACTCACCGACCCCATGAACTTCAGCACGCCAGGCCTCCCTGTCCATCACCAACTCCTGGAGTTCACTCAGACTCATGTCCATCGAGTCGGTGATGCCATCCAGCCATCTCATCCTCTGTCGTCCCCTTCTCCTCCTGCTTCCAATCTCTCCCAGCATCAGAGTCTTTTCCAGTGAGTCAACTCTTTGCATGAGGTGGCCAAAGTACTGGAGCTTCAGCTTTAGCATCATTCTTTCCAAAGAACACCCAGGGCTGATCTCCTTTAGAATGGTCTGGTTGGATCTCCTTGCAGTCCAAGGGACTCTCAAGAGTCTTCTCCAACACCACAGTTCAAAAGCATCAATTCTTTGTCGCTCAGCTTTCTTCACAGTCCAACTCTCACATCCATACATGACCACTGGAAAAACCATAGCCTTGACTAGATGGACCTTTGTTGGAGAAGTAATGTTTTGAATATGCTATCTAGGTTGGTCATAACTTTTCTTCCAAGGAGTAAGCGTCTTTTAATTTCATATATTACAGTGATTTTATTTTTTTATTTGTTTTTTTTTAAATTTTATTTTATTTTTAAACTTTACAATATTGTATTGGTTTTGCCAAATATCGAAATGAATCCGCCACAGGTATACATGTGTTCCCCATCCTGAACCCTCCTCCCTCCTCCCTCCCCATACCATCCCTCTGGGTCATCCCAGTGCACCAGCCCCAAGCATCCAGTATCGTGCATCGAACCTGGACTGGCAACTCGTTTCATACATGATATTATACATGTTTCAATGCCATTCTCCCAAATCTTCCCACCCTCTCCCTCTCCCACAGAGTCCATAAGACTGTGTTCTATACATCAGTGTCTCTTTTGCTGTCTCGTATATAAAACTCCTAGAGGAGAACATAGGCAAAACACTCTCCGACATACATCACAGCAGGATCCTCTATGACCCACCTCCCAGAATATTGGAAATAAAAGCAAAAATAAACAAATGGGACCTAATTAAACTTAAAAGCTTCTGCACAACAAAGGAAACTATTAGCAAGGTGAAAAGGCAGCCTTCAGAATGGGAGAAAATAATAGCAAATGAAGCAACTGACAAACAACTAATCTCGAAAATATACAAGCAACTCCTACAGCTCAATTCCAGAAAAATAAATGACCCAATCAAAAAATGGGCCAAAGAACTAAATAGACATTTCTCCAAAGAAGACATACAGTGATTTTAAAAAGTAACTATTTAATGTAAAGTTCCCCAAATTTTTATGAGAAAGTGTTATTTTATATTTCAGGGTGTTTTTTGTTTTGTTTTAAAGTGGTTGAGGGGGGCCTAAAGTGAAATTCTTATTGATATGAATTTCCATCCTTTTAGTATGACCCACAGTAAAAAACATTATAATCTAGCATATGTGTGGGTATATATATATATATATGTATGTATATTAGTTCATGAAACTTTTCATGTTTTATATATAAATATATATGAATATATATATATACTTATATAAATACATGTTATTATATATATAAAACATGAAAACTTTCATGAAATATTCTTGTATGGCATAATAAAAACAACAAATTTTACATCAGATGTGAATTTGTTAATATTTAAACACTACAAGATGTGTCATACAGCCTATTCACCCTTATTTCTTGCTTTTAATTTTGTTTTTAAATGTTAAATAAAACTCAGTAAATTAACCAAAGCAATTTAGGCAAATGTTCCAATTGCCAATTTAATTCTGCTTATAAAAATATGGAAAGGTCAGGTGGCCAGTGAATTTTGTCTGGCTCAGCCCTTGATCTCAGAAGGAATCATTTGCCATTCAAATGCTAAGGGTACAATGGAAAATCTGCCCCCAATTTCTCTCTAGCTTTTAGAGTTCTTGAAATCTAATCCTGTGAACACCCTTGAACCTTGCCTCAACCTCTCTGAACTCTCATCACACATGTTAAATGAAGCACTAGGTCTATGTGACTCTCCTGATCCCTTCCAGCTTCAAAGGTTTGTAATTCCATGATATTTTTCATTTGAAATTGGGGTACCATAGAAAACAAAGTCACCTTAAATGTATTCCAGGCATAAAAGTAAGAATTTCTAGAACCACAAATGCTTTCCGGTTGAAGTTTCTCTAAAATGTTGACAGATGTGGAGAGAGCATTATCGAAGGCTTAATTTTACATTTGCATTCAGATCTGCTGTTGCAATGGGGGCATTTTTATCAAATAAAAATGTGTTACTGCTGTTCTTGGGATTCTCCTGGTTCTGCAGTGGATTTAATTAGTGAAAGCATTGGATACTTATGTGCGCTCCGGTTCTTGGGAGGCTTAGCCGTTGCAGGGTTTAGGGCATCCCATGGAAAGAGAGGTCCAGTTTTTTACTGTCATATTATGACTACTGCGTTTCTAGTTGTGTGAGGGAATGACCGTGACAGCTATGCCAACCTCGATGTATATTCTGAGCATTCTTCAGAGGCCTGGAGAATGGCATTTCAGCTAACTTTAGGAAAAGTAATCTGAATAATGGCCTGAAGTGAACCTACCTCTCTTGGCGATGTAGCTCACTTGCCAAAAAGGAGAATTGTTTTTACATTTTCTCCATATATGGCTCTGTACGGCTCTGTGAATGTGTGAGTGCTCAGAGTAGTAAAATAAATGAATTGACAAAAAGAAAGCATTTAGGGAGCTCCTACGTGTTTGGTATAGAGAGTTCAGCAATCAACAAGGGCTTGGAAAACTTTATCCTCTTAGTCCAAAAGCAACCTAAGTTTTTCTTTGTCAAATTGATTTTATAAAGAACATAGCCAATGTGTTCATTTATAGTGCGAAATTCGACCAACACGTGGTCTGGAATATTTATGCAAACACGACCTGTGTGCACCATTGGCAGCCTGCAGGAGAAGTCAAATGATTACTAGCAAGTTGCTGGGTGACGCTGGAATTCCGACAAGGAGCATGATTTACATGAGTGGAGTATTTAAGGCCATAGGGCCTAGACAGTCTATTTGTCCATCTCCAAAAGAGAAATTGAAATGCTCCTAGCCTGTTGGCTAAGCCCTTTTTCTCCCTCTGAACAGCCATTGGGTGCTGGGAAGAACATCATCTATCCTTGAACGCTGCTGTGAAGGATAGAGATTATACACATCGAGCACAGCGTCTGGTGCCTTATAAAATGATAGTTGTTTTAACCTTTCTGACAGGATTTTTGCATCTGACTAAGTATTCTTTTTCCCCTTGGAAAAATATTTTCTTTTTTCTACAACACAGGTGACAGTAATAATTGTCAAAACTGGCAGAAAGTATAGAAATTTGGAAAATTCAGTACTGCAACAAAAAAAATAAAAGAGTAAGTATAATCTACACAGACAAAAACCTTTTGTTGATATTCTGGTATATTATCTTCCTTAAAATGTGGCTCCATTCTAAGTATAATTCTTTAAGATGGAAGGGCAGGACTAACTTGATGCCAGTAAAAATGACTGTATATTCACCTTTTGTGTGAACCCTGGCCTAGTTCATCTACCCCACAGAAAAGTTTTTCATAATTCAATTCTGCCTTCTTCATCTCAGACTAGTGAAAAGAAATAATGGGAAATAGAATTTCTGGATCAGGGCTTCAAATCACACTAAGCCAGATAAGTCAGTAGCAGGCCAGACGTGATCGGTGGGGAAAAAAAAATGCTGGTATTGTTATTTTCAATGTGATTCTTGATAGCTTGAATCTCAGATCTGTTGAATGAGGATGGAGGTGGGAAAGGAATAGGGGGAGGGTAGAAAGAGGTGGGGAAGGGAAAAGAGGACAAGAGAGGTGTTTAGCTTTCATTTGCCGGTGTGGTACCCGCTGCTTTGTTTATGGATTTGATGCTATTCATACAGTCTTTGCAATATTAATTTTTAATTTACGATGCTCATTAGGAGACACTTAAAACAGAACAATTATCATTTATCTTGATATATTATTTACTAGGACTGACTGTCATGGTTAGGGGCCCATGATTAGTGAGAGGGGGCTCCGGAAGAGCTTCTCAAAGGTGCCGGAGGTAAAAGGATAGGAGCTTAGGAAGCAGTCCTCAAAACCCAAGACCCAAAGTTCTGATGTCAAAGCAAAAGCCACACCATCCTAATCAAGACACAGGAGGCCCCCTCCTAGATAAGCCTGGAACAGTACTTAATGAACCTGCAGGATCATATTAATGAGATGCTCTGTTAGGCCACCAGCTCATCAATTATTCATCCAGCTGCATTCCTGATACTTTGCTATCTTCCTCCTCCTTTTGCATTGGTGAGATTACTTTTATTAACCCTCCATTTCCTTACCTAGAATGCACACAAAGCTTTCTGTTCTGTAGTTTCCTATTCTTGTGCCTAAGCACCATCTCTTCTGAATACTCAGCTGCAATCTCACACATGGTGATGGAAATCTGCTGGAGGGGAGTCTCACTTCAGAGTTTCAGAGAATTAGGGCACTCTGGATTTTCTGCTTCCCTAATACTCAGAGCCTGGCTTTGACAGCATTCTCATTACACTGTGTTATAATTACCTGTTTATGTGTGACTTTTCCACTACTAGATTATGAATTCCTAGAGAACGAAACTTCATTTTATTTTTGTATTTCCATTCCCAACATAATGTCTGACACATGGCATACATTTATTAAATGAGTGAGTGAGTGAGTAAATGAATGAATAGATGGATAATTAGGAGTGCTCAGTCATGCTAATATTCAGCCTAATGTTCAGGTTAATGGTCAGTCTATTTATAGTCAAGCAGACTGTGAGATGGAGGCCTGAGCACAGCCTGCAAGTTTCACAGGAAAATAAACAAAACAAAACAGAATTGTGTATGCACAGTATGGATCAAGCAGGTAAACATGTGTTTGCAGGCTTGAAGCAAAGTACTGAAATTTATGTGATACTCAGTTCTACATATGCTTATTTTTTTTACCTATTTACAAAATAACATTAAATTTGGACATGACTTTAGGAATAGCTCAGATAGTGAAGTGTCTGTCTATAGTGCGGGAGACCTGGGTTCGATCCCCGGGTCGGGAAGATCCCCTGGAGAAGAAAATGGCAACCCACTCCAGTACTCTTGCCTAGAAAATTCCATGGATGGAGGAACTTTGTGCAGGCTACTGTCCATGGGGTCTCAAAGGGTCGGTCACGACTGAGCGACTTCACTTTGGGAATAGATTGCATTTCACTAGGACTGAGTGTCAAGGTCAAGATGACTAGACAATTGGTAGGAGGATTTCAGTGTGCTTTCACAAGAGAGACCAACGAGGTTGGAATGAGTGAGGTGTGGAGGAGTACAGAGGCCAAGGACTGGGACTTATCCTCAGAGTGTTTGGTTCGCGCTCTTGAAGTCAACACGAAAACCAAGGAAGCCAGTTTCCATTCCTCAGGAAGTAGAATACTGGTGGGCTGTGATGCCAACCAAAGTCATTACCTCATGTAGTGAGAAGAATGGGAGAGGACTGGAAATACTTCCCTTTTGTCCTGCATGGGTAGGGTGATATTAGAAGGGGTGGTACTACCCTAGAGCCAGATTTAAAAGGTGAGGGAAAGGCAGAAATGAGTATGAGGAAATATTTTGACATTCCGCTCCCGAGCAATAGCCTCTACCAGTTAGAAATACTCAAATATGCAGGCCAGCTTGCAGCCGAGATCATGCCTCCCGACCTCAGCCACACTCTCTACCACGTGTTTGCACTTTGACACCAAAGAAACCTTCCCAAACACCAATTTTATTGTGTCACAGGCCCCTGAAGAATCTGCAAAGGCTTTCTGCTGTCAAACCAAACCAAACCACGTACACAAAAACAAGTTCTCTGAAAGTATGAAAATGAATGAGAAGACATTTCTTGCCTCAGCTTTGGCTGCAAAGCCAAAGGCAAATAATGACTTTGGTCAAGTGGATTTTAATTTGTGACATCTCAACTAGTCACAATAATTCAGAGTCATATTTAGAGAAATACTATCCAGAAATTCTCTCCCTACTCTTCCAAGTTGGCTCTTCTTATCAGTGTGCCAGAAAGAAAACAGACTGTGCTCAAGCTTTGTTCTTCTTCTTTGGGAAACTGGGTGGGTTGGAGCTGCTATGACCCTCAGACTGGTTACTCTGGTCCAAGAGAAGCCTTATCCATTTATCCTTAATCCATAGATATAATAAGGTAACCCCCTTCTCATTTGAGATTATCTTTATGCTGGGAAAGATTAAAGACAGGAGGAGAAGGGGGTGACAGAGGATGAAATGGCTATATAGCATCACTGACTTAATGGACTTGAATTTGAGCAAACATTGGGAGATAGTGAAGGACAGGGAAGTCTGGTGTGCTGCCATTCATGGGGTCTCAAAGAGTCAGACACAACTGAGTGACTGAACAACAACAGATGATATACATTTTCCCTTCTCATTTAACATTGCTGAAATCTGAATGTGTTCCCCCATCAACATTTTACAAATGCTTTTGGCCTGGTGGCCATGATGAGGTGGTTGTCATCTTCTGCATGTGAACTTAATGAGATCATTGTCATGGTCTGACTAAACTTGGTTGCAGCTGTTCATATTCTCCTAACTTCCGCTGAGAAATGTACATTGTTGTACTGCTTGTTTTGGGTTGACTTTCCCTCAAAGGGTCTTCAATAAAATGCACTAATTCAGCACTGGAGTCAAAAAGTTATTGTGTGCATAGGAAGTCATGGATATAGAAAAGTGGATGTAAACACTGATGAAGCAAAATATGTCATGGGAGAGATAAACCATCAGATGGTTTCTGAGCCTGAGGGAAGGAAGATGTCCAGTCAGCAGATGATGCCCATCAGAAACCAACCTCAACAATTACAGGTGGGAGAAATTATTTTTTCTTTCTTAGTGGTATCTAAAATGGCCTCTTTAAGTGGCTAGAGTTTCAGCTTCTAATCCCTTTCTGTGTGTGCCATGGTATGAACCAGATGGGAAACATGATTTTAAGCTCTTGGGTTTTTGTTTACTCAAGCTTTCTTGTTAAACAAATAGTTTCAGTTCAACTGAAAAACTTTAAAATTATTGGAATGGAGATGTTGCTTATATTCAAAAAGAGCAAACCTAGGATTCATTTACTATTTGTTGTAGATTAACTTCCATATAATTTCAGTTTAGCCTTGCATGCTAAAGGTAGGCTTGAACTGTGGGTCCTTGAAACAGGTCAAGTTCAGGTACTTATATGAGCAATGGGCACTGGATCCATCATTGTCGTTCCACTGAGGGCAGCGGGAAGCACTTGGAAGGAATGGGATTTTTCTTCATCATCGGTGGTATTTATATGATATGCTCCACACTAATTGCATGGCATTGAAAAGGATACACTCTTCCTTATTTGGGGAGGCAAAATTGGAGCCTGGTCTCCAGCTACTATTGGCCCCTTCCTCAAAGCACAGTGGGTCTTTCTGAAAATACAACTTTAGGATACAGATTAGAAAATCAAATAATAGTATGTAGGAAGGACCTTGAGATTACTTAGCTCAATTCATTCAATTCACAAGTGGGTCATCCTAATTCCAGATGAAAAGGGCACTTGGGGTCTCACGGCTGGTTTGTGGCAGTGACTAGGCCTCCTGGCCCTGGAGGGGTGTCCAGCGACTGTCACATACATGTGTCTTTAGAGGCAAATGTTCACATAACGACATGAAGAACTTTTTGTGTGTGTTGGTTATGTATAAAATTTTATTAGATTCAATTCTTGTAAATCTTTGCCTTCTCAGCTTGGATGAACGTTTGTCACTGGTTAAGAATTTCACCAGGCTTCCCAGGTATCACTAGAGGTAAAGAACCTGCTTGCCAAAGAAGGAGACGTTAAGAGACACAGGGCATGGCAACCTACTCCAGTATTCTTGCTTGGAGAATCCTATGGACAGAGAGGAGCCTGGTGGACTAAGTCCAAAGGGTCGCAAAGAGTCAGAAGCAACTGAAGTGACTTAGCATGCATACAGGTATTTCATTGTGGGTTTAACAGAAGACACTTCTGTCCCAGAAGTTTTTACTTCTCTGTGATTATAAACTCGATGATTTTCACCCTTCACCCTCTAAGCTTGGTTTTATTTTTTCAGTGAAAGATGTCAGCCTGGAAAAATGTTCTTGGGATTAAAAATGCATTAACATGATTCTAACCATGAGGACTACAGAGATGGGAGGGGAAGTAGCAAAAGTCTTTTTCTCTCCTCCCTACTTCACTCTCTCCAGTGGAATTGACAATATATTTTACAGATGCCTAGTAACCCAATAAATGCAGTCTGGAGAGAATGACCCACATTACTGATTTCAAGATATGACATTTAAGGGCTTATGAAAAAAGAGCAGAGAAGGTTTGTCAATACATCATAGAATGCAACAAAATGAGGTCAACTCTGCTTTTTTAAAAAAATGTTTTGCTACACATGAGTCTTCAAAAAGCAAAATTGAAAGGAATTTACTTGTAGTATGTGGCCTGTGTCTTTATATTTGTGAGTATTTGTGGTGTAACATGCATATATACCTCCAGAAGATATCTAGAGTCTAAAAAGAGACCTGGTCTCTTGTGGTAGCCCCACAAGAGACTAGGTTAAACATTTCTCTTCTTTAGGTAGAACCTTACATTTCCTTGAATAGTTATTCTTAAAAACACTTTCATCTTGGTTGTGTAGCTTATCTAGGGCAAATGTTAAGGTTTTTTTTTTTAGATAAAAATGAAAGTAAAAAAGAATTTGAGAAGAAAAACACAAAGGGGGGGGGAGGAAAGAAACCTGCTTTACTGGGATCAAATAAAGGGGGTATGGTATAGTGGCCTTTCCAAACCACACCTGAAAGCCTGGTGCCTGGACATGACACATGGTGGATATGGCACTGAAACCCACAGCCTGAATCATTATAATATAATCACTATAATCAGCATCTATCTGTCTATCCAACTATCACAAATCTTCCTCTGAACAATCTATGTGTGTGTGTGCATTCTCAGTTGTGTCTGACTCTTTGTGACCCCATGGACTTTAGCCCTCCAAGCTCCTCTGTCCATGGGATTTCCCAGGCAAGAATATTGGAGCAGGTTGCTATTCCCTTCTCCAGGGGATCTTCCTGACCCAGGGATTAAACTTGTGTCTCTTCTGTCTCCTGCATTGGCAGGCGATTCTTCACCATTAAGCCACTGAGAAAGGTTATTAGAAAGTATAATCAATCAGTTCTTTAAAAATGATTACATGCAAACTTCCATTCAAAAGAGAAATATCTTATTTTACTCAACTCCATAACTTCTCAACTTCTATATAAGAAGCTTTGTCATTTTTTCCTTAAAAAATATCTTGGAAAATAATTTAAAGCATATGGGAAGTGGTGCTGAGCAGTGGGATGAACAGGGGAATAGAAGTGAAGGGTGACTTTCAGTCCCTAACATGGATTTATAGGGTAACTTACAGAATCATTGTCCATGGTGGGCAGTCCTGGGTTTGTGGGCCTTAAACTGTGTTGTGTGTGTGGAAGAGGGGCTAAGCTCACTGCTATCATTTCTTCCAGCTTTAACATTCTGTGGTTCATTTGCTTATCTTGCACAATAGAATCTTTCTGGAATATTTATTATGAATGAAGTTAGGGAAGAACCATTAGATCATAGGAACAAATGTGAGTTAAAAAAAAAAAAGAATATGAAATTTATTTCCATTGCAATGCCTATCCTGGTCTCCATTACCAGCACATATACTTGCTAAGAAATCAAATTTGTCAACTTTTATTTCCAATTGCTAGTAGAGCATCATATTTTCAAAATGCCATTTGTAATTCTTCCCCCTCAATATGGTGAAGCATCAAGTTGAATGTCTGGCCAGGCTTTCTTTTGTTAGCCCTCACATCTTAGTCATTTAAAGAACAATTTTGAGTAACAGAGTTACTCTTTCCTCTTGATGTTTTTTTCTTACAAAATTCAGTTTCCTGGGCACTTCCTAGAGGGAGAATTCAATCATGAGATGTACCATAGAAAAGGGATCGCACTACTTTTAATATTAGCCCTTTTAATCTGGGGGTCATCGAACTTTTCTGATTTTTGCCTGGGGAAAACTTTCCCCTAATTTTTTTTTAACATATCCTTTGGTCTGGGTGGCCAGTAATTGACTTTGTCCCTTTTTTCATTTATTTTCCTGTCTCCTGGTTGGAGCATCTTCTCCCCGGAGTCTCAGGTTCGAAGTTTTCCCTTTTGTGAAACCATGACAGGTGCCTAATTGAATGATGAATGTCCCTTTATTACTCTGTAATTGAACTGCCAGCTTTTTGATTGGTTTGTAGAGATGCTCCCCCCCCCACCATCAGGCACTGCAGGGGGTTTGGTAGTTGGCAGTCTGGTTCTACACTCCATCTGTCTTATCCCATCTAGCCCCCAATTGCTTTTTTGGGGGGTGGTGATAGAGGTAGGGAGCAAGGGGGAGGGGAGTCATAATAAATTATGCTAATTCAATGTGGCTCCGACAATGAGAAGATCGTATTGTTCTGTGCATCTTTGGGGTAAATGCTCCACGACGTTTTGTCATCATGGGTGCCTAGCCTGACAGGCCCAGGATGAAGATTAATGGGCCTCACCTGAGTGACAGAACAGGGGATTGTGGGGAAGAGAGGGTCATTCATCATACTCTGACAGGTGTCATTCAATCAGACAGCAGCTCCACCGTCACTCGGCTAGCAGTTCCATTTTTCTGCCAGTTAAGCAAGGAGTTTAATAACATCCCCAGAATTAAAACTCATTCTTTGTAGCAGGTCTGACAGCTGAAAATAAGAAAATCAATTCTTCACATGTTAGAGAACAGTTAACTGACTGGGGCTTTGACTCTAATTTAGTCTTTGGGCTGCATTTCAAGCAAAGAGCTTTTTGTAAGACATCATCTATTAAAATGTATCCATAGTGCTAAATTTGGTGGTGGTGTTATTGTGGGCTCTTTAGAGATGCAGGCTTTCCTACCCAGTGTCCTTTCACTCACTGCATGCTGAAACACATCCCATGATAGCCGGGTCCCTCCTGCTTCAGCGTCATTAGTGATGTTTACTGCTTCTCTCTTCATTAATATTGATCCCCTCCCCAACTACTAGCAACAACCAGACAAACACTAATTTGAACCATTTGGTATCATTAAACTGTTTGGATTTCAGGTTTCAGGCATCTTGGAAGACAGAGAAGATGGTGCATATTTAAGAAGGGGGGGTTAAACTTGGTGCTATAGGGTTGTCCTGATGAATGATGACACTCTAGGTTGGTGCTATGGCTGACCACAAAACATGGCTCTGGATTCCTTTCATCCCTCTTCCAATCTGGAGGAGGAGTCTACTTCTTCACCTCCCTGAATCTGGGTTGCACAAGCCCATCACTGGTTTTGACCAATAGAATGTAGCAGAAGTGACACTGTGTAACTTCAGAGGCTGGGGCTAAGAGATCTGCATGCTTTATTTTCACTCTGTGTGAAAGCTAGCTACCATGTAAGATGTCAGTTCTCTATGCTGTTAAGAAGTACAAACCAGCTAGCTACATGGAGAAGAAATTGCACAGAAATGCACTCAGGCACCAAGAATATGAATGAAAAGTTCTTGGGTTCTTCAGCCCACCTCAGCAACCAGTTGGATGTAGCCATGTAGTAGGCATCCTGTATATTCTAACCCTAGCTATAAGAATGCCATGTAGAACAGAACTGCCCTACTGAGAACCACTCATGTTTCTGACCCACAGAATTGTGAGCAAATAAAATGACTGTAGTCATTAAATTTGGGGGTAGCTTGTTATATAGTAATGAATAACTAAAACAGTGAAGGTGAGATGTGAAAATTTCAACCATTTAGATTTCTGAATAATAACTTTGGATAGAATTGTGACAACTGTGTGATATGAGGCAACCGCTATTTGTTTAAAGAGAAGTTCTATAAAGGTACATATTACAAATACACAGGGGCATGTGATAACTGGGATTTTCCAAATCCACAAATCATGGGTAATTTATTCCAGTAGAAGAACATCCGAAGCTTGGGAAAAAGAGTAGAATTATAAGGGACAATCACTTTTTGAGAAAGGTCTTGAGCCCATGGTTAACTCTAGGGAAAGAAACAAAGTAAAGATCATGCTGGTATTTTTTATTGTAATAATTTACACAACAGAACTTTTCCCTTCCTTGAGAATAACCTTCAAAGAAAGCTTTTAAAAGTTTAGACTTTGGGCTCATGATACAATATCTTTGAAATCAGTAATAATTACTTGCCTGAAGAGTCTTAAAAAGAGGCTACTGTAGCTGAATACTGTTGCTGTGATCTTGACTGAATGGTCTGCACTGACCTTATCTTTTTAAGAATTCCTACTGTCCTTAATTTCAAATTGTCCTGCAAATTTACATGCCTGCTCAGAGTCAGTATCTCCTGATGCCCATATTCCTATACTCTATCTTGTCATCTGAAGCCATCTCCTTAGCATCTACCATGTTTTGTCCCCCTTCTGATTCGGGTTTTTCTACCCCATAACATATCATAAAAGAGCCCTCGTCTGAATACCCCACTCTTCACATAAATACTGGTACCTCTAAACGTTCATTATGTCCTTCCACTGAGCCTGAAAACCAAGAGTTAATTACAAAAATAAGCTTTGGCAGCTAGATGATCAGTTCATTTTAAAGCATCTAGGTGATGCTTCAGTATAAAGTATGCAATATTATCTAATAGTTCTTAAGCTAGCAGAGGACCTGGCACTTAGCAAGTGCTCAAGAAATAATTGCAAATAAATATTAGCAAACTGGTTCATAATTATCCACTGTTTACTGCCTATTGCAGGTAGGAGAGTTTACAGAATATGGAAAAAGCATACTTATCAACTTCTAAAGATGTAGTCCAGTACTCTTGCCTAGAAAATCCCTTGGACGGAAGAGCCTGGTAGGCTGCAGTCCATGGGGTCGCTGAGTCAGATACGACTGAGCGACTTCACTTTGACTTTTCACTTTCATGCATTGGAGAAGGAAATGACAACCCACTCCAGTGTTCTTGCCTGGAGAATCCCAGGGATGGGGGAGCCTTGTGGGCTGCCGTCTATGGGGTCGCACAGAGTCGGACACGACTGAAGCGACTTAGCAGCAGTAGCAGCAAAGATGTAGTTGAGATAAGAAAGGCAATTTCATATATAGTTCAGTCATAGCTGAGAGGCAGAAAGATAAGTTGATTTTAATCCGTGGCCCTGAATCCATGGATTTCTTTCATTGCAACTCAGTTACCAAACCTAACTCTTCAAATGACATTTTGGAGATAGAACTTTGGATTAAGAATCAGCAGGCTTGAATTCTAGTCATTTAAACTCTGTTGCTTAGGAGGTGTTAATAACTTTGGGCAAGTCACTTTACATCTCTAAACATCAATTTTCTTACTTATAGAATTTAATTATTCTCTAGCCCTCCTGCTTAACTTTGGTTTATGAGGAGCAATTTATATGACATATATTAAAGGAGTAAGCCCAAGCTTAGCTTAACCCTATGTGTACCAGACCCACCAGACTGCTGCCCTCAAACGAGTTGAAACGTATTTAAATATTTTTATATGGTGATCATAACTCCAAACATTATATCTTTAAAACCTTTAAATACTCATCTGGAGACTTCTGATTATATGAAATTTTGTTTTGTTTCTAGTTTTGACAAACCTACAATGACACTTAATCTGTGTCATCTTTATAGATAGCCCAAATGTTTCTCAATGATAGGAAACAAAAATGTTTTCCTGGGTTTGGTAAAATATATAGCAAGATGCCTGCGGAAGTGGAATCTGTATTAGGGGTGTCATCATTTCTTGGGCATAGAAGATGTAGAAGGAGGCAGTTGAAGAAGAATTTTAAAGAAGGAGAAAAGAAAAAACAGAACAGGTACCTCATCATCAGAAGTGGAAGTCTTAGAGAGTAGGACTCAAGACTTTGCAGTTTTGAACCAAACTCAAAAGCCAGGTGTAACAAATATGGATTCTAAACCCACAAGCGCACTGATGGCCTTCCTTTTGCTGGGGGGAAGAAGGGTAAGTAACCAACCTGCCATAAAGATCCAAAGAAGCCAACAGCCCTGGCACGACAGCACCTGCTTTGTAACATGACATGGAGTTTCCACTGGGGGAAGCTCTAGGCCGAGAAGCAGCATTTCAGTGGGTGGGTCTGATGTCAGGGAGGTGGATTCCATCCGACTTACAGCTGCACCAAAGGCTGACTTTGGCAGCAATTCCCGGGCTATAATTTTATAAACAGTCTTTTCTTTCCAGGCTTCCAATGTGAATTTAGACCTCAGCACAGATCCCATCTCACATCTTTATTTTGTGTCATCACATTCTAATCCGATGACAAACAGTTGGTCTGAGATTTCAGTGTATTACTATATTAGTGCAATTTATGTCCTGTGTGGAAGTTGATGATGTGTAAAGACTATATTGTGGACTCGCCTGGATTCTAATCCAGCACCTAAAAGGATAGTATTGCTTTGGTGGATCACAATGGTACTTTATTGTGAAATCCAATGGTTAGCCTGTGGTGCTGGCTTGCCAGTAGAAATGTACTATTAATTGCATTTCCCTAAAAGTGGGCCAGAACTCTAATTCACCTTTGAACAATCATCGTTGAGATTTAGCATCTAATTGTGCCATTTCTGCTTAATATTGTTTACAGAAATATTAAAAATTTTATACCCTATCTTAAACAGGCAAGAAATATGGAGTGGAGTGGATCCAGCTCAGCCAAGGGGATAATGGCTTGATTCTTCCTACTTAGTGAGAGATGTGTAGCCAGTTGGGAATCCAATCAGCCAAGCACATTCTCATTCCAAGTCTCCTTCATTTGTTTTATTAAAAGATATTTCCACAACCTGAAAGCAGTTGGTGCCCTAGCACATCCCAGAAGAATCAGACCTGAAATAGATGAGCTCAAGAAGAATAGAAAGTAAATCAATTTCCATTTTCACAAGCCTGAGTCTGCTCATTTTCAGAGAAGACGAATCATGCAGAAAATAGTGCCAAATTACTCATGGTTTAATGGCAATTTCACAGACAAGACAACTGGTCTCCCAAGTTGTTATGCTCAGGACGAGGTCTGGATAGAGGTACTTTGAACCTAGATCAGGGCATCAGGAGGAGGACTTCATGCCTCAGGGACCATCCTCACTCCTTTCCCCCTGGCTTGGTGTGTTGATATGAATGAACTGCTCTTCCCTGGGCCGCTCCTGGCTTTCTCTGCTGTGCTCCATGGTTTTGTCATGTCTCCTTTGACTGATCTTTTCATCCTTGCTAGATAAAAGAGATCAAATTATGTCATGTGGTATTACTTGAAGTAAATTCTTGGTGAACTCAACTATTTGCAAGGTAGTCTCGATATTTTTGCTAGATCAACAGATATTTTTAAAGTCATGTTCCCTTTGGAGATGTAAGTATATGAGGTCAGGGAGGGACTGTACTAACTTTGTTGGACTATTTTGAAAGGAAGAGTAGTGAATGTTTAGTCCTAATGTTTAATAAGCAGATGCTGACTTATTGGGATATCCTTTCTTTGGTACTTAAGGTATGACATCAGTGGAATGTCATCAGAAGTCTGGGATAATGGTACACTTTCTGTAAGTTTATAACAATTTTTCTTATCTGATTGTGCTTCCTTTCAGATAGAATTTTTTTTTTAATTTTCTTTACTAGGATGGAGTTGGCTTGCAAAGCTCCAGACCAGCATTGTCCAAGTGAAATGTGATATGAGCCATATAGATAACTAAAAATTTTCTAGTAGCCACATTAAAAAAGTAAGAAGACAGTGAAAATGATTTTAATAATACATTTTATTTCACCTGATATATCCAGAATACAGCTTCAACATGTAATCATACAATTACTGAAATATTTTACATTCTTTTTTTCCTGTTATTTCTTTGAAATCCAATGTATACAATACACCTCAGTTTAGACTAGCTAGTGGCCATCATACTAGTCAGCACAGATCTAGACCAAACATGATTACCCCAGTTGTTTTCAAAGTGTATTTACAATACTAATATACATCTCTAAGATTTTGGAGTATTCAGAAACAACCTAGCCTGCAGACACTTTATATTTTATCTCAACATATTTGTTTGTCAAGATGCAAATAAATGTGTATAAAGCTGGTTGCCAGCAGGACCTCTTTTTAGTCAAATTTTTAAAACAGGGATGTCAGTAACCCATAGTTAAGCTATAAATCTTTGACCATTATTCCTCCCTTCAATGACATGACAGAAATGTGTACAAAAGAAGAAGGAAAAAATTACAATTGTGAAACATGCTTATTATTATTTCAGTTAAAAGCATATCATTTAAAAAATTTATTGAAATATAGTTGACTTAAAATGTTTTTGTTCATTTCAGGTGTAAAGTGATTCAGTTCTATATATATGTGTGTGTGTGTGTCCTCTTTTTTAATGTTCTCTTCCTTTCTAAGTTATTACAAGATACTGGGTATAGTTTCCTATGCTCTATGGTAGGTCCCTGTTAGTTATCTATTCTATATATAGTAGATATATGTTTTACCCCTGAACTTCACTTCTACTTATTGCATGTGCCCCTTCCCTTTGGTAACCATGTGTGTGTGTTAGTTGCTCAGTCGTGTCCAACTCTTTGCAACCCCATGGACTAGAGCCTGCCACACTCCTCTGTCCATGGAATTTTCCAGTCAAGGATACTGGAGTGGGTTGCCATTTCCTTCTCCAGGGGATCTTCCTGACCTAGGGATCAAACTTGGGTCTCTTGCACTGCAGGCGGATGCTTTACCATCTGAGCTATTACTAACCATAAGTTTACTGTCTGAGCTATGCTAACCCTAAGTTTGTTTCATATTCCTGAGTCTATTTCTGTTTTGTAAATAAGTTCATTTGTATCCTTTTTTTTTTTTAGATTCCACATAAAACTGATATCACATGACTTACTTCATGACTTACTCTGACTTACTTCACTTTGTATGATAATTTCTAGGTCCATCTATGTTGCTGCAAATGACATTATTTCATTCTTTTTTTAGGACTGAGTAATATTCCATTGTATATACCACCTCTTTATCCATTCATCTGTCTATGGACACTTAGGCTGTTTATATGCCTTGGTTATTATAAATAGTGCTGCAGTGAACATTGGAGTGCATGCATCTTTTCAAATTATGGTTTTCTCTCGATGGATGCCCAGGAGTGGGATTGTAGGATCATATAAAAGCATAGTGGTAGTAGTTTAGTCGCTAAGTCATGTCTGACTCTTGTGACCCCATGGACAGTAGCCTACCAGGCTCCTTTGTCCATGGGATTCACTAGGCAAGAATACTGGAGTGGGTTGCCATTTCCTCCTCCAGGGGATCTTCCTGACCCAAGGATTGAATCCACATCTCCTGAGTCTCCTGCACTGCAGGCGGGCTCTTTACCTGCTGAGCCATCAGGGAAGCCATATCATTTAAAAGCATACCATTTTAAAAAACAAACAAAGCAGCTTGTAAGTAAACTCTATCAAAATTCAGATTGATGGAGGTACTTTGACTTAGAAAAACTTCTAGAGGCAGAAAAGTGAGAGGATTCTGATGGAGACTTGAGGTGGAACACTGCCCATGTGCATGGAGGTAAGGGCTCATCACAGCTGCAGCTAAAACCAGAGGTGAGTTGATCCCGCTCAGGGACAGTTCTACTGAGGAAGTCCACTCTGTGCCTGACGTTTTAGAAAACTTTAGAAGATAGTCCCCTCTGCTGCTGGTCCCAGCTCATGAATGATACTCATTAGCCCCCTCCTCCCCTGCTCACTCTAGGTTTTCTCTGCTCTCAGTCAGGAGGTTAGTTAGCTTGTTGGAGGTGTCGTGCCTTCCTCTTTGAGGGGTCCAGTCTTTGGTCACTTTATCTTTGTCAGGTTGTGGTTGCTACAATTGCCCTTTCATTCCTGTCCCAGTCGTGATGGCAGCTAGAGGTGTCCTGGGTATCTTGCAAACTCCATACACACTCCTTACTGCCCACATTATGGAGCAGCACTCCAGCTCCTCACAAGGAATCTGATCAATGACCTTTGCCCTTTTGTTGCTCTCTGGATCACTGGTCTGAGGAGCCCAATATGACCAAGCAGTAATCCAACTTAAGTTTGAAAAACTCCTTACTGTGTCCCTACATGAAAACATTTCTCAAATTACCACTTCACCCCTGCTGAGACCCAGTGCCTCTTATTCAACAGAACCTTACGTGATCTCAATGGAACATACAAATTCAACAGGTGAGTCCCTGGGAGATCATGGACCTGTTTATTTCAGCTATTGGGCCACAGCACTATTTATCATGTGCAGTTTTTTGCATTCACTTCATCCTGGAGAAGAGTACCCTGACCCTGCAGCTTGTGAACCCTGACCCAGCACTTTAGTAGAAACTTTAATAGGACATTCTGATGTTGTATCAGTTCAGCTGCTTCTGCTGGCAGCCCCAGTGGACCCTCTGCTCCGAGGTTCTGTGTGCCCATTGTCACATCTCTTTTACTGGATAATGACAAGCACTGATCAGATGCTCATCCAATAAATGCAAAAACCCTGTTTTTTTGTTAGTGGATGAAGATGCACACTGTTTGGAAAGGTTATAGTATGAGACTTTGACCTTGTTCAGGTGACTCAGAAGGTTTCCTTGAGGAGGCGATAAATGAGTTACCAGTTGAAGAATCTTAAGAAGTTAACTAGATGGAGAAGAATGAGAACAATGGTCCAGCAGAGGTAAAAGCTTAAGTGAGCATTGTAAGCTCAAGGAAATGAAAGAAGGCTCCTATTTTTGAGTAGAATTTGAAGGTGTGTAGTGTGAGAAAAGGAGAGAGAGGGGAAGCAGGCCATGCAAGGACACTGTGGGTCAAATGAAGGAGTTTTTATTTCATCCCAAGTACAATGGAAAGCCACTGAAACACAGTACATGCAGGCTTGTATGTGTGAAGTTGGGGGATGGGGATAGAGAGAGAATCAATTGTGTAAATCAATTTAACAAAGGTCACCCCAGCTCCTGTATGGAGAAAACATCAAAGTGGGCCAGAGAGAGAAGACAGATAGTTCTGTTAGGAGGCCACTGAATGGTCCAGGTGGGAGCTGATGGTGTCCTGGCCCAGAGGAAGCCTTTAGTATATCATATTTGCTAGAGCTGTTTTATTGCTGTTCCATGTGGTAGAGGACAAGCTTGTGTTGGTTGGAAAGCATAAACTTCTTTTGGATTTATGTGGCTTCTTTGCTCTTTCATGAGAAAATGTGTCCCCTGTGAAGGCAAAGACTTGGAAAAGGAAGCAGAGGCATATCAAACCTGATCAACTGGCACCTCTGCTCCGTTTCAAAGTTTGGAACTTGGACCCCAAAGCATTGCTTTCTTAATCCAGTGCTGCTCACAGCTGAGTGGCCATATCCACAGTAGAGAATGGATGGACTTAATCCAAGTCCAAGTGTGGAAGGGAAGGTTGGCATGAAGCTTCTCTCATTTAATCTCTAACCTCTTTATTTTATCAGTGTCTGGGGGATTAAAATAGCTACTTCATGTTGGCCCTTTTACTTAGACTGCATATGATGAATCACTAGACTTACACACACCTCTAGGCCACAAGAGCTATTTCTAGATCTTGAGATTCACTCTGCCCCCAACTCAGTCTTCCCACTTACCTCCTTTTCTCCACTAACGCAGAACTCAAATCAACTCATGAACCACTTGCTCTGGGTCTTCTCCAACCCACCCACCCCACCCAGGCTGGGTTGCTGCCTTTCCTCCAGGTTTCCTGGGTCCTCTCTGCTTCATTCCTTCTCCATTGCTCCCTATAGTGGACTCTCTCTTGTCATCTATCACTCTCCCTGGGCTGCAAAGTCTCTGACAACTGGGATCATCATCTCATTCACTTTCATATCCTTCACACCTAGCATGGTGCTAGAAACTCAATGGACACAAATGAATGATTGAAAGAGGAAAGGATTAAGGTGAATGTTATCTGCATTTAGATAAGGTACAGATCAGAAAAGTAAGGTGAGAGGAGAAAGCTCATTTTGGGAAAGGCAGCAAAATTTGTCCTGGGTGCTGGAGATGGGATAGTTATGTAGATGTTTGACACCTTGTCTGCTTCTTCACAGTATCGTCACCCTCTTTTTCTGCTGGGTCCACTCCACCTCAGCATCTAATACCTCAGACCACACCCATGACACCTTTGGTCTGGTTCCAAGGGGAGGCAAGTGGAGTTAGAGCTGAGAGGCAAGGTCTAGGGGAAGGGGGGAGAGAGGCATGTCATACCCTATTATCGGGGTTGGCTTTTCTGATCATGGGTAAGCATCCCTTTTTTGTCAGCAAGGTTAAAACTAGGTACATAACCCACTGCTAGCCAATTGTTTGAAAAATAACTTTAAAAAATAAACTCAATTTATTTTCTTCCTCAAATTGGTATATATGGATAGGGTATTAGTCAAAATGCAAAGAGAAGGCAGTGAGAAAATATGGAGTTTTCAATTCCCAGCCTTGCTTCTTCATACCTTAGGGATCTTGAACAAACACTGAACTTCAGGGAACCTCAGTTTCTTTATAACTGGAGATGATGCTAGCTCTTTCCTGATAAGGATGTTGTGAAAATGAAATGAGATCATGCCCACTTCACACAAGGCTGAGCATGTGGTAAGCCTGGAAGGAGGTTAGCCAAAGCTATTAGGATACCCACTCCACTATTCTTACCTGGGAAATCTCATGGACAGAGGAGTCTGGTGGGCTACAGTCCATACCGTAGAAGAGAGTTGAACATGAGTTAGCGACTAAACCGGCACCACCATCATTTTGTACTACATGCAAATTACCAAACATTATATGCATTATGTGTATGTTTTAAATAGTTCCATTTGCTTAGGTGTCTTACCTGTGGATTTTGCCAGGACAAGGATTGTTTCCTTGCTTGTTGTTTAGTCACTCAGTTTTGTCCAACTCTTTGTGACCTCATGGGCTGCAGCACGCCAGGCTTTCCTGTCCTTCACCATCTCCCGGAACTGGCTCAAACTCATGTCCATTGAGTCAGTGATGCCATTCAATCATCTCATCCTCTGTCATCCCCTTTTCCTACCTTCAATCTTTCCCAGCATCAGGGTCTTTTCTAATAAGTCGGCTCTTTGCATCAGGTGGCCAAAGTATTGGAGCTTTGGCATCAGTCCTTCCAATGAATATTCAGGGTTGATTTCCTTTAGGATTGACTAGTTTGATCTCCGTGCAGTCCAAGGGACTCTCAAGAGCCTTCTCCAACACCACAGTTCAAAAGCGTCAATTCTTCGGCACTCAGCTTTCTTTGTAGTCCATCTCTCATACACATAAATGACTACTGGAAAAACCAAAGCTTTGACTAGATGGACCTTTGTTGGCAAAGTAATGTCTCTGCTTTTTAATATGCTGTCTAGGTTTGTCATGGCTTTTCTTCCAAGGAGCAAGCATCTTTTAATTTCATGGCTGCACATGCTTAGATCTCTCAAATTATTTTGTATATTGAATATTAAAATTCATCAGATAAATATCAAGCTGAGCACATCTTAGAATAGGATCTTTATTTTGTGCCATTTGATTTTATCTTTTTTTAAAAAGAAATATACATTTTCATTCTTTGAAATTAATTGAAACTATGCTTGTTCAATTTGTTCAACTCCTCAAGTGGTTCTCGGTAGCATCATCTCAACTGGGAGATGTAAAATCAGTGTAATTCTGCCTTCCTTCACTTTCTCTAATATGTCTGAACTTAGCAACTCAGGGGAGTGATGTTACTGCTAGGTGGGTAGCAAGACAACTGTTTCAGCTCCTGGCAACTACAGACATCTCTTTCAGGAAGGATAGAAATTGGATGATGTAAATCACTTACCCATAATGACATTTATAGATATTATTAGCTTTTTAAAAATGTGGTCCTTTTAAGGTTCAGAGAAAAGATAGTGTTGTGCCAGAGACAGCACAAGATTAGGAATCTGGAGTACCAGTTTCAGTCTTTACTAGCTGTGTGACCTTGTGTAAGTCTTCTTCTCACATTTTATTCTTCTATGAAATGAGGCTGAAATAATTCTCTATCTGCAGTGACAACTAATGGAGATTTTATTATTATTGTGAGGAAATTATGTAGACTGCTCAATCCTGTCCATGAAGGACAAGTTTTCTCAAGTGTTCTAAGATTCACATATGTGTAAATATCAAAAGGCACTGAATTGATGATGTCAACAATGATGTGACCCACTTATACCAGCTGTAAAGTCACTGGTGAGATTTTATGTGTATAAATATATGTATTATGTATATAATTATGTATAATTATGTATATAAATATATATATATTTATACACATAAAATATTTCTGTTATCGAATCAAGAATATATAAGTAATTAAAAATGGAAATAGTTTGTCAAAGGACAAATACTTTCCAATGTACTAAATTCTTCAAAACCAAAAGTTTATTAAAATGAAACAGGCTTTTCTTTCACAAAGGTTATAAATAATACCCCTTCAGAATGAGTTTGCTGAACATTAGGAATCTTACCTCTTACTTTGGGGGAAAAGAATCCTTTCTTAATACAATAATATTTTCACCTTTTAAAAATTCTTTCAAAATAGTTCAAATTTTCATTTCACTTTGAGATTCTGAGAAACAATGACCATATTACTCAGGGGAGCCTCTCATCAGTAAGTTATCTCAAAGTCTCCCTCTCTCCTGGGAGACGCGCCTCTGTTATTCTCAGAAGCTCTGTCTCTTAGTTTTCTTCTCTTGGCCGAGGGTATAAATCAAGGAGCCAGTTCAATTTGGAATGTAGGCCTTAGCTTTAGTTGCTGTAAGAAACAGACTGGATTATTTACAACCCTGGGTGTCCAGGTTTTCATCACCACGGACGGTTAGGTGTTTGAGAGCATTCACCTTTCAGATATCCAGAATACAAGCTGTTGATCCTCTGTGGATTGTAAATTTCTAGAGTTGGGCTTCACGGTTCTTGTCGGCGAGGCAAGTTTTATGATCACCATTACATTAGCTCCTGTGAAATGCTGGGAAGCTGGGAGCCTCCTTCCTATTAGGAAGCCTTGCCTTGACTTTCATACCAATAAAGTTGTTCTTAGACTAGAGTTCATCCTAATAAGCATCTTGAGAATTGCACCTGAACTAAGAAATATTTTCCCCTCTGTCTGTCCTAAGCCTCAGAATCTCAAGCAGCCTACATGCTTTGAATCTAAGACAAGGCTTCCAGCCTAACAGCTTTTTTATCACCTTCCATCAAGCAGAAAAGCCTCCAGGTGGATTAGGCTGAGTGTGTAAGAAGCTTACAAGGTAGCAGATGTCAAGCCTCAGTAAAGGTCATTCTATTAGGACTATTCTCTTTCTGGGCACAGATTTCCTCCTGGACTAGTGAAGACCTGGGAAGGAGGACTTGATATTCTGCCACAAACCTTTGGAATGCTTAGGGGAAAGGGTTATGCATGACAAATGTGCACACAGTTTAAGGATCTAAGCTTCACAGAGGCAGCATGTAAAAGGACAATGGAATACAAAAGGGAAAATGTTACTTGAGAAATCTTTCCAAGTCAGACACACCAAGTATTACTGGAATGTGATGGTGTCGTGGTTTCTGGATAAAGCATCTTTCTTTTATACAGAAACACACATTTCTTCATCTGAAAAGGGAACTTAGAAATCTGCATGTGGTTCTGTCTGATGAAGAAAGATTTAGAAAACTTCTCCACCATTTCACCAGGATTAAAGTATTTAGCGCTTACCTAGTTGAATGCACAATAAGTTGCCGGAGTGACGCAAAGCAAATGTACTAAAGTGAGGGAAAAAAAATCGGCTTTAATAAACTCTTCCTAAGAGCCAAGCTGCATGTTGTGTTGGTAGCCACACACTAGTAGAATTGTCTTAAGGATGTAAAAACTTCACATAGGCTGTTGGCTTAATGCTTTGACTCAGCTGCGTTAAGTGAGTTTGGCCAAGTTCTAGCTGTTGGTGTGTCACTCACTCTCCAGTAGACTCTTGGAGTAATGTGATTAACCCCGCCACTTATCAGTCAAAATGACTTTCCTGTCACAAGTACAAGTGCCAGCATCACATCAATGGATAGAGGTGAAGTAGGGTGCATTTCTCAAGTTGCTTTAGTCAATCGGTATCCGGTTCCATAGCACGCTGTACTTCTGGTCCCAACTTTTCCAAGAAGTCTGGCCTTCCAGCAGACAACCCCAATTAATGTCAAGTACAAATGGGTTCTCTATAAAAGCATTTGACTATGTCATTGCCTAGATCTTGACATTTGTGGCCAAATTTCCAGTCTTCCTGTTGAATAGCTTCTTGTTGGAAAATATCAAAAGAAAGCGGGGGGTGGGGGGGCAGGGAGACATAGAGTTCAGAGTCAAACTATTTCCTCCCACACACCTGAGTCATGGGTCAAGGGTTTTACCAATTTCCTTTCTGGGGTTTTTCCTAGGCTCCCGTCTAAGAGTTTAGTGGCAGACAGGATGGAAAGTAGAGATGTGGTTCGGAACTCATTTGTATTTTTTTAATGTTGGAGGTAATCTTATTGCCAGGCATTTCCATTCACTATCCCTGAATAGAAGCCATAATTTCAGATGAAGCAGTAGTGATGGGGAATGTCTTTACATGGCAATACAAAACCTGTTGCAATCTTGTGAGCCTTTGGAGTGTCTTGCTTAAAAGGGTTCTTGTCATTAGGAGTACTCGCTGGAGCCAAGCCAGTTCCCGGGGGAAGGCTGGTGTCTGCTACTCGTAGAGCTGGCTGTCAGGTTGGTCCTGTGTGTTTGTAATTAACTACGATGTCTGGATGTTGATGGAGTGAGTCTGGCCAATGGTTTCCTCTCTTTGGAGGGGTTTTCTGGCTAGCTCGCCTGAGTCAGAAATGCCAAGTTGGGAGTTGCCTGGAGACTCCGGAGATGCAGATTTGTTTGGCTGAGCTCCGATTGTGAAGTCAAGCACCGAGAAAGCAGATCAGACTTAACCTGAATTGTAATCAGTGGGCTTCTCCAACCATTTGGCTCCTCTGCTTTCCAATGTTATGTTTAATGTTTAAAAGCATATTTAGTAAACATGTCACTAGCAATTGTCAGTCCTTAGTCTCTCCCTGCTCTTTGCTTAATGATTTTTCCTTTTCCTTTGGGTTAGTGTGGTAGGCTGCTTTGGTGATGTGTCTGTGTGCGAACATGTATGCATGTGTGTTTCAGGCTAAACACACTGGAAGATTTGTTTTTACTAGCTCAGTAGCTTGTTTATAGCATCCACTCCTAATGAACCAGATAAATAATCTGAATTCCTTACTTTTCTCACCAAATTTGGCTAGCTCTTCTCTCCTGAGAAAGCTGAGCTTAGGGTACACATAAATTACTGCAACAAATTTTGAATTTATAGACTTATGCAAGGTCTACTCTTTTTTTTTCCCCTGCATTAAGTTCAAAGAACAATATTCCTCTGTATTTAATCCATTTAGAAAACAACCACACTTTGCCAAATGGGAAGTGGTTTCTCAAGTCTTTCTTGTTAATTCTTTGAACATCAATATGGGATGAAGTTGGGGTCCTTGGTCTCCACAGTCTCTGCCTTCCTCTTTCTCTTTCTCTATGACTTCTCCCTACATATGCCTTTTCCTGCAGTTATTTTCTAGCTCCTTATAGATCTCTGAATCTCTTCTGTTGCTTCATGCCTCTTTGCCTTCAAGCATGTATTCATTTCCTATAGATGTTGTAACAAATGACCACACACTTGGTGGCTTAAACAGCAGAAATGTATTCTCTCACAAGTCTGGAGGCCAGACATCTGAAATCAAGGGTCAGCAGGTTTACACTCTTTCTTGAGGCTCTAGGGGAGAATCTGTTCCAGGCCTCCTCCAAATTTTGGTGATTGCCGGTATTCCTTGGCTTGTGACAACATCCCTCCAGTCTCTGCCTCTGTGGTCACATTGCCTTCTCCTCTTCCCCTGGTTCCCTTTTAAAAGGACATTTGTGATTTAGTACATTTAGCTTTTAGCACCCACCCAGATAATCCAGGGTAATCATCCCATCTCAAGATCCTTAACTTAATCATACCTGCAACAGCCCTGTTTCTATGTAACATTGACAGGTTGTTGGGTTTAGGACCTAGCTCTCTTTTGTGAGGGCATTATTCAGTCTACCATACATACTCCTGGGACAATCTTCCACTCTTTTTTCCCCTTCTTAGACTGTCTGATATAAAGTATCTTCTTTTATTTTATTTTAAAAATAAATTCTAATATGTAGAATACTGGTGTATTTTCAAAATCACATACTTGGACTTCACAGCAATATTAAATTACCATAAAAATTCCCAAACTCTTATTCTTATCTCAAATCTTACCTCTTATATCTTATCATACTCTTATATCTTTTTTCATGCCGTAAGCAGTTTGAAGTTTGAAGACTGCCACTAGTCCACAGGCCATACTTTGAGTAGCACTGATGTAAAAAGACTATTGCTCATTCAGGAACCCCGTTTCCCAGGAATCTTTTCTAGCTCACCATTCAGGACTTGAATTTAATGACTCTGCCTCCTGCTCCTGGGGTTCCTAAGATATGGTATTCTGTTCTTCACTACCTAAGTTCTTTGTTATTTGCTTGATCCTCTAGATTTAAGCTCCTTAAAGGCAAGAGCCATACTTTGGAGAACCCTGAGCCTAGTATAGATCTTGATGTGTAGTAGATGCTCAATAAGTATATATTTTAAACATATTGAATAAATGAATGAGAGAATAGGTAAGATGCACATGGAGTGTGTAGATTGGCTCCAAGATAAACAGAAAAAGGACTTATTTTGGGAGAAAAATGAGGCTAAAGAAATGGAAATGAGTCTAGAATGGTTTAGTAGATCACATGCTGCTAAGTTGCTTCAGCCATGTCCGACTCTGTGTGACCCCATAGACGGCAGCCCACCAGGCTCCCCCGTCCCTGGGATTCTCCAGGCAAGAACACTGGAGTGGGTTGCCATTTCCTTCTCCAATGCATGAAAGTGAAAAGTGAAAGTGAAGACACTCAGTCGTCTCTGACTCTTAGTGACCCCATGGACTGCAGCCTACCAGGCTCCTCCGTCCATGGGATTTTCCAGGCAAGAGTACTAGAGTGGGTTGCCATTGCCTTCTCCATTAGTAGATCGCATAAGTGGTTAAATTACCTCCCATCAAGAAGGGAAATCTATTTCCTTACTTTTTACATCTGGGCTGGCCTGATGACTTGCTTTGACCAATAGAATGTGGAGAAATATATAAGGGTTCTGAACCAACATTCAGAGGCTTCACAGCTCCTGTTTTCCTCTGCTACCATATGTACAAGGCTAGCTTAGCCTCCCAAAGAATGAGAGACTTTGCAAAGAGAGATACCGGACATCCCTCTGAGTTCCCCAGATATGTACACAAGCCCTATCAAGAATAAGTAAGCCCAAATCAGTTCAGAAGAACCACCTAGCTGAGCTCAGCCTAAACTGATAATACACAGAATCATGAGAATCACCTATTTAGAATGATTGGTTTTTAAGCCATCATGAGAATCATTTATTTAGAATGATTTTTTTTTAAGCCAAGAAGGATGGTGGTTTGTTATTATATAGCAAATGCTAACTGATTCTTCAGAGAGAAATGAAGAATGGGGTATGAAAGTTATTGGACAGTTGTCTTCTAAATGCATTCAGGGCAGAATAGAAGTGGATTCAAATTGTGACAGGGATGTTTAAGATTGGGTAGTAAAAAGTGCTTTTCCTTTGCAGACTGTGAGGCGTTGGCTTACCAGTTATAATTTGGGTCTCTGGCCATAGAGCAGAAGGGTGATAACTGATCCATATGGAACTTAAGCCTGGGACTTAACTGTCTTCAGAAAAAGAGTCAACAGGCAACAGTTGATAATGGTGCAGTTCAGCTCAACTGTATGAAAACTGGCACTGAATTTAACAAATTTGCAAATAAGACTAAAAAGGAAAGAGGAAAGCAGTTGAGAAATAAGATTTTGACTTTGATAATTCCAATTGAACTTGTACTCCTCCCTCTTCAGGACTCATTTGGTCATCCTTTTATTAATCTCTCCACAAATATGTATTATGTACCTTCCATCTGCTGGGCACAGGGCTGGGTACCAGAGAGTCAGTGGTGAGTAGAGCAGACACAGACCTCATAGATCTTACAGTTTGGCAGGAAAGACAACCCAATAGGCAACTATTAAACTCTGACACTTAGACTTTTTGCTTTTATTAGGCACATCAAGCATACCTTTTTGTCTTTACGATGCATGCCATCGTGTATAATCAGCCTCCATCGAGCCCTGGGCATATGTATCTTTCAGCATGATGCTTAGATTGCTTCATGACTAGTCTGAAATCAGTCATTTGAAATTATGCATCACAGTTATTGATGTGGATCATGACTGAATCAGGGAAACTGGAGTCAGAAGGTGTGAGAAAAGAAGTAACATATCAGGTGGAGGCTTTTATGGGCTTACAGGTGAGCCTATTTGTTCCAGGCTACGGTGCACATTTTTAGCTTCTGCTATAAAACATCTGAGGCCTGGAGATCACAAATCAGATATATTGCATCCAACGTTAAAAACATCTCATAATTTACCACAGTAAATCAATCAATGTTTTCCTAGAAATATTGGAACTGAAACAAGAGTTGAGTGAAAACAGAAAAATCTCTAGAGGTTTAGTTGACTTTAAGGTATTTCTTGAAATACTGAATCCCAGGGGCTAAAACACTGTATTAGAGAGATCCTTGAAAGATGTTTTTCCAAGTGATGGAAAAATGATTTCCAGAAAATAGTTTATTGCTTGGTAGAAGGAACTCATTAGTCAGATCACAAGACAGCCAGCTTTCAATTACCTGGGGGCCAATTATTCCAGATCTGTGCTGCTTTGGTGCTTGTGTCCATTTCACCACACCACAGTCCTTTAGGGTTACCATCTAAAAAATTACTGGGCATATTAACTAAGCTGCTTTTTAAAATTGCTTTCAGAGAGAGTGCCTTCTATCTTTCTAATATGGTGATCTTGTGGACTGTATTTTCCCCACTATCCTTGTCCATATTTACAGCGATAGATAATCAAGAATAGGTAACCAGAGTACAGTTTTTCATTTCTCCATTAGTTTTGCTTGTTTCTTTTAACATAACACTCCCCTCTCGTCAAAGTGTTTTCCCTCCAAAAAAGTTCTCAGGGAGGCAAAGTAGAAAACTACAGGACTGGTCACCAGGAAACAGACTTCTACTCTTGGCTCCAAGATAATCTAACTTCTACATTCTTAGTTTGCTTCTCTAAAAATATAGACACAAAATATTTCATTCTAGTTTTTGTGGTGGAGAGAAGTGTGTTATGCTAATCAGCCAGAAGGGGTATACTTTAGAGAAGTTAAAAGCAGATGTAAATGTAACATCATTTTACCCTTGAAACTCTTAATGTTGTACTCTTTAGAAATTACTCCTGAAGCAGCTCTCCATTATGCCTGAGGGATGAGGTCAGGTTGTAGAGGGCTGCCTGTGGGCTCTTTGGGTCCATGTTTGAAGGTGCATCCCCATCACCACTGAAGTCTTTCTTCTTATTTGGCCTCACAGCTCTCCTTTCCCAGGATGGCAGTTGTCTACTTGTTGGCTCTGTAGAAAATCCAATTGTTCTAACTTCTTAATTCACAGGCATGACATTAAACTTGAGAATTAAAAGATTATTTCTTCAAAGTCACAATATTCAGTGTGCACACAGCACATTTCAGGATTTGCAATCTCAAAAACATTTCATCAAATATCATTGCTGTATGAATTCCAAAACATTAGAAGCATTTTCTTTAACAAGAGAGTACCCTTGAGAAATAGAATCCTTGAATTCCTTTAAAATCATTCTCCTTTGATGCATAAAGACCCCTATGACATGACCTCTTACTCTGTTCTTTGAACTAAAAGGAAAATACACACATACACATGGAAATCCATGCATATACACATTGGAAACAGGAAATGCTTCGTTATTAACTAAAACTGATTAGGTCAAACTAGTATATTAGATAGCTAAATAAGTATATCACATATTTCTCGGCTATAAATGAAATACACTCTGCCTTTTAAAAACATAGAGAATGTTGACATAGAGGCCAGAAGCACTTATCAGAAAGGACATACAGTATAAGGGAAAGGCTCTTGAACTGAAGGCCTGGAGACCTTTGCTACAAACTTGTGTGCGACCATGGTAAACCAGTTAGCACTCTGAACCTCAGTAAAGGAGGGCTGAGCTCAGTAATATTTATGAGATTCCTTCCAACTTGAGTGTGGAAAGTTGATACCAAGAGCAATTCTAGAGAACTACATTGGTTAGGCTTCTCCATGTTGCTTAGGGTCTAGGATGACTTTTTCTCTCCTCACTCCTTTCTACCCTTCTTCTTTCCCACACTTCCTCCTTTTAACAATAATCTCCTGAGTGGTTATGATGTGCTTGCACGTTGCTAGGGGAGGTAATATGGCAGTGACAAAGACAGACAAGCTCCCTACCCTCATGCAGCTTGTATCAGGGAATTCAGAAAATAAATGATGAGCCCAGCAAAGTCGGTGAAGATTCTGTGAATCTCTGCCAGGATGGGACCTGACACCTTGGAAAGCTGAAGGTGATAGACTGTCTTAGTGAAAGCCAAGATAGGTCCTTGCCGGGTCATTTATGGTGGAGCTTAACTTCTAATTTGTGTCCTCTAACAGGAGAAAAGTTTATGTTTCTAAACTGGAGCCTGGAAGGCAGAAGGTAGGGCATGCTCTAACAGGTACCTGTCATTCAATTCTCCAGTCCGATGATCTCTTTTTTAATCTCTACTAGAGGGACAGATTGAGAGATCAGGTGTCCTTCCAACTGGATCATGTAGCACTAAGAGACATATTTCCTGTTTGTTAGGGGAAGGCATTAAACACCTCCCCCAACTCTCCCCAACTGCAGGATTCTCCATGGTAATGGTTGATGAGCTGGAGAGATGACTTTTAAACAACTTGAGTATGAAAAACTCCTTATGAAAGGAGCCTTTGTCTACTTTGTTGATATTCAGAAGAGGGTGAGGGTAAAATGGTTCTAGACACGGTTTGGAGAAATCTCCTCATGTGAAACTCATGGAAATCTTCTGCCAACTGAAACTGGCCCTGATTCTTTCATTCAGATGCTAGGCAGCACCTTCAGGAGTCATTGCAACTCTGCTTATCCTCGTGAGAAGAGTCAGCATGCTACGGTTTCACTTGTCACACAAACAAAGGGATCATCATAAATATTAAATGGATATTTGATAGGGATATTCATGTCCCTCATTTCATAATTCAGCCAGACATGCTAGTGAAGCAAAGCCTTCTGTGAGGATTAAATAAGTGATCAGTGTACAAGTTTAGCACAATTCTTGGTACATAATGAGTGTGAATTGTATGAACTGATAGATATATAGGTTGTAGATACACTCCTGTATCATCTGATACTACAAAAAAATGTCCAAGTGATGTAATATGCTGGAAATAAACAGGCTTTATATTTTAATTAAAACTACATATTTCTATTATTTTTGATACTAGTCAAGTACTCTTATTTCAGAATACTGTTGCTTCCTCCACTTGTTATGAAGCCAGAAATTCAGCACTGGAGTTTTGATTGTTAGAGAATGGAAATTTTCCTATTTTCAATTTTTTTTTTTGTTTGGGGGATTCTTTGCAGAGGGAAAACTTCTAAACTTTTTTCAGACAAATGCCTAATGAAATAGTTGCAAAGAACAAACTGAATAATTACTGAAAACAGACTTTGAATACAACTGTGACCCCAAGAAGGAAAATGGAGACTGTTTTCTACTGAGAGACTGCCATATGTGAAAGCCATATTAGGCATTCTCACTTGATCTTGCATTTAAGTCATATAACATCCCTGCAAATAAATATAATTATGTCCATTTTAATAAATGAAGATATTATAACTTATAGATCTCAAGTCTTAATCTTTAGTGTTTTTATGGTTAGGGGCTAGAATTTAGAATCAGGTTAACATAATTTCAAAGTTCAATTTCTTTTCTGAACTGTCACAGGTAAGGGAAAGATTAGAGAGTAAGAAAAGGGGTTAGGTTGGAGTAGGAAGGCTCAAAAGGCAAAATTGGCATTTGCTTAGATCAAGTTTTGGCATAAAACAGAAATAAACAAAAGAATATGCTTATTTTCAGTCTGCTTTGGCTGCCATAGCAAAATACCAAGACTGGTGACTTCCACAACAGATATTTATTTTTTTACAGTTCTGGAGGCTGGAAATCGAAGATCAGGGTGATGGCAAGATTGGTTTCTGGTGTGGCTTCTCTTACTGTAGAGAAGAGATGCTTGCAGATGGCTGCCTTCTCTCTGTGTGCTCATCTGAATTGTGTGTAATATGGAGAGAGGGAGAGTGACAGTGAGAGAAAGAGCAAGCTCCTTGGTGCATTTTCTTATAAGGACACTAATCCTATAGGATCGGGGTCCCATCCTTATAACCTCATTTAACTTTGGGGCTTCAACATATGAATTCGAAGGGGGCACAATTCAGTCCATAGCGATATTTTTATCTGACTTAATGCTGTCTCTGTCTACCTTATTTTCTTTCCCAGTATTTAATATGGTCCCCATAATAAAATGCAATGGCTTATTTTGGATTAAATAGAAAATGAATGAATGAATAAAAGCAATTGGAGGGCCTTTCTTTCCAAGAAGCTTTAAGTATAATAGGGCTTTAAAAAACTTTCAGCAGTTTAAATTTATTTAAAAATCTCCCAAGAGTTTCCACGAAATAACTTACTAGATATTTAGTTTTAATCTAGAACAGAGTTTCTCAACAGAGACACTATGAACATCATGGACCAGACACTTCTTTATTGTGGGGTCTACTCAGTGTTTTTTAAATGTTTAGCAGCATCCTTGCCCTTTACCCACGAGTTGCCATCACTGTCCTCTTGTCCTAATCATGACAATAAAAAGTCTCTAGGCATTGCCAGTTACCCCCAGGTGGGGGTGGCAAGTTCACTTGAGAACCATTGATCTAGATTCTAGACTGTGGCTTCCCTGGTGGCTCATAGGTTAGCATCTGTCTGCAATTCAGGAGACCCGGGTTCAATCCCTGGGTCGGGAAGTTCCCCTGGAGAAGGAAATGGCAACCCACTCCAGTATTCTTGCCTGGAGAATCCCATGGACAGAGGAGCCTGGTAGGCTACATTTAGTCCACGGGATCACAAAGAGTGTTCTTGAGAACCATTGATCTAGGTTCTAGACTGTAGAGTGATAGGAATTTTAGAAAAGCTTTCTATTCTAAAACAGAGAAATCTACTTTAACCTCATTGAGATGCACGATCCCTTGAGTCTTTCCTGTTTTCCCAATCTGTGGCCTTTTTCTTGACTTTACTTCTTTTACCTTTATCTGTGACTCATGTTCACTCACATAATTTTCTACACCACCCCACTTCCCTTGACCACTTGCCCTTCTTTTGTTCTCTCTTGATAATCTGTAGTCCTAAGAAATGCCTACTCTCTGCTCCTGTTCCCAATTAGGTAAAGGTCAATTGAATAAAATGCAAATATGACATCTTAGATATAATTTCCCCTGGTTCTGCTTAAAAGTATGCTCCCCATGTCAGCTACACAGTGACTTGCAGCTTGTTTCTAAGCTTTCTAATGAGTTCTCCACTCTCAGATCCTTTCATCATGTGAAGCTACCTATAACTTTAATTAAAAGCTTAAGACTCTCTGGTTTGACTGCTCTTATCAGCTGTCTCTTCATCAGGGACCTTCTCTTTCTTTATTTTCTCAGAAGGAAAGTCCATTCTCCACCCTAGAATGCTCTTGGTCTTCTTTCTTGTTACTCTTTTACATTTTGGCCTTCTCTCTGTTTCCTTGTCTTCACTCGCATCTTCAGTTTTTCCCATTCTATTTTTTTCTGTTCCTGAAAACTGGCTAGATATTTCCACTTTAAATTAAAAACAAAACAAACAAACAAAAAACCAAAAGTTCTCCCTCAGGAGAAACCTAACCCCCGATGAACATTTGTCAATGCCTTGATACACTTTTTGTTGTCACAAATGAGGAGATAAGTGCCACTAGTATGTAGTGGGTAGAAACCAAGGATGCTGTAAAACATCCTAAAAGAAATTATAGGAGACTCTCCCATCACCTCCCATCCCTCTCTATCCCCACCAGCAAGACCTGTCTTGCTCCAGATGTCAACAGTTCCTGAGCTTAAGGGAGCCTAACCAGACAACTCCCAGAGATACTACATCACTTCTGCTCTTTTACTTTGTAGCTTCTTAGAAGATTAATACACATTTGTTGCTATGCCTGCTCACTGCTCAATCACACTCACTTATTTCTTAATCCACTGAAATCTAACTACCTCCCATTAGTCATCAAGTCATTAAACCAAATGACCCCAGTCCAGCAGTTAGCTTCCGAAGCCTTTCTGCTGAGAATGATGCTACTGAAATTGAGCAGGACCTTGTGGGGATCCTGGAAAGCCTTTCTGGGTCCCCCATTTCTTGTTTTTAGGGAAGAAGTTCCAGCCCCCATGTCCTTCCCTGAGTTCCAAAGGGCAGATTCAAATGGTTCCTAATCAAGGAAGGGAGGGGATGCAGAGAGAAGGGAGGAGTAGTCAAGAATCAATACTGCAGTCTTGGTGTAGGCTTCTGGTTTTGCCACAAGAGATACACTTAGCAATATTTTTTGAGCACTTCTGCAAAACTAAAACCCCAACAAATGGAAGATGAACTACTCAATGAAGTATTTTTCATTCCACAGAGAATGTCACAGTTGATAATGTCAAGAATCACAGCTCATCAGGAGACCATCTGAGGCCACATTAAAGGAATGAAATCCCTGCATATATGCCTGATCCTATCAACAACCCTACGCTTGAACTATTGCTATAAAACTCCTCATCAAATTTTCCCTGTGTTGGACACACAGTTTTTGAGGACATAAGCCCACTGTGTCCCCCTTTGCCTGGTAAAGCAGTAGAGCTATACTTTTCTACTTCATTCACAACTCTCTTTGAGATTTGATTTGGTGCAAAGAAGCCAAATTTTCAGCATCACTGCCATCTCAGTTTGTAGCTTGAAAGTGAGGAAAGGATCAAGGGGTCAGCATCTCAGTGAGGCTTAAAGAGATTTTCTATTTGGAATTGAGAAGTTTTCTAAGATCTACAATACACTATGGTCTAGAATCTAGATCAGTGGCTTTCAAAGGAATTTGCTAATATTCATTCCCACCTGGGGCAACTTGGCAATGTTCAGAGACAATTTTTATTTTGATTGGGACAGGATGGTATTGCTACTGGTATCTAATGGGTAGAAGTATCCTGCAGACTTCTGCCTTCTCTCTCATTCTTTGGACTCCTTCCTTGGCTCTGACTTGTCTTTATCCTCCTGCAATCTGACTGATCTATTTCCATGAATTCTGCATTCTCCTCTTCCTCCTTCTCTTTATCTCATCTACCCTGTTAGTTTGTAAACTAACCAAGAGTATTTTAATCATCCTATCCACCTGGAATATCTTACAGGGTGTTTTGTTTGGAGGATGGCTCAATGAATATTCCCTTGCTTAAATTCAGATTAAATCATATGTATGTCTATGTATAAAGCAAAACAAAACAAACAGCACAAATCTTTAAGCAAAATTTGGAGCTTTTCTATGTCACAAGACATCAGTTCAGCTCAGTCACTCAATTGTGTCTGACTCTTTGTGACCCCCATTGGACTACAGCATGCCAGGTTTTCCTGTCCATCACCAACTCCCAGAGCTTGCTCAAACTTATGTCATTGATGTGGTGATGCCATCCAGCCGTCTCATCCTCTGTTGTTCCCTTCTCCTCTTGCTGTCAATCTTTCCCAGCATCAGGGTCTTTTCCAATGAGTTAGCTCTTCATGTCAGGTGGCCAAACTATTGTCATATCACATGGCATATCTTTTCTAAATTGTTCTATGATGATTAAACAGACATGTGGGGAGCATCATGGAGAGGGTATAGGAGCTGGAGCTTAGTTGCTGAAACTATGGTAAAGGAGCTGTGTGTCCTCAGTAAATCTTGTATCCATCTTGGGCAAATTTCCTCAACTGTGAAATAAGAGACACTAGAGTGAATAAGTATCAAGATTCTTTCCAACTCAAATTTTTATTATCCTAGTAGGAAAAGCATAAAACTGAATTCCTAAGAAGACAATTTTAAATTCAACAGTTTTTAAACAAAATGACATTGTTGAGTTGACCTAGTTCATAAACATGCATCTATAATTTTATGGATCAAACATGGTGTTTGCACATATGTATGTATATATTTATAAGAAATAGATGTGTGTGTGTGTGTGTGTGTGTGTGTATTTTTAACTTTCCATCATGCAAAATTCAGTAAACCCAGGTTTTATTCCTAGATCAAATGTTCCAGCAGAGTTCTAAGTGAGTTAAAAGAAGTTAATCATAAAACATAGGTTCAGCCTTAACTACTGTGTCATGAATAATGACAATGCCATAAGAGGGAATTTAAAAAGCAATCAGAATTTATGTGCTTTCTTTTTTCTCACAAAGTACATGTTAAATTAACGAGTAAGCTTTGAAACCGTACATACCTGATGATGATTTTATGTTATCTTGTGTTTTAAAGAATGGTTCCCAAATCCTAGATTTATAACACTGCAGAAACCCACAGTGTTGCAATGCTGTCTTCAATTCAGCCACTTCATATTGAAATTTCACACGCAATAATTGGCTGACCTTCACAGCTATGGCAGAAACTAATTAAAGCTGCAAGGCTGTGCTAGCAATGCTTTTGTGTGAAATGTGAAGTTTGGTGATAATGAAATCCAGGGTACAGATGTTATTGTCTTAGATAGACTGTGCCCTTGGTTCACACTAATGAAGAACAGCAATTATTAAACAAAAAGTATTTTTTACCCATTAATTATTTTGTGTTGTGATAGTAGAAATAAAAACACGGTGGCATCTCTCCTACCAGCATCTCCCCAGAGTAATTTTATGGAACTGTATCAGCTGACTTCTATATCATTAGCCATTCAGTTTCCACTTTCTTCTGCTACTGATCTTAGACCTTTGGGAGCCTCCAACAAGGACCTGGCTGAGTGCAGAAAGCAAAGGGTAAAGGCCAAGCTAAAAATGGTTGCCCATAAAGATTTTTAGACAGCTGAAGGATTAAATAAATGAACTTTTTGGAAATAACTTTACACTCCAAACAGGGATCTCAGTAGAAATATGACGCTTTTCACAGTGTGGGTGTCTGATAGACAAAGGTCACTACTGATATTGAGGTACAAGTAGAGAAATAAAGTAGGCCTGAGCTTTGGTTTTTGGTTGTTAGGAGCTGAGTTTCTATTAATAGGTCAGTGTCACTTGCTGGACTCCCACTCGGTCAAGTATAACAAATCACAGATTTGCAACAATTGCAGAAAAACACTAGAATAAAGAAAGGGCATATTGTATAGTTAAGTTTTACCTTTTCATGGGCTAATATTGAGCCTGCTTATCTTTAAATTGAATTTAAATTTATCCTCACTGAATTCAGGTCACTTCAGTTCAGTTCAGTCGCTCAGTCGTGTCCGACTCTTTGCGACCTCATGAATCACAGCATGCCAGGCCTCCCTGTCCATCACCAACTCCTGGAGTTCACCCAGACTCACATCCATCAAGTCAGTGATGCCATCCAGCCATCTCATCCTCTGTCGTCCCCTTCTCCTCCTGCCCCCAATCCCTCCCAGCATCAGAGTCTTTTCCAATGAGTCAACTCTTCGCATAAGGTGGCCAAAGTACTGGAGTTTCAGCTTTAGCATCATTCCTTCCAAAGAAATCCCAGGGCTGATCTCCTTTAGGATGGACTGGTTGGATCTCCTTGCAGTCCAAGGGACTCTCAAGAGTCTTCTCCAACACCACAGTTCAAAAGCATCAATTTTTCGGCGTTCAGCCTTCTTCACAGTCCAAATTTCACATCCATACATGACCACAGGAAAAACCATAGCCTTGACTAGATGGACCTTTGTTGGCAAAGTAATGTCTCTGCTTTTGAATATGCTATCTAGGTTGGTCATAACTTTCCTTCCAAGGAGTAAGCGTCTTTTAATTTCATGGCTGCAATCACCATCTGCAGTGATTTTGGAGCCCAAAAAAGTAAAGTCTGACACTATTTCCACTGTTTCCCTATCTATTTCCCATGAAGTGATGGGACCAGATGCCATGATCTTCGTTTTCTGAATGTTGAGCTTTAAGCCAACTTTTTCACTCTCCACTTTCACTTTCATCAGGAGGTTTTTTAGTTCCTCTTCACTTTCTGCCATAAGGGTGGTGTCATCTGCATATCTGAGGTTATTGATTTTTCTCCCGGCAATCTTGATTGCAGCTTGTGCTTCTTCCAGCCCAGCGTTTCTCATGTTGTACTCTGCATATAAGTTAAATAAGCAGGGTGACAATATACAGCCTTGACGTACTCCTTTTCCTATTTGGAACCAGTCTGTTGTTCCATGTCCAGTTCTAACTGTTGCTTCCTGACCTGCATACAAATTTCTCAAAAGGCAGATCAGGTGGTGTGGTATTCCCATCTCTTTCAGAATTTTCCACAGTTTATTGTGATCCACACAGTCAAAGGCTTTGGCATAGTCAATAAAGCAGAAATAGATGTTTTTCTGAAACTCTCTTGCTTTTTTGATGATCAAGCAGATGTTGGAAATTTGATCTCTGGTTCCTCTGCCTTTTCTAAAACCAGCTTGAACATTTGGAAGTTCATGGTTCACGTATTGCTGAAGCCTGGCTTGGAGAATTTTGAGCATTACTTTACTAGCGTGTGAGATGAGTGCAATTGTGCAGTAGTTTGAGCATTCTTTGGCATTGCCTTTCTTTGGGATTGGAATGAAAACTGCCCTTTCCCAGTCCTGTGGCCACTGCTGAGTTTTCCAAATTTGGTGGCGTATTGAGTGCTGCACTTTCACAGCATCATCTTTCAGGATTTGGAATAGCTCAACTGGAATTCCATCATCTCCACTAGCTTTGTTCATAGTGATGCTTTCTAAGGCCTACTTGACTTCACATTCCAGGATGTCTTAGGATTTATTAACAAGGCTGAGATGGGAGGGACATGAGTTATATACAATTTGACCAGTCCCCTATTTGGAAAGGAGATGGAACTTATTGACCCAAATGAAACATAACAATTACTTCTATGATTTTCTCTGTTGTCCATGTCCCAGAATATCCATGTCCCACCACATGGGCATCCTGAGACAGTATCTAGGAGCGGTTGGCCACTCAGACCCAGCAATAATGAGGATAGGAAGGGGCAGAAGAAGCATAGGAGGAGGTGGACATCTCTGCATCAAGTCACCTCAGACTGGTCAGAGAAACAAGATTAGTGCTTGGGAGGAAGAAGACTGATGGCATGAAAATATTATGTAGCAAAGATGTACAGGTTGGAAGAGATATCTTTACAACACATTAGGGCTCCCTGTTCTTGATGATTATGTCACTTGTCAATAATTTGGCCCTGATGTAACAGAATATTCAGAAGAACTATGACTGGATTTGAGGAGTAATTAATATAAGTAGTGATGGGCAAAATGACTGTGGAAACTACGTGTTGCTTCATTTGGGGGAAAGGGTAATAATTTCACTGGTATAAAGGATTCCTGTATATTGTTAGGTAGAAACACAGGTTTGCTTTATTGCTGTAAAGAAGTTTAGTTGCATGCAGAAGGGTACATATAGAAGCTGAGTAGCCAAAGGGAAAGACTGAAAGTTATTAGATTATTGTCTCTCAGCTTCGAATCCACCCTTCATTTTCCTGCCTTTGATAATAGAACATTTCTCCTTTGCAAGCTTGCATAATGTTAGAATAGCAGAGGGCGCTGCAGGGACACTTGAAAGGGCTTCCTGGTCTGTGTGTTCTCTACTTATTCCTGCATTGTAAGATGGACAGGCGCTCACAGGGCTCTATAGGTGCTCAGTACCAGCAAGTTTCATCAGTGTTGCTCTTGTGTAACTAGCTTCTCCCAGCACCCAAGAGGGCAGCTTTGCATTGAGTCCCACTAGTGCAGCAAAACTTCTCCACCAGGCAGTGGGTGGGGATGACACATTCTCCAAGGGGGACCGACTCTAAGTCTGTGAAGAAGGAAGGGCTTCATTGGGTATCTTGGCTTAGCCCTAGAGGTAGCAGCTGCTCCTCATACCTGCTTTTTTGGTAAATCTTACCTTATTGCTAGTAGATAGTCTCCTCTTACAGTTAATTATCTTTTTCATTAAGCTTTCCTTATTCAAATGATTATGTGGTTTCTGTCTTCTTATTGGAATCCAACTGATTCAATAATTCTCCCATCTTCAACCCAACAACTTACCTAAGAAGTAAATGAATTCCTTTGTTAACATGACTAATTGAGTCAAATATGAAAAGAATGCTGAGCAAGGAGGTGTTGGTAATAGTAGGAGTAGTGTATGCGTGCTAAGTTGCTTTGGTCATGTCTGACTCTTTGTAACCCTATGGGCTGTAGCTTGCCAGGCTTCTCTCTCTGTCACATTCTCCAGAGAAGAATACTGGAGTGTGTTGCCATGCCCTCCTCCAGAAGATCTTCCCAACCCAGGGATCAAGCCTGCATCTCTTATGTCCCCTGGAATGGGTTCTTTACCACTAGCGCCACCTAGGAAGCACAGTAGAAGTAGTAGAATATAGTAAAAGATAATTGGAACAATTATCAGCTTTTAGAAGAAACAGTCATGAATTACAAAAGATTACAATCCCATGTACTTTTCAGTATAAAGAACAAAGCAAGAATGTACCAAAACCTTAACTTTAGCCTTTACCAAGTAAAGTAGTAATTAGAAGGACTGAAAATGCAAAAGGTGATGCAGGCACATGGTTCCATGTCAAAATTACAGAGTATCAACCTGGAGATTACAAAAGTACTCTCATGTTAAATCCTTTGGGCCAAAACATAAAGCAACTACTTTGGAATGGTCCTGGCTTACAATGGAACTTGTTTTGTTCCTATCGCATTTATCTAGAATACATCTCTGATTCATTTATTTCAGGCAGCCTGCAGAGCATTGCTCTACTGTATAGACACCAGATCCCATCTACTTCCCTCTCTTTGCAGCATAATCATCATTTTCCTCAGCAAGTGTAACATTACACACAACACGATCAATAATGGAGAGGATGCAGTTAAACAGAACAGTAAAGAGACCTAGCTGGGCACACTAATGAGAGACAAGGCAGGGCAAAGGAAGCCCACCCTTCCCCAAGGAGAGAAATTGCCCCCCAGGATATCAAACCATGTTTCTCCTCAGGCTTCTTGGCACATGAACCTATTGATTCCAGGAGTGGAGGCTTATGATGGTAGAGGCTGCCCTTGGGAATGGCATCTGGGGACAGCAATTTGGGCACAAAAGGAAGAAGGTAATAACTTGTTCAGTGAAAAATAAATGAGTTCCAGTGCTCCTGACCAGGTGTCTTGTCTGATACTTCTACGCTAGGAGGGCCCCTTTGGCTTAAAAAAAAAATAATGTCAAACTTTGTTTTGAGCCAGAGCCCTGGGGATAGCTAAACCTGAGTTGCTGCAAAGAACTGTTTTTTAACTAGAGCCTGAGCAAAGTGCTGCTAATAAAACATCAGATGGTCTTTATGGTGGTTTTTCCCAGACAAGGCTGGCTTCTGAATGATGGGTCTTTGACATCTGTCTGTTTTTAGTGAAGTTTTACCTGTAAGGTCCTATTTGTGTTGGAATCTTATTTGCCCCCATGAAACAAATGTTGCTTTAAGTTGGAAGTAGAGAATAAGAGTGACTGTGAAGTGAGTCCATGTGAGTGTCTCTAGATTACCCAAGGAAAACAGCTTGTACTTCTATTTACTATTGTTAGAGGCATGAGTAAATTGCTATCCTGCTCAATTACGGCTATAAAGTGTATTGCTGGATGTCTCCCTAAAGCAGAAGTTCCTAAACAGGGCTGCTTTTGGGTGAGCACTCTCTCTCTGGATATTTGGATTGAGTAAGTCCTGGGGAAGGGAACTGAGATAGGCATCTATATTTTGAACCAGTGTCCCAGTTGGTTTTGATGCAGCTGCTCCAGGAACTATTATTTAGTAATCACTACACTTAACAATACAGATTTTTCAAAGACTAAGGTGACCTGATGTGATAAAAAGTTGAAAGTAGAAAAATTGGTGCTCTTGGGAACTTACGACAAATTAGAAGGAGAACTGGCAATTTGGGGAGGTCTGTAATTAGCTAGAAAAATCAAGATGGAAGAGTTTAGACTGGATGTGGTATGGGCAGCAGAGTTTCTGGGTAACATCTGGCACAGAAGGAGTTCAGTGCTGCCAGAACCACGTTATAAATCTTCAGAGAATACACTATCATTGTGTCCTCTGTCAATGACATCTGCAGGAGTACAGCTGGATACTGTGTTCGATAATCAACAAATCAGAAGCATCATCAGTATGGTTCAGTACACATCCTTCATCATCATGGGCTCCAGGTTAGGGAAAGGTGAGTACTGTTGACCAAAAAGAATCTGACTGAAGAGGTAGGTGGCAAAGACGTTGAGGCTGATGAGGAACTATGAGAACAGTCCATCTTTATCACTCTGCAATTTGAAGAATAAGAACCAATTTGCTATTCTTAGTTTCACATCAGGTAGAATTTGCTTATGAAATGTTTTTGGAGAATATCTTTCATTTTCCCATTGCGGGGATTCACTTATACCAATTTATCCACACTCTTTTACTAGGAACCCATTAAAAATAACAGTGCAAAGTTGAGAGACGGTGATGAATGTCAGGGTACAGCCAGTTAACAGGACAAAGATTACTGGTCCACATTGGAATCACACACATGATATAGATACCTTAGCACTGCCCCCTACACTACCAACATATATTACAGTTATCCTCACATGCAGAATATTTATTGGCTCACTTTAAGGATAATGTGGAGGTTCCCTGGTGGTTCAGTGGTAAAGAATTTGCCTACAATGCAAGAAATGCAGTTGACACAGGTTTGATCCTTGGGCTGGGAAGATCCCATGCAGGAGGGAATGCAACCCACTCCAGTACTCTTGCCTGGAGAATCCCATGGACAGAGGTGCCTGGCGGGCTACAGTCCATGGGTCACAAAGAATTGGACATGACTGAAGCAACTGAGCACATATGTACAAGGATAACATATGTTCTATGCAGACTCATAAAATATGAAATATACCACAATATACATCAATGATATGAACAATAATTTTGTAGTTATACATCTCACATCCCCTGCCAAGCAATCTTTGGCAGTTAAAACATCTTTTAGCATGTTGATCAGATTTCTTTAGTCATGTTTATTGAAACTTAGCTGAAAAATCAGGACTTCCCAGGTGGTGCAGTGGTAAAGAATCCACCTGCTACTTTAGGAGATGCAGGTAATAAAGGTCCCATCCCTGAGTCAGAGGGAAGATCCCCTGGAGTAGGAAACAGCAACCCACTCCAGTATTCTTGCTGGAAAATTCCATGGATGGAGGAATCTGGTGGGCTACAGTCCATGGGATTGCAAAGAGTCAGACATGACTGAGCACACATGTATGGGTCAAAAGTTGCCTCCTTAATTATTCAGTTGAACCATAGTTTAATACTGCTTATTAACATGTGTATAAGTTTAGATACATCTCAGGTCAAATACAGTTTCCAAGCAAAAGCAACCCAAATTAGTCGAACCTGATATATTCTGTTTCCTTGATTCAAAGTGATCATTTGAAGTGATCATCCTCAATTTTTTCTTTTCTTTTTTCATCCTCAAATCTTTTTAGGAAAAAAAAGATAAGACTCCAAACATTAAATATACACATTGTTTATAAGAAACACTCCCACTCACCTAGAACCAGACATCCTGGAATGTGAAGTCAAGTGGGCCTTAGGAAGCATCATTATGAACGAAGCTAGTGGAGGTGATGGAATTCCAGTTGAGCTATTTCAAATCCTAAAAGATGATGTTGTGAAAGTGCTGCACTCAACATGTCAGCAAATTTGGAAAACTCAGCACAAGCCACAGGACTGGAAAAGGTCAGTTTTCATTCCAATCCTAAAGAAAGGCAGTGCCAAAAAATATTCAAACTACTGCACAATTGCACATTCATCTCACACGCTAGTAAAGTAATGCTCAAAATTCTCCAAGCCAGGCTTCAGCAATATGTGAACCAGGAACTTCCAGATGTTCAAGCTGGCTTTAGAAAGGGCAGAGGAACCAGAGATGAAATTTCCAACATCTGCTGGATCATCAAAAAAGCAAGAGAGTTCCATAAAAACATCTATTTCTGCTTTATTGACTATGCCAAAGCTTTGACTGTGTGGATCACAATAAACTATGGAAAATTCTGAAGGAGATGGGAATACCAAATCCCCTGGCCTGCCTCTTGAGAAACCTATATGCAGATCAGGAAGCAACAGTTAGAACTGGACATGGAACAACAGACTGGTTCCAAATAGGAAAAGGAGTACGTTAAGGCTGTATATTGTCACCCTGCTTATTTCACTTCTATGCGGAGAAGGCGATGGCACCCCACTCCAGTACTCTTGCCTGGAAAATCCCATGGATGGAGGAGCCTGGTAGGCTGCAGTCCATGGGGTCGCAAAGAGTCAGACACGATTGAGCGACTTCACTTTCATTTTTCACTTTCATGCACTGGAGAAGGAAATGGCAACCCACTCCAGTGTTCTTGCCTGGAGAATCCCAGGGATGGGGGAGCCTGATGGGCTGCCGTCTATGGGGTCGCACAGAGTTGGACATGACTGAAGCGACTTAACAGAGTACATCATGAGAAATGCTGGGTTGAAAGAAGCACAAGCTGGAATCAAGATTGCTGGGAGAAATATCAATAACCTCAGATATGCAGATGACACCACCCTTGTGGCAGAAAGTGTAGAAGAACTAAAGAGCCTCTTGGTGAAAGTGAAAGAGGAGAGTGAAAAAGTTGGCTTAAAGCTCAACATTCAGAAAACGAAGATCATGGCATCCGGTCCCATCACTTCATGGCAAATAGATGGGGAAACAGTGGAAACAGTAGCAGACTCTATTTTTTTGGGCTCCAAAATTACTGCAGATGGTGATTGCAGCCATGAAATTAAAAGACGCTTACTCCTTGGAAGGAAAGTTATGACCAACGTAGACAGCGTATTAAAAAGCAGAGCCTTTACTTTTCCAACAAAGGTCCGTCTAGTCAAGGCTATGGTTTTTCCAGTGGTCATGTATGGATGTAAGAGTTGGACTATAAGAAAGTTGAGCACTGGAGAATTGATGCTTTTGAACTGTGGTGTTGAAGAAGACTCTTGAGAGTCCCTTGGACTGCAAGGAGATCCAACCAGTCCATCCTAAAGATCAGTCCTGGGTGTTCATTGGAGGGACTTATGTTGAAGCTGAAACTCCAATATTTGGCCACCTGATGCAAAGAGCTGACTCACTGGAAAAGACCCTGATGCTGGGAAAGATTGAGGGCAGGAGGAGAAGGGGACAACAGAGGATGAGATGGTTGGATGGCATCACCGACTCAATGGACATGGGTTTGGGTAGACTCTGGCAGTTGGTAAATGAAAGGGAGGCCCAGTGTGCTGCAGTTGATGGGGTCACAAAGAGTCGGACACAACTGAATGACTTAATTGAACACTTAGGAAAATTAAAATGCTAAAAAACAAGACAAACAAAAAAACTAAACTCTCAAAATCATATTTTTTAAAGCTGAAGGAAATGTAAGCTATTACCTAGGGGGTTCTTGCTATGCCTTGACATTGTATTATAAAGAAGACTAGGATATTTGGAGACATAATATGTTATTCATTAAGTTCAAGAAATTCTACTAATAATTCAACATCAGTATACACTTCATTTTTAAGAGAAGAAGAGAATTGTTTAGAATACACATGTCAAAAGGAGGTCTTATCTTGACCTCATATGTCTCCTCTGAAGATTGGAAATTTTGGGGGCAAATTTGCAGGACATGTGGATGTACTTAGAGGAATCTGTGCATCAGGGGTAAAGGCATCTCTTAGGAAACTGAATGATGAGCTATAGAAGTTTTATCCAATGGCATCAGGCTTGGGAGAGAAAACGTAGCCTCCAGACCATCCCACATGGCTTTTTACTTAAGTTCCAGGCAGAGGGGACTGTGAGCAAATAAAAACAAACAAATTCAGAAGGATCTGCTTTTTGGCAAATCTGTCGAGTTACAGCTTACGTAAGAGAGTATAGCACAAGCGGGCTAGAAGTTCTGACAAGGTTAAAGCACATTCACGTGCAAACACCAGGGCTTAAGCGAGAGCAGAATAAAATGTAGCTCAAATGAAGAAAAAATGGGGACGCCCTCATCTGTCATTTGTGTCACAGGCAGCAAAAAAGACAGACAAACGTGGGATACTGACAAGCATTCTTGGGCTCTTTCTATTTTTTAATGAGCTAGGTTTATTATTTAAAAAAAATTTAAAGTCATCTTTTTAGCTTTATTGAGGTGTAATTCACAAATACAGTTGTAAGATATTTAAAATGTGCAATGTGATAATGTGATACATGTATATACTGTAAAAGAATTTTCCCCATCAAGTTAATTAATGTACCTGTCATCTCACGTTTTTGTGTATGGGAAGTCTTACTTTTTTTTTGACCCTTTTATTAATAGAAATGGATAGGTGGCCAGATGAGGAACTCAGGCGAGGCTTTACTGGTGCTAGAGCCGCAGCATCAGTGGGGAAAGACAAGTAACATGTTCCCTGCCCCGTCCCTGAGGCAGGTGGCGGGGAGGTGAATGTGAGCCAGGGCCTAGGTGGTCTTCTTGCCCCTCTTTGTGGTGCTCTGTGCAGGGATCATTCGCAGTACCTTGCTTTTGTTCCTGGTGCCTCAGAAGAGGCAGTTGGGTTTTGGCCTTTTTGTTCAATTGCCATGACTGCATGTGTATAGTCATTTTTAGATCCTTGTAATTTATTTGCATTCTGTTGCTGAAGGAGGCATTTGTCCAGCTGCAAGCTCTCCAGTAAAGGGTTCCATATCCCAGTTTGCCTCATGTGGAAGACATCAGCGGCTTTACACTGGTTTTGTAATAGGGAAGAACACATTTGACTCCATGTAAGTTTTGTTTCTTTTACTTTAACTTTTATAGTCTATTGCTTTTGCTTTCAGTTAAGAATGTTGTGTATAATTTGAAATATCAGGATAGCTCATTCTCAAAGCTCTGACCTTTAAGGGTGTATGACACTTTCCATTTATATAGAGATAAAAAGTTGCAGAACAGAGAATAACATTTGTCGTGTTGGAGGTTTACAGGAATATCATGACCTGATGTAGGTGGGCAGCTCCACCTACATCAGGTTGCAATAACCATTTACATGGCTCACTCACCTTGCCTTTAAAAATGCTTTGCTTAACCCTTTGGGGAGTTTGGACTTTGCAGGGCAAGAACCATCCATTCTCCTTGCATGACCCTGCAATAAACTTTTCTCTGCTCCAAGCTCCAATGTTTTGGTTTGTTTTGTCTCACTGTGTATCAGGTGCATGAACTTGTGTTGGACATCAGCATCACAAGACTTTCAATGAACACTGGTGGTAGGTAGGGTCTTAACAGCAATGGCCTGCCACTTGAAAGCAACCAAAGAAGGTTTTTTCAGAGAGATCCAAAAGAGAAGAGGAGGAGAATTCTTGTTGCCAGATGATGACCAAGAGCCCACAAGAGACACCGTCAGGAACCTTCCCAAAATTTGTGTGTCTGGCAGAGACAGGGTGGATGAGAAATGTGACTTTAACATACACCTGGATTCTTTCACTGTTGAATGGATACAGAGCCCACAAAAAATTTTGTTGCTGGTTTTTTTTTTTTTTTAAGTTTATTTTATTGAAGGATAGTTGATTTATTTTTTTAAATTTACATTTATTTATTTTAATTGGAGGCTAATTACTTTGCAATATTGTATTGGTTTTGCCATATATCAACATAAATCCACCAGGGGTATACACATGTTCCCCATCCTGAACCCCCCTCCCACCTTCCTCCCCGTACCATCCCTCTGGGTCATCCCAGTGCACCAGCTCCAAGCATCCTGTATCCTACATTGAACCTGGACTAGCGATTCATTTCTTATATGATATTATACATGTTTCAATGCCATTCTCCCAAATAACTTAACAGCTCGATCTAGTAAAAGAAATCCAAGATATACTTGTAAGAGTATAGGAAAGACATATTGCATGTTCTAAATGAACTTCCATTTTAATAGCTCACATTAAATAATTCCATGTAATCATTGCCCTATATTTTAAAATAATCATACAGAACATAATAAATTATTAGGCTATTAAATATAGATGATTTAATCATGAGTATAGAAATATATTATTTTCCTATTGTCTGTTCCTATTATTAATCAAGCAAATTAAGTTAGTGAATTGGTTCCAATAGAATGTGGTAATTTATTATATATACCAGTGTTAAAAATTATAAAATTAAACTCTCTATGGTAACTGTTTCCCCAAATCAAACATGCAGATGTTTATAAGTCTAAAAGACTAACTATCTAAATAAAGAGTTTACTTCTTAGTAGGAGTTTTTAAATAGCTCTGTTTGTTATAATTCAAAATATATTGCAATAAAAATGATTCAGTTCACTTCAGTTCAGTTGCTCAGTCGTGTCCAACTCTTTGCGACCCCATGAATTGCAGCACGCCAGGCCTCCCTGTCCATCACCAACTCCCGGAGTTCACTCAAACTCACGTCCATCGAGTCGGTGATGCCATCCAGCCATCTCATCCTCTGTCGTCCCCTTCTCCTCCTGCCCCCAATCCCTCCCAGCATCAGAGTCTTTTCCAATGAGTCAACTCTTTGCATGAAGTGGCCAAAGTGCTGGAGTTTCAGCTTTAGCATCATTCCTTCCAAAGAATACCCAGGGCTGATCTCCTTTAGGATGGACTGGATGGATCTTCTTGCAGTCCAAGGGACTCTCAAGAGACTTCTCCAACACCACAGTTCAAAAGCATCAATTCTTCAGCACTCAGCCTTCTTCACAGTCCAACTCTCACATCCATACATGACCACTGGAAAAACCATAGCTTTGACTAGCAGACCTTTGTTGGCAAAGTAATGTCTCTGCTTTTGAATATGCTATCTAGGTTGGTCATAACTTTCCTTCCAAAGAGTAAGCATCTTTTAATTTCATGGCTGCAGTCACCATCTGCAGGGATTTTGGAGCCCCCCAAAAATAAAGTCTGACACTGTTTCCACTGTTTCCCCATCTATAAGCTGGAATCAAGATGGCCGGGAGAAATATCAATAACCTCAGATATGCAGATGACACCACCCTTATGGCAGAAAGTGAAGAGGAACTAAAAAGCCCCTTGAAGAAAGTGAAAGAAGAGAGTGAAAAAGTTGGCTTAAAGCTCAACATTCAGAAAACTAAGATCATGGCATCTGGTCCCATCACTTCATGGGAAATAGATAGGGAAACAGTGGAAACAGTGTCAGACTTTATTTTTTTGGGCTCCAAAATCCCTGCAGATGGTGATTGCAGCCATGAAATTAAAAAAATAAAATGATTAAACAACTTAAAAAAAATGTACATTCACATGTGTACACAATGTGCATTGTTTTCCTGTCCATGAGGTACAATATTAACAGTCCACCTCTTGATGGATTGTAAGATGCATCTTGTCTTTCAGACTGGGTTGCCCTCTCCCATTCTCTGTGGCATTTACAGTAAAAGAAAAACCAGTCAACAATAAAAATCAAAGAAATGTAAAATATATTGCAATAAAAATGATTCAGTTCAGTTCAGTTCAGTTGCTCAGTTGTGTCATTTACAGTAAAAGTAAATATGTTTATTTCATTGATGCTGCTTTTTATTTTATTTTTATTTTTTTTCTGTGTGTATTTATTTTATTTTAATTTTATTTTATTTTTAAATTTTACATAATTGTATTAGTTTTGCCAAATATCAAAATGAATCCGCCACAGGTATACATGTGTTCCCCATCCTGAACCCTCCTCCCTCATCCCTCCCCATACCATCCCTCTGGGTCGTCCCAGTGCACCAGCCCCAAGCATCCAGTATCATGCATCGAACCTGGACTGGCAACTCGTTTCATACATGATATTTTACATGTTTCAATGCCATTCTCCCAAATCTTCCCACCCTCTCCCTCTCCCCAGAGTCCATAAGACTGTTCTATACATCAGTGTCTCTTTTGCTGTCTTGTACACGGGGTTATTGTTACCATCTTTCTAAATTCCATATATATGCGTTAGTATACTGTATTGGTGTTTTTCTTTCTGGCTTACTTCACTCTGTATAATAGGCTCCAGTTTCATCCACCTCATTAGAACTGATTCAAATGTATTCTTTTTAATGGCTGAGTAATACTCCATTGTGTATATATACCATAGCTTTCTTATCCATTCATGATGCTGCTTTTTAATTTAAAGTCTCAAAATGATATTTAAAAGAAGAAGCATGCTAAAATCTCAAAACGGACAGCCCATAATTTTCCAGTGGTTTCATGAAATTGAAGTTAACCCCTCCTTCGTTTCTAATCTTAAAAACTCTAACACCTGTGTGTTACATGGAGTATCAGGTCATTGCGTTTTGTCATGAAAGATAAGAAAAAAAAAGAAAGATGAAATCATGTTTACTCATCCTTAATGGTCTTAATTTTTCAGGGCTAATTTATGTTAGCATATGTGTTATCTTGTGAAATACTCAGGCCTCCAAATGAGTCGGTGAAGATGGAAATAGTGTGTGTATTACTGTCACCTTGGGAAAAAAAAAGCATTTATAGTCCCCACTGACTAATATGTATGTTTGTTCAGTCGCTCAGTCATATCCGACTCTTTGCAGCCCCATGGATTGTAGCCCACCAGGATCCTCTGTCCATGGAATTTTCCAGGCACGAACACTAGAGTGGATTGCTATTTCCTGCTCCAGGGGATCTTCCAGACCCAGAGACCAAACTAGCATCTCTTGTGTCTCCAGCATTGGCAAGTGGATTCTTTACCACTGGGCCACCTGGGCCCCATTGGTTAACACAGACACCCCAAAAACTGTTTCTTTTATGTGTGATTGTAGTTAAATAAACACAATGAGACAAAACTTATAATTTTATATGAACCCCATAAGTGCAAGTAGTTGTATTTAGTAAATTTGTAGTGAAGTAAAAAAGCAACATAAAATTGCTATTTAAAAACTGGAATGCTTTTATGATGGAAATAAATACAGGAGAGATATTTTTATGAAAATTATTTGAAAGGACTTTTCTTCAAAGACCTTGAATTGTACCATGGGATCCAAAAAGGCCATTTTAATTATAACTCAAATTCTGTCATCTTTTTTTAAGTTTTTTGTTAGAATGCCAGTCCACTGACCTTCAACTTCCACTGAGTAAAATCTATATATTTTGGTCATGCCTAGGCATCATCTGGGCGTCCCATGTGGTGCTGGTGGTAAAGAACCTGCTTGCCAATATAGGAGATGTAAGAGAGGTGGGTTCGACCCCTGGGTCAGGAAGACCTCCTAGAGGAGGGCATGGCAACTCACTGCAGTGTTCTTGCCTGGAGAATCCCATGGATAAAGGGGCCTGGCGGGCTACAGCATAGGGTGGTAAAGATTGAAGCAACGTAGCATGCAGACAAGCAGGAGGAATCTGAAGCAGAAGCTTGAGGATTTAAGAAATGAAGCTTGAAAAAGTTTCTTCTTTCCTATAAATTAGAAAATAGAAGTTATGTCTTTCAAGGTATTCCAGTTTATTAAATAACTAAGCACACTCTTTTTTACCCAGGATCCCTCCTCAGACCAGAGTGTTTTTTGTCTGTAAGGGATGCTTCAACTCTGAGGTCAGTGGGAACTTTCATTGAATGAGAAGTTTCAATTATATTGAGTAACTCCACTAAGAAATAGACACAAAGCAATCCAGGCTGAGAAATGTCCTCATTGAACAAGACTTCAGAAACTTGCAAGCATTGCCAAATTTAATTTAATTTTGAGTATTTTAGGAAAGTTACCAAAACTTAGGCTTGGCAAATTTACAGCTAAAAATCCCAGAAAGAAAATGAAGATATTGAGACTGTTGGTTTGTAGAAGTGGTTTTCAAAACATGATCATCAGTCTTCCTATGCATTTTGTGTGTCCACTGAACACACACAAGCGAATGTCAGTGCCCATGTGTTCACCCACATGGAGAAGACTTTTTACTGATGTGACAGTGTTTGTATAAGGAACAGCCTGTAACCTTGCATGGGTCCTGCCCTTGGCCTTCCAAATCTGCTCATTACCTCCATAAATGTAACTACTACAAACCCCTCATTGCTGAGATTCACAGACCCTTTAACTTCAAGTACATGGACAGTCTGAAAGTCAAGTCATAGGATCTTCAAAAAGCTCTATTGTGAAGCTGAATTTTGATAATTGACATCAATAATGTAACAGCTTTAAATCAGCCATATTTTTAGAGTGGATAAGCAACGTCTGCTTGTAAATATGTTTGAGGATAGCATGGAGGTGGCAGAAGAATTATGCTACAACTTTAACAGCTAATAAATCTTTATTTAAGCAGGGGACCTCTAAAATTTAATTAGGCATATGAATGCAGAAATCATTCTGAAGGTAAAAATCTGTCAATTCTCACAAGAAAAGACACCTACCTGTTCATGGAAAAACTTCAAGTTAAAATTTAGTCTTCTGATACTTTGTCAATAGACAGGCTTTCTGTAGAATAGCAAATATCTAACTTGAGGAAAAAAAGAAAAAGAGGTAGATGGCAGAGACATTCCTGGCACAACCTAGAGGGAAGAAAGAAAGGTTTACTTGTGAACTTTGTGTGTATGTGATTTAACTAATTCACATAGACGCCTCTCCTTTCTTTTCCTCTCTTCCTCCTTCCTGGGTCATGTAGGGTAGTCAAGGATTTATGGCAGATTTGGTAGTATCCATGATGTGAAATTTGTGGTCACCTTATAATTTGAGACTATTCAATGCTGTACTCCCCTGCCACTCCCAACCTAAAAATGTCTCCTTCTGTGCTCTCTTCACAAAGTACAGCTACACAAAAGTAATACCCCTCCTTCCCAAATTAAATACTTAAGTTTCTAAATTACAATTTGTCATTGAGCCCTTTATGGAATATAAAGGCTCAGTATGTAACAGTTCCTTGTTAAAATGCAGAGACCCCTGGAGCTGGTTTCATTCTAATTTCAGATTCTTTGTCTTGAGTTGTGTCTTTTCTTAGTTCCTTCTTGAGAGCAGGGTTTCCTTCAACACAGCATAAAAGGATTTCCTTGGGAAAGAAAACGACAAGGTTTTAACTTTGCTTGTACTCTCTGCACAAATTTTCTCCTTTTGTCAGGGTGGCATCTAGTAGAACTGGTAGAGGAAAATATTTAAATTACAGCATCTACTCTCATGGAACATGATCTAGTTCAGGAGATGAGATGGAAACACTTGAAGCAGGCGGCACCATTTCAACTGTGGAAGGTACAGCCCAAGGCGGTCCGTACACATGCACCACAGCACTCAGATAAATAACTCCGGTTTTTTTCCATGGGCCAATCCCAGTCCTTGAGCCGGCAAAGCTGTTTTTGTTGTTGTTTGTTTGTTTTTCATTTCTTAGCAGTCCTTCCCTCCAAGAGCAGGATAATATGTTTTAACAAAATTAGCTTTAAGAATACGACCTCTGTTTTTAACTTTTGCTGTTTTGACACGCATAAATGAAACTGAATGAACATCATGAAAATGAAACTAGTTTATGATAGTTTATAATATAGTTTATTATATACATACAGATATATATATATACATATATATATATATATTTTTTTTTTTCTGTTACTATGTGATGCCTCCTGAAGATGTTCTGCTGCTTGCATGGTATTTCCTCCAAGCCATTTACTTTATGCTAAAAAGGTAACAGTAGTGACTAATTTCAAAAGTCAACAAGCATCATAAAGAATGAATCCAGATTCAAGCTCATATTGCCAATTAAATAGTTTTATCGTTAGATCAAATGTCATTCCATCCTTTTTGTGCACTTTTCTTTATGCTACTTTAAAATCATCCTGTTGTTTTTTAAAAATAAGTAAAGTAGATGCTCTCTTTTGTGAAAGACTTTAGAGCTAGCCTTAAATGACAGCATTATAAAATTTGAGGAAAATAGAAGGGGCTATGATGTAAGGAAAAATGGGTAACCCTACATTAGATGCTCGGGACAAGAGCTCAGAGATTTTGGGGTTGCATCTAACAGGCAGTGCTTAGTGGACTGGGAATTAGGTACCTGGCTTGGTCCTGCTGTGTGCACTAACTGGTAGATATGAGCAAATTTCTTAGATCTTACCTCTCTAGCCAAAAATATTTGAGGGGTAGACCAGATGATCTCTGAGCTTCCTTTCAGCTCAAGATTTTATGAGCTATCCCAATTCTATTAGGGGTCTTCTGTATAGTGCTTAAACTAGAATTTTAGACTAGTTTCCATTAGAGAGAAACTGAAAATTTTGTTTGAGTACAAAAATGTTTTGGTCTTCCCAGAACTTTTGTTAAGCTAAAGTTTGCAGTCTTTAAGACCTCGCAATAAGCTTGTAGGCTAATTGGGAAATGACAGAGATTTATTGGGAACATTTGGGGGATTCTGAATCACTGCATGGAGCAGAGCAATCCTTTTACAGAAAACATCTCTTCAGGGTACTCCTTGATGAGTAGAAAGAGTTGGATGGTTTTGTGGTCAATTATGGTTGCCTTCTCAGTTCAGGGCTTTTTGGAGTAGACTTGACATTCAGTACCTGTGTATTCTGATCCGGTTTCCTCAAATGCGAAATGGACAGTGCCTACTTCAAAAGGTTATTCTGAAGATTGACCACAGAATGAAAATTATCTCGTCTGTCAATTATATACTAATATGCAACAAATCTTGCCAAGCCTTAGTAATTTAACAAACCCACCATGTTATTTCTCATAATCTCGTGGGTGGGGATTTGGGCAGGACTCACAGGGGTCTGCTCATCTCTACATGGTTGTGGCCAGTGGCTCAGTGCTTATCCAAGTGATCTCTTGTTCCAAGTGTTTTCTCATACTCCATATGGCCTCTCTTCTTCTCCCCATGTGGTCTCTCTACTCAGTGGGAAAGGCTGGACTTCCTAACGTGACAGTGGGCACGTTAGAATCAAAGCAAGTCACCAGTGCAACCCAGCCTCAAGGAATGGGGAAATAGACCCCACCTCTTGATGGGAGGAGCAAAAAAATGACTCTGCAGTTGGCATGGATACAGAGAAGTTTGATTCATTGAAGACCGTTTTAAACCATCAATCATGTCTTAAATAAAGCCTGGCACATAGAGGCCACTAGATAAAAGTATCACATCTTATACGTGACAACTTTCATCAATATTCAACCTTATTAAATAGGCTGCATATATTAACTCTGTGATTTGAGGAAACATAAAGAAATGGTGTGTTAGTTCCCCAAATTCATATAATCAATAAGTGATCATTTAGGACTTGAACAGAATTTTTCTGACTCCAAGTTCTCTTTTCTTTCTATTCCAAATAACTACTGATAGATTGGAAGGAAAATGACACGTGGAAGGTGATCAGTGAAAATGCCACACCAGGGAATCTCACATGGCTTTGCTATTTTAGAAAATGGCACTTCTTCATTTGTGAGCCAATAGTTGATTGAAAACAATGAAAGAAGAATATTTTCCTGACTGCAGTTTTTAGATATCTTTCTCCAAAATTTAATTATGTCTGGAGCAACTTTATAACTGAGCTCTATACATATATTTATCAGTAAATGATTTCTTAGAAATATATCCAAACTTTTGCATTATTTCAGCTTCAGCTAAGAAGCAGACTTAGCAGACAGAGAAAAGAGGTAAAGATATGAGTTGAGTAAGGGATGATTGATATCTGTGCCTATAAAGATCCCCTGAATTCAATTTCTGTTCATTCTCCCCCCCCTTTAAGTTTGGCATTACAACTATGACTACTTGCAGCAAGAATGCAGAATGAAAAACAAAGGGAAAATATTGATATTTTTAGAGTGTTCATTATAACACAAGCCATTATGTCATGTTTATGTAATACTTAATATCAGTATATGAAACTCTTTGTGTAAAAGCTGCATGCAAAGATTTTTATTCTTTGCATTATAGTTGTTATTATTGCCATTAGTTTGATTGAGTCCCTTGTTGAACTCTGAATTCTATTTGAACCTGAAACGGTAATCAAAACTGTGGGCTATTTGATAATCCCCATGAATATGACTGAGAAGTTTTCATGAAAGCCCTACAGACAGAACCCATTGAATTTAGAATAGTTCTCATTCCAGTAGAAAGAAGCAGATGTCCCAAACCAAACACACTTGGTTTAATATACTTTTACATTGGCTTTAATGGACAGATGTTTTGACTATGACATGGCAAGACAAGGATTTGAAATGGTGGATTGGAAAGATTTTGTTCATAAAAGTAATTGCTCTTACATTACAAAGTGAAGGATTTACATGTGGAAAATGTCAGCCTGTTGCAGCATCTCATGATGGATCATGTTACCGCAGCCATGGAGTTCACTAGAAAGAACCAACTTACTTCTGAGGGGCCCTTTTAATAGGCATCACATACAGAATGGCAGGGAGAGGGAGCCTCAAATCTAGAGTCATTCTAGTTATGTCGTTGATCCTTGATTATACACTTTCAGGATTATCTGTGACGTTTTTTTCCCATCAGAATTTGGCTTCTGTCTATATTATTTTACAAACTGAAAGCAATTCTTAAATGCTAGGCACTATTCAAAGAGCTTTATGGGTATAAATTACCTATTTTAAACTCATAAGAGCTCCTTCGAACAGGTAAGAAAAATGATGTACAGAGAAGCCATATAACTTGCTCAAGGTCACACTGCTAGTAAATGACAAAGACAGAATATTTCAGTCTGGCTGCAGAGTCCACAGTCCTAGCTCACAGTCCGCTCTCTTTTTTTCTATTATCCAACATGATAGGAGCTATGTCTAATTATTTGTGTGGCTCAGAAATTTTTTAAGAGAGACTGATTCAGGTAAGTGTATCTATTATTCCCAGAAATTCAAATGCTCCTTCCTAACTTATTTAGAAATCAATTAACCAGCAAACTTATTCCAAAATTTGAAAGTCAAGATCCTTGCAGGCCATAAAATAGTCACAAAGCCCTTAAGCCAATCCTAAGCACTTTATCCCTTGTACTCTTCTTCCTAATGTTTATTTTTGACTTATAAGAGATGAGAAGGAAAATGACAGAAAATTTGGAAAATACAAACCTATTTCTATTACTTAATGGCATAATCAAAAATTTCATGATGATGGTTCTGAGTTGTTAAAAAAGCTTCATTGATGTTCATTACCTTTTATTTGGAAGGCAGGGGGATTGATGTTAAAAGGTCTTCCCACAAAAATGCTCAAATTTTTAGACCGCTCTACAGGTTGTGTGTGCTTAGTTGCTCAGTTGTGTCCAAATTTTTGCAATCTTATGGAGGTTGTAGGCTTTCCAGGCTCCTCGGTCCATGGAATTCTCCAGGCAAGAACACTGAAGAGGGTAGCCATGCCCTCCTCCAGGGGATTTTCCTGACCCAGGAATCAAACCTGGGTCTCCTGCATTGCAGGTGGATTCTTTACCATTTGAGCCACCAGGGAAGCCCCAAGCTAAACTTTTATAATGAGAGATCCTATTTGTGGGATACCACGTTCCTAGCAGTGCCAGCTAACTAAGTAAAAGACACGTCATTGTGGAAAGAACACTGGGTGAGTTGAAAACATTCTCTCCCTCGCATGCTGATAAATGATTTGGGCAGGTCATTTATCCTCTCTGTGTCTCAAATTGCTTATATGCTTACCTCAAAGAGTTATTGTAAGGATTAAATGAAATAATGTATGTGAGAGTGCCTAGTATGGAGTGTGTTCTCAATAAACATTTGTTAAAGAAAAAAGGAGCATTGCATTCCAATGTCAAAGATAAATTATTTTTGAATTATGACTTTGATATTGTTTGTGCAATGATACACATGTAGAAATATGGGTAAAGGAACAGAAGTGATTGTCTTGGGATTCTTTAATAATTATATTACCTTTCCTTTGATTTATCCAAAGTTTTTTGGTCTTTCACCTACTTTGAAGAATATAGCTATTCAAAGACAGAATGCTTCTTTTTGATAAAACCCAGATGCATAGGGCAAGATGCATTTCCTGAAGAGATTCATTCAGGGAGCAAAGGGTGCAGGAACTCCTTCCTCTTGTAATTCCACACCACGTGTCCAGTTTGCTTTCACTTGGCAAGCAGGGACAGAGAGTGGACCTTTCTTTATGTCTATGCTTGTGACAAGAGAATAACTGGGAAAGTATAGAGCAGGTCATCAGCCTCTTCCAAGCACAACCCAGGCCCTAAGTGCGACAGTGTAAATAACTAACTGTAATTTGTTTTCTGAAACAATTTATAACATGATGGGGGTGGAGGCAGAATGTAGGGAGGATTCAATCTATTAAAAAGACATTTTTCTTTTGCCTTTTGGTTTTTGTTGTTGTTTTTAATATACAAATGCCTATGTCTCCTTTGTTCAACCAGAATATTAGATACATTCTCAAGGTGGAGATGGAGACATGAATATTTTCTATTTCCTTTCCAAGAGATTCTGATATCCAACCTTCTGACCTCTCCATAGCCATTAGAACTACTGTTGTTCAGCAGCTAAGTTGTGTCTGACTCCTTGCGATGCCATGAATTGTAGTACACCAGGCTTCCCTATCCTTCACTATCTCCCAGAGTTTGTTCCAACTCATGTCCATCCATTGAGTTGGTGATGCAATCCAACCAGTTTATCCTCTGCCCCACTCTATTTCTGACTTCAATCTTTTCCAGCATCAGGGTCTTTTCCAATAAGTTGGCTCTTCACATCAGGTAGCCAGAGTATTGGAGCTTCAGTTTCAGCATCAGCCCTTCCCGTCCTTGCTATCCAAGAGACGTAGGGCGTGGGTCTGCGAACACAACTTAGATGTAAGGCCTGTGAAATCCAGAATAGGGCCCAAGTTTCAAAAAGAAGGAGGAGTCATAGGATTGACCCTGGGATTGGGATCACAGGTCATGAGCCATTCTACCTGTATTAGCATATTCTAACAGAATTCCAGTAGTGCAAGAAATCGAAATTCAACATTGGCCTTAGAGGTTAATTAATGTAAAAAACTAAAGCTCATTTTATTTTAACAGTTTGCAACCTTCATTATATATATATTTTTAAATATAAAGACATACAATATGTGAGCTACCAATTCGAACACAATTTGTATTCTTGCTGAAGGTCCCCAAATTTTTAGAAGTGTGCCTGTCATTGGATACTGACATTTGTATCCCCCTTTTACATATAGACCATTCTGAACATAAAACTTCCAATGAAAAAAGGATCAAGAGCAGTTATTACTTTTTATTTGGACAGTTCTTTTGCAGCTGCCTACATTTCTTTCCAATGTTATTTGAATTTCACTTGCAAGCCATAAGTGTCTCTCATATGCAGTGTGGGTTTTTTTTTTTTTTTTAAAAACCTTTAACATGGACATTGGCCTATAAGATACTGAACTCTCTGTGGTATGGAGCAGTCAACAGTTTTTTTTTTGGTTAACAGTGTTTGCAAATGTGACTTCAGAGTTGTAGGACAATGAAACCCACCCAGTTCAAAAGAGAAGGCTGGTTTGCAATACTCCTTGGCTGTTTCACTTTTTTTTTTTTTTTTTTAACTCATTCTCTCATTCTATTACAGTAGCATAATTTTACAAGTTTTGGGTTAGAGGTCAATTCTTGGCCTGGTCCCACCACTTACAAGATGTGCATGTCTAACTGTTCCAGGCCTCAATTTTTTTTTTTCACCTCTAAGATGGAGATAATAAATAATGTTTACCAATGAAGGATATTAAGAGAATCAAGTGAGATAAAACAAATAAAAAATAATTAAAATTATTATCTTTACCTGCCTGATACAGAATAGTCAATCAAATAATGTTTTCTATTATTTAAATAATTTATTTTTAAACTTTATTGAAGTATAATTGATATAGAACAAATTACATATATTTAATGTATATGTTTTGATGAATTTTGACATATGCATACATCCATATACCACCACCACAATCAAGGTTTTTTCTCTTTGTTGAGGCTGTATAAATGTGTTTTTTTTGTCCTATTATATTTTTCTTCTTTGAAGTCCTTCACTTTTGACAACCATTATCTTACTATTTAACTTTTGCTTATATTCCATTGTGTAATATCAGTTTGATGTGGTTTTCCCAATCATATAGCATACTTCAGGTCAAAGGCAGTCTCTTTCACTTATTTTGTGTTCTTCACAGCTCAGTGTACAATACTAAACACAAGAAAGACCCACAAATCTCTCTTAGGTGTTGAATTAATCAATTGTAAAGAAATATTCAAAACAAATGTAACTTGAAGTTCAAGAGAAAAGTGAAGAGGAAGTAGCACAAATAAGAAGGGGATTGGAATCACCAAAAAACAAAAGTTGGAGAAGGGAAATCACCATTTGCTGATCACTGCATGTCTTCTGGCAGAATTTGGTGGGAAGACTGACATGCTTCTCCAGCTCTGTGAGGGGCCAGGGTTACTTGAATTATCAGTAAGAGTTTCCTACATCTGAGATAGGCTTATCTCTTTGTGTCATATCTACCTCCCACCTTTACCCTGTGCATCCTTGGTAAACTCTGAACAGGTCTATTCTAAGCCTGCATCCTAAGAGCAGTAATTAAAATGTGGTTCATCAAGGAAGAACAGGATCTGAGTGTGGAATTTTGTGAAGGCAGTTTTTTTGTGTTTTTGTGCATTGCATTCTGACCCTCTGGCTACTCTGTTGACCAAAAGGAAAGTAAAATCTCAAGTCAGTCCTTCCCTTCATGGTCAACTTCATCTCTCCTCTTATTTGCTTAAGGCATCAAGCAGAGCTGACTTCAGCTGAAAATGGAATTGAGCTGATTCGAGACCACAGCATAGGATCCGAACAACTGAAGGATTTAGCAAAATCCTATTTTTTTTAACTCCCTTCTGACAAAGAGAAAAGTTTATGTTTATTTTTGAGGCTGTAGTATGATGCAGACTTCAGGAGTTCTGACACTTTAACACAGCATGCAAGTTTAGAAGCTTATTCATTTGTTGATGAATATATTTGGGTTTTCACTTCACACCAATAAATGCAGGAAGGAGTGCCATTTTGATATTGTGTTTTTACTCATGCATTCCTTATAAACAGAAGTTATCTCTCTGGCAGGCGAGTTCAGTTCAGTTCAGTCGTTCAGTCACTCAGTCGCTCAGTCATGTCCGACCATTTGTGACCCCATGAATCACAGCACGCCAGGCCTCCCTGTCCATCACCAACTGCTGGAGTTCACCCAAATTCATGATCATCGAGTCGGTGATCCCATCCAGCCATCTCATCCTCCGTCGTCCCCTTTTCCTCCTGCCCCCAATCCCTCCCAGCATCAGAGTCTTTTCTAATGAGTCAACTCTTCGCATGAGGTGGCAAAAGTACTGGAGTTTCAGTTTAGCATCATGCCTTCCAAAGAACACCCCAGACTGATCTCCTTTAGGATGGACTGGTTGGATCTCCTTGCAGTCCAAGGGACTCTCAAGAGTCTTCTCCAACACCACAGTTCAAAAACATCAATTCTTCAGCACTCAGCTTTCTTCACAGTCCAACTCTCACATCCATACATGACCACTGGAAAAACCATAGCCTTGACTAGACGGACCTTTGTTGGCAAAGTAATGTCTCTGCTTTTCAATATGCTATCTAGGTTGGTCATAACTTTCCTTCCAAGGAGTAAGCATCTTTTAATTTCATGGCTGCAGTCACCATCTGTAGTGATTTTGGAGCCTCCCAAAATAAAGTCTGACACTGTTTCCACTGTTTCCCCATCTATTTGCCATGAAGTGATGGGACCAGATGCCATGATCTTCGTTTTCTGAATGTTGAGCTTTAAGCCAACTTTTTTACTCTCCTCTTTCCCTTTCACCAAGAGACTCTTTAGTTCTTCTACACTTTCTGCCATAAGGGTGGTGTCATCTGCATATCTGAGGTTATTGATATTTCTCCCAGAAATCTTGATTTCAGCTTGTGCTTCTTCCAGCCCAGCATTTCTCATGATGTACTCTGCATAGAAGTTAAATAAACAGGGTGACAATATACAGCCTTGACGAACTCCTTTTCCTATTTGAAACCAGTCTGTTGTTCCATGTCCAGTTCTAACTATTGCTTCCTGACCTGCATACAAATTTCTCAAGAGGCAGATCAGGTGGTCTGGTATTCCCATCTCTTTTGGAATTTTCCACAGTTTATTGTGATCCACACAGTCAAAGGCTTTGGCATAGTCAATAAAGCAGAAATAGATGTTTTTCTGAAACTCTCTTGCTTTTTCCATGATCCAGTGGATATTGGCAATTTGATCTCTGGTTCCTCTGCCTTTTCTAAAACCAGCTTGAACATCTGGAAGATCACGGTTCACGTATTGCTGAAGCCTGGCTTGGAGAATTTTGAGCATTACTTTACTAGCATGTGAGATGAGTGCAATTGTGTGGTAGTTTGAGCATTCTTTGGCATTGCCTTTCTTTGGGATTGGAATGAAAACTGACCTTTTCCAGTCCTATGGCCACTGCTGACTTTTCCAAATTTGCTGGCATATTGAGTGCAGCACTTTCACAGCATCATCTTCCAGGATTTGAAATAGCTCAACTGGAATTCCCTCACCTCCACTAGCTTTGTTCGTAGTGATGCTTTCTAAGGCCCACTTGACTTCACATTCCAGGATGTCTGGCTCTAGGTGAGTGATCACACCACCGTGATTATCTGGGTCATGAAGATCTTTTCTGTACAGTTCTTCTGTGTATTCTTGCCACCTCTTCTTAATATCTTCAGCAGGCAAGTGGCTGTATATAAATTCCCTGTTTACTTAATTTGAATGTCCATTTCTTTTATGCTTGCTCTGCAAACTAAATTCAATGGAAAAGTGTGTCTGAATTAGAACTGTGTGAGTCTAAAAAAGACCTTTGGGTCACTGAGTCACTAAAAGCACCCTCTGTTTACATGTTTCTGCCATTTCTGTCACTGCAGCTGTGTTACAGCTCAGAATAACTAATCTCTTTTTATTTGTATTTTGCTCTATTTTATTTTGTATTAAAGGCGCTTTTAAGCCATGTCTTCCAAATGTGTCTGAAGTTTCATAACTGTCTTAATAGTGTATACACATTATAGTGACAGCAGCAAACTTCCTCCAATTTGGATTTTGTTAAGAATGGCTTTAAGAACAGTTTGTAGGACAATTAAAATGTGTTAATCTGTATGTGAAAACTTGATCCAGTTAAAAATTGGTTTCCCCACTCACTTATATTTTGCCAAAGTTTATTATGTCATGGAGCTGGGGATTTCTTGAGAGGTGGATAAAGGAGTTTGTGGGGAGGAGAAGGCTGGAGAGAACTGGGAAGTTAGGCTAGATTTTAGGTCTTTGGGCTGATAACCTCTTAACATAACCCACATTCTGCTTTGGGAGAAAATGATGCCAAGCGGGTTGGCAATGGGGCTTAAGCAAGCTCACTTTTCATGCTCAACAAAGCCTAACGTCATTTCTCTATACATTCTAAGTTATGTGTGTGCTTTTAATAAACCAACCCTCACAAAAAATAAATAGATTTGTTCTGCTTAAAGTGGCATCTAGATGGTTTTAGGGGAAAAAAATGTCTTTAACACCTCCTGGGGATTGGAAGGGAACTTCATACACCAGCTTTAGCGGGACCATGTGATAACAATTTGACAGGAAAGAAGTGGTTCCTGTCCCAGGCCTGGGAGGAGGCTTGACCCTGAGCAGTGTTGTGAGTCTGAAGGCCTGAGCTTCCCGCCCAGCAGGGGGTAGCCAAGCGCTGGTAACTGGGAGGGATTCACTCACAGGATCCTTCCCTCAGCCGGCAGCACAGCTCTGGGATTCTAGAAACTGTAATCCTTGCTAGTGCTTCGGTTATTTACTCCAAAAGGAGCCACTCACCTAAGGCCTTGGCCCCAGAGCTCAGACCTCTATGACAGGTTCTGGTAAACAGGATCCCATCGGAGGGGTGAGAGGGTTCATCAAGCTACCTGAGGCCTGGGATGAAAACTGGTGGGAGGAGGGGCAAGTTTGACTTTTCCTTCTGACTCTTTTCCTTCTCTCCTTGTGAGCAGAAGCCCAGAGTTCCGTGAGGAAGCATGGAGAGAGACCAAGAAGTCAGGTCAGGGTATATGAGTGTGTGATTCATGGAGTGGGGGTGGAGTATGTGTGGAGTACGTGAATGTGTGTGTGTATGTGACTGTGTGTGAATACATGTGTTGGGAGTGGAGTATATGTGTGATATGTTTATGTGTATTAGTGTGCATATATGAGCGTGTGTGTATGTAAGTGTGTGACTGTGTGTGAATATATGCTGGGGTTGGGGTATGTGTGTAATACGTGAGTGTGTATGCATGTGAATGTATGTGTGTGTGTGATTGTGTGTGAATACATGTACTGGGGTGGGGTGTGTGTAGTATATGAGTGTGTGTGCATGTGAGTGTGTGAACAGTGGTTGAGGGTAGAGTATGTGGGGTATGTAAGTGTGTGTGTGTGTCTGTGGTGTGGAGGTAGCTATGGACAGAATCTCCATAACCTTCCCTGAGAGAACCTGAGGTCCAGAAGGTGGGGCCTGGAGTGGTTGGTGAAGGGGCTTGACCTGGGTGAAGGGGAGCCAGTGATGAACTGCCGGGTAGCTGGGGAGATAGACCAGCCAGACTGAACTTGCCCGTAGGGAGGAGGAGGGAGGCAGGAGGGTGACAAGGTCACTACAGAAAAAATATTTTGAAGGAAGCGCGCGTTGCTCACTGTCTGCCGTAGAAGGAGCTGGAGCCTGCAGCACTGCCGGCCCCAGGCGAGAACATTCCGGCCCCGGCCCAGCTGCTTCACCTTGTTGCTTCCCGCTCAGGCCGTTTTCGGTCGACGCTGCTCTTCTTTGTTCTGTTTTCTTCCAGTGCAGTGAACCCTTACATTATGGGTTTCTGTTGTAGTTCTAACCTCTAATACACAACCATTACATCTTATCTCGTCTTCTAAATTACTCTAAAATCCAATTATAAACCCCCTCTCCTTCAAGAGCACACAACTTGCCACATTACTGAAATGTTGGGCTGCTCTTTTGTTTTTCTAAATTAATAATAACTACCATTTTCCGTCTGCTCTTAGCATGGGAGTCTTTTATATCACCACACAGCTTTCCAAAAGGCATATTATGATTCTTTTTGCATCTTTCCTGGGCTACAAAAGAGCTAGGGATAATTTTCCAAATATTCATAAAAGATCTGGCAGTTGGTTTTTAGTATCGAAACGTTAGAAATCCTGCTATCCTTAAAAGAGAAAGCGTTTTTATCAGTTAAAATTGCACTACTGCTCTGCTTTCTGACAATGAAACACAAGTCCACCACTTTTCAGGTTTTAAGAGGTTAGAATGGATTTTGTCTGTTAACATTTTTATGGATTGCAAACCCTTAGTCCAACTAAGGTTTCAAAAGCACAAGTGATTTTTTCAATTCAACACACATTGTGAGTTTCTCAAATCTATAGGAGGAAACTATCTTAAAGACAGATTGAACTTCTGTTTATTATAGAATGTTTCAGTAAAAGGGAACACACCAATAACATTTTCAGGAAAAGTTTACTGAGAGTACCTTCAATTACTTTTTCTGACAGAGGGGTAATTGTGATTCATAATAGAAAATTGTTCTTATGGAAAATATGGTGAATTCAAATCTGATATTAGGAGAAGAAACCTGACTTTAGTGTTTTATTATAAACATGTAATTGAACTGCAATTGTTTTATTTCTTACTCACAAATTCTTTTACTTTTAAGAAGAAAGTATATTTTTATACCTAAGGCATCTGACTATGTAACAACAAAATATATTTGATGTGCAGTTATTAAAACTACATGTATGGCTAGTGAACCACTGTGCTTTTTGCTCCACAAGCTCGGGCAACATTCAGTGGAGGTTTTCAATGTAAAGTCTATATTTGTGATTCCTTTCTTATGCTCAGGCTTTAGCTGCTTAGGATAAATAAATTATTCAATCTTGTGAAGAGTAGAAAAGTTCTAATGTTAAATTTCAATTGAACATTTGAATAGCAACTCTAGTTAGATATTTGGTATATGTATTGTGCCCTGAAGTTAACTATTTATCCCTAAAATATTAAATACATGAAAGGCTAGTTATTCTTCTTTAATAGATTTGTTAATATTATTTAATATTATTAATAAATTTAATATTAACTACTCTAGTTAGGTATTTTCAGAGGCCAAGGTGAAAGCCAAAGGAGAATTCAAGGGGGTACAACTGATTGGGCACCACTTAGAATTTATAGGCTAAGTGAGATAAACCAGAAGGACATACTAATGACTAGATAACATCATCAAATATGAAATATAGGGACCTGATTGCTATTATGGACAAAACTCAGGGAAAATGGAGATCAGGGAAGAAACACAAACATTATAGCTTTTCAGGTCATAGTAATTACATACACAATAATTATACATATAGAGATATTTATTATATATTGTATGCTTTTTAATTGTCTTGAACAAATAGATGCCATAATCTTAATTTAATCTCAATGAAAGCACCATGCTGTCACTTAACATTTCAACAGTAAGAATGAATTTTCCTTCTTTATCCCCTCCCTTCCTTCCTTTCCGTTTTTTTACCTTTTAAAATTTTCCAGTAAAGATAAAACATAGGCAAGTTTATTTTTCCCTTATATATCTAAATGCTGAATATTATCTTCTAGTTTCAGCGCAGCCTAAACATGATCTACTCATTTTGTTGGACAGAATCTAGCACAACTCACAATTTCTGTGCACTTTATGTATTTTAAGAATTGACATCTATTTTTTGCTTAGAAATGTTTGTAGTAAAGCATTCTAATAATGTGTTCTTTAAGGCATTTTTATCTTGTCTTTCATTCCTAATTTTTAATGAGTTTTAAACCATCTGGACAAAGCAGATTCAATTCTAACAATTCAAATATCTGAGTAACCCTTGTAAAAATGACTTTTTTAATATGAAGAGTGTGTTTCTTATTACGTGTGACTAGTGTGTAACAAACTTAAAAAGAAACATTTACATTTACAATTTTATTATTTTACATACTTTGTGGGTTTTTTTTTTATTTTTTTTTAATTTTAAATTAAGATTTTGGGGACTTGACAAGTTAATACATGGACTATACCATCTCTAAGTTCTTTAAAATAATGTAGTATTTACATTTGCCAAACAAATCAAAAGTGACTGTGATTCGTGACATTTAAAAAATAGTATCTGGAAGATAAACCGTATTCTTCTAATTTATAAGTCACCTCTAGCAGGTCTTTGAGGTTTTGTGTCGATTTGGAGATAGACCAGGCCTTGGGCCACAGGAGCACCATTTGGGGTGATGTAGCAGTAAATTACTCGGCAGGACCCCAGGAGCCCAGAAGGGTTAATGCAGCTTCCAGCAAAACGGAACACCTGGCCTGTAACTCAGGCAGGAGCACTGCCTGATTGAATCTGTCACAAGCATGTCTCAATCTTGATTTTTAAACAGCAAGATGCAACAGTGCTGCTGAACTTTTCCCCTTTTCCTTGCCATCCTCTCTTCCTTGGGGAGTGAGAGTTGGTGCCCCTCCTTGCAGTGTTTTGCAGCACTAGGAGATTATTATGGTCTTAAAAATGAAAGCCTTTAATTTAAAGTCATAATTCCACCTTTAAAATGGAGATTGAAATACAGTAATATAAAATACATACGGCATCAAGATGTAGCAAATGTTTCCTCCCATTAGATTTCTCTATTTACAAGGCAGACGGTAATATGGAGTGTATTTTCCATGAGATTGTGTAGCTTCTCCATGTAAAACTGAGCAAGTGTTCTCTGCTGGACCCAAATTTCTTTTAATGCCTACTAAATGAAATTTCCTGGCCTTAAAATAAGATCAAATACAATAAAATATAAAAGCCCATAAAAGAAGGCTCCAATTTTCTAAGATACTTAGTATTTCTTAGAAAACACTATCTTGAAAAGTTGGATGTAAATGAACATGCAGATTGTATTTCTTTGATGGTGTCAATAGTTTACCAAAAATACATAAAATGCCACATGTAGAAAGGGTTCCCATCAACAGATCCTTGACTTTGGAAACAAAGGAACTCAAGATATTAAGCAAATTCAAAACCTCACCTTTCCTGCCTTTTATAAATGTGTTCATGTCTTTATTTCCATAACTTTTCAGAACTTTTTCAGGATGCTGTGTACTGATTTGAAAATACCAGTTTTGAATACTAAATAATGGTGAAATAAAAATTTCTGTGAATCAATTTTTCAGCCACGTGAGAAAAAAAAAATACTACATAGAAAATGACTGCTTTCATAGGGAAGGAAATGTCATGGGCCTCCAAATTGGGGGAAAACATCCTTGCAGTGGTACCTATTGGAAACTACGCTCAGAATAAGCATTGTTTCTTTTTTTCCTTGAAATAAAGTTCAAGGTAACATTCAAATGAATAATTATTTACCATTTTGTTAAATGCTGGCGTGTATGGCAGGAATCATGTATTAGGACAAATACTTTTTCTGCTAGAATGGCTCATTAGTTTTTGTGTAGGCTGCACCGGTTTTAAGATTCAGATTCAAAATCTCTTCTGATTTTGCTGTTCCATTTCTGGCAGCTGGCCAGCAGCAGATATGCATAATATTTCACTGTTAGACCTTGCAAACATTATATCCTGCTGTGCTAAAGAAAACATTGTGTTTCTTACCACATGAAAATAATCCATCACTTTTCAATCAGCACACACAGAAAAAGCTCTACCTGTTTTTTCCATCAGACTCAAGAAAAATTAATGGCCCCAATGTGAAAGGTGGACCCTCCATACATGATCCATTAAAGTACAAACTAATCAAAATATATCTAGCATCTGATTTGCTAAGCAAGATGGAACACAAGAGGTGTGATGAAAAAATAGATCCTTCTAAGACCCTTATAGCCTTGTTCTATCAGTACTAACCTTATGGGAAGACAGAAATAAAAGATCATGAAGTGGGTCTGTTGAGTTCAATCAATTCAAATAGACACTCTTTATGTGGAAAAGATGACGATAGACACCTTCTGTGGACTGGAGGAAACTTTTATGGTAAAAAATTGTTTTAAAAACTAAAGAAAGACAAATTACAAGTATCCCCGCCCCCGCTAAGTTGGTTACTAGATAATCTAATATACTGAAGTTTTCTTTGAGAGTTAAAATGTTAGTGTCCATGCCTTTAAAAATAATCTCAGGCCTTTAGCAATGCTGATGTTATAGTCAGTTCTGAGTAAGGCATGAGGACTTTTCTTTCTAGGGCTATATGACTTTTGCTACAATATTCTAATCAGAAAGCAGCCATCTCAAAGGAGCGTCAATTAAAAAACAATCCATTTAATAACTTTTAAGCAATTCCATTGGAATCGCTTAGGGCTACCACTGGGGTTTTTTAGATTATTTTTCAAGTTTTCTCTCTCTCCTGTTGTCATTTGCTTTTGGTATAGCCTTGCCTTATAGTTTAATGTATTAATAAAAATGCAATATAATGTTAATACTTAGAAGGTATTACTGGTAAATAATTTTACACATAAGGTAGTGTTTTTGTATTCTTATAACTTTGTGTTTAAATATCACTGTTGGGAAGACAACTTCTTCCTCTACCTTTCTAGGTTCTTCTGGACGATCCAAGAATTAAATTGACATGGGACAGGTTAACAGGAGAAAATCAAACACAAGTTTAATAACATGTATATATAGAAGATACACAGGAAAACAGTACCTTGCCAAAATGTCTGAAGCCCTCATCTTAAATGACATGTTTAGCAAAAGACAAAAGAGGATGCTGAGAGTAGTGGTTTGGGATTTTAACAGATAGGAAGGCAATGTGCATAGAGAAAGAACAGCAAATGTTTGGTAAACAAATGTTTCCTGGGCTATGCAGAAACAGTGGGACACACAGGGACTCTGATCTCTAGATTGCTGAGTCTCCTTAGCCCATATTCTTTGAGGATATCGCTGGTGATGGCTCAATTCTGGGAACAAGCTGTTTATCAAATTCTATAAACAGCTAAGGGAGAGGTTAAAAAAAATCTTCCTACAATCCTGCTTTCTGCAATCCAGAAACTGAGTTGGCAGATTGCTTCTTGTCTCATTCAGCTAGTCTCTCAGTTCTGATAACAGGTCAGTTCGGTTAACTCATATCAGGAGGCAGTGATGCAGGCGGGCTCACAAACTTAGGCTTGTGCTGTGTGCTAAGTTGCTTAGGTCGTGTCCGACTTTCTGACTCTATGGACTGTAGCCTGCCAGGCTTCCTCTGTCCATGGGATTTTCCAGACAAGAATACTGGAGTGGGTTGCCATGCCCTTCTCCAGGGGATCTTCCTGACCCAAGGATAGAACCTGCATCTGTTCCCTTGGTGGCTTAAAGTTAGGCTTGGTTACAAGCAATGTGGTATTTGATAAGAAGTATTTTTATGGAGACAAAAGAGAAAAAAAAAAAGGTTAATGGTTGAAGTAAAGTAGAAATCCAATGTTTGAGTCCTGAGAGCTGCCAGGCAAGAATATTTCTGAGTGTATGGTTCAAAACATCTGCAGATAGACTGATAGCTAGTACTGACTCCTAAGAATTCAGGATCCAGTCCATTTCACAGGTAGAAAAACAAAACCTCAAAGACAATGAACAGAACTAGAATCTAGTATCTACAACTATCTACAACTATGCATAATAGTTTCTACTGAAATACAATTTTTCTCCCTAAAATATTCTTGTTTTTATCATAAATAGCCAAAATAAAGCTAATTTGTTCACAGAATAAGTCTAGTTTTAATAAAATTAGCTTTATTATTTATTTTTTTAGCTTGATTATTTTCTTAAGTCCAGCAAGAATAGAGATTGACCATATAAGACCTTTAAGTCTGCTTCACTGTAACTTTTCATAAGGAATCATTAGACTTAATTCTTTAAATACCTCTTAAGACCGAGAAGCCAAGTCAAGAAATTGTCATCAAACTTGCCTATAATATCTATAGTTTTGGGTGAACACCTCTCTTCTTGAGGCCCTCAAAATATCCTGAAGTTCCTGAACCTGCCAGGAAGTGACTTTTCTTACTCACCTGGTAAGGCTTCTGGGAACCCTGAAAGCAAGGGACCAGGTTGTTTTCCCTAGGGGCTCCAGGACTCCATAAAGTCAATTTTATATCCTTAATGTTCTCTGGCCATATCTGATTTGATGCACATGCTCAAATATGATATTCTAGTTAAAACTTCAGTAATATAACTGATATTTCCAATCATGTCCTGTTACAAGGAGAACAGATTCTTAGTGAACCAGTGTAAAACTAAATTGCCTTGAAAATAAGAATGCTGTCTAAGGATTTGTAAGTTCTGGAGTATTAGGTAGGGAGAAAATGATCAATGTTTCAATTCTGATACAAAGGTATAATTTATCAAATTGCTGTAAATCATAATTAGCTTAAGATAAAAGATTCCCTTATACCTGGAAAGCAAAGATTAAAAAGCCAATAATATTTCAGATGAAAAGACATAAGAATTATAATTATATTCATCAGTTCATTCAGTTCTATGTAATTAATTCTTGTTGATCTTTTGTTAACAGTTTTATGAAGCCATCAGGTTTTACATTAGTGTTCTGTAATTTTTTATTCAGTTCAGTGGTATGATCTGAAAGTTATCAGAAACCCATATTTGTCAAAAAAGTCCTTTCTGTGAACAGTTTTGAAGTTGAAGAATTTTTGTAAAAGATTTGATTCATTATAATGCAATTGACAAAGAAATTTGGTTGTTTCTGTGATATAAAATTTTAAGATAACTTGAATTATGACTGATAACATTGTACCGGGAGACATCAGATTTTTAGAAATTTAAATAATTTTGGAACACATATTAATAGCATTTATCCATGCAATATAACCTGAGGTTTGTCATCACTAAATTGACAATGCCTCCCATATAAATTACCATATCAAATAAGCCTAATTAGTTTAACATATCTCTTTGAGATATTTTATGGGCCCTTGAATATTACCAATGTTAGCTGCTGCTGCTAAGTCACTTCAGTCGTGTCTGACTCTGTGCGACCCCATAGACGGCAGCCCACCAGGCTCCCCCATCCCTGGGATTCTCCAGGCAAGAACACTGGAGTGGGTTGCCATTTCCTTCTCCAATGCATGAAAGTGAAAAGTGAAAGTGAAGTCGCTCAGTTGTGTCCGACTCTTCACGACCCCATTGACTATAGCCCACCAGGCCCCTCCGTCCATGGGATTTTCCAGGCAAGAGTACTGGAGTGGGTTGCCATTTCCTTCTCCAACCAACGTTAGCTAGAAGGACTTAATTTAGAATTCAAGATTGGGAAGTTTTTTAAAGATATCAAAAGGTTTAAAAAGTACTTCGTCAAATAGGACCATAGATAACTGAAATAATACGTAGTTATCCACTTAACCAGTGCAAGAAAAGATTCCCAAGGCAAAAAACAAAAGTTAACAGCAGATTACTTTAAATTTTCTTATAAAAAGCAGATAACAGTCCAGGAAAATTTTGTTCTCTTAATAGAAATAGGAAACCAAATTCTAGCTTTGCACTAGCTAACTTTTGATACTAAATTCATTTGCTCAATTAAATTCAATCTAATCTTCAGTTCAGTTCAGTAGCTCAGTCGTGTCCAACTCTTTGCAACCCCATGAACCCACAGCATGCCAAGCCTCCCTGTCCACCACCAACTCCTGGAGTTCACCCAAACCCATGTCCATTGAGTTGGTGATGCCATCCAACCATCTTATCCTCTGTTGTCCCCTTCTCCTCCTGCCCTCAATCTTTCCCAGCATCAGGGTCTTTTCCCATGAGGGCAGGTCTTTGCATCAGGTGGCCAAAGTATTGGAGTTTCAGCTTCAACATCAGTCCTTCCAATGGATATTCAGGATTGATTTCCTTTAGGATGGACTGATTGGATCTCCTTGCAGACCAAGGGACTCTCAAGAGTCTTCTCCAACACCACAGTTCAAAAGCATCAATTCTTCAGCACTGAGCTTTCTTTATAGTCCAACTCTCACATCCATACATGACCACTGGAAAAACCATAGCCTTGATTAGACAGACCTTTGTTGAGAGAGTAATGTCTTTGCTTTTCAATATGCTATCTAGGTTGGTCATAACTTTCCTTCCAAGGAGTAAGTCTCTTTTAATTTCATGGCTGAAATCACCATCTGTAGTGATTTTGGAGCCCCCAAAAATAAAGTCTGACACTGTTTCCACTGTTTCCCCATCTATTTCCCATGAAGTGATGGGACCAGATGCCATGATCTTCATTTTCTGAATGTTGAGCTTTAAGCCAACTTTTTCACTCTCCTCTTTCACCTTCATCAAGAGGCTCTTTAGTTCTTCTTCACTTTCTGCCATAAGTGTGGTGTCATCTGCATATCTGAGGTTATTGATAGTTCTCCCGGCAATCTTGATTCCAGCTTGTGCTTCTTCCAGCCCAGCGTTTCTCATGATGTACTCTGCATAGAAGTTAAATAAGCAGGGTGACAATATACAGCCTTGACGTACTCCTTTTCCTATTTGGAACCAGTCTATTGTTCCATGTCCAGTTCTAACTGCTGCTTCCTGACCTGCATACAGGTTTTCAAGAGGCAGGTCAGGTGGTGTGGTATTCCCATCTCTTTCAGAATTTTCCACAGTTTATTGTGGTCTCAATCTAATCTTGGTGAGTAGTGACTATCCAAAAAACTCTTATTTTCATGGCTCCTTTCCCACAAATTTTCCATAGCTTCCTTTTAAAATATTCAGATTTTGTCCTAAGTTTAATTTCTCTTTAGGACAAAATTGCCTTCCCTGATAGCTCAGTTGGTAAAGAATCCACCTGCAATGCAGGAGACCCCAGTTTGATTCCTGGGTTGGGAAGATCTCCTGGAGAAGGAATAGGCTACCAGCTACATTATTCTTGGGCTTCCCTGGTAAAGAATCTGTTTGCAATGCAGATTGCAAGATAGAAACCACCTGGGTTCTATCTCTAGGTTGGGAAGATCCCCTGGAGAAGGGAAAGGCTACCCACTCCAGCGTTCTGGCCTGGAGAATTGGTTGCCAAGAGTTGGATGTGACTGAGTGACTTTCACTTTCACTAGGACAAAATTACTTTCTTTCCCTAACAATATGCCTTTCCATTCCTTATCCCTTTTAAAAAATATTTCTTGCATACAAGGATGTTTTCCTTATTAATTTTGTAGTTTTAATTACATATATTAATTATAATTTTTAACCCTTATAAATCTTAATTTCTAGTGCAAACTAAGAAGTAAGCAGTTGTAAACGGCTTGTAACACCACTCTTTTTGATTGACAAACTTATAAATATATTTTCTAATTGCTTCAAGCATAAGTTTCCTTATTGTATAATTTTTAAATGTGATACAGAATATGTGTAATAATAGAACCAAACATCTTTAGTGTTTCTATAATATTAAGAAAAAAGCAGGTAAACTTAGACTTGTTTAGCAATTAATATTTCCCTGTTTAGTCTTATTTGACAGAGAAGGCAATGGCACCCCACTCCAGTACTCTTGCCTGGAAAATCCCATGGACGGAGGAGCCTGGTAGGCTGCAGTCCAAGGGGTAGCTGAGAGTTGGACACAACTGAGTGACTTCACTTTCACTTTTCACTTTCATGCATTGGAGAAGGAAATGGCAACCTACTCCAGTGTTCTTGCCTGGAGAATCCCAGGGATGGGAGACCAGGAGGGCTGCCATCTATGGGGTCACACAGAGTTGGACACGACTGAAGTGACTTAGCAGCAGCAGCAGCAGTCTTATTTGAAAATGATATAGACGTTCAATGAATTTCTATCATTTAACTTAGCAAAACTCTAAAGTTTCAAGTTACCAAAAGATGTTGAAAGATATTTTTAAGTCTTATTCCACTTGTATCTGTCTAAATTGTGTGCTCCAAGCAATTGTTTTGATTATCCATGAAAATTTCATGAGATACTAAACAAAGTCAGCCATTATCCCAAACTAGTTTCCTCACAAACAAATTTGATAATGGAGACAACATGAACTTATCTGACTTCTGGCAAACCTAAGTAGAATACAAACTTTATATTTCATGCTGAAAACAGTAAAGATGCTCCTATTTTAATAAAACTAGCAACTATAAATTTACTAAAGATTAATCCTAGTTCACATGAACTTGAAAAATATTATGGTTAGTTTCCACTATGTTTTTCAGAATTTTTATATAAGCATTTGTTTTAGCCAGTTAAATATAGTTCTTTATATAAATTAATTTTTGCAATACTATATGAAGGTAGAAAAATATCAAAGCTATAGTATACACATACAGATAGGCACAGTCAGAGATCTCATAGTGTTCTTTTTAAAATTTTAGTCAGGAATAATGCATAATAATACAAAGATCACCGATTTATAAATAACAGTTGGAATAAGTTTGCTTAGATCTTTCTACCATTAAAGTCTTTCTACTATTTAACTTTAAATAGTTAAAGTCTTTCTACTATTCATGTAGAAGAATTCTAAAATTTGTATTTGTCTCAGACAAATAGCATATTGAAAAGCAGAGACTACTTTGCCAACAAAGGTTCGTCTAGTCAAGACTATGGTTTTTCCTGTGGACATGTATGGATGTGAGAGTTGGACTGTGAAGAAGGCTGAGCACTGAAGAATTGATGCTTTTGAACTGTGGTGTTGGAGAAGACTCTTGAGAGTCCCTTGGACTGCAAGGAGATCCAACCAGTCCATTCTGAAGGAGATCAGCCCTGGGATTTCTTTGGAAGGAATGATGCTAAAGCTGAAACTCCAGTACTTTGGCCACCTCACACGAAGAGTTGACTCATTGGAAAAGACTCTGATGCTGGGAGGGATTGGGGGCAAGAGGAGAAGGGGACGACAGAGGATGAGATGGCTGGATGGCATCACTGACTCGATGGACATGAGTCTGAGTGAACTCTGGGAGTTGGTGATGGACAGGGAGGCCTGGCGTGCTGCGATTCATGGGGTCTCAAAGAGTCGGACATGACTGAGTGACTGAACTGAACTGAACTAGACAAATAATCTTTAGGAAGGCCGTGAATTAGATTTTGGGTGAGGAAACCTTTCCAGCAGTTTATATTTTTAAGAGGCCACTTGCCTTTTATTTCTTTCCTTTTGGTTTCGGATTCTATCAATTGAATTAGCTGGTCTCAGTTTCAGGTGACTGCAGGCTCTGTTTACATTTCTGATTTTGTAGAGATTTATAACCTGAAGACATTTGTTTCTGTCAGACTTTGAATATTGGCTTCTAGCTTTTACCTCACACTGTGTGGGCTCAGGCAACTATATTTGCTCCCTTTGGCATGTTCAATTAACACTGTCTGCTGGGTGGATTTGCATGCCCTCTTTTACAATACCAAGTAAGGGAAAAGATCCCCATTGAGACACAGTGTACATCCCCACAATGCACTCAGCAAAAAGTATGTAATCACTTTACATAAAACCTGTTCACCAATTTTTCTATAAACTTTCATCTTAATTCTATCAATTCTTAAACCTCTAATCATAGTTTCCAGTAGGATCCCATCAACAAGAGTTGGTCTTACCATTTCTCCAAAGACATACAGCTAGCCAAAAAGCACAGAAAAAGATGCTCAACATTGCTAATTATTAGACAAATGCAAATTAAAGCTATAATCAGGCATCACTTCACACCAGTCAGAATGGCCATCACTAAAAAAATCTCCAAATAATCAATGCTGGAGGGCGTGTAGCAACAAGGGAGCCCTCCTACACTGTCCTAATAAGCTTCAGAGTATGGCCCATGATGTGATCCATGTGTCACACCTTTATAGTAAGATGGTAGAAGCTTGAAAATTGAGTTGGGGGATAAGTGATACATGATTTAGATGGTTATCTATGAAAGCTGATTTTATGGAAAAATCAAGTATATTCCTTTGTCCAGTGTACCTCCTCATGGGCCTGACCCAATTCCTCAGATTTCCTTCTCATTATAAAATTATTTAAGTTATAATTAAGAATTGTGGATGAAACAAGTCCCTTCTCTTTTTTGGTTTAGAATATAATATTTGGGTACCATCTATGATAAGGAAATTTGTGGATTGTCACGGCTAAGGGTCATCAAATTTTTTTCTTAAAGTTGAAAATAGTAAGTATTTTAGATTTTGTGGTCTCTATGACAACTACTCAATTCTGCCATTATAGTAGGAAAGCAGGTATTGGCAACATATAAACAAATGGACATTGTAGTGTCCAATGATCCTTTATGACAAAAAAAAAAAAAAAAAAAAAGGCACCAGCCAAATCTGGCATACCTATAGTAATTTTCCAATCCTTATCATAGTGAAGTCGCTCAGTCATGTCCAGCTCTTTGCAACACCATGGACTGTAGCCTACCAGGCTTCTCCAGACGTGTCAGAGTTGGATACAACTGGGCAACTTCACTATGATAAGGATTGGAAAAGTACTATAGGTATTCCAGACTCGGCTGGTACCTTTTTGTGTGTGTGTGTCATAAAGGAACATTGGATGCTACAATGTCCATTTGTTTATATGTTGCCAATACCTGCTTTCCTACTTCATGGCAGAACTGAGTAGTTGTCATAGAGACCACAAAGTCTAAAATACTTAGTATTTTGAACTTTAAGTAAAAAAAAAATGATGACTCTTAGCTGTGACAAACCACAAACTTCCAGTCTTTATTTTCTGCAGTTAACCTAGAAGTATTGTCATCATTAGATGTAGTAAAGACAGGATGAAAATTTTTTTATTAATTCTGATATTTTCCATAGAAATTGCAGTTTCTCTTTTCTTCTGTAGCTTAATGTACCCCGTTTTCTGAGACTATCTTATTCACTCATACATTTGTTTTGTTTTGTTCTTCTGTCCAATAAACAAACAGCTTTTGCAAAGATTTGATAAGCTCCCAAAGAGTTACAGAGATGATCAGAAGGAAGAAAAATCATTTTGTATTCAATCACAAGAACGTCTGTATGGAGAAGTTAAGATTCAAGTTTGTTATTAAAAAGAAAAGTAGACATGATGTTCAATCTGGTTTTAGAAAAGGCAGAGGAACCAGAGATCAAATTGCCAACATCCGCTGGATCATCAAAACAGCAAGAGAGTTCCAGAAAAACATCTATTTCTGCTTTATTGACCATGCCAAAGCCTTTGACTGTGTGTATCACAATAAACTGTGGAAAATTCTGAAAGAGATGAGAATACCAGACCACCTGACCTGCCTCTTGAGAAATGTGTTTGCAGGTCAGGAAGCAACAGTCAGAACTGGACATGGAACAACAGACTGGTTCCAAATAGAAAAAGGAGTACGTCAAGGCTGTATATTGTCATCCTGCTTATTTAACTTATATGCAGAGTACATCATGAGAAATGCTGGACTGGAAGAAACACAAGCTGGAATCAAGATTGCCGGGAGAAATATCAATAACCTCAGATATGCAGATGACACCATCCTTATGGCAGAAAGTGAAGAGGAACTCAAAAGCCTCTTGATGAAAGTGAAAGTGGAGAGTGAAAAAGTTGGCTTAAAGCTCAACATTCAGAAAACGAAGATCATGGCATCTGGTCCCACCACTTCATGGGAAATAGATGGGGAAACAGTGGAAACAGTGTCAGACTTTATTTTTCTGGGCTCCAAAATCACTACAGATGGTGACTGCAGCCATGAAATTAAAAGACACTTACTCCTTGGAAGGAAAGTTATGACCAACCTAGATAGTATATTGAAAAGCAGAGACATTACTTTGCCCACAAAGGTTCGTCTAGTCAAGGCTATGGTTTTTCCTGTGGTCATGTATGGATGTGAGATTTGGACTGTGAAGAAGCCTGAGCACAGAAGAATTGATGCTTTTGAACTGTGGTGTTGGAGAAGACTCTTGAGAGTGCCTTGGACTGCAAGGAGATCCAACCAGTCCATTCTGAAGGAGATCAGCCCTGGGATTTCTTTGGAAGGAATGATGCTAAAGCTGAAACTCCAGTACTTTGGCCACCTCATGCGAAGAGCTGACTCATTGGAAAAGACTCTGATGCTGGGAGGGATTGGGGGCAGGAGGAGAAGGGGACCACAGAGGATGAGATGGCTGGATGGCATCACTAACTCGATGGACGTGAGTCTGAGTGAACTCCAGGAGTTGGTGATGGACAGGGAGGCCTGGCGTGCTGTGATTCATAGGCTCACAAAGAGTCGGACACGACTGAGCGACTGAACTGAACTGAACTGAACTGAATGAGAGAGAGAGGGAATAAATAAGGAGATTGAAATTATAACACTCAAAAGGTATTCAGCAAGTGAGCAAGTAATAGATAAACCAGATTGGAGTGCTCTATACAGGTCAGTGGAAAATAGGACTGGACTTCAAGAAGCCTGAGAGCCAGTCTAAATATTTGGCAAAGTCCTTCAATCCTTGTTACTCCACTGTAATCTCCAAAACAGCATCAGGATGCTCTGGAACCCTGTTAGAAAGGCAAATTTTCTGCACAATTGACAAAAAGACCTGGGTCCCTTGACTCAACCTCTCACTGGAGACCAAAGACCTCTTATACAGAAATGGGTAAAATGACTAGGTGATGGAGAGAAGTTTCTGGGACTCCTTGATGTGAGAACCCCATGAGCTGTGGTACCAAAGCCCATTGGTGGAACCCTGATGTGGGCTACAATTAGGTTGATAAAACATACAAGAGTTAATGGGATTATAATGTTTGGGAAGTCTGAGTGGATGTTACATGAAGAGGTTATAGCAATGTTGCCTGGGTGTTTTATGGAAATGGATGTTACATCTGGCCAGTAATATTTCTCCTACCCAGTATCATAAGATGAAGTCTTTTTTTTCTTTTTTTTAGGTTTCTTAAAAAGCAGTATTTATTTATTTGAAGTGTAGTTGATTTACAGGTTGTGTTAGTTTCAGGTGTACAACAAAGTGATTCAATGATACATATGTCAATAGAATAATATGATAACTATTTTATAATCTTAGCATACAGTGAGAAGATTCCTCTTGTGGAGACCAGTGGGCATGTCCAGGAGAAGCTTTTGATAAGTCACTTGAATACAGAAGTTTGCGAAGACAAGCTCAAATAACAACGTGGGGATTAAAATGTTTTCTAAGAATAGATAGATGTATTAACTGCATGGCTTTTTGTTTTTATCTGTGAGCATACAGGTTTGGGGTTGAGGTGAGTTGCTCTGTAAAACACAGGAGACAGAAACCAGCATTGTTTGAAAGAAAAGTAGAAAGAAAAGAAACCCCTTAGTTGCAGTAGGGAGACAGAGCTTTGAAGGAAAGCACATGATCAGGGGTGGGGTGTGTGTGTCATATAAAGTACTTTGTCTGATTCCCTGCAACACAGTCAGCAGTCTCCACTGCTTATTCTGATTTCTTTTTCTTACTGGGTTTTTTTCAGGGGTAGGGAGTGGGATGGGAGGAGAACCAGAAAGTATGCCAAAAAGTGAGTCATGGTGGAGGTGGTAGACAAAACGACAAAAAAACGGGAGGGTACTTCACTTCAAGGTTACATCAAAATCTGATGAGAAGATTAAGGCTTCCCTGACACTTCTGTTATCAGTTTTTCACATTTAATTTTGAAGTCCTCTCCTTTCAAGACAGGGTTTTCAAATCCCACACTGTATTAAAATCACTAATCTCTGGCACTACTCTCAGAAATTTTTATTAAGTTGGTCTGGAGGGAGAACCAGACATTAAAACATTTTTCAGGTTCCCATGTGAACAAGAATATGCAACCAAGATTATGAACTAAAATAGAGAACCTAAATGAATCCAAATAATGCATATTGAGTGAAAGAGCATATACAAGTAAATTTCTTTCACTTTCTGTCTCTTCTTTCTTAACATTCGCTGCCTCCTTCCTTCTTTCTCTTTCTTATTTTCTTTCTCTTTATCTCTCTCCCTCTTTCTTTCATCACTGTGATAATTTTAAACTATTGTTCTAACAGTTTTTTATTATGTAAACACTCAATACCTACCTTGACTTCTTAACAAAGAGAATAACATCAAGCTAATCAATCAGTACAGACAAATGCATCTAAATTATTATAATCTATAATCATGAATAGTATAAATTGAGTACAAACATATTATAAATATGGTGTTCCCCAGGTGGCTCAGTGGTAAAGAATCCTCTTGCCAAGCAGGAGACACAGGTTCAATCCCTAGGTCAGGAAGATACCCCGGAGAAGGAAATGGCAGCCCACTCCAGTATTCTTGCCTGGGAAATCCCATGGATAGAGGAGCCTGGGGGGCTACAGTCTGTGGAGTCGCAAAGAGTCAGACACTACTTAACAACTGAACAACAGCAACAAGAAACAACAAAATATTATAAATATATATGCATCTGAGTTGATAGTTATATGAATATACATCAGTGAAAGTAAACTACGTGGAGAAGGGATCCCTTGGTAATAGAAGATTCATTAATGGGTTGACTCACTGAAATCAGTCTATTTGATTAAATTGACTCTGTCACACTAAGGCATTGGGCAGGAGATGATAAGCAAGGTATTAAAGTTGGATTCTCCAGAAAAAAAAAATCTCTCTTCATAGTATCTTCTCAAATTGGAGAAAAAATTAGAAAAGTAATCTAAGTTCTTAATTTAGCATAATATTGCTGCTAAGTCTCTTCAGTCGTGTCCGACTCTGTGTGACCCCATAGATGGCAGCCCACCAGGCTCCCCCATCCCTGGGATTCTCCAGGCAAGAACACTGGAGTGGGTTGCCATTCTCCAATGCATGAAAGTGAAAAGTGAAGTCGCTCAGTCATGTCCGACTCTTCGCGACCCCATGGACTGCAGCCCACCAGGCTCCTCTGTCCATGGGATTTTCCAGGCAAGAGTACTGGAGTGGGGTGCCATTGCCTTCTTCAAGCATAATATTACTGGCTAGTTATTCAAAAGAACCTAAACAGTTAAAAGTTTACTAAAGCAGATTTGTACAGTTGTATTTCTATTACTATTGTTGTTTATTAAAGACAAACAATTTTTCAGTATATTTAATCATGTCTGTATGTACATAAGGTCATTGATTTTATCTTTTTTGAGCCCATCTTTTTACATAAACCTCATGCGAAGAGTTGACTCATTGGAAAAGACTCTGATGCTGGGAGGGATTGGGGGCAGGAGGAGAAGGGGACGCCAGAGGATGAGATGGCTGGATGGCATCACTGACTCCATGGATGTGGATTTGGGTGAACTCCGGGAGTTGGTGATGGACAGGGAGGCCTGTGTGCTGCGATTCATGGAGTCACAAAGAGTCAGACATGACTGAGCAACTGAACTGAACTGAACTGAGAAAAAAGTTTAATCTCACATTAATTATGTTGTGACTATTTCAGAGAAAAATTCATTCCAATGAGTAGTCCCATGGGTTCATCAGATCAGTTCAGTTCAGTTGCTCAGTCATGTCCGACTCTTTGCGACCCCAAGAACCCGCAGCACGCCAGGCCTCTCTATCCATCACCAACTCCCGGAGTTCACCCAAACCATGTCCATTGTGTCGGGGACACCATCCAACCATCTCATCCTCTGTCGACCCCTTCTCCTCCTGCCTTCAATCTTTCCCAGCATCAGGGTCTTTTCAAATGAGTCAGCTCTCCGCATCAGGTGGCCAAAGTATTGGAGTTTCAGCTTCAACATCAGTCGTACCAATGAACACCCAGGACTGATCTCCTTTAGGATAAACTGGTTGGATCTCCTTGCAGTCCAAGGGACTCTAAAGAGTCTTCTTCAACACCACAGTTCAGATATTGGTTCAGATATTATGCTCAAAAATTCAGGTAAGTGATTGATTTATTTATTAATGCTTTATTAAGCTATAATTGACATTCAGCAAGCTATATATAAAGTCTGCAATTTTATGTTTCCATATGTATGCACCCCTGAAGCCATCACCTCATTCAAGACAATGAACATATGCAACACCCCTGAAAGTTTCCTCATGCCCCTTGTTATCTGTTTCCTTTCCCACTTCTCTGTATCAGGCCCTCCTTGATGGCTCGGATGGTAAAGAATCAGCGTACAGTGCCTGAGACCCGGGTTTTATCCCTGAGGTGGGAAGATCCCCTGGAGAAAGGAATGGCAACCCACTCCAGTATTCTTGCCTGGAGAATCCCATGGACAGAAGAGCCTGGCAGGCTAGTCCATGGGGTCACAAAGAGTCGGACACAACTGAGTGACTAATACTTTCACTTCACTTTCTTTCACTCTGTCAAACACTATGTGTTATAGTTTTGTCTGGTTTCTTTCAGTGAGTATAATTATTTTAAGATTTGTCTTTGTTACCTCACTTATCAATATTTCATTCTTTCCGCTTGCTGAGAAGTATTCCATTGTAGGAGTCATCCACAACAATTTGTCTCCTTGTTGACATTTTGGTTTCCAATTCTTGGCTATTGCAAAAAACCTATGAGTATATTTTTTATATGTCTTTGTATGGATATATGCTTCCATTTGTCAGGTTAATGCCTCTGAGCAATGCTGGGTGTGGAGTGGTTGCATGTTTAGCTTTTGAAGAACGCACAGACTGTTTTCCAAAGAGGTACCATTTTACATTGTTAAAATGTAATGTATATTACCATACATCATGTGAGAGTTTCAGCTCCTTCACATCCTCAACAACACTTCATATGGTCAGTATTTTTCATGTTAGCCATTCTAATGAGTATATAGTTACATTTAGTAGAACTTCAGATAAATAATCTTAAAAACTTCCTTGCTAGGGGAATGGGAAGGTAACATACATTTAGTTTTCTTTTGCTTTCTGCCCTGTCCTAGATATTTCAAGTTGAGCATCTATTTTAGAATCTTTCTCTCTTCACTACCATGGTCAAAAAGTTCATTCACCTTTCCCCTTTGACTTTTGGAGACAATTGTGTGCCGTTAAAGGAGCTACAACAAGAATTAGGAGTGCCCTGGAGGCAAGGTAAATTTTGGCCCATGTAATCAATCATATCTGCTTCACTGAACTGTAATGACCTTGTGTACAGGAAACATCTTCAGAGTCACAGACTTGTTTTCATGAAGTCCTTAATATTTGGAGGGATAGAAAAGCAGTTTCTACATTTAGCTCCTACCAGCTCAATCATATCTTCTCTTCTTGGGCATATAGTACATTGTCTTGGTGTACAATTATGGTAGCATATCAAAATATAAGGATAAGTAGATCAGAAAAATCATCTAATCAGTTTTTTTTAAATATGATTAATGATTCAAGCTAAGGAAAGGATCATTTGTATAATATCCACTGTCACAAGAGCCATTTACGAATAGTGAGTAGTGGCAGCTGCCCCAGGTTTCATCAAGGTTTATCTGTCCAAATCAAATAAAATAATATAGATATAGATATATGGATAAGTAATATGGATATAGCTATATGACCTTGAAGAACAATTCCCAAGAGACACAAAGGAAATCAATTTACTAGTGTCAACATTAGGGAAAGTAGCTATAGTGTTGTAAAGACTCAGCCAATAATAATAGAGGCCAATAAAACTGCTACAAATCCCAAGCACATGTAGCTTTATACGGGAAGTCACTTTACAATCCAGTTTTCTGGTTTCTGTTTCCACTAAAGTTCAGATACAAACCTAGGATTTTATTTAGCTACCAAGGAGTTGAGGTTAAGCTTTTAAGATACATGAATTTCTTTGGGCACATTTCGGAACATAGAAAGTGAAGGTGAAAGTCATTCAGTCATGTCTGACTCTTTGTGACCCAAAGGACCGTATAGTCCATGGAATTCTCCAGGCCAGAATCCTGGAGTGGGTAGCCATTCTCTTCTCCAGGGGATCTTCCCAACCCAGGGATCGAACCCAGGTCTCCTGCATTACAGGCAGATTCTTTACCAGCTGAGCCACAGGGGAAGCCCAAGTCATTCCAAACTACTCTCATGCAACATAAAGAACAAATGGGGAAAATCTCTGGCCAAGCTTCATACTTCAGAAAATTATTCCTGAATTAAATGTGATATAGTAGACATCATGACCTCTAAGAGACTAATCTACTGGATCTAATCTAAGTGTCTAATTTTGGCCAAGATGATGGTTGCGGTGAGAGGGATGATGAAGTTGCCGATAGGGATGAAATTAATGGTGATGACGGTAACGATAATCCTACTAATGATAATGGCGGCTAGCACTTTCAGAGAGCTTACTCTGGACCAGCACTCATCTAAGTGCTTTGCATGGATTGTTTCATTTAATCTTTACAAAGCCCTGTCAAGTTGGTCCTATTATTATCACGCTTTTACAAGGAAGTTTAGTGAAATAAATTACATAGACCGTATACCACTCTGTAAGCTCTCTCCATTCTAGTCTTGTCCCTCTGTTACTACAAACATGGGAGCTTGCGCTAATAATTATTATTAGTGGAAAAACTGGAGGACAGACAACGTACAATTTGGTTGGAGGAAGAGCTCCATAATGCTCAACCTGGGTAACAATCAGTTAACGGATGTAGATATCAGGACTAAGGGAGAAAGCTCCTCAAGCAGCAGATTATTATGCAGCAGCTCAGCATGTTTATTAATCATTGCGCACAATTAAAATGCCATTTCATCCCTCTAATTAAAACAAGTAGTTCCCTGAGGCTAGCACCTGAACTAATGAAGCCTGGTTGCCTCAGGATCTCACTCAGGGAAGGGAATTAAACAATGGAGGAAGCAGTGTGTTTACCAAGTTGCCCAGACAATGTCAAACTGTATATGACATCATGAGGGAGTGGACCAGTTGAGACGGGGATTTTAAAGAGCTAGGGATGCTTCTTCTTCTGAGCAAAAGTTGGGTTTAAATGTTGAAATCACTCTAGTTTTTTAATTCATCAAGTTCTATCTTTTGTCATCTTTTATATGTGACAATCAAGTCTGAATTATCTTCTTTCCTGGTCTGTGGAATGGGAGTTTTGATGTTCAAAGGAAAGAGTTCTAGGAGTTGTGTGTTGGCATCTAGGTATTTGGGGGATGGCAAGGATTTCTGAAATTAGTTGATTCTGCAAATCAAAGGGAATATAGGCAGATTGTGGGATCATAATCTAAAACACTGGAAAGATGAATGGGCCGAAGAAGGAAAACCTAAGATTCAGTCTAAGCATTGCCACCTCAACTAAATGACCCTGAACAAGGCACTTAGTTTCTTTATTGCAAAATGAAAGGACTGGGATAGGCAACTAACAGAATATTCTTTTAGCTGTAAAACTCCATGGCTTTGGGAGAATTGGTGACTAACAAATCATCTCAAAGGGTTTTCATCATGTCCTAATGCCCCTACAAATTTGGCTGAATCAAGTCTTGCTTCTTCTTCTCTTCTCATTTCTGTTTACTTTACCACATATCTTTTGTGTCAGGTATTATGCACTGCATAGAGCAATTGTTCAATTAAGTATCTGTAGAAGACACAAGGTAATGGCACCCTACTCCAGTACTCTTGCTTGGAAAATCCTATGGACGGAGGAACCTGGAAGGCTGCAGTCCATGGGGTCGCTGAGGGTTGGACACGACTGAGCGGCTTCACTTTCACTTTTCACTTTCATGCATTGGAAAAGGAAATGGCACCCCACTCCAGTGTTCTTGCCTGGAGAATCCCAGGGACAACAGAGCCTGGTGGGCTGCTGTCTATGGGGTCGCACAGAGTCGGACATGACTGAAGTGACTTAGCAGCCGCAGAAGACACAAATCAGATTAGATCTACAGATTTCAGTAACTTAGTAGTTTCAGCACTCTGCTCCTAAGTATTTAGTAATGCAAAAAACCACCCTACATAGGGCCTTGCATTACTCATCTGGGGAATTGTGAAATCTGAGGATTATAAGAGTTACTTCCATTCTAGCCAAACTGCATACTCAATTTCCTACAATTCTGTGCTTGAAAAGTATGGTCCATGTTGCCCGTACTTGCACTAGGCAGAAAATCAAGGTTCATGCTTCTTCTGCTGTATCTGTTACCCTCTTGGTCCTTATAGTTCTCTAGTGCCATAGAAAAATATCTATTCCTATAAGTTTGAAGAATGAGCAAGTATTTGTTCTTAATCTAGTTTTTATGGGTCACAGAGTTCTGTAAGTCTCTGATAGCTCTTACAGAACCTCTCACCAGAAAAATGCAAAAACAACTTTGTAAGCAACTATAGTATGAAGAGTTCACTGACTTCTTAAAATTTATCTATGGAATTCATATTGTTACAAATCCTATCTTAAAGAATCACATAGGAATTTTCGATAATTCTTTAGGAAACCTGCATCTAATCACCTCTCTTGATTTCCTCCAGAAACTGAAGAAAGATAGTCATCTAACATGCATGTTGGTATTTTTTTGTAGAGAGAGAACCAGTAATATCAATGCTGGCCAATGATGAGTTGTCTTTTACTGACCAGCAGATTCCAGAATGAGACATCATGATTTCAGTTATTATATATTCTACCTTCTTTATTTGTAACCAGGCAGGTAGCATCTAAACAAACAAAAAGATAGCAATAAGGTGGTATTAGCCATACTAGTAGAAAACAAATCAATTATCAAAAAATATTAAAGCCTTTTCTCATACTATCTCTCCTGTTCTTGGGGCCAGGAGGAAATTAGTAACTGGAATTCACAAACTCTGGCATGATCTAAGAAGCTAAGAGTGTAATCTTTCTGATTTGGGGCAATTATTTGTATGCTGACCCTAGATTTTTCTTTCAAAACAAACTCAGTGTCTCTTGTACATCATAGTAGGAAATATAACTCTGATCAATAAGATATCCTGAAACTAGCAGAAATCAGCCAATAACTCAGATTGAGTGGCATGATAATTGGGTTTCCTAAGCATTTTTGAGTATTAAAACAAGTTAATCAACCATAAAACACAAACTCATCAGAATCTAAGGTCTTATTCAATTAACTTCTGGCCTCAAATACTTAAGTGTTTTTTTTTTTTTTTTCCTCTTTCTTTCAAATCATTATGTCATATTTCGCCAAGACATAAAGGATTTCTGGGGTGGGAAATTCCAAAGATGGAATGAGAGCCAATTCTTTTAAACTATATCATTTTACCCATAATTATTATTTTTAGTAAAAATGAAAACAAAAGTTTTATTCTTGCCCAGAGGGAGATAAAATCTTGAACTTACAAGTTCAAGCAGAAGAACTTGTCTGGATTTTTGTTTGAAGTGACCCTTATATTCTTCCATCATATTTACTCTAAAACATTGGATAAACTAGAAACTTGGGAGGCAAAATAACTATTAACATAATACCATCAACACATGATTTTGTACCTAGATGCTTTGTTTTAAATTGATTTACAACTTTTAAACACCTATTCTTGATAGTAAGGTCATAGATTTATAGTCAAACTAGGCAAGTGTAAACCTTTACTGGGCCCCAAATCATAGCTATAGCTTTAGTTCTCCTGCATGTGAGCCTTTGAAAGGAAGCTTGAGCTTATATGCTGCCAAGCTATTATGATAAAATTAAAATAGCAGAAGAGCTTTACATATTCATCTATGTGACGCTGTTATTTAATCTATGTGAGTTAGTTTCTAACTGTATTTGAGAGAAAAATACTTCTTTCAAAAAGTTTATGGTAGATACATCTACACAAAAAAATCAGTTCCTCCACTATTCCCTGGATCATCACTACATTTGGGTAGTGTCACTATAATTTCAAGGTAAATAGGGAAGATGCAGGTGGTATAGGAAATAATCAGAGAGCAGGAAAGATGGTAGGTCAAAATTCTGGTAGCTAACCTGAGGGGAAAGATACAGGTAACTTGCTTTCAGATGTGCTAATGGACCACTGATCAAGAACACAGGTAGTTCTATAGTCAGGGTTGGCAAAGGGAAATCCAGGGGGTTGAGTATGGTCAGTGAAGTATCAGAGCATAATGTGATTCAGGAAAGGAATAAAGGAGTCAAATTTTCATTCGTTTCTTTGCTCAAAACTATATACTGAGTGCTTGCACTGTTTCTGGTACTGGAGTAGTACATTGTATAACTCTAGAGGCAGACAACATACACAGAACAATTACAACACCCTAGAATAAGTGCCGGAGAAGGCAATGGCACCCCACTCCAGTACTCTTGCCTGGAGAATCCCAGGGACGGGGGAGCCTGGTGGGCTGCCGTCTATGGGGTCGCACAGAGTCGGACACGACTGAAGTGACTTAGCAGCAGCAGCAGCAGAGTAAGTGCAAGTGACATTAGCATAGTCCTTTGGGAATAAAGGAGTTAGAACAATTAACATTGGAGGAGTCGAGAAATCTTCATTCGCTAAATGTTTATGGAATGAGGGAGAAACATTTGATTTGGCTGTTAAAAGATAAGTAGCAGTTTGTCAAGGTGAAGATGCAGGCTAAGAACATTCTAGTTTGAGGGAAACAGATTGTATCTATCATGTAATCTTGAGGGTCTAATATATAAAGAAAATAATGCAAAATTCAATGATGTCAAGGAGGTTGAGTAAGGAGGGAAATGGGCACAGACTGGGGAGTTTTCTTATGCTGATTCTACTTTTATTGCACAAGGAAAGAGAGCACTATCAGAGATTGACTAAATGGTTGAATAACATGACAATTTTTTTTGATAATTTTGGTTTTTAGGGGAAATAGTTCTAATAGCAGGTTGGGGATGGACTAGACTGAGAATAGTCAAGTCACAAAAATATCAGGAAGCTCATTGATTTAACAAATACTTTAATAATTTTAATGGATAGAAAATAGTCATTAACCATGTGCATCTCTAAATACCTTGAATGTTATAGAATTTCCAGTTTACAGAATATTCTTATGTCCAATATTCCATTCATTCTCAAATGCAGGGATCTCCAACCTTCAGGATTGAATGCCTGATGATCTGAGGTGACTTTTATATAATAATAGTAGAAATAATGTGCACAATAAGTGTAAGGCACTTTAATAATCTCAAAGCCATCCCCTCCACACTGGTCTGTGGCAAAATTGTCTTGCATGAAACTGGTCCCTGGTGCCAAAATGGTTGGGGACCACAGTTCAAAATAGCTCTGTGAGGTAGATATTATTCATTGTATTATTCATATTTTATAGATGAAGAAAGTAAAACCTTGAGAAGATGAAAAGTTTTATCCATCTTCCAGCTACAAAGTGGAATACCAGGTTTAACTGAGGTAGTTAATCTCTAAGACTGGTGTTTTTTTCCTAAAATAAAGATGCTCAGTAGTCAATAGTATTTTCAGCTAAGCATAAAAATTATATTTTTGCAAAAATAGCTGCAATAATTCACCTTCCTGAATCAACACACTAAGGTAGATCTCTCCTACCTTAACTTTGGACTTAGCTATTTGGCTTCCTTTGGCCAATGGGCTTCTCTTGTGGCTCAGCTGGTAAAGAATCTGTCTGCAATGCAGGATACCTGGGTTTATTCCCTAGGTTGGGAAGATCTCCTGGAGAAGGGAAAGGCTACCCACTCCAGTATTCTGGCCTGGAGAATTCCATGAAATACAGTCCATGGGGTTGCAAAGAGTTGGACACGACAGAGTAATTTTCACTTTCACTTTGGCCAATGGGACAATGCAAACATGACCAAACTGGAGACTTGAATAGTATTTGTTCAGTGGGGCTTTCCGTCTCTTGTATCTCTTTGAAACCCTAAACCTGCCACGTGGAGAAGACTTGGCTTGCCTTCTTTGTAACAGACATGTGACCAAATCATCCCTGGTGCCCCTGATGACTTCCAAACACCCACAGGACATAAGGGTTAGACTGTTTTAGGTCACCCAGCCCAAGTGCAGCCAACCCAGCAGAGAAGAATCACCCAGGTGACTCACAGACTTTGTTTATTGTTATAAGGCATTAACTTTTGGAGTTTTTATGCAGCAAGTGCTAAGTAATACCTGGAGAAAGGAATGTCAACCCACTCCAATATTCTTACCTGGAAAATCCCATGGACAGAGAAACCTGATGGGCTACAGTCTGTAGGGTTGCAAAGAGTCAGGCATGACTGAGCATTTGAGCATACATACACGCTAAACAATAGGGTATTTCTTTAAATGATCTTTGATACTAATAGATATTTGGCAAAGCAACAAAACAATATAGTTATTTATATCAATTACAGAAATGATTTTCATACTTTATCATGTGAGAATTACCTAGGCAACTTGTTAAAAAAAAAACAAAAAACTCAGACTTGGGATCACTCCAGATCTACTAAATTATTATTTTTGTGGCAAAAGTATAGAAGGTTGCATTTTTAACAAGCTACCCTGTGATTCTTATATTCACTAACATTTAAAATAAATTAGCATATTATTTCCCTTATGTTCTCAAATATTCTTACATGAATATTTTTTGTTTGACAATTTACTAGAAATTAACTTTTAAATTACTATATAGTAAACAGAAATCTCTGAATTTTTTTTTTACTTTTTTTACATAGTGTCATTCTCTAGAGTATCTACAGTTTAATTGTATAATAAGAAACCAAGCACTTAAATAATATAGATAGTGACTGAACATCAGATGTTACTAAAATTTGGTATTTTAGTTGAATAAATTGGATATTTACTTTCATACTGAGGTTAAAATTACCGGTATAAAAGAGGAAAGAAAAGGGGAAGAAGTGAAGGGGAAGTGGTAGGTATGAACACTCTGCAAGAGAAGGGGAAAGTTAATCACTGGGGTGTGTATAGCCCCAACGTGGAGGGAAGACAGAGAGAAATAGGAGAAAGGTCAACAAGAAAAGTAGGATAGATGTGCTAAGGCTTGACCACAATATAATTTAAAATTAATACCCACTGTAAGGACTTTCTTCGTGGTCCAGTGGTTGAGAATCTGCCTTCCAATGCAGGGGACATGAGTTCAATCCCTGACTGGGGAACTAATATCTCACATGGCTCAGGGCAACCAAGCTAGAGTGCCACAACTAGAGAAGCCTGAGCACCTCAATGAAGAGCCTGTGTGCTGCAACAAAGACCCAGCACGGCCAAAAAGAAGGAAAAACACCCATTATAGTCATCTCAAATCTCCTCTGTGAATTTATACAGTATCATCGCAAGATTCATGAAGCATCAAAGAACAATACCTGCCTAAGTACTGGTGTCTCCTAACCAAAGGATAGGGGAGCTGAGAGCCAACTCTGAGTAAATAAACCGGTCCAGTTATGCTATCAGCTCAATTAAGAGAAAATCAACTGGCTCATTATTATACACAAGGACATTCATTCTTCTGAGTGAGGAGAGTGATTCCAACTAGAATAGGAAAGCCACAAACCACTAATCAGGGTATCTCAGGTTTGACCTATTCAAGTGTATTCCAAATTACCCAATTAGCTGGATTGCCAATAAGTTACCTGTAACAGTTATACTGGCACTAATGATACCATATCAGTTGTCTTAATCAAGTCTTTGAAAACAAAAATGATGGGCTGAATATACTCATAACAAGGACTGAGAAATCAGTGCCACCTGGTCATGGCTGTTGTGTCACTCAGAATTCTGTTCTGCCAACTGCTTTCAGAAGACTGTGTGAATTTTGTTTAGTGTGTACTGCTGCCCTAGAGAAGGTAATGGCACCCCACTCCAGTACTCTTGCCTGGAAAATCCCATGGGCGGAGGAGCCTGGTAGGCTGCAGTTCATGGGGCCGCTAAGAGTCGGATACGACTGAGTGACTTCATTTTCACTTCACTTTCACTTTTCACTTTCATGCATTGGAGAAGGAAATGGCAACCCACTCCAGTGTTCTTGCCTGGAGAATCCCAGGGACGGGGGAGCCTGGTGGGCTGCCGTCTCTGGGGTCGCACAGTCGGACACGACTAAAGCGACTTAGCAGCAGCAACAGTACTGCTGCCCACTCACTCACCCTGAGGCTATACACCCATACATTCCTAACACACACATATACATTCCTAATCTTCCAGCCTCCCTTGAAAGGGCACTGTTGCTACTTGGATGATCCCTACAGCCCTTTTCCTGGTCCTGAAACCACCAGACTTTCTGAACTGTATCTTAGTAGCCTGGATGCTTAGCCTCCTCTTGTTACCCACCAGCTCAGGCTGGGCCTATTCCTAATCTTCAGAGGTTGGAAAATCCCCTCCCCACTCCAAGCTTTTCTAATGATGACAGAGTACTTTATATTTGTTGGACACAATAATTGTTTGAGGGTAGAGACTGTTCATCACTGTAGCTCCAGAACATGTGCCTGCCACATAGTATATATTTAAAATGCATGATGAATAAATCAGACACAAATGGGAAAAAATTAAGTCAGTCATAACACTGTTCCAACAGAGGTGCGAGCATGCTGTTGCTTCAGTCGTGTCTGACTGTTTGCAACCCCATGGACTGTAGCCCACCATGCTCCTCTGTCCATAGGATTCTCCAGGCAGGAATACTGGAGTGGGTTGCCATGCCCACCTCCAGGGGCTCTTCCTGATCCAGGGATCAAACCTATGTCTCTTAAGTCTCTTGCTTTGGCAGGTAGGTTCTTTACTGCTAGCACCACCTAGGAAACCCTCCCAACAGAGATATGAAATGACATTTAAAGTAAGTCTAACCACAGCAAATTGGGAACCTATCAGTCTTATTCATTTCCCCCAGAGCCTGAAATGATGTCTGGGATAGCATTTATCCTCAAGAAATATTTTGAATAAATGAATATCAGTGGTGCATTTCTCCTTTTCCAGTGGAAATCATGTAAATGGACTAGGTTCCAGATACGGGTTAACACCAGGGTGGAGATAAAAGAACTGCAAACTGCAGAGCAGGGGACAAGAATTCAGCCTTCATTGGAACTTGGAGTCAGGGAATGTAAAACTGTGACCTGCCCCCTGGAGAGCAAGGTAGTCTTTGGGAAATCAATGGCCTTTCTACTGCAAAAAGAAGGTTAGAATCAGTTCTGTCAAGAGGTTAACAAATAGGGGCATGACAATGGCCCACTGGGTCACCCAATTAAGGTAACAGTAATCGCAGCAACAAAGTGCAACACTGCAGAAACAAATGGTTGAACAATTAACTGTAGGGATGTAGAGGAAGGACCCAAAGAGTTTACATTTAGGCTGGTCTTTTTTTTTTTTTTTTTTTTTTAATTTTTAAACTTTACATAATTGTATTAGTTTTGCCAAATATCAAAATGAATCCGCCACAGGTATACATGTGCTCCCCATTCTGAACCCTCCTCCCTCCTCCCTCCCCATTCCATCCCTCTGGGTTGTCCCAGTGCACCAGTAGGCTGGTCTTTTAAACAGTATTGGCAAATATGGGTGCAGAGGTTCAACAAATGCTTCCTGTGTTGGTTTGGGTTCCTCTAAGATAAGCATTCAAATATGAGTGGTTTTTTGGAAGGTGGTCCCAGGAGACATGGTAGGAAAGTTGGGATGTGAGTCAGGAAAGGGAAGGAAGCTGGTGAAGGTGATATATCTTCAGTTACCCAAAAACAATTGGAGGTCAGAGTCCCTAGAGAATGGGTAGACGATATAGGACATTTGTCAGCGTCACCCCAACTAAAGTGCCAAGAAGCTGGGACGTTTTTCACCAACTGTGCCATTGGTTAAAGGGCTGCTTATAGGGACATTAACTCTTCCTTTGTCTTCCAAGTAGGTCAAGCATGCCTACTGTGCAGACTATTTCCCTGGACAGATGATCACATAGTCCACTACAGCTTCTGATTACAATACGATCAAACTAAAGTCAATTTAGCTTCAACAGAAGTTGATTTTGTTTTGCCATTGGAACTGCTTCCCTTTCCCCCACTGACTAGGGTTCTATAATAACAAAGGATAGTTAACAAAGGCATTGTCTCCTTTGTTTCTGCTCCACTAAGCCCTGAAGCAGAATTGAATGACTTCCATAGAGCCCAGTGGTTTGACTGAACACACCCAGGCTGACAGGCAAAGTTTCCTTGAGGCAACACCTTCTCTGATTCCCCCTCCCTCTTTCTTCTTCCCATCACCTGCATAGAAGATCTGATGCCAGAATGTTCAGTTCTCCAGACCATTGGGCCATTGTTTTATTCTCTTTGGAGTCTTCTTCCATTTCTGTCTATATCCTGGATTCTAATGTCTTTGCCCAATTTGTTGGAAGCTATGTCATTATGGCAGGAAGTGAAGAGGAACTAAAAAGCCTCCTGATGAAAGTGAAAGAGGAGAGTGAAAAAGTTGGCTTAAAGCTCAACATTCACAAAACAAAGATCATGGCATCTGGTCCCATTACTTCATGGGAAATAGATGGGGAAACAGTGGAAACAGTGTCAGACTTTATTTTTGGGGGCTCCAAAAATCACTGCAGATGGTGATTGCAGCCATGAAATTAAAAGATGCTTACTCCTTGGAAGGAAAGTTATGACCAACCTAGATAGCATATTGGAAAACAGAGACATTATTTGCCAACAAAGGTCCATCTAGTCAAGGTTATGGTTTTTCCTATGGTCATGTATGGATGTGAGAGTTGGACTGTGAAGAAGGCTAAGCAGCAAAGAATTGATGCTTTTGAACTGTGGTGTTGGAGAAGACTCTTGAGAGTCCCTTGGACTGCAAGGAGATCCAACCAGTCCATTATGAAGGAGATCAGCCCTGGGATTTCTTTGGAAGGACTGATTCTAAAGCTGAAACTCCAGTACTTTGGCCACCTTATGCGAACAGTTGACTTATTGGAAAAGACCCTGATGCTGAGAGGGACTGGGGGCAGGAGGAGAAGGGGATGACAGAGGATGAGATGGCTGGATGGCATCATCGACTCAATGGACGTGAGTCTGGGTAAACTCCAGGAGTTGGTGATGGACAGGGAGGCCTGGTGTGCTGTGATTCATGGGGTCGCAAAGAGTCAGGCACGACTGAGCGACTGAACTGAACTGAGTTGCAAAGTCTGACTCCTTAGTATCACTGTATGTTCTTTCTTGCTTCTGGAATTGCTCCTGGGACATAAAAGGTATATAGGAATATTGGTGGGTGGTTGGATGGATAAATGATGAATGAGTGAAGAACTAAGTGAATGACCAATCCTTGTCCCCTATAATACTCTGATGACTAGCATTAAGCATCAATCTACATCACCATCCAGACTTTTGTTCATTTTTTCAAGTAATTCAGCTTTCCTCAGAGAACTTTCCTCAGAAGCCTTCTTTTTCCAAAAATCTTCAAAAATATTACTGCTCAGGAAACTGGTGTTGGCAGAACTGTGTCTTGAACCCTAATTTCCACCCTTCTCCTTTCCATATCTCACCCTCTCATTTGTTCATTTGCTTTCCCTGCAGCATTGGTACACAGGTCCTTTCAGAGAGGCAGGGCATTCATTTATGATGAACTTTCAGTTCAGTCAGTTCAGTTCAGTCACTCAGTCGTGTCTGACTCTTTGCAACCCCTTTAATCGCAGCACGCCAGGCCTCCATGTCCATCACCAACTCCCGGAGTTCACTCAGACTCAAGACCCGAGTCAGTGATGCCATCCAGCCATCTCATCCTCTGTCATCCCCCTCTCCTCCTGCCCCCAATCCCTCCCAGCATCAGAGTCTTTTCCAATGAGTCAACTCTTCGCATGAGGTGGCCAAAGTACTGGAGTTTCAGCTTCAGCATCATTCCTTCCAAAGAAATCCCAGGGCTGATCTCCTTCAGAATGGACTGGTTGGATCTCCTTGCAGTCCAAGGGACTCTCAAGAGACTTCTTCAACACCACAGTTCAAAAGCATCAATCTGGTGCTCAGCCTTCTTCACAGTCCAACTCTCACATCCATACATGACCACAGGAAAAACCATAGCCTTGACTAGACGGACCTTTGTTGGCAAAGTAATGTCTCTGCTTTTGAATATGCTATCTAGGTTGGTCATAACTTTTCTTCCAAGGAGTAAGCATCTTTTAATTTCATGGCTGCAGTCACCATCTGCAGTGATTTTGAAGCCCCCCAAAATAAAGTCTGACACTGTTTCCACTGTTTCCCCATCTATTTCCCATGAAGTGATGGGACCAGATGCCATGATCTTCGTTTTGTGAATGTTGAGCTTTAAGCCAACTTTTTCACTCTCCACTTTCACCTTCATCAAGAGGCTTTTTAGTTCCTCTTCACTTTCTGCCATAAGGGTGGTGTCATCTGCATATCTGAGGTTATTGATAGTTCTACTGGCAATCTTGATTCCAGCTTGTGCTTCTTCCAGCCCAGCATTTCTCATGTTGTACTCTGCATATAAGTTAAATAAGCAGGGTGACAATATACAGCCTTGACATACTCCTTTTTCTATTTGGAACCAGTCTGTTGTTCCATGTCCAGTTCTAACTGTTGCTTCCTGACCTGCATATAGGTTTCTCAAGAGGCAAGTTAGGTGGTCTGGTATTTCCATCTCTTTCAGAATTTTCCACAGTTTATTGTGATCCACACAGTCAAAGGCTTTGGCATAGTCAATAAAGCAGAAATAGATGTTTTTCTGGAATTCTCTTGCTTTTTCAATGATCCAGCAGATGTTGGCAATTTGATCTCTGGTTCCTCTGCCTTTTCTAAAACCAGCTTGAACATCAGGAAGTTCATGGTTCACGTATTGCTGAAGCCTGGCTTGGAGAATTTTGAGCATTACTTTACTAGCATGTGAGATGAGTGCAATTGTGCAGTAGTTTGAGCATTCTTTGGCCTTGCCTTTCTTTGGGATTGGAATGAAAACTTCCCTTTTCCAGTCCTGTGGCCACTGCTGAGTTTTCCAAATTTGCTGGCATATTGAGTGCAGCACTTTCACAGCATCATCTTTCAGGATTAAATAGTTGAACTGGAATTCCATCACCTGCACTAGCTTTGTTCGTAGTGATGCTTTCTTTTTTTTTTTTTTTTTTTTTAGTTTTATTTTTTTTTTTTTATGTTTTGATGTCATTTTATTTTATTTTATTTTTTTTTAAATTTTATTTTATTTTTAAACTTTACATAACTGTATTAGATTTGCCAAATATCAAAATGAATCTGCCACAGGTATACATGTGTTCCCCATCCTGAACCCTCTTCCCTCCTCCCTCCCCATTCCATCCCTCTGGGTCATCCCAGTGCACCAGCCCTAAGCATCCAGTATCGTGCATCGAACCTGGACTGGCAACTCATTTCATACATGATATTTTACATGTTTCAATGCCATTCTCCCAAATCTTCCCACCCTCTCCCTCTCCCACAGAGTCCATAAGACTGTTCTACACATCAGTGTCTCTTTTGCTGTCTCGTACACAGGGTTATTGTTACCATCTTTCTAAATTCCATATATATGCGTTAGTATACTGTATTGGTGTTTTTCTTTCTGGCTTACTTCACTCTGTATAATAGGCTCCAGTTTCATCCACCTCATTAGAACTGATTCAAGTGTATTCTTTTTAATGGCTGAATAATACTCCATTGTGTATATGTACCACAGCTTTCTTATCCATTCATCTGCTGATGGACATCTAGGTTGCTTCCATGTCCTGGCTATTATAAACAGTGCTGCGATGAACATTGGGGTACTCGTGTCTCTTTCCCTTCTGGTTTTCTCAGTGTGTATGCCCAGCAGTGGGATTGCTGGATCATAAGGCATGTCTATTTCCAGTTTTTTAAGGAATCTCCACACTGTTCTCCATAGTGGCTGTACTAGTTTGCATTCCCACCAACAGTGTAAGAGGGTTCCCTTTTCTCCACACCCTCTCCAGCATTTATTACTTGTAGACTTTTGGATCGCAGCCATTCTGACTGGTGTGAAATGGTACCTCATAGTGGTTTTGATTTGCATTTCTCTGATAATGAGTGATGTTGAGCATCTTTTCATGTGTTTGTTAGCCATCTGTATGTCTTCTTTGGAGAAATGTCTATTTAGTTCTTTGGCCCATTTTTTGATTGGGTCATTTATTTTTCTGGAGTTGAGCTGTAGGAGTTGCTTGTATATTCTCGAGATTAGTTGTTTGTCAGTTGCTTCATTTGCTATTATCTTCTCCCATTCTGAAGGCTGTCTTTTCACCTTGCTAATAGTTTCCTTTGATGTGCAGAAGCTTTTAAGGTTAATTAGGTCGCATTTGTTTATTTTTGCTTTTATTTCCAATATTCTGGGAGGTGGGTCATAGAGGATCCTGCTGTGATGTATGTCCGAGAGTGTTTTGCCTATGTTCTCCTCTAGGAGTTTTATAGTTTCTGGTCTTACGTTTAGATCTTTAATCCATTTTGAGTTTATTTTTGTGTATGGTGTTAGAAAGTGTTCTAGTTTCATTCTTTTACAAGTGGTTGACCAGAGTTCCCAGCACCACTTGTTAAAGAGATTGTCTTTAATCCATTGTATATTCTTGCCTCCTTTGTCGAAGATAAGGTGTCCATATGTGCGTGGATTTATCTCTGGGCTTTCTATTTTGTTCCATTGATCTATATTTCTGTCTTTGTGCCAGTACCATACTGTCTTGATAACTGTGGCTTTGTAGTAGAGCCTGAAGTCAGGTAGGTTGATTCCTCCAGTTCCATTCTTCTTTCTCAAGATCGCTTTGGCTATTCGAGGTTTTTTGTATTTCCATACAAATTGTGAAATTATTTGTTCTAGCTCTGTGAAGAATGCTGTTGGTAGCTTGATAGGGATTGCATTGAATCTATAGATTGCTTTGGGTAGTATACTCATTTTCACTATATTGATTCTTCCAATCCATGAACATGGTATATTTCTCCATCTGTTAGTGTCCTCTTTGATTTCTTTCACCAGTGTTTTATAGTTTTCTATATATAGGTCTTTAGATTCTTTAGGTAGATATATCCCTAAGTATTTTATTCTTTCCGTTGCAATGGTGAATGGAATTGTTTCCTTAATTTCTCTTTCTGTTTTCTCATTATTAGTGTATAGGAATGCAAGGGATTTCTGTGTGTTGATTTTATATCCTGCAACTTTACTATAGTCATTGATTAGTTCTAGTAATTTTCTGGTGGAGTCTTTAGGGTTTTCTATGTAGAGGATCATGTCATCTGCAAACAGTGAGAGCTTTACTTCTTCTTTTCCAATTTGGATTCCTTTTATTTCTTTTTCTGTTCTGATTGCTGTGGCCAAAACTTCCAAAACTATGTTGAATAGTAATGGTGAAAGTGGGCACCCTTGTCTTGTTCCTGACTTTAGAGGAAATGCTTTCAATTTTTCACCATTGAGAATAATGTTTGCTGTGGGTTTGTCATATATAGCTTTGATTATGTTCAGGTATGTTCCTTCTATTCCTGCTTTCTGGAGAGTTTTGATCATAAATGGATGTTGAATTTTGTCAAAGGCTTTCTCTGCATCTATTGAGATAATCATATGGTGTTTATTTTTCAATTTGTTAATGTGGTGTATTACATTGATTGATTTGCGGATATTGAAGAATCCTTGCATCCCTGGGATAAAGCCCACTTGGTCATGGTGTATGATCTTTTTAATGTGTTGTTGGATTCTGATTGCTAGAATTTTGTTAAGGATTTTTGCATCTATGTTCATCAGTGATATTGGCCTGTAGTTTTCTTTTTTTGTGGGATCTTTGTCAGGTTTTGGTATTAGGGTGATGGTGGCCTCATAGAATGAGTTTGGAAGTTTACCATCCTCTGCAATTTTCTGGAAGAGTTTGAGCAGGATAGGTGTTAGCTCTTCTCTAAATTTTTGGTAGAATTCAGCTGTGAAGCCGTCTGGACCTGGGCTTTTGTTTGCTGGAAGATTTTTTATTACAGTTTCAATTTCCATGCTTGTGATGGGTCTGTTAAGATTTTCTATTTCTTCCTGATCGAGTTTTGGAAAGTTGTACTTTTCTAAGAATTTGTCCATTTCTTCCTCGTTGTCCATTTTATTGGCATATAATTGTTGATAGTAGTCTCTTATGATCCTTTGTATTTCTGTGTTGTCTGTTGTGATCTCTCCATTTTCATTTCTAATTTTATTGATTTGATTTTTCTCCCTTTGTTTCTTGATGAGTCTGGCTAATGGTTTGTCAATTTTATTTATCCTTTCAAAGAACCAGCTTTTGGCTTTGTTGATTTTTGCTATGGTCTCTTTTGTTTCTTTTGCATTTATTTCTGCTCTAATTTTTAAGATTTCTTTCCTTCTACTAACCCTGGGGTTCTTCATTTCTTCCTTTTCTAGTTGCTTTAGGTGTAGAGTTAGGTTATTTATTTGACTTTTTTCTTGTTTCTTGAGGTGTGCCTGTATTGCTATGAACTTTCCCCTTAGGACTGCTTTTACAGTGTCCCACAGGTTTTGGGTTGTTGTGTTTTCATTTTCATTCGTTTCTATGCAAATTTTGATTTCTTTTTGATTTCTTCTGTGATTTGTTGGTTATTCAGCAGCGTGTTGTTCAGCCTCCATATGTTGGATTTTTTAATAGTTTTTCTCCTGTAATTGAGATCTAATCTTACTGCATTGTGGTCAGAAAAGATGCATGGAATGATTTCTATTTTTTTGAATTTACCAAGGCTAGGTTTATGGCCCAGGATGTGATCTATCCTGGAGAAGGTTCCATGTGCGCTTGAGAAGAAGGTGAAATTCATTGTTTTGGGATGAAATGTCCTATAGATATCAATTAGGTCTAACTGGTCTATTGTATCATTTAAAGTTTGTGTTTCCTTGTTAATTTTCTGTTTAGTTGATCTATCCATAGGTGTGAGTGGGGTATTAAAGTCTCCCACTATTATTGTGTTATTGTTAATTTCTTCTTTCATACTTGTTAGCATTTGTCTTACATACTGCGGTGCTCCCGTGTTGGGTGCATATATATTTATAATTGTTATATCTTCTTCTTGGATTGATCCTTTGATCATTATGTAGTGACCATCTTTGTCTCTTTCACAGTCTTTGTTTTAAAGTCTATTTTATCTGATATGAGTATTGCTACTCCTGCTTTCTTTTGGTCCCTATTCGCATGGAAAATCTTTTTCCAGCCCTTCACTTTCAGTCTGTGTGTGTCCCCTGTTTTGAGGTGGGTCTCTTGTAGACAACATATGCAGGGGTCTTGTTTTTGTATCCATTCAGCCAGTCTTTGTCTTTTGGTTGGGGCATTCAACCCATTTACGTTTAAGGTAATTACTGATAAGTATGACCCCGTTGCCATTTACTTTATTGTTTTGGGTTCGAATTTATACACCATTTTTGTGTTTCCTGTCTAGAGAATATCCTTTAGTATTTGTTGGAGAGCTGGTTTGGTGGTGCAGAATTCTCTCAGCTTTTGCTTGTCTGAAAAGCTTTTGATTTCTCCTTCATACTTGAATGAGATCCTTGCTGGGTACAATAATCTGGGCTGTAGGTTATTTTCTTTCATCATTTTAAGTATGTCTTGCCATTCCCTCCTGGCTTGAAGAGTTTCTATTGAAAGATCAGCTGTTATCCTTATGGGAATTCCCTTGTGTGTTATTTGTTGTTTTTCCCTTGCTGCTTTTAATATTTGTTCTTTGTGTTGATCTTGTTAATTTGATTAATATGTGTCTTGGGGTGTTTCGCCTTGGGTTTATCCTGTTTGGGACTCTCTGGGTTTCTTGGACTTGGGTGATTATTTCCTTCCCCATTTTAGGGAAGTTTTCAACTATTATCTCCTCAAGTATTTTCTCATGGTCTTTCTTTTTGTCTTCTTCTTCTGGGACCCCTATGATTCGAATGTTGTAGCGTTTAATATTGTCCTGGAGGTCTCTGAGATTGTCCTCATTTGTTTTAATTCGTTTTTCTTTTATCCTCTCTGATTCATTTATTTCTACCATTCTATCTTCTAATTCACTAATCCTATCTTCTGCCTCTGTTATTCTACTATTTGTTGCCTCCAGAGTGTTTTTAATTTCACTTATTGCATTATTCATTATATATTGACTCTTTTTTATTTCTTCTAAGTCCTTGTTAAACTTTTCTTGCATCTTCTCAATCCTTGCCTCCAGGCTATTTATCTGTGATTCCATTTTAATTTCAAGATTTTGGATCAATTTCACTATCATTATTCGGAATTCTTTATCAGGTAGATTCCCTATCTCTTCCTCTTTTGTTTGGTTTGGTGGGCATTTATCCTGTTCCTTTATCTGCTGGGTATTCCTCTGTCTCTTCATCTTGTTTAAATTGCTGAGTTTGGGGTGTCCTTTCTGTATTCTGGCAGTTTGTGGAGTTCTCTTTATTGTGGCGTTTCCTCGCTGTGTGTGGGTTTGTACAGGTGGCTTGTCAAGGTTTCCTGGTTAGGGAAGCTTGTGTCGATGTTCTGGTGGATGGAGCTGTATTTATTCTCTCTGGAGTGTAATGAAATGTTCAGTAATGAGTTATGAGATGTCTATGGTTTTGGGGTGACTTTGGGCAGCCTGTATCTTGAAGCTCAGGGCTGTGTTCCTTTGTTGCTGGAGAATTTGCTTGGTATGTCTTTCCCTGGAACTTGTTGGCCCTTGTGTGGTGCTTGGTTTCAGTGTCGGTATGGAGGCGTTTGATGAGCTCCTGTCAATTAATGTTCCTTGGAGTCAGGAGTTCCCTGGAGTCAGGGATTGGACTTAAACCTCCTACTTCCAGTTATCGGTCTTAATTTTACAGTAGTTTCAAAACTTCTCCTTCTATACAGCACCACTGATAAAACATCTACGTTAAAGATGAAAAGTTTCTCTACTGTGAGGGTCACTCAGAGAGGTTCACAGCGTTACATGGAGAAGAGAAGAGGGAGGAGGGAGTTAGAGGTGACCCAAATGAGATGAGGTGGAATCAACAGTGGAGACAGTGGGCTAGCCAGTAGTCACTTCCTTATGTGCACTCCACAACTGGACCACTCAGAGATGTTCACGGAGTTATATAGGGAAGAGAAGAAGGAGGCAGGAGACAGAGGTGGCCAGAAGGATAAAAGGGGGAAATGAAAAGGAGGGAGACAGATCCAGCCAGTAATCAGTTCCTTAAGTGTTCTCCACCGTCTGGAACACACAGAAATTCACAGAGTTGGGTAGAGTAGAGAGGGGTTAGGGAGGAGATACAGGTGACCTGGTGGAGAAAATGGAGAGTCCAAAGGGAGAGAGAGCAGTCAAGCCAGTAATCTCGTACCCTAGTGAAAAATGGGTCCTGAAGATTGGGTTCTTAAAGGTACAAAATTGGTAACAAATACATAAAAAGAAAAATTAGAAATCTAGAGTAGAGTTTGGAATTTCAAAAATGCGATGTTAATGAAAAGGAGAAGGAAAAGAAAGAGAGAAAAAACGAACAAAGAAAAACAAACAAGGTCGTGAAAGTAATAAAGAAACTACAGGTACAAAATTGATAACTAATACCAAACAGCAAAAATTAAAAATCTAGAGTAGAGTTTGGAATTTCAAAATACAACGTTAAAAAAAAAAAAAAAAGAAGAAGAAGAAGAAAAATAAAGAGAGAAAACAAACAAACCAACAAAACAATGTCGCAAAAATTATAAAGAAAATACAGGTACAAAATTGATATCAAATACCAAAAAGCATAAATTAAAATCTTGAGTAGAGTTTGGAATTGCAGATATATGATGTTATATAAAAGAAGAAGAGAAAGAAACAGAGAAAAAAAAAAGTCACAGCAATTATGAAAAAAACTATAGGTACAAAATTGATAACATATATCAAAAGGCTAAAATTAAAAATCTAGAGTAGAGTTTGGAATTTCAAAAATACAATGTTAAAGAAAAGAAGAAAAAGAAAAAAGAAAAAAAAAAAAACCACGGTCAAAAAATTATAAAATATATATATGAAGTTTGCTGAAGAAGACAAGAAAAAAAAAAATAGGGTCTTTTTTTTTTTTTTTTTTTTTTTTGCAAAGTAATAGTTATAAAAGTGAAAATTAAAGGACAATAGAGGACTTAAAAAATTTTTTTTAATAAAAAAAAGAAAG